>NW_026294617.1:119680934-120280934 GCF_007827085.1 Peromyscus californicus insignis | reverse complement strand
TGCTCTTGGTGACTTGCTCAACCTGCTTTCCTATAGAACCCAGACCCACCAGCCCAGGGGTGGCCCCACCCACAGTAGACTGGGCCCTCCCAACTAATTAAGAAAAACCCCTACAGGCTTGTCTGCATAAAGCCCAACATTCTGGAGGCATTTTCTCAAGTAAGGATCCCTCTTCTCAGAGTATCTTCAGCTTGTGTCCTGTTGACATAAAACTAGCCAGCACACCTGGCATGCACTGATGAACACATCAGAAAACAAAAAGAACCCTGTCTGAAACAAGAAGAAAGGCAAGTACTGACACAAAGCTTGTTCTGTGGTCACTACACTTAGACCATGGTATGCACCTGCCTACACACACACACACACACACACACACACACACACACACACACACTTTCTCTCTCCCTCCCTCCTTCCTCCCTCCTACACATATTCTCTCCCTCTCTCTTTCTCTCTCCCTCCCTCTCTCCCTCCATCCCCCTCACACACACACACTCCCTCCCTCCTCCCCCTCACTCCCTCCCTCTTTCCTTCCCTCCTCCCCCCACACACATACACACAAACACACACATGATTTCTTGTTAGCTGGGACTGCCTGCACTGGCCTGTGTAAGACTGAGCCTGTAAACAATCAGAGACTGGGGAGAGACTAGCCCTGGTTAAATTCACAAAACACAAAAGGCGTGAATATGGGAGAAGTTGAAGGGAGGAAGGCAGTTGTCTTTTTTCTACTGCTGTGACAAAACACCATGACCAAGGCAAGTTAAAGAAGCAAGCGTTTATTGAAAGATCACAGTTTCAGAAGGTGAGTCCATGACCATCATGGTGGGCAGCATTGCAGCAAGCATGTAGGCATGGTGCTGGAGCATGAAGTTACATCCTTATCAACAAGTAGGAGGCAGTGGGAGGGGTGCCAAAAGAGCTCATCGGGTCTAGTGTGCCCTTTTAAAACATTAAAGCCCACCCCAGTGATACACCTCCTCTAATAAGGCCATACCTCCTAATCCTTCCCAAATAATTCCACTAACAGGGGACCAAGTATTCAAGCCTATGAGCCCATGGGAGCCATTCCCATTTAAACTACCACAGCAATTACCACGGATAGAAGGTATATAAGAAATGGGATGGGGTAAGGTTATTCACAATACATTATACATGTGTATTAAATAGTCAAAGAGAAACTTTAATAAAGGTCATTTACAAAGAATAGCTCTTCTGTACTGGCAATGGTACTATCAACTCATTTAATCAGTTTAAAGAACAGTCTCCAGCCTGCTGAATCCACATGGCTAAATCTGAAAACAAGACATCGAAAGCAAAGCATGTTTCAAAAGTACACATAAAAATAGAAAGAAAGAAATAAAAACCAAATAATTATGACAAAAAAATAATGAGTACATGCATCTGTGGGTGTAGCTCACTTGGTCACAAGCTTACCCAGCATACACAATGCCTTGTTCAACCCCCAGCACTACAACAGCCTGGTGTGGTGGCACACACCTAGAATCCCAGCACTTCTAAAATGGAGAACAGAAGTTCAAAGTCATCCTCAGCTGTGAAGGAAGTCCAGGGCTAGTCCAGGCTAGAGACCTTGTCTCAGAAAAAAATTGCATTTACACAATAATACCACATAAATTAATTGCTAAAGTACAAATACCATATAATGTTCTGTATACAATCAGATGTGATAAACTGAACATACACAAATGGGTAGTTGGCTATGTTTTCACTTTTACTCTTTTGGAGACCTGCTACCCAGCTCCCAAATAAATACACATAGAGACTCTTTTTTTCTTATGAATGCCCGACCTTAGCTTGGCTTGTTTCTGGACAGCTTTTCTTAACTTAAATTATCCTGTCTACCTTTTGCCTCTGGGATTTTGCCTTTTTCTATTTCTGTATATCTTTTATTTACTTCTTACTCTATGGCTGGCTATATAGCTGGGTAGCTGGCCCCTGGAGTTTTCGTTCTCTTGCTCATCATCTCTCTCTCTCTCTCCAGATTTCTCCTCCTATTTATTCTCTGTACCTGCCAGCCCCACCTATCCTTTCTCCTGCCTAGCTATTGGACATCCAGCTCTTTATTAGTCCAATCAGGTGTTTTAGACAGGCCAAGTAACATGGCTTCACAGAGTTAAACAAATGCAACATAAAGGAATGCAACACATCTTTGCATCATTAAGCAAATGTTCCACAGCATAAACAAATATAACACATCTTAAAGTAATATTCCCCAACACAAATACTGCATGGTTTCAAAGTATTTCCCCTGAGAACTATATTAACAGCAACAAAACTTTACAGTAAACAGATCTTCCTGATAACAGCTTAGCCCAATGATAATATTATTTATGAGTTCTGTTCCATGGTTGATCTAGTTCACCTTTTGTTGTTGTGATAAAATGTTGGCCAAAATCAAACTGGCAAGGAAAGTGTTTATTTTAGCTTAGAGGGAATAGTCTGTCATTGAGGGAAGCCAAGGCAGGACCTCAAGACAGGAGCTTGAAGCCAAAATCACCAGAGGAATGCTGTCTACTGACTCATTCTCTCTGGCTTGACCTTTCACCTTTCTTATGTAGCTCATATCCACCTGCCCAGGCATGGCACTACTCACAAAAGGCTGAGCCCTCCTATATAAATCCAAGAACACACACACACACACACACACACACACACACACACACACACACGCACGCACACGTGCACACACACACACACACACACACACACACACACACACACACACACCAACCTGATGCAGACAATTACTCAGTTGAGGTTCCCTCTTCCCAGAGGTTAAGTCATGCTGACAAAAACCGAGCAGCACAATGATGTCCTCAAGTTGCAGGATGCCTCCACTCTGAAGCATTCTTGCCTCAAATGCATAACCTCACTTCAATCACGAAAAAATATTTTACAAACAGAAACAGAGGGACATTCTAAGTAATGGATCAGTTCTTGCTGTGGGATGTTCTGTATGGCAAATGTGTTGCTGATTAGTCAATAAATAAAACACTGATTGGCCATTGGCTAGGCAGGAAGTGTAGGTGGGACAAGGAGGAGAATAAAGCTGGGAAGTGGAAGGCTGAGTCAGAGAGACACTGCCAGCTGCCATGATGAGAAACAGCATATGAAGATGCCGGTAAGCCACGAGCCATGTGGCAAGGTATAGATTTATAGAAATGGATTAATTTAAGCTGTAAGAACAGTTAGCAAGAAGCCTGCCGTGGCCATACAGTTTGTAAGCAATATAAGTCTCTGTGTTTACTTGATCGGGTCTGAGCGGCTGTGGGACTGGCAGGTGATAGAGATTTGTCCTGACTGTGGGCCAGGCAGGAAAACTCAAGCTACAAGTTCTCTTTGAGTGTGAAGGTCACAAGAGCTTCAAAGTTTTTTTTTTTTTTTTCTGATCAATGGTTACAGGGTAGAGAACTTCAAAGAAATAATGGCTTTATAATGTGTCATGGGATCCTAGACTAGGTCTTGGGAAAGAAGCAGGAAATAAGCAGAAACGGCACTGCTGCTGAGTGCAGGTCTGCCATTTAGCTAACAGCATTGTACCTGTGTTGATTTCCTGGTTTTGTTCATTGTACCAGGATTATGTAAGACTGACACATGAGAGGCAGCTGTGTAAAGGGCATGCAGGAACTGGAGGTACTATTTTTACAGTTTCTGTGGGTCTAAAATTAGTTCAAAATTAAAATGAAATAACAGACAAAAACACCTGAAAGTACTCTGCACTTGAGCCAGTGTGAAGAAGAACCAGACCCCAGGAGGGAGAAGAAAGGAACAGGAAGCAGACGGCCAGGAGCAAACACACTAAAAATGAAAAATTTCCAGCTCGGAACTTAATCAAAGAAATCCAAACTAAAACAAGGATTCAGCCTGGTCTTCAAGCTGGCACATTTGATCTTGTACGCCAGTCTGCAGATGGGAACACAAGAAGCAAAGCCCAAAACCTAAGGGGAGGGAAAATCAGTATACACCACTTTGAGAGAAATTTTTAAAGTTTAAATGTGTGTGCATCCTTGACAAATGCTTTCCCTTCTAAGAACTCATTCTAATGAAATAAAAAGTCAAAAATTCAAAGGCTGTTGATTGAAATGTCATAATTCTGAAATTTTTCAATAGTAATCTACATGTTCATCAGTGGGGAAAGATTAATTATGATGCATCCTGTATCCATATGTGAAAATATCATTCAAAAATGTTAAATTAGTATATACATTTACAGTCATGAATATATATAATTATTGTGTGAGATATAAAAGGCAGTTCATGATAAACATCAATCATATCACAAATTATGGTATAAAAATACTTATGGTTATGTATAAATTTGTTTAAAATATGAGTGGAAAATGTAATTTTGATTCATTATATTTTTTATTTCCTAACTTGTAAGTTCTATTATAAAATTAACACGCATTTTCTTTTAATAGTAAACAAAGATAATAATCTTTTCAATTTAATTTTTGAAAACTTGATGCCTCATTCAGACTTCATTTGCTTTTCAGGGATCTGGAATTCTAGATAATTGTCTTCTGCGTTCTTAAAGACAGTGGAAAACTCCAAGGCTGCACATTCAGGACTGGCCACTAGGTGGTACACTGCTTCTCCAATGCACGTTTCAGGCATTTTAAGCTTACTGAGCTATACTTACTTACTGTGGTGACCTCAGACAATAATCTAGCCCTGCATTTGTTTTTCTTTCACGTAAAAATCGTTTGCATTCCCTCGAATAATTATTAACTTAATATCCATTTTTCAGTTTTCTTACAGACACTGAAATTTCCTGGACACATAAGAGACAAAAATCAAAGTGGCAAAAGTCTGGTCAGTTGACAGCTTTGCATTTTGTCAACTTCCTAAACAAAGTTAAACCAGTTTTCATGAAGCCATTTATTGCTCTACATTGTAAGTCTTCAAAAGAAAAAGGAGAGGCTCTGCATTTTCTGAGCATATTTGAATCTGTGTATGTGTTATTAATTGTACATGTAATTTATCTATGGATTATTTGAATCTTTGAAGGAATGATAGTCCAAAGAATATGACCTAAGAAATACTGTCCTCGACACCTGTCTGTTTAATATAATCATCTGAGGTCATGACTGAAGGTTCAGCTTCTTCACTCCTGACTACAGATGTCATCTGTCCTGTGTCCATACAGTCCAGAACCAATAAGTCACAGGTTGTCAATTGCTATTATGCAACCAGAGTGGCCCTGAAATCTGTGGACAAATTCCCTGTACCCAAAGCCCTTCTCTCTGAGCTGTGCTAGTCTTACCCCAGGGATCATAAATAGATCCTTTCCTATTTGTGCCTGATTGCCCTCTGAACTAAACTCAATACAAGTGCAAGAAGACTCCTACTCTTCAGACTCCAGTTCATGTGAGATAACAGAATTTCACATCCCTAGGAAAGCCTGTTAAATATGGCAGCATGGGTTAACTCTAAGCTCATCAAGGAAAACTTTGGGAACAGGAAGCCAGTACGGATCATCTCAGTCCCCCAGTAATTAGCATGGTATTCAGAACACTATAGGTTTTATTACATATTAGAAGAATGAGTAATGTGTTTAATAAGTGAATAGAATCATGTGCTTTTTAGTAAGATACTAGAAAGAGTATCATAATTCTAACATCATATTTTAAACCTTGTTTAACATATGTTAATCATAAAACGACTTTTTTATTTCCTCAAAACTGTTTACAAGTAGATTCTGTAGTTCAGCTATGAGGAAGGGTAGAAAATAGCTCTGTCTTCACAAAGTGCAAAGGGCAGTGATTAAAAATAACCTACATTTATTTAAGGCTTCCTCAAGCACTGTAATACTTGATGCTCACAACAACCCAATGAGGTTGATAAATGCACCCAGCTACTGTTTTAAATTGTCGTAAAGTAATACATAGACTCAAAGGATCCTTATAAAATACATGCAAGAGAGAAAGAACAGGGATGCCACAAATGCCTTTGAAGACACCACACAACTTAAAAACAACAACATTTAGGTTGTCTGTGGGCCCTTTCCTTCCCCTAAGTGGAAATTGTCCTGAACTTTGTTTTTAACATTGCTTCATTTCCATCTATATTTAACCGTGTATGCTTTGCTAAATAATAAATTCTGCAGTTTACGAATTATTTATACTTTTCATAAATGGAACCATGCTGCAAACATAACATTTCCATCCCATATCATCATTTCCCTTTCCAGCTAATCTCAGTCACATGGGCTGGATTTTCCTCATACATGTTACACACATGAATACACACACACAAAGATAAATTCATTCAACTTCTTCAGATTCTGTCATTAAACTAACAGGCTGAAAGACTAACCAGCATGTAATGTTCTTTGGGGAGGGGGGAGTGTTTATAGGCCTAAGCTGAGGTTCTTTAATGCATAATTATGAAAAGACAACTAGACGATTCAACACCATCCACTCTCCCACAGTTTGACAAAACCTTTATTTGTTGTGAGATGAAGGCAAAGTTGCCCCACTAATAAAAACCTAGAATTTCTAAGCATATCTAGGCAATATAAACACATGTTTGAAAGTAGGGAAAAAAGAAATTTCTTAAAGGTAGAAGAGGAAGCATGTTCTTTGTGCCCTTTGACCTTTCTCCAGGCATCCTTCAGTGCAGATATGAGAGCAAGTGACACAGCAACCACTCACATTTGACAGAGCTGTAAAGCCTGAGTAGCTGCCAAGATCTTAGGTGTGGGACATTCTCTCAACTTCACACCATCACACTTCCTCTAGACTTTCTGTTTCATATAAGAAATATAGAGCCCTGTCTTACTCAAGTCATTATGATTTGGACTTCCTATTGTACAGAGTTAAATTGAAGTTCTACTTGATAAAGCAATAATCAAGGACATTTGCTCTAAAATTATACCTGATAGCAGTTCTGTCTTTCATGGATTCTAGTATAGACCATTAGTACTGAAACAGTCACTGAGGCAAATCTCTTTTTTAGAGCACAGAGTAGACCCCACTTAAACATAGTTTACTAGGTTCAGGTGTTCCTATTCAGTAGGTTAGCTAATTGCTGCGAACCCATACCATGAACCCCCACTTCAAATTCCTTCATGTTGGATCATATGTGTATGAGTCTATGTTGAGAACCATATGTTAACACTTACAAGTACTTTTCAAAAGATTTGTCAAATCAAAGCTCAGCAGAATGGTAGAAGGCATGTAGACCAACTTCCTCCGCATTATATACCAGTATGGCGGTCTACCTTTCACAGATGTTGACCGTCTGGCAAAGTATATTGCCAAGAGTTATATCACTCCAGTGAAGAAAACAGATTCACCAGATCAGTCCCCTTCTCTATGTTTGAGACTTAAAGTGCTTAGGATAGGACATTGAGTGCCAAGGTTAATGAGAACCTCTTCATTTCTAAGGGTTGCTGCTGTGGGATGTTCTGTATGGCAAATGTGTTGCTGATTAGTCAATAAATAAAACACTGATTGGCCATTGACTAGGCAGGAAGTATAGGCGGGACAAGGAGGAGAATAAAGCTGGAAAGTGGAAGGCTGAGTCAGAGAGACACTGCCAGCCGCCACGATGACAAACAGCATGTGAAGATGCCGGTAAGCCACGAGCCATGTGGCAAGGTATAGATTAATGGAAATGGATTCATTTAAGCTGTAAGAACAGTTAGCAAGAAGCCTGCCATGGCCATACAGTTTGTAAGCAATATAAGTCTCTGTGTTTATTTGGTCGGGTTTGAGTGGCTGTGGGACTGGCAGGTGAGAGAGATCTGTCCTGACTGTGGGCTAGGCAGGAAAACTCTAGCTACAGGTTGCCATGAGCCCAGAAGAAAGAAATGTAGGGACAATTTGCACATCTCAGATGCTGAATACCACCTCCTTCCTTAACTGTTTGTAAAGGATTTCTGCTTTTTTTTTTTAACTCTGCTCACCTTATTTTGCATAATGTTAAAAATCTTATGTTCCCAAATCATTAGGAAAAAAGAAAGGTGGGGCATTCTAAATTAGTTTATGTGGTATAGTGGAAAGAGAATGTGTTTCAGAATCACAAATACTGGTTCTAAGACTCATGAGTTATGTGGTCTTTGGCAAGTCATTTAACCTCTTTGAACACCGTGTTTTCCCTCTGAGACACAGCCACTTTCCATGAAGAGGGTCTGTGAGGATCAAACAATAAAATGTCCTTGAGATGGCTCATGGGTAAAGGGCTTGCCACAGCAGCCTGATGACCTAAGTTCAATCCCTGAAAACCACATAAAGGCAGAAAGAAACAAATCAACAACGTTACTGTCCGACATCCACACATGCACCACTACACATCATACATACATACATAATAATACTAAATATTTTTAAGGCCATTCTATATGAGCAAAAGACATTCTCTGCCCTCATGTAGTCATACTTAGTGGATTAAAAAAAAAAAACATGACTTGCAATAGCAATAGAAGATATTGAGAAGAAATATAAAGTAAGATATGTAATTACCATCATAACTGAAGACACGGAATTAAAGGGCCAGTGAATTGGGGTGGGGGGGGGCGTTCTTCAGTCTTGTCTTAAAGAGCATTATTCTAGTCAAGTCTTGAATTAACTGAGAATAGCTATGCAATATCTGCTAACACACACACACACACACACACACACACACACACACACACACACACACATACACACACACACACACACACTTTTCCGTGATGGTATTTCCAGCTGCCCCCTTTGCTCCCAACCAGGGCACCATGCCTCATGCTCTGTTTCTTTTAGAGTCCCACACAGTGAGTGCTCCCTCCCTCTCTCACTATTTTAGCCTAAGCCTAGATTCTCCTCCACAAATATTTAATGTAACCTCACCCTTGAAGGTGTTGTGCTCTAAGGGCTAGATACATAGCAAGGACTTAACAGAAAACTTTAAGTATCTTACTTAATCCTCATGAAAATCCTAGGATGCAGCTATGAGTTTCTTACAAATGTGGGAACAAATTTGAAAGTCAGTTATCATCAAATTCAAGTGGCTAAAAGAAGCTGAGTTGGAACTTGAGTCAAATCCCTGCCATATACTATGTTCCTCAGATCAGCCACTGTCTTCTGCTACCTCTGGTATGGAGGGAGGGGGTGGGTGAGCACGAAGTCCCACCCCTACCCAAGAAGCTATTGACATTTGATGGCTACCAGGAGAGGAAGAATCAGTTTTCCTTAAGGGCATGAGGCTTGGTGGGTCCACCACACTCAAGGACAGGTCAACACACCCAAGAGTATTTGGGCAATACAAATTGGATTTGATGTGTTTTTGTTTGGGGGTGGGGTTGTTTTGTTTATTTTTTTGTTTTGTTTTGTTTTCTGAGACAAGGTTTCTCCGTGTAGTTTTTGTGCCTGTCCTGGAGCCTGGATCTCGCTCTGTAGGCCAGGCTGGCCTCGAACTCACAGAGATCCGCCTAGTTCTGCCTCCCGAGTGCTGGGATTAAAGGCATGCTCCACGCCTGCCCAGCTTGTTTTTGTTTTTTAAAGAACATGAAGTTGGGTTGGTAGAGAGGTGGGTGTAAGTCTTGGAGGAGTTGGGGGTGTGTGAATACAATCAAAATACATTATTTGAAATTCTGAAAGAATTTATAAAAACACTCTTAAAAAAATCAGTGGGTTAACTGAATATGACTGACTTTCAAACTAGTAAGATTGTGTGGACTTAAAGAAAAGGCCATGTACTTTGCATATTGTTTTCAAAGGAATTGTGAGTTGCAGCTTTGATTAATTATATTAATTCTTGAATTTAGAATCAAACTGAAAACTGTTTAATTCTTGGACCCTTTCATGTCCTGTGTAAGCCTTCACTGGAAGCCTTGAAAAGCACTTTTAGAAACTGAAATGTTTTCTTTCTAATTCCCTGGAGACTGATGCCGTGAACTTTATCCCGTGATGATGATGAAAGCTGCTGAAATGAGTCATGATATAATTAGGAAATTTTTTTTTTTTTTTTTTTTGGTCCGAGTCAAGCCCATGAACTGCAGCTAACACTGGCTATCTTTAAAGCATTCCAGGGGAAGTTGGCAGCTTATACACAGATGTAGTAAGAGAGAACAAGAAATATTATAGGAACTTGAGGAAAGCCAGTATGCCTGGAACGGAGCAGTGAACAACTTCTACTGTCTTAGAGGCTGTCTGATAATTCTTCTAAGAGTGTTCTACCATACTTTCAAAGAAATGCTTTAATGAGCTACTTGGAATGAGAGGTAAGACCTCAAGGGACATGTTCAAACTAAAAATGATGGTTATTGAGCAAGAGCTGAATTCAGAAATAAAAGAACACTTTGTTTTCTTGAGCCCTTTCATGGAGTTGGATAGAGCCAAATTGCTCAGTATAATAAAGAGATGAATATGCAGAGCCTGGGGTGGGAGGAAGGGTGGATCCAGGAAGACTATATGTCATGGGGAAGATGAAGACAAAAACAAAAGTCCACAGTTGAAAAGGAACTTTGGAAAAAAGTTATCAGATATTTGTTACTATACCATATATGACAGAATAGCCCTTTCATCTCCCCTGTGGATTCTGTGGCTCTCACTAAGACCTTTACAAAAGCAGACTTGAGAATGAGAAGAGAAGAATGTGACGCCATGAAGGAGTTCTATGTTCATGCTCCATGGAGAAGTCTGTTGCTATCTGGGTTGACATAGCATATGAAGAAAGTGAAAAGAGATATAAATAAGCCTGCATGAAGGAGCAGGATAATTTTATGAGAGGACATGAGAGCAATCTTAAACATTAAGTACCTTTATCTTAGTGCATAGGAAACAGTTAAAATGATTTGAGGAGAAGAATGACATCATCTGGGCTATAATTTAGAATAATTATTTTGGCAGCAATTAAGAGAATGGGCTGGAGGAAGCCTTGTAGGGGTAGAAGGAAATTGCAGTAATCCAGGAGAGATGCTGACGGCATAGACTGGTGAGCTGGGGAGATAAAGAGGAAAAGAGGAACTCACTTGTAGACACATGGAAAAGATAGCACTAAAAGGTCTCCATTGGTTAGATATGGACCAGTGTTTTTAGAACTGAGGAGTTACAGAGATATGGAAGTCCTCATTGGTGATATAGCTCAATGATAGAGCCTTGCCTATTATATACAAGGTCCAGGGTTTGAATTCCAGCACCACAAAAATAAAATTGTGCAAAGTCCATGATATATGAAATTATATTATATTCAAAATAATATATATATAGAGAGAGAAGGGATTGTGGGCAAAACATCCTGGTTTGCATTGGACTAAGGAACTCCATGCGTTGGAACTTTCAATGATAAGCCATGAAAATTTGGGGAAACTAGGATGAGTTTAGTCACTTTATTGGCATTGAAGTTGTAAGGACAGCATTCAGTTTCTGACTTGGGAGTGAAGGAATCATTGAGATGGGGAAGGCAGAAACAGGCTCAGATACAAGTGTTAAGAGGATCCTGAAGTCCAGTTAGATGTGTTGAGTATCAGGAGCCCATAGGATATCCAAGAAGAAATATCCAGCAGACAGACGGACCTTTTTTTACATTTCAGTATTCAAGAGCTATTTTTAAAATACAATTTAGAAAGTTACTAGATCTTAAAGCTATATATATGAATGGCTAAGATTTCCCAGGGGTAGTTTATTCAGAGAAAACAGAATCAAGGAGGTGGGGGATGAAGAGAGAACCCTGGGAAACATCAATATTTACAACATACATAAAGTTCCTGAGATTTAAAAAAAAAAAAAAAGAGAGAGAGTATATAGTCTAGAAGTTAGGGTAAGACACTATTTGAAGAAGCAAGCTAGGGTCAGAGTCCAGTGCTGCAGACAGATCAAGTAAGATAAAGAGGCTGAAAATTATCCTTCAGCTTTAACAGCAAAGGGAGTCACTATTGATCTCTGAAAAGGCAGTTTTAGAAAAATGGTAGGGAGAAGCCAGACTGAAGAATGAAAGCATATAAGAAAACAGAAATAAAGAAAAAGATTTTTTTTTCTCCAAAAGTTCCAAAGAAGGGAAGATATAAGAACATAGATGAAGAGAGATGTGAGATTGAGGAAAACCATTTTATGATAGATATATTAGCCCACGTCCTCAAGGAGACAGAGCCTGAAGAAGGACTAAAATGCCTTTCTCTGTTTGTGAGATGAAGCCCAGTGAAGTAAACAAGAGAACAGAACAAAACTGAGAAAAAAGCAAAGCAGTAGAAGTGCTGGACCACTGACGCCCTTCCCAGCCAGCCAGCGGAGCAGGTCATTCTGCTGCTGCGTCGTCGGAAAGCTTTTGTAAAGAGAACTTGGGCCTAGGGGTGCAGCTTAGTCGGGAGAGTGCTTGCACAGCAGGCCAAAGGCCTTGGGTTCGATACCCAGCATTTCATAAACCAAGCATGATGGTGCATGTCTGCAATCCCAGAACTCAGCCTATGGAGACAAGAGGATCAGAAGTTCCAGGCTACTTGGGGTATATGATGCTCTATCTCAAATATATATATTCACCTCTGCATAGTTTGCGTAAAAGAAATGGATTGAAAAGGTAGGCTATGCTTCCTATCCTGGAATCTTACTGTTTGAGGTTTACCTCATGAGTAGTGCTTCCAGGCTATACCCTCTGGCAATCATCAGGAAGTCAGAGTCCACACTCATCATGTGCTTTTTCATCCACATCGAGAAACAGACTAGCATTGTGACACAAACTTGTGTTTAATAAAGTCAAAGAGACTTAACCAATTAAATGTTATTGAAATGGAATCAGTAGAAAAGAAGTTCCTAGTACAGGCAAAGAGGTATAAAACTAATGGAAAGATGTCGATATTAAAATAAATTTGGATAGAAATACAGGTAATTACATAAGCAAGGTGAAGGAGACTGCAGACTCTCCTCATAAATGCTCTCAAAATTCCCTCAGCTCTTGAACATTTGTATTAAGTGCTTACTTTTCTGAAAATGATTGATCTGGGTACCAAAAGAAAATCAGCACTGTAGTCCACTGAACTTGAGCTAAAATTCCTCGGCCTTTGAGTGCCCTTGATGTGGGAAAAAGTGATAGAAGGTGGAAGAAGCTATCACAAAGTCGGTAGAAAATAGCAGCTCTGATGTCATCAAGTAATAAAGATTGCTGCTCTACAACCCTCGCAATGCTCTCACAGGAATGTTAGCAGTGTGCCATTGCGTAGGCTTTTGGAGTTTCTGTAAGATTTGGTGCAAACTTTTCATCATATGGCTGTATCTGCTAAAACTAAGGGGTTTTTTTTTAAGTTTAATTATCTTATCCACAAAATGAAGATAATGCTATATATTTCTAGTTATTGAGGTCAGCAATGATATATAATATAAAAATACATAGCACAAGACCTGTGCTGAGCTGTTATTATTTATTGTGCAGTGAGGTTTAATAATGAGTACATCAAAGAACCATAAGCTGGATATTCCCACAATACACACACACAAACAGTGCATTAGAATGGAGGCTCCCACAGACCTGGCTTCTGCAATTCTTTCTACCCTGAACCTGCCTCTAAATACAAAGAACTTTTAGGCACAATTTAACAAGAAGAAATTGTACATTCATATCTAAGTTGCAAACAAAAGAAAAATGTCCTAAGTGTTAGACAAAAATTAGTCAGGGCAATGAGCAGAAACTGAAGTCAACATTTCACAAGGCAATTAGAAAAGAATAGAAGCCTAGAACTGAGTCTTTAATACCTGCCAGGTGGGGAGGGACACCAATCCCAGAAACCTGGACTCAGGGACATGCACCTGAGCCCATCACAAGAGCCCAGGTGTCAGGAAGGTTCATCTTTATGTGAAAGAGTGTTCATTATTTATTATTATCACTGAAGCCGGGAGACCATTATACTTTGTTCTGGAAGTTCAGAATGAATCCTCTCAAAGGGATGAAAAAGCAACTTGTCTTGGGGAGAGTCTTCCAAAAGCAAAGAGGACTCATCAGAATTGAGGGCCGTAGTTGTCCCCAACTTCATCAGGATCTTTCAACACATCCCATTCCAACTTTCAGGCTATCATTCTTACCCAATCTGCCTTATAAAGCTAGCTGCTGAATTTGTATTGGGATTCAGTCAATCACAGAGTGAGATTTTGAGACTGATTTTCAGCACTCTCAGCCTTTCAGCTGAAGAGATAAAGGCCTCCTTGGTGGCAAATGTAGAAGCTTTCAGGGCATATAAGCAGCATATTAGCTAATGATTCAAGTCTTTGAGCTCATCTTTTTCCTTCCCTAATTTGTCCAGTGACTCTAGGAAAAAGACAGTTTCCATTCTTTTAGTTCTCATAGTTATGTACATTAGTTTGTCTAAGTATTGAAAAGTACCATGTTCCTAGTCACTCAAGGACTCATCTCTTAAAGTTGGTTAGTTAGGAACATCCAGTGATGATGTTGTACACGTCTCTACTGCCAGGTCACATCCTTGTCTGTCAGTACTTCTTAACTAGTAGAAATCATTAGCACCTCTGAACATATTCAGAATCAGCAGCCAGTTCCAGAAACTCCAAAGCCAGTTCATAAAGCTTGTACTTAAAATTTTGCCCTCTAAAAACACTCTTAACATCAATATTAAATCTATGTTAGTCAAGGTTGTCCAGAAAAAGAGACTAACAGAAGTGTGTGTGTGTGTGTGTGTGTGTGTGTGTGTGTGTGTGTGTGTGTGTGTGTGTGTGTTTGAATATGAGAGCAGGAAAAACTGACTTCCCAAGGAATTTTCTCTAACTTGAGAATCAACATTTTTGTTCTATTCAGAACTGATTGGGTGAGGGTCACTGAGATTAAAGGGTACATACAACCTGCTTCATACTGGTTACCAAGAAAAAGTCAGTCTTATTTTAAAATACTCTTAGAGACCATGATGTTTAACCACATATCCGGACACCTTATTGCCAATTCCGGTTCACATATAAAATTATCCATCAAAGAAAGTAGAATGACCCAGTGATCTTAACAAACTATAGCTGAATTGCCCAGCTTGTTCACATTTCACAAATACCTGTGACCCTACAAAACATCAGGAAGAGGTCTATGTCAGTGACAGACTCTGTGGTAACTACAGGGAATACATAAGTACATGGAAAGGTATAAATGAAATCAGACATGTGGAAGAAATACAATCCAAAATGTAAGTAAAATTTATTTATCCTTAGTAGGACAGATATGGATTGTGAGCGATAAAAGTAGCTAATGCTGATTTGACTCTCTAATTCTACACATTGGCTTTAAATTCACAATAAAAAAAAAAAAAACCTTGATGTGCTTAAGGGGGTTTGTCAGTTCTCATACATGTAGCACTTTAGTGGAAGCATTGAAACTAAGGGAGGTTGTGCATGCAGGGGTGCAAGGTGCACCAGGAATGTCTGTACCCTCCTCTGTGTTGCTGAGAACCTGAGATTTCTCTGAAAAATAAAGTCTTTCAAAATGACAGTGTATAAAAAATGTCTAAGCTGGGGGAGACCTTGAGTGATTGTCTTCCATCTCCCTATTTTAGACAGCATCACAATAATGTCATCCAGGCAGATGAAGAGCTATGTTATTTTGAAAAGCTCCAGAGGAAAAGATTCTGCGACCTTCCAACATTAACAACTCTCACTGTCAGGAAATTCTGCCATCTATAATCTGAGTCTCTCACACTGCAGTTAAATCAGTCTCCACTCTGCAGAGAGGAGTCGATACTGAGAACAGCTGGTCTTCAGTCTCTATGGAGAAGCTCTTCATTTGATGCTCCTGGAATGTAACCAGGTAGAATTTTCTGTGTAGTTTTGATTTAGTTCTCAACTTACATCCTTGCTGGAGCTGGTTAACCCGAGTTCTGTGACCTTCCAGTAAATCCACTCATACTCTTATCTGTACTCTCGTATCACTTTGTTAGGTCTCCACCGGAGTGTTACTGTAATGTAGAGTAATTACATGTGCCCAGCTCCACCTCCCCACACCTCCTCCTGTCTTATCTGTGTGCCTATCTCTATCACTGACATGTAATAGGTCCCAATAAGGGACTGTCAAATGAAAGAAAGAACGAAATGGCATCCAGATAAACCACTTACTTTAGCCACGCAGGCAGGGTTGCGGCTCTGTCAGTTAAATTTCTTTCAATAACAAATAACAGCTATCAGTTCTGCTTGTTTGAGTGAAGAGGGAGAATGCAACTGAAGATTTCTGGAATGTCTTAGAGATGCTAAGGGAGAGCTAAACCAAGGCTGAGGAAACCTCAGGACCCAGTATTTCCTCTGTGGGAGGCTACAGGCTTCTTTCCAGACTTTTGTGATGTGTCTCAGCTCCCAGCACCTTCCAACAACATTGTCTTCTTTCAACATTTCTAGTCCTTAACAGTGACAAACTGATTGGCCTATTTCAGGTCAGGTGACAGTACTGAACCAATTAATCTTGGTCCTAGGGGTAGAAGTGGCTAACATGGAAATGGCTGTCAGACCAAAGACCAGAAGAGGACAATGTTATATGTGTTGGCACTCCTTAGGGAAGAGAAACCAAGCATCGTGTAGCTACCAAAGAGATGCATGTCACAAACAACAGCTGTGTCCTGGGGCATAGCCCTGCTGAGTTCTTAGGAGGATGCCATTGAGCCATCTGAAAGAACTATGGAAACAGAGGGGCATTCATTCAACTTTTGGGTGCTGAGGGGTTTTTCCTCTTCAACTTTATTGCTTGACTATTTCCATTTAGGTCCTCTGGTACAAAGATTTTAAGAATATAAAAGCCTGTCTTGCTGAGCTGAAGTGTAAATTTCCTTTGAACTATGGATCAATGCTTGAGCTAATGACAAATATTATCACAAGATTTGTGGCAGTCAGAGAAATCCCCTTCCAGAAATCCAGCACGCTTTATATGTCATTGAATTGGTAGCAGACATACACCTGAAATACTAAATGTAAGAAGCAGAAAGGAAATGGGGTGTGCAAAGTCCCAAGCACCCTACTGATGCTCAGGACGATTTCCTCATGAGAACACCAGCCATTAAGATACTGAAAAAGGAAGGAAGGAGCAATTGTTTGCCCACATAGTGATGATACTTTGGGAAGAAAAATGTAACCGACTTTGAGTGAAGTCAAACTTTTTCCTAGCTCTCATTTCATCTTGTAATTGAGTTAACTCACAATAGATTAAAAATGAGCACAAATTTATTTGCTGCTTTTTCTACTAAGAGCAGTAATTGATTTCCCCACTCCTTGAACCTGGGCTGACATTGAGGTTTTGTTTGGCTGAAAAAGGTAGAAATGCTGTGTGAATAAAAGCTTAGACCTTGAGAAAACTTGTGTTCAGGAAAATAAAATATAAAAAAGGGATAAGAAACCATGCGAAGACCCCCAAATTTAGAAATGTTTGGCACATTGAAGTGGGTAAAATGCACACCACTCAAATTCAGGGGTCTGTTGCGTTTTATTTGGCTCCACTAAAAAAAAAGTTTGGGGTCTGGGAAGGGGCTCAGTGGGTAAGAATGTTTGCTATACAAGCTTGGGGACCTGAGTTCAAATATCCAATGCACCCAGGAAAATCTGGGTATAGCCATGCAGGCCTATAAATCCAGCTCTATGGAGATCAAAGATGGCAGGATTGTTGGAGCTAGACAGTTTTCTTCTTAGTTCCAGGTTGAGTTAGAGGCCCTGTCTCAAGAGAATAAGGCAGAGAATGGTGGAGCAGGACACCTGGATTCCTTCTCCGGCCTCTGCACATGTGCCCCAGCACACACGAGTATGCATACACCACACACGTGCATGAGTACATACCCAAAACAAAAATTTTTGAAGAGTTTAATATATCTGTATACCCATATATAGATACACGAGAGACACAACCATGAATATATATCATCAGATTTATAGGCATGGCAAGTTTGATGTCCTGACATTTTAGCATAATATCCATACTTAGAATCTGGCTAAACCAGGACTGTTCTTCCACAGTATAAGACATTCAAGTAGTTTAAAAGATCTTTAAAATGTAAGACCATATTCAAAATTCTCACTTCTCTTTTTTTGCATCATTTACTGAGAGAATTAAACTGATGTTTCATGTTTCCAGTTCTGTTCTCCTGAGTGAGTTCACTAAAGTTAACTGGGTAGTTGAATTCTATGGACCATCTCCCAGGATGGGGAGACTTGGCTCTGCTCCACTTCATCTTCCTGACTTCCTGATTTGGAGATCTGTCACCAGCCCCTGCTGTGAGATCTTCTTTATTCTGTGTTCCTTTTATCTTTACCCAGAGACTTTCAAGAAGCCTTCTTTGTTCCTTCCATCTCCATAGTTACTTTGGTATTTGAATATCTTCCTATGTCTGCTCCTGCTACAGAGTTTATGGATGCTTAGTTTGCATATAGAATGAGAGCTGGGATGCTTAATAATTAGCACAGAAGCAAGCCTACAAATTCCCGCCGCGGCCCATATCATATACCCTTCTGTACTCATTATTTTTACTGTTTTTGGTAATGTTCTGATTCTCAAAGACTAAATGAGTCACAGTCTCTTGCCTTGAAAAATCATATTCATTTTGTATAGCTCCACTGCTTATTTATTTTTAATCTAATACCTTTATTGTTCCTTTGTCAGGTTCCGGTCGCTGATTTTCATTTCTCCCATGATAATTGTTTAGTTTTCTATATGTCATTTACTCTTCTCTATCCCCTCATAGTCTAGCTGGTCTTTTTACCTCTGAAAAGAGATTGTGAGCACCCTGATAAACACGGGAGGGGGGGGGGGACTAAAACTAAACTCTTTGGAGCAAGAGCTAAAACATATTAAGGTTTTCTTCAATTCTTAGTATTTCTCTGCACACCAGCACACCATAGATCCAGCTGCTTCTATTCATATTCAGCACCTGCCATACAAAAGCAAATAATGATGCCCTAGGATGAAGGGAGTGGGAGGGGGGGGCTTCATGGGAAAATTGGGACACTATTGATTAAACACATCAAAAGGAAATGCTTCCCATTCTTTTTGTATGAAGTTTACATTGGGAAAAAAATAAAGCCACACATTTGATTCCATTCATCAAAAAGCATTTACTGAACACCTTGGTAATAGAATTTACATCTGCATGCTTCAACTTCCACTGTGTTTACATCAATCATGTAGAAGCAAGGAGTCAGATAATAAACAAGTTATTCTATGTGAGATATTATAGATAAAAGAACATATTTGCATATTGTATATAAGCAAATGGTGTCTCAAAGAAGTTGAAAGACCTGCCCAATCTAACAAGCCTGGTCTCTGGACCCCACACTCCTCTGCATCAAATTGCTTTCTCCTGGGTCTCCTTTCCAAGGCCAAGAGATATAAATATGGAAATCCCTGACTTGGAAGGATTTGTAAATCAGTTATGGAGGGTTGGGGATATAGTTCAGTTGGTAGAGTGCTTGCCTGATATGTGCAAGGGCCTGGCTTCAATCTCCAGCACCAAAAAGCAAATTAGTTATGGAGAAAAGCCAGACACATAAAAGCAAATAAAAAGAAGATAATGGCAATTGGTAACATCCACAGAATGCTTCCCAGTGCCAGGCACTGCTTTACACACAATGACTCACTCAGCCCTCCCAGCCATCTTGTGAGATAGGCATTATTCTTAGCCTCCATGGAAACGTGAGACATGAAGGGACAGAGAGATTCACTTATTGGGCTACAGTCACAAAGCTAGGGAGTGATGGGACTTGAACCCATCCGAATCATAGTTTGAAGTCAGCTGCCTAGCCCCACAGTGTGTTTGGTTACTATACTGTACCCTACTACATTTCCAGAAAACAGTGTGTGGGGGACAGTCCATGTTCCTGACCTAAGGAGTATGCTAGAATGCCAAGAAAATTTGTTTGAGGGGCAGGGTGGGAGAGAGAAGCATTTGCCTCTCATGTACAAAAATAGTGTAGACCACAAATAGGAGATAAGATATGCCCAAGTGGAAGGTGCTAAGACACCACAAACAATAAAATGAGGAAAAGGGAAGTCTGCTCTGTGTTGGCAGGAGCTGCCAATGAACCAGCCTGACTGTATCAAAGCACTTCCTGTGGTGGCATTATGGGATCAAGACTGATGTGTTAGATGCCAATTAAAGTATGGCTCATCTACAATGAAAACTAAATCTGAACCCAGAAGTGAACAATGAAAAACCCCAAAGGCAAATTTTTAGTAAGGGGCTAAAGTCCTCAAAAGGAGTTTTCCAGTGATAAAGGAAATGGTTTAGGGAGGGGTACGTGTCAGCCTCAAGAAGAGCAGTTAGCAACCATCACACTCAACAGAGGAGTGAGGTAGTGTGGGGACACAGAGGCTGGAAGCACTGTTCACAGTGGGCTCAGGGGCCCCAGTAACTACCAAGACTGGGAAAATGAAATTTTAGAGATGATGCAAAGCCTCCGTGAGAGAATGGGAAAAGAATGACACCACTTAAGAGCCGGGCAGAGAGGAGCTAATTGAGAGGCAAGCTCAGTTTCCCGACACTAAATTGAGCATGACAGGATGATACAAGTTGAAACATCATGAGCTGATCAACAAACATTTGTTTCCAACCCCTGTTTTGTATTAAGGCAAAATGCTAGAGCTGGGGGTGGTGCTGTGACAAGACAAAGATGTCCCTCTCATGGACGCTGGGTCTAGTTTTAAGTGGATGAGAAGAAAGCCCATTGAACAGAGGTGGTAGTTACCCCCAGGATGCTTCTCTTTCTCTCTCTTTCCCCCTCCCTCCCTCCCTCCCTTTTCTAGCTCCCTTTATATGCAACCTTCCAAAAGATTTGGTTATTCCAGTTCAGTGTCTCACCTCAACAAATGAATTGCTATGCATAATCTCTTTCCTGCATAGAAAGTTAGAATAAAAAGGCTATTTTAGGAACCCCAAAGAGCCAGAGAGAGACTGGAGGCCAGCATTTGTTCGAGTTTATTAATGATAAGGATTACCAGAGCCCAGGGTCCTGGCCAGAGCACACTACCGAAAAGAAGAAAAAGAGTATTTTTGTACAACAATCTCTTTACTAGTGCTTGAGCTGAAGAGCCTCTGCTCCTGGTATTGACCATGAACCCCGGGGCTAGTGACAACTATTTGCAGCTCAAATGTGTTCATGTCATTGAGCCTCGGGCTTAGCTCCAGCACACATAAACCAGTGTTGGCTGGTTTTAGTAAATAGGTAAGAGGTGCCCAAGGCTATACATAGTCCATGATCTGTTTTGTGTGACGTGTACAGGAGACTTTTAGAGGCGTGAGACAATTTTTAATGTTTAGGCTTGGAAGTCAAAGGTCACACCTACTACTCAAGCTTTCCCAGTGCTCTTGAAACACTAGTGTTTTGCTGACTGGCCAGATTTAGAGGTGACAGTTCTTGGAGTCCTTTACTGGGCCACACTGAGCAAGCTAGCATTTCAGCAGCCTGTAGAAAACTTGGAGCCTATGTTGGTCAGAGTGGCATACGTGCCTGAGTTCAAGGCAAGTGGGACCTGTGTCCTTTAGATAGATAGAGTTCAGACCCATCTCCTAAGGACACAGCGTGGCTTACGCCTTAATCTTTTCTGCGTTGCCCTCACACCTGCACTGGGAAAGTTCAGCAAAGGAGCATGTCTGCAGCAAGGAACAGACCAAAGAACTATGGCCACACTAGGGAGCTCTCCAGTAACCAGTAGGGAGACTCTTGGAAGACATTAGAACTAATATTTCAGGCAAGGAATTCAGATTTTCTGAAATTCAACTTCCTGATTGGTAAATTAAGATGACTGAGTAACCAGCAATCCCACTACTGGATATAATCGAATGAAGTGAAATCAGAATATCAAAGAGATGCTCAGCTTCCCTTATTGTGCTGCTTCAATTTTTGTCTACTTGACAAAAACTGGAGTTATTTGGGAAGATGGAATGTCAGTTGAGGAGCCAACTTCATCAGAATGGCTTTTGGCAAGTCTGTGGGGCAGTCTCTCTCTCTCTCTCTCTCTCTCTCTCTCTCTCTCTCTCTCTCTCTCTCTCTCTCTCTCTCTCTCGTTTCTTGAGACAGTATTTCCCTATGTAACCCTGGCTGTCCTAGAACTAGCTCTGTAGATCAGGCTGCCCTCAAACTTAGAGATCTGTCTCCCTCTGCCTCTCTAGTGCTCGAATTAAAGGCTTGTGCCACCACACCTAGGCTGGCATTCTCTTGTAATGAATGTTATGAAAGGGCCCAGCCCACTGTGGGCATGACACCTGTGGGCAGGTGGTCCTGGGTGATACATGAAAGCAAGCCGAGAGAGCACTGAAGAGGCAAGCCAATAGCCAGGTTCCTCGGTGGTTCTGCTTCATCCCTTGCCTCCAGGTTCCTGCCTTCAGTTCCTGCCCTGATTTCCCTCAGTGGTGAACTATTTATTACCCAGAACTGTAAGATGAAATGAACCCTTTCCTCCCCAAGTTGCTTTGGTCAGTGTTTATCATAGGGACAGAAAGCAGCTAAGATACTTAGTCACTGCAGTCAAGATATGAAATCAACCTGAGTGTCTATCCATGGATGAAAGGGAGAGAGAGAGAGAGGGAGGGAGGGGGAGAGAGAGAGAGAGAGGGAGGGAGGGAGGGGGAGAGAGAGAGAGAGAGAGAGAGAGAGAGAGAGAGAGAGAGACAGAGACAGAGACAGAGAGAGAGAGAGAGAGAGAGAGAGAGAGAGAGAGAGAGCGCTGATCTTTAAAAATAGGAAACTTGTCAATTTGCAACAATATGGATGAAACTGGGAACACTATGTTAAGGAGAAACCCCGAATGATCTCATATGTGGAATCTAAAAGTTGATCTCATAGAAGTAGAGACCAGAATCAGGAGCTGGAGGTACAGGAGTGGGGGGGTCTAAAATTGTGCTCCAAGGATCCAAATTTTCTGTTAGATGGCAGGTCAAGTTCAAAAAACCTTAACCACGTGGTAGCTACAGTTAGTAGCAATGCAGTATGTTCTTGAAAATTACTATGAGAGTAGGTGTTAGGAGCTGTTACCACAAAATAAAAGATAAATGTTGTTGGCAGTACATATATGGATGCTCAGCTTGTTTTAGCCATCCTATACGTTATACGTGTGTTGAAATAACACATTATAAATGGCAAATTGGTAAATGTATATAATTTTTATTTTTCAGGGTTTTTTTTTTTTATTAAGAAACTGGTAGAAAGTTGGTATGGTGGCATTTCCTTGTAAACTCAGTGTTTGAGAGTCTAAAAGAAGAGGGTTTAAATGTGAGACTAACCTGAACTGCATGGCAAGATCTTGTCTCAACAAAATAACAAAATGTGTCAGTGGCATTATATAATATCATATTACAAATGAAAATCTTGGCACAGGCCTAAAATTTAATAACACTGATAAGTAAATGAAAATAACTATTATGGTTTGTGATGATGTGTTCCCCAATATATCGTGCCCCCTAATAAACTTGTCTGGGGTCAGAGAACAGAACAACCACTAGACAGACATAGAGACCAGAAAATGGTGGCACTCACACCTTTAAATCCTAGCATTACAGAGTCAGAGATCCATCTGGATCTCTGTGAGTAAATAGCCAGGCATGGTGACTCATGCCTTTAATCTCAGGAAGTGATGGCAGAAAGGTATATAAGGCATGAGGACCAGGAACTAGAGCCTGGTTAAGCTTTCAGGCTTTTGAGAAGCAGTTCAGCTGAGATCCATTTGGATAAGAACACAGAGGCTTCCAGTTTGAGGAAACAGGATCAGCTGAGGAATTGCGAGGTGAGGAAGCTGTGGCTTGTTCTGCTTCTCTGATCTTCCAGAGTTGACCCCAGTACCTGGCTCCAGGTTTGTTTTTATTAATAAGACCTTGTAAGATTCGTGCTACAATGGTTTTTTCTACGGCAAACAGTCTTCAGATATGAATGCAAGTTGGAATTTTCACATATTTTATTTATACATATCTGCCAAGCATCTACTATGGACTTAGTTTCTGTGTAAAGCATCAGAAAAATAAGTAAATAATCCAGGTATGGGAGTGCATGCCTGCACTCTCCCCACTCAGGAAGCTGAGGCAGGATGATCATGAGTTCAAGGCCAGCCCAGTCTACACAGAATAAATACAATTCATGTCCTCAAGGAATTCCCTGGTAAAAAGTGAGAAGGTATTAACAGGAGAAAAGAGTTTCAGAAGTAGATGATGTCATCTAATAGGAAAAATTTGGAAGTAAATGACTTGGAAGAGGCAAAGAAAATTCAAAACCAAGGCAAGAAAACAAATGTGTAGTAAATGTCATTGGGGGAGCGGGGAAGAAGCCGACCGACTCTTCCTTAAGTTTTGGTAAATTTGGACCCAGCAGTTCATGCTCCATGGAATAATGAGATCCACACTGTTAGAACATCTAATCTTAACACTTACACTATTACAGCACACACTGTTACACTTATTATTAGTTCATTTGTTTTACAGGACAATACTTGATAGAGACGCTCAGATTTCTCTTCTGCAAACAAGGGCTCACGAGGGGCCAGCATCTTCCCAATATTAGTCAACTATTAATTGGTGGGGCTAATATTAGAATGAGGCAGTATAGTCCATATTCTGAAGTGCTTTTGAGACACGGTTACAAGAATCTGAAACCAGGTGCCAGAAAGGGAAGTTATTTTTGTGGCAGAGACCCCTCCAGGGACGGTGAACACTGTGGTCTGACAGGGTTCACCCAGAGCACTGTGTGCAAAGCTAGATTTAGGGAGCCGTCTCTTCACCTTTTCTGACAAAGGTTTGCTATCAAGAGACACTAAAACCTAACCATGGCTGTGAGGCTCTGTGGAGGAGGCGAGCCGAGCTGCAACACGCTCAGGATCGAGCACATCTTCTCTTCTCAGAAAGACAGGAAGCTGAATTGGAATGAGTGGCTGATCATGTAAATAATGTCTTCCACTGGGGGTCTAGATTGCTCTTTAAGAATCTTTTTCAGGATGGAAATGCTTCACCGAAGGAGGCAAGAGAGTTCTGGTAATTTCCAAATGGATACCTTACTGCTTCTATAGTTTAATTATTTATCCACTCAACACCAAAAGAAAAAAAAAAGACATATGCAATAAGGTCAGTTAGTGGTGGCGCTAGGAAACTTGATGGAGCACCCATTCTGTGCAGTTTCAACTGCTCTTCAGGTGGGGTCGTATTCAACCCCTCAGCGATGGGAGTAACCAAGATACACAGGACACAGCTAAAAGGTGCTATCCAGACTCCAGACTCAAGTAGCCTGGCTGGCCTACGGTCCATAGTTACCTACAATTATTTGCCATTTTAGTTAAGTGGGTGATCTTTATTTGTAAATACCTTTCGGATATTTAATCTGAAACTCTGAGACTTTTCAGGTCTTAATCAGGTCGGAATAAAAAAAAATTCTGGTCTGATCTCTTTATTACCGTCTCTTTCCTGTTATGTAGGACAGTCCCAAGGTTTCCTATGTTTTCAGGATAACATGAAAGTGTATATAGTACACATACACACAGACACACACACACACACACACACACATATATATATACACACACACACACAAACACACACATGTACATGCACACTCTCTCGCATGCGCGCACACACACACACATGTGAACACATGAGTACACACTATAGATATTACCTTGATGCTTGTTCCTAGACTCAGGAGGGGAATTTCTATAGATATTACCTTGATGCTTGTTCCTAGACTCAGGAGGGGAATTTTTGAAATTTGAATATTTGAAATTTGAGTTTGTACAAACATGTCCTTAAAGCTTATTTAAATTCATTAAGTGGTGACATTTCCCTTTACACAAGAGTAATTTTCTGTTAAGTTAAGAGACAGGATAAATCTATTAAATACATTCATTCTATTTAGTAGAACAAAATTTGGATTATAATCTTTAACATGAAAAAAAGTAAAATCAAATAGTGGTTTACCACTAGATGGAGCAACTAAATTTAAATTTTCTTTTCACTCACTGCAAAGTATTGAGTTTGGTTTGAATTTAGTTCTGATTTTAGGTTACTTGTTTATTTCCTTGCAGTTCCCTTCATTTTTTTGTTTATCAGATGTTTGGAAGGATATCAAAATCTCTAATAGAAAAAAATTAATAAACATAACGTTATAGTTTGTACATTGATGTGTTGCACAAATCCTAAATGATCTTATAATAAAAACTTGGAGCCAGATATCAGGGTGAAAGCTGAAAGATCAGAGAAGCAGAGCAAGCCACAGCCACCACCTCTTACCTCACCAACTCCTCACTGAAAGAGCCCGAGTTCCTGTCTCCTCCCCGCTGTGTATTCCTTTCCCTGCCCAGCCATATCACTTCCTGTCTCAGCCATCCTATGCTGGGATTAAAGGTGTGTGATCCCAAGTGCTGAATAAAAGGTGTGTGCCACCACTGCCTGGCTCTGTTCTCTTTTAGACTGGATTAATCTCGTTTAGCCCAGTGTGGCCTTGAACTCACAGAAATTCAGATGGATCTCTGCCTCTGCCTCCCCAGTACTAGGATTAAAGGTGTGTGCCACCACTGCCTGGCCTCTATGTTTATCTAGTGGCTTGTTCTGTCCTCTAATCCTCAGGCAAATTTTGCTTGTTCAAAATATCACCACATTGATGCCTATAAGCTTACGGTTTTGTGAGATGAAAGGAGCCTTAAAAGGAAGCCTATTCACAGAGAAACTGGAGTTCAAAACTATAAGCAAATGAAAAATTCATCTTAAAAACAATGATTTCATCCTTTCTACTACCTTAATGTATCACTTTACGTTGCCTCTCTAGTCAAACCAAGCAAAAGTGACCTCTGACCTGTCAGAGCAGGTGACACAAGAGTTTGTGTATATATAGCCTCTTGTGTTATGGTTTTGTGTACAATGCCAGGAAGAGCCAGGACGATGTCTGCTAGTGTGCACTAGAAGCCACACCAGGTTAGTCACTGACTCGATTCAGGTGGACCTAGAAGGGGAGGCTTCTAGCCCATGGCTTTATTCTGTTCCCTCTGAAAATCAAAGCAGTTGTTTACGATGTAATCAGTATGTGGAGCTGAGACCTCGTGACTGACACACATATGACTCTGGGTTCACTCCCTAGTACTCTATGATAATGATAATGAATAAATAAATATGTACTGAGAATCTGTTAAGTCCTGAGCACTCTATTCTCTATCCATTTCCATCTCAGTGACTGATGACAGTGTCTCAGAATCAGACCAGACCAATCAGTCCCTGAAAGATTCAACAGTACATGTGTCTGATGTGGACAAAGGGGAGGAAGGGGAGCCGGAATTAATAAAGCTGAGGTTGTCAAAATGAAAGAAGAGGGACTGAGCTGAAAGAGGTCAGGATTTTACTCCTCACTGATGAGCAATGACACCAGTTCCTGGACAGTGAATGTTAGCCATCACCATCATAACCATACAGAACAGTTCTGAAAATGTGTCCTGAACAACACAAGTCTAATGTAGCTACACCTAAGATATATGCTTATGTTCCAGGCAGAGACAATTTCATCTGCTGTCATCATTCTAAAGAACAGAATGAAAGAATTAAAGTTTTTAAAAGATTAAAGTTCTCTATCTAGACTGATGGTGGAAATCGAGGTCCTGTGACTCAGAAGAGGGTCGGGGAAGCAGCCCTTTGGAAGAGAACCATGCCCCACTAAAGCCTTTCCCTGCTGGAATCAGACACTGCACTAATTCTCAGTCCCTGTACTAGCAGGCCTTCTGGCTAGGCATTCAAAGATTATTTGACCTCATCTTATCTAGAGTTTGAATAAGAATGATTGGTTTCATGAGAGAAAGAGTCAGAAACAAATAATTTATTGGGTACCTCATATTGTTTATACATTTTGGTATGTGTTTGTGTGTATGTACACATATGTGTGTTTGTGGGTACACATGTGTGCAGAGGCTATAGGTCAGTGTTGAGTGTCTTTCTCATCACACTCCACTTTTTTTTTTTTTTTGAGACAGTCTCTTGTGAAATGCTGAGCATACTGATTCAGCTAGACTGGCTGGCCAGTAATCAATCCCCAGGGATTTCCCTGTCTCCACCTCTCCAGTGCTGTGGTTACACACGTGTGTTTTTACACACAAATTTCTTTTGAAAAATATATTTGTATTATTTTTTTAGAATTTCATACATTCATTTAATATATTCCTATCATATTCACCCTTCCCTACTCTTCCCCTTAACTCCTCCCAGATCCACCCTACTCCCCACTCCTTCCAGCTTCATGTCCTCTTTTCTTTTTATAGCCACCAAGTCCAGTTTATTCTGCCCATACCTCATGGTGTGTGGTCATTCACTGCAGTGTGATTGACATGCTAGGGGACCCACCCTTTGCACCCAACATTTTCCATGTGTGCTGTGAATCTGAACTCAGGTAAGTTATAGACTTTACAGACTGAGTCATCTCCCAAGCCCCAGAACCTCACATTTTGAGACATTGCTTTAAGCATTTTTACTTCCCTTCTTGTGGAGACCCAAATTACTCAGGGTCAGAGAATCTGAGCTTGCTTTACCCAGCAGGGCTGCATAAGGAGATGATTTGATCACGGGCATGGTTGCCAGGTGTTTGGAAGGGTCTACACTGGCTGTACAGTGCACTTTGATCTTGCAAGGGGGAGGTCTTTTGCCTCTCCCCTTGGCATATTATAAAAAGTCCTTTTCAATAAAGTACAAGGCTATTAGATATTGATCCAGGCCCTCCCGAAGGTATCCTGTGTTTCTGTCTTTCTTCTCGTCTTCTAGGTCTCTTTCTATCTGATAGTTTCTTATCCCTCTCTCCTAAGAACCCTTCAAAAGTGGGAGCTGGACTCCCACAACTTAGTGTCTTCGTTTGATTTTCCAATGCTGAGATAAAACATTATGACCAAGCAGGCGGTGGTAGCACATGCCTTTAATCCCAGCACATGGGAGCCAGAGCCAGGCAGATCTCTGTGAGTTCGAGGCCAGCCTGGTCTAGAGAGCGAGATCCAGTAAGAGGCCTCTGGTAGACTACTGCCTGTCTCTGCTGACAACAGCATCCTGAGCTAACCCTTCGGGGTTCATGTCCTCTCCTCTCCAAAGGAATGAGAAAGGATGAACAGAATGAGGAAGTTTGTTAGGAGCTCTCCAAACACACAGGTGTGTATAACCTGCAGGTAATATGCAGCTAAACTCACAGGTGTGTATAACCTTCAGGTGGCACGCCACTGAAGACAGTTATGAGTGCAGCCCTCCACTTACTTAAAACAGTGTGAGATTTTCCAGTGTATTTTGTTTCAATTCAATTGTATGGTTCTTGAGCGTCAACTTTATAGATGACAATTTCATGTTGCAATGTGAAAGGTTGGATGCATTCATGAGAGGAAGACACTAACAGTTCAGTATGCAAATGGTACCCAGAGAGCAGTGTTGGGATGAGGGTGGGTTCAGGTTTTTATGATACTTGAAGCTAATAAAATTTAAGGGTATCGTTTAAGAAAAATAAAACTATGAATATAAGTAGAATAAAAAATCACATGTTCATGTAGAAAGGAAAAGGCATGACAAATTACAAGCACTCAGAAGAATGAGGCAGGAGGATTGCTTCAAATCCAAAGCCAGCCTGCACTACATAGCTACATGTTAAAATTAGTAATAATGACAAAATATTTATCATCCTCTGACATATTAGTCCTGTATTTTAGGACTGCAGATAAATATGAAAAGTATAGAGTTTCTATCATAAATCAGCAGTAAAAACTCAGGACAAGCCGGGCGGTGGTGGCGCACGCCTTTAATCCCAGCACTCGGGAGGCAGAGGCAGGCGGATCTCTGTGAGTTCGAGGCCAGCCTGGTCTACAGCGTGAGATCCAGGAAAGGCGCAAAGCTACACAGAGAAACCCTGTCTCAAAAAAACCAAAAAAAAAAACAAAACAAAAAAAAAAAAAAAAAAAAAAAAAACTCAGGACAATTCCAGTTTTCTGGACAGAAAGAAAAATAAAGTATTTTCTCTTCCTTCCTTCCTTCATTTATTTAAATATATTTTGTGTGTTTGCATGTGTGTGTGTGTGTGTGTAACTGTCTTGTGTGTGCACTCAGGGAGGTCAACACTGTACAACTTTTGTTGCTCTCCACCTTATTTTTTGAGACAGAGTCTCTCACAGAACCTGTAGCTCACTGTTTCAACTAGATTGGCTGGCCAAAAAACCCCAGGGGTTCTCATGTCTCTGCTCTCCCCGCAGGACTGGAATTACAAACACACTTTGCCATGCCCATCTTTTACATGGGAGCTGGGGAATCCAAACTCCCGTCCTCATGGTTAAACAGCAAGCATTTAACCCAGGGAGTCATATCTCCAGCCCCAAGCAAGCATCTTGAATCCACAGTATAGCTGAAGCTGTGAAAGAAGCCCGGACAGCAAGGGTAACAGCCCTGAAACTCACCCCACAGTAACTTCATGACACATCCAGTGAGTGGACAACTTCCACTGCAGGCTGGAGAACCAGGAGAAAGCTCAGTAAAGGATAATTCTGTGAGGTGATGGGGGCTAATCACCTACAGAGAATGTGCCCATAAAGTGGCCATTGGAAGACTGGAAATCACCACCAGCTCAGAAAATTAGGCCAGAGGGCACCAATAGCAATTCATAGGCTTCAGCTGTGGTTTCAGTGTCTATAAGCTACAAAATAAAGGAGGAACTGTGTGAATCTGGATCCTGCCAGTAAGTAGCAAGAAAGGCCAGAGCTACTATGCTGCTACCCAAAAGGCAAGCACACTCTCAGACACAAAAGCCCGAAAGTAAGCATCATAAGAGGTGGCTTTCAAACAATTCCTCCGTGCAGAGAAAACCCAGTGCCAGCACTGCCAAGGGTGGTGTTTGAGTGTCCCACCTAATCACACACAGTGTAGTAGTTTGAATGTAACTGGCCCCCATAATCTCACAGGGAGTGCCACTATTATAAGGTGTGACTTTGTTGGAGTGGGTGTGGCCTTGTTGGAGGAAGTGTGTCACTGTGGGGATGGGCTTTGAGGCTTCCTATGCTCAGGATACTGGCAGTGTCACAGTTGACTTCCTGTTGCCTGCAGGATGTAACACTCTCAGCTCCAGCAGCACATCTGTTTGCACACTGCCGTGCTCTCTGCCATGATGATAATGGATTGAACATCTGAAACTGTAAGTGAGCCACCCCAATTAGACATTTCTTTGTAAGAGTTGCCGTGGTCATGGTGTCTTTTCACAGCAATGAAAACCCTAAAACACACAGTGTATCAGCTTTGGAATCAAAGGGACTAAAAATAGAATGTTAACTCCCAGATTCAAAATGTTTTGGTTCTTGTGAACCTTATTTCCTCAATACCCTAAAACTACACCCAATCCCTTTCACTTCTGGTTATCTTAGAAACAAACTCGAGGCATTATAACCCTTTGTTCATAAGTGTTCTAGAATGTATCTTTAGAAGAGAGAACTTTTAAGCCAGATGTGATGGTGCACACCTCTAACCACAGCACTTAGGATGCTCAACAGATCCTGAGCTCAAGGTCAGCCTGGGCTTGGTGAGATTCTAACTAAATAACAAACCATGACAAAACTAAAACAAAAAATGACCTACAAATAAAATAACAAATACCTTTAAAATAATGATCATAACCATACTGTCACTACCACATTCTTGAAATAGTTACTCTATGAATTCTAACAAATATGTAGTCAAATACTCCTTTGAATAATATCAATATTAAAAAGCAGACCAACAAAAAGAAATTAAGACCCAAAAGTAACAGTGGGAAAGCTGTGTTGTATCTCAGTTCACCCCATCAGTGAACACACGGGAGCAGATCCTCTAGACTCTGAGTTTCCCTTTACAAAATGGCTGACTCGGTTCTCTTCATCATTGCTCCCGGGAGCAAGCTATTTAACATTTACTAATTTTAATGTCTCGGTGTGAAATTGGAATAGTGACCACCAACAATGATAGAATAATATAACAATGCATGAGGTTATTGTGAATATTAAAAGAGATTAAACATGGCATGCACTTGGTGTGCAACCATCGTTCAAAAACGTTACTTCTCCTTTGAATCACAAACTAATTTGCAACAATATTGCTATTTTTAACAGTGTATAATCCAGGCTCTGATTTTTCCCCCTCATGTATTTTCAACAATCTGGCAGAGAGAGTGGTTTAGGTTGAACGTGATCCAAGGCCCAGAGAGATTTATTGTCCCGCCCAGAGTGCACAGCTGTTAAAGGGCAGGTTTCCATAGTGAGCTCCTGACTCTCCCCCGTTCTTCTGAACCTGTGACAGCCAAAGAAAGTTAAGTCGAGCTCTGAGTGGTATGCTCAGAGAACGTTTGATATACAGTAGCCTCAAGAAAAATTGTCACCTAGAATAGTTACTTTCTACAATTTTTGAACTAATTAGAGAAAACCAAGCTACTTAAAAAACCCTCATTTTTGATTGTCCAATGTACTATAGGCTTCATTTTTTTTCACTCTCTTAAAAGAAAAGGAGTTAAGTGATGATAATACACATTCTACAATTAGCTACAATGGAGCTTGTGTCCAACTCCACATATAAAATTTAAATTTTAAGTCAAATGTTAGTATGGGGGCACACATCTGTTATCTCAGCACTCAGGAGGAAGAAGCAGGAGGATTGCTGAAAATACAAGGCCAGCCTGGGCTACATAGGGATCTCCAGTCTGCTTGGAGCTACAAAGTGAGACCCTATCAAAGTGGAAGGAAGGAAGAAGAAGGAAGGAGGAAGGAAGGAAGGAAGGAAGGAGGAAGGAAGGAAGGAAGGAAGGAGGAAGGAAGGAAGGAAGGAAGGAAGGAGGAAGGAAGGAAGGAAGGAAGGAAGGAGGAAGGAAGGAAGGAAGGAAGGAGGAAGGAAGGAGGAAGGAAGGAAGGAAGGAAGGAGGAAGGAAGGAGGAAGGAAGGAAGGAAGGAGGAAGGAAGGAAGAAGAAGGAAGGAGGAAGGAAGGAAGGAGGGAGGGAGGGAGGAGGGAGGGAGGGAGGAGGGAGGGAGGGAGGAGGGAGGGAGGGAGGAGGGAAGGAGGGAAGGAGGGGAGGGAGGGAGGGAGGGAGGGAGGGGGAAGGGAGAGCAGGGAGGGAAAGAGGCTGGGCATGGTAGTACAGGTCTTTAAAAAACTCAGGAGGCAGAGGCAAACAGATCTCTGTGAGTTCAAGGACAACCTGATCTACACAGGAATAGAGATATAGAGCAGCCAAGGCCTAGATACTGAGACTCAGTCTTAAAATAAAAATGAAAAGTGCTAGATGTTTATTGACTTTAAGTGGACAATCACATATAGATCACCATGGTTATAAATTTAGTGAATGAATTTTTTTTTCTTATTTTTTCATAAAATGGGACTAGACCTCCCACCCTCATACCTACAAGAAGCAGTGCAGCCTGGACAAATGCTCAGTGTTTCTTTTGTCATGGGATGGCAGTTATTTGTGATTTTGAGTCTTTCAAAAGTCAGAAGTCACAGAGTGGCTATGGCTCACAGCAGGTCCTCTCCTGGTGCACAGGCTCTGGCCGCCAGTGATACTGATCAGTTCACACACTTTAACATCTGGATGAATGCTAAGTGATACTGATCAGTTCACACACTTTAACATCTGGATGAATGCTAAGTGATACTGATCAGTTCACACACTTTCACATCGGGATGAACGCTAAGCCTCACTGCAAAAGCTATGAGAATCTTTTTCTCAGCTCAGTGGTGCTCTAGTTTTCTTTTTATGGCCCTACCTTTCTTCTTAAGATTTTTTTTTTTTTCCTCAGAGGGTAGGACATTTGTAGTTTGTTTGTATTTGGGTGAAAATTCCTCCCTTAGATTTTCTTACAGATGTCTGTGGAGCAAAGGTAAATGATCCTGGGCCTGGTGTGCAGTATTCCCGGGATGACTGAGATAAGAGGCTAGAAGTGGCACTCTCAAACCTGTCTGGCCATGGGTAACCATTAACCATCAAGCAGCTGGGGAATTTAGCATGACCTCAGACATCAGAGCAATGTTAGAAACAAGGGACACTGCCTTGAGTGGTGACAGCAATGACCCCAAACAGCAACAAACAAACAACCGAGAGAAAACTACAGGAGGGCTGGCAGCTTCGCAGGCTCCTGTCACCCGGAACAACCAGAGGACCTGAAGGAGCCAGGAAGGTTCTCTGGCCTAGGAAATTGAGAACCAGAGTATAAAGACTGTAAGGAGAGCTTCCCTGTTTGCTTCTATGTTAGTGAAACCCCACCACGACATCTTTCAAGTCTGAGAGCTAGCACTTTAAGAGAACCACGGAGGCTTCAAACCTCGGCAAAGTGAGAATTTTGAAGATGAGGACAGTATTTTGTTTTGTTTCTTTAAAAAGATTAGACGATGGAATTACAGAAAGGAGGATCATAGGGAAGTGGCCAACAAGAACCATGAACCTTGAACACCGGTGACAAAATAAGATGAATCAGGCTTAACCTGCGCTGTGAAGTCCTGCCAATGGCAGACAGCAGGCTTATGAATCATTAAAATGAATTGACTGTGAGGATGTCCAATTTCCTGTTCGGAAAGTATAATTTATTATAATTTGAAACTTGCTTACAGATTTTATGAATATTGACAACAAACATCTAAGGTTATTTTTATTTATCTGCATGTTTGGGGCCTGAGTGAGTGTATGCCACATGTGTGTGTGTGTCCACGGAGGCCAGATGAGGGCATCAGATCCCATGGAGCTGGAGTTACAGGCACTCAGGTCCTCTGGGAAGAGCAGTAAACACTCCTAACTACAAAGTCATTCTCCAGCCACTCAGGCTGTTTTTAAAGACATTCACAGCTAAGAAAATGAAGGAATTCGCCTTACTCCCAAATGCAGAGGAAAGGACTTTGTAGTACAGCTGATGAGTAGTTGGGCAGGATTAGAATGTTACTTTTCAGTGCATAGTGAAGAGGGGTCTGATGTGTTTATAACTGGGAGCTGTGCACTGTTTATACCCATGTCTTATGGTATCTCATAAAGAACAGACAAGGAGCAGCAATCTGGAAAGAAGGCAGGCCGATGCTGAATTGAAAACAAAGTTGTCTCTTAACCAGCTCATGGAACAGGCACGAAGAGGCTCAACAGCTGAGAAATCAGCCTGCAGAACTTTCTAAGTGATGCTCACATAGGGGAATAAGTTCACTTAAAGACATTTGGAATCAAGGCACATTTGTTTAAGACTAGCAAAGCCACTTAGGGAAAAAAAAAAAAAGCATTAAGAATGGATTAAGAGGGCTAGAGAGGTGACTCAGTGGTTATAAGCACTGTCTTAACCACGTCCTGGAGGACTGAGCTCAGTTTCCAGTATCCACATCTAGTGGCTCACAACCACCTATAACTCCAGCTCTGTGGGACCCAATGCCCGCTTCTGGCCTCTGTGGGTACCTGCACATATGTGGCACAGGGTTAAGATATGTACTGCTCTTCCAGAGGACTCTAATTTATTTCCCAGCACACATGTTGGCTAGCTCACATTTCCTCTAACTCCAGCTCCAGAGCATCTGACCCCTCTCTGTGCATATATATGTCTGTGCATATACTTGCACACACATAAACACATAACTTAAAAATATATCCTAAAAGAATGAGCTGGGCATGATGGTGCACACCTTTAATCACAGCACTGAGGAGGCAGAGGTAGGAAGATCTCTGTGAGTTCGAGGCCAGCCTGGTCTACACAGTCAGCTCCAGGAGAGCCAGGAAGAAAGACCTTTCTCAACCCTGCCCCACAAAATGGATTAGGAATGACAGTGCTAAGTATTATAACAGAACCAATTTTGTCATGCTTCATTTGAAATCTTGTACTTGTTAATGGTATAACTAGAATATAGCCCTTGGAACTTGAAAAATTAAAGTTGTATGTCATGCAAAGAAATTGGACTTTGAGAGGTACTCAGGGCTATTTGAGAAATGGTAAAAACCTGATTTGCATATTAGAAATATGCTTCTAGGACTGGATAGTTCGGATCATGGCTGCATCCCTAAGGACCATAAACATAGCTTTACCCAAGGCCAGAGGTGCCCCAGATGCCAGATGTGGAGTATTAAGATTTAATGTTTTTCCTGCTCAGTTTTGATCTTGCTTTCATTTGCTTCTCACTATTTTCTTTGCTTTTGGAGTAGGATTTCTTGTCTGGAACCACTGTATCTCAGATGTATGTAACTTCCTTACATTCCCAGATGCTGCTCACAACTAGTAGTTTGCCTTGAGTCTCAGAGAAGACTTTGGACTTTGTGTGTGTGTGTGTGTGTGTGTGTGTGTGTGTGTGTGTGTGTGTGTGAGAGAGAGAGAGAGAGAGAGACAGAGAGAGACAGAGAGAGACAGAGAGAGACAGAGAGAGACAGAGAGAGACAGACAGTCAGACAGACAGAGACAGACAGAGAGACAGAGAGAAAGAGAGAGAAATATTGGAACAGTTGGATATGCTTAGGGATAGACTTAATTCTTTTTGCATTGTAAGACCAACATGAAACCTTGGGAGCCTGAGGTAGGATGCAATGGTTCAGAGCTGTAATATTACTCACAGTTCCATGTGTTAAAGACTTCCTTTAGTTCTTATCTTGACAATATTAAAAAGTGGCAGAACCTTCGAGAAGCACGGCCTAGTGGGGGCTCTATAACACTGGAGACATGTTCTTGAAGAGGATTATGGGTGTTAGTCTCTTTTGGCTTGTAGCCAACATGAAGTATGCTCTGGCATGTGCTCCCATCATGAGGCATTGCTTTACCACAGGCCCAAAATCAATGGGGTGAAGCAAACATGGGCCAAAACCTCCAACAGTGTGGACCAAAACAAGCCTTCCCTGTTTTGAAGCTGATAGGCAATAATAGGAAGATGACTATCATGAGGTGGTGGTGTGAGACGTGAACTACAGAAAACTTGAGATGAGAGTCGGGTCCCGTATAGAGGGTTGTGCCAGCCAGTTTGTGTCAATTTGACACAAACTAGAATCACATGTGAAAAGGGACCCTCAGTTGAGGACTTGTCTCCAGCAGATTGGCCTGTAGTCATGTCTGTGGGATATTCTTTTGATTGATGGTTGATGTGGGAGGGCCCAGTCCACTGTGAGCAGTACTATCCCTGGGCAGAGGGTCCTAAGTTGCATAAGAAAGAAAACTGAGCAAGCTATGAAAAGCAAACTGTAAGCAGAGGTGCCTGCCTCTGTTCCTGCTTTGATTTCCTGCCCAGATTTCCCTCAGTGATGGATTGCTGCTTAGAATGTTAAGATGAAATAGACCCATTCCTCTCCAGTTGCTTTAGGTCTGTGTTTTATCACAGCAACAGAAAGCAAATGAGTACAGAGGTTATTTCAAAAGCCTAGACTAGATGATGATGAGCATCTAAGAAAGAACCCTAAGGCAATGATGTGAGCATTATAAGGAAACTAATCTCTATAGATTCTTCACATGGGTCTTACATAACCAGGAGACTAATTAGATGAGAAGAAAACATGGAAATGAAAATGCTGCTGAATTTTATGGCTGTTATCAAACTGGTATCTTATCAGAGAATTAACTGAAATAGATAGTGTACAGAGAAAAGAATCAGGGAAAATAATAATGACATCAGTTGAAGATATTTGAGATTTTGAAGTAGAAACATTCAGCTGTTTGTTAAGAATATTTGTTCCAAGGGCAAAGGTTTGAGTAGGAGGTACACATGTAGGTGAAAGCCTAAACAATGAAAGCTGATGAATCAATCTTTGTGGGAAACTTTGGTTCTAAACCGTAACTATGGCATCCAACGATTTTTTTTACTGGAATGTTTACTCAATACTCATGCCTTTCACTATGGGGCAGATTGCCTGAGAATGAGGACACCCAGTAAGCTCACTAGGATGCAGAGACATGGCCCACCCCTGAAGAGTTTGATCAGTGCTTTGCCTTGAGGTTCAGGAGTATGCATGTTTAATAAGTAAGTGTGGTGGTTTGTGCCTGTGATCCTAATGGTAGGGAGGCTAAGGTGAGTTCTAAGGCCAGTAGCCTACACTACATAGTAAAGTCCTGGTTCAAAAAGGATGAGGGAGAGGAGAGAAGAAAAAAAAAAAGCAACTCCAGATGCTTGTTGTACACAGTGGAGTCTGTAAGTTCCTTCTTAACTTTATTTATGTATATATGTGATTGTGTGTGTGTGTGTGTGTGTGTGTGTGTGTGTGTGTGTGTGTGTGTCTGTCTGTCTGTCTGATGTGCACAGAGGTCAGAAAAGGGCAATTAAATGATCAAGAGAGAGAGAGAGGGGGGACGAGAGAGAGAGGAGAGAGAGAGAGAGAGAGAGAGAGAGAGAGAGAGAGGAGAGAGAGAGAGAGAGAGAGAGAGAGAGAGAGAGTCTGGTGCCCACAGAGGTCGGAAGCGAGCATCGGATCTAGATCTGGAGTTTAAGGTAGTTCTGAGCCAACTGATGTGGGTGCTAGGAACAAAGCTTGGGTCCTCCAGAAGAGCAGCAGGTGTTCTTAACTGTTTAGCCGTCTCTCCAGCCCAAGTTTGTGAAGTTCTTTTGGAAAATATAATTATAAGGAAGGACCAAAATATAGTTAGAAGTTTGCTTTGTGAATCTTGTTATCACAATGGCTAGGTGAAATTTCTCTCAGAATATTTTCTTTTAGTTTAAAATGTAATGGTTATACTTTTCAACCTAGAAATTATTTCCCCAGAACAATTTATAATGAATTTGTACTTTGAGTTATAACAGATATTTCCCTAGGCATAGTAGGAAAAACAGTGTAAGGCAGAGACAAAATCATCCATGGAAAACAACTAGGTATAAAATTTGAAAATGACCAATTTTAAATTTTAGTTATTATGTTTTTTAGAGAAAATCCTGAATTGACCATTAGAAACCCTGCACTGTATAACATTAGCATTGACATTGGACAAGGCTTTTGGAACTGCAGATTGAATCTTTTGGTAGTGTAGATTGAACCCAGGGACTTGTGCTAGGTGAGTACTCTACCACTGAGCTACACTGCCAGTCCATTGAGTGCTTTGACATCTCTAGGCTTCTGTTTTCCCACTTGTCTCAAGACAAGATTAGGGTTTAGAGTTTAGATAAGATTAATATGTGATCTTGACGGGTGGTGGTGGCGCACACCTTTAATCCCAGCACTCGGGAGGCAGAGCCAGGCGGATCTCTGTGAGTTCGAGGCCAGCCTGGGCTACCAAGTGAGTCCCAGGAAAGGTGCAAAGCTACACAGAGAAACCCTGTCTCGAAAAACCAAAAAAAAAAAAAAAAAAAAAAAGATTAATATGTGATCTCTTAATTTGTTTTTTTTGTGTTGAGACAAGATAAAATAGTATTATCCATTTTTACTCACCTAAAATGACAATTTCACTTAGCTCAACATGTCTAGAGTGAGGCTAACCAACTAGAAATAATCAGTCTATGAACTTTCTTTCAGTTGGCTTCCTTCATTTTTCTCCTAACTGTAGTCTCTCCACGGCCACAAGTAGACCCACCTACACATGCTTTGAAGCTCTATAGCTTCAAAGGTCAATTTCTTTTTCTACCTCTAAGTTAAAAAGTCCCAGAAAAGCACTGACCATAACCTCAGGTCAGACAAGCATTGTAAGCAGGGTGCCATTATTGGCTAGAACTACCTCACTTTCCTACCCCGGTGACTAGAGGAATAGAAGTATGTATATGCGAATTCCTGCCTTTAATTTCTCAAAAGAGGCTTGGTGTGCAGGACACGGTGGTGCATGCCTTTAATTCCGGCACCTGAGGGGGCACAGGCAAGCAGATTTCTGTGAGTTTGAGGCTAACCTGGTCTACATAGTGAGTTTCCAGGTGAATCAGGTCTACATAGTGAGACCCTCTCTCAACATAGTTAAATAAAATCTTTTTTAAAAGCCTTTCGTGCTGCGCATGCTGGTACATGGCTACACTCCTAGCACTCGGGAGGTTGTTGTAGGAGGATCGCTGTGAGTTTGAGGCTGACCTGAGATATAGAGTGCAACCTTGTCTCAAACAAAACAAAGGACCGTGGAATTGGAACGACAAACCCATACATACCCCTACTATTTCTATTTCTCTGGGCCTATGGTGATTTAGAACATACTCCATTATGCTCTAAATAATAGAGTATGACTTGGTGATAAAGTGCTTGCCACGTGTCAGGATTTCAATTTGAAACTTCAGTACCTATACAGAAATTGAATGCATACCATGAACATATGTGATCCCAGCACACTCCTGCGGGGAGATGGGAGGTAGAAACGAGAATTCTGAGAAGCTCATCGGCCCGTAAACTGGGCCTAGACAACAGAAAACCAACAGACCCTGTCTCAGACAAGGTGGAATGTGAAAACTGACACTTAAGTTTGCCAGATTGCCATCTGACCTCCACAGGGGGCCTGTGACACACATGCATCTGCATTCACACACAGGAATTCGTACACATGCAGATGCTTATCCATCACACACACAAACACACACTCATACTCCATTATTTTGACATTGTCACTAGACTGAATTAAGCCATAAGGAAGATTTGACTTCAAAACTTTTGTGACTTCGAAGTCATTTTCCCCTTTTGAATCTATTTTCTCACCTGATAGATGCATTATAAATACATCAAAGGGCTATTGTGGGGTTGTCTGAAATCACGTGTCTAAAGCTACTTTGAAAAGTGTAAAGCTCCATAAATGGAGAGATCTTTCACACAATGAGCATAGAGCACCCGCTGTGGGTTGTGAACTCTGCTGGGTGCTAGGAATGCAAAAATGACTACAATAGATTTTTTTTCTTTGCCCTTATATCATATAGGACCTTGTTAACATCCAGTACATAAATAGGCTCAGCACATCTTAACTTGTTTAATCTTTAAAATAGATCAAGTAGTTGAGAATTGGGTCAGAGGTTATATTAGTTTAAGAAACATGCGAATAGACTGTATCTTACAGAGATGTTTTTCAAAATTTGAGTGTAGACTGAACTACTTGAAGAAAATCTTTCGTTTTACCACCATCATTTCATGACATTCTTTTTTATTCTGTTCACCTCTTAAACAAATGATTTCCTCTTAAGGTAGGTAATAATGATTGCCTCTGTCTGGCATCTTTCTTTAAATATGATGCTGTGGCTTGTTCTGAACAGAATGCATCTCATTCCTCTATGCACAGTTAAACACCAATACAGCAGTTCTTACCACAGCCCTCCCTCCCCTGCCATTTTATCACTTTTCCCCCAAAGAAGTCAATTTTGAATCTTATTCATGTCAGTTTTTATTTTTATCTTTCTTGGTATAATTATCTTATTAAATTATGTCATCCTCCTCAAGCTCCTGCTTTGAGAAGAGTTGATAAAACTGAGACCTGTCTAAGAAATTACTTTACAATTCTTTAGCCATAAAACCTAAAATTGTCCATTAAAGTGGCAATTAATGAAGCAATTCCATGGAGTTTATCTGATAACCAAAGGGTTTTTTTTTTTGGGTTAACTTACAACAAGCAAAAGGGAGTTGGTCGTGGGGTCCAGGAGGGGTGAGGCTTAGTCCAACACGGTTCTCTGGAGAACTATGCCTTGGTTTGCAGTACCAACATCCAGCATCCAAGACCATGAGGTAGCCAAGAGAGTGAGCACTTACGCATTCCAGGTCTTAAGAGGTCCCCACTCAGCCATGACTTGTTGGGGGGGGGGCAGGTACCTAGCAGTTACCTGCTGCCTACTAGGACCGGTGCTTCAGGGGCAAAGCACAGGCAACCACCCCTACTGTCCATCATCATTTGTGCCAATCCAACTAATTTCTCTGATAGTGATTTGGACTTCAACAAAGCATCTTGAACCACATTTTCAAATATGACTTCTTACAAATTTCAAGATGATTAAACAATAAATTATAATAGACTTTTTAAGAACTACCTGTCAAAAGAATTTGCTTGCCTATGTAATATATTTACATGGAAATTGCATACTTTTGTAACCCAAACTGAGCATATTACATAAGTTCCTATCTACACCAGAACTATGTAAAATTTCCAACCCTACAGCTGCTTAGTGATTGTGAGATCCACTTCTATTGATGGCAGGCACCTGTCATCTATTAGTTAGAGTTTTGTCAAAGCTTCCTAGCATACCTTTCTTGGACATTCATTGCTGTGGCTTGTTTGTTCATTTCTTTCCTCAACAAGTATTTGTAGAAGGCCTGTTCTAGGCCAGATGATGACCTTGGCTGGACAAGTATAAAGTTAATCAGGTAAATTCTTCACCCTCGAGGTCATTATAAAGCAATACAAAGGATGGAGAACTGAAAACAAGTATAATACAGAATTTGTAGTGAATATGCCAAGGATACTTTTCCCCATTTGATTGCTCTTTTGGGAAGTTTTACCTACTCTATTGAACTGAAAGAGTTGATCACATTGATTCAGAAATGACCATATAATTGTTTCAGAGTAGTCAAAGGAATCCTCAAGATTTTTTGATAGTATTTTAAAGGAGGTGCTGTTATTTATCCAACCCAAAGCCCCTATGTTAAAGGCTTGATTGCCAGCCTGTGGTGCTGTTGGGAGATGATGGAACTTGACAAGGTGGGATCCTGAAGTGGGAATCTTTGGGTCAATGGAACTACATGTTTGAAAAAGATTTGGGGAACCCAGTTCCTTGTTCCCTCTCTCTTCTGTTCACTGGCCCTGAGGAGGGTGGGATTGCTTTCAACATGATAGGCTGTTTCATCACAGATTTGAAAGTAATAGGGCCAAGAGATCATGAACTACATCCTTCAAAACCGTTAGCCAGGATAATTTCTTCTTTTTGTAAATTTATTACCTCCCCTGCAACTAAAGAGCACCACATACCTGATATCAAAATGATAAGATAAAAGGTAGATTTTGGGGTCTACTAAAAAAAGAGAATATGGATATAAGATTAAAAAGGAAACTATTGAATCTACTTTTAAAAAGGAACTACTTGTTTTAAATAGGATAAGTAATGAAATTTTTTTTTTGTCTGAATTTATCAAATATTACTGGACTGGACATTGTTAATATATATAATGGAGTTTTTTTATCTGAATCTGTCAAATGTTAGTGGACTAGATGTGTTAATGTAATTCTTGACTGTATATATTGTATATACTTATTGGATAGTTTTTCTTGTATTGGTTATAAGTTTTTTTTTTTTAATTTTAGACAAAAAAGGGAAAATGTGGTGGTATTGTGTTCCCCAAAATATTGTGCACCCTAATAAACTTATCTGGGGTCAGAGAACAGAACAACCACTAGATATAGAGGCCAGAAAATAGTGGCACACACACCTTTAATCCTAGCATTCCAGAGGCAGAGATCTGCCTGGATCTCTGTGAGTTCAAGGCCACACTGGAAACAGCTAGGCATGGTGACTCACACCTTTAATCCCAGGAAGTGATGGCAGCAAGCAGAAAGGTATATAAGGTGTGAGGACCAGGAACTAGCCTGGTTAAGCTTTTAGGCTTTTGAGTAGCAGTTCAGCTGAAGTTCATTCTGGATGAGGACTCAGAGACTTCCAGTCTGAGAAACAGGATCAGCTGAGGAACAGGCAAGGCGAAGAAGCTGTGGCTTGTTCTGCTTCTCTGATCTTCCAGCATTCACCCCAATATCTAGCTCCGGGTTTGTTTTCATTAGTAAGAACTTTTAAGATTCATGCTACAACCCCATGCAAGTAGCACAGCCCACCTGCCAACTCATTTTTCTATATCCCATGCTTTTTTTTTAACCTTAGAAATTCTGATTGGAGTAAGACAAAATCTCAAAGTAGTTTTAGTTGCCATTATCCTAATGGCAAAGAATGATGAACACTTTAAAAATTATTTCTCAGCCATTTACATTTCTCACCACATAGCCCTATCTGTCCTGGAATTTCCTGTGTAGACTGGGCTAACCTCAGTCTCACAGAGAAGCCACCTGCCTCTGTCTCCCAAGAGTTAGAACTAAAAGCATGTGCTACCATGTCTGGCACATGCTCCAATTTTAATTGGGTTGTTTTCTTAGTGTACAGGTTTGTTGTTGTTTTAGCTCTTTTTTGTATTCTTAATAATAGGCCCTGTCAGATGTATAGTTGGTAAAGACTTTTTTCCACTCAGTAGTCTGTGTATTCCCTGGACTGCAAGTGTTTGTCAATTGTTGCTTTTAATGCCTGTGTTTCTGGGATCCTGTTCCAAAAGTCCTTTCCTGGCCTATGAGTTGACGTATATCTCCTGCTTTCTCTTTTAATATATTCAAGCTATTAAGTCTAACGTTGAAGTCTGCGGTAGTTTGAATAAAATTGGCCCCCATAGGCTCATAGAAAGTGGCAGTATTGGAGGTGTGGCCTTGTTGGAGTAGCTGTGGCCTTGTTGGAGGAAGTGCATCACTAGGGAGTGGGGTCTCAGAAGCTCAAGTCAGGTCTAGTGGCTCACAGTCTCTTCCTATTGCCTGCAGATCAAGATGTAGAACTCAGCTACCTCTCTAGCACCATGTCTGCCTGTATGCCACCATGCTTCTCGACAAGATGATAATGGACTAAACCTCTGAACTGTAAGTGAGCTCCAATTAAATGTTTTCCTTTATAAGAGTTGCTGTGGTCATGGTGTCTCTTCACAGCAATAAAAACCCTAACTAAGACAAGATCCTTGATCCATTTGGAGTATAGTTTTCAGTTTGGCTATCACCATTTGTTGGGGATTCTGTCTTCTCTCCAGTGTAAACTTTGGCTTGGCAATAATCAGGAGGCTGTAGGACTGTGGGTTTTTGCTTTTGTTTTTATATGAGTCTTCAATTCTGTTGCATTGATCAATGTGTCTTTTTTCAAGAACATATTGGTTTTATCACTACTCCTCTGTAATATACCTCGAAATCAGAGATGGTGATATCTCTCAGAAGTGTTTTTATTGTTCAGGACAATTTTGGCTATCATGAATGTTTGTGTTTCCATACAAATTTTAAATTAAAAAAAATCTGTGAAAAAATGAGTTGGCATTTCGATGGATATTGCATTAAATCTGTAGATTGCTTTTAGTAGGATGGGCATTTTCACAGTATTGATGCTACCTATCCATGAATATAGGTGCTCCTTTCATCTTCTGGTGTCTTCTTCAATTCTTTCTTCACTGTCTTAAACATTTTCTTTGTACAAGTCTTCCATGCCTTTCAATTCATTACAGATATTTCTGATGTCATTTTTAATTAGATTGTTTCCCTGATTTCTTTCTTAGTATATTGGTTCTTGGTATGTGGGGAGCTTCTGATTTTTTATTGTTTATTTTGTATTATACTACTTTGCTGAATATGTTTATCAGTTGCAGTAATTTCCTGGTGGAGACTTTAGGGCCTTTTTGTATAAAATTGTATCATTTTCAAATAAGGATACTTTGACTTCTTTTCCTATTTGTGTTCCCTTCATTTCTGTCTCTTGTCTTATTCCTCTAGATAAGACTGTAAGCACTGTGTTGAACAGAAATGGAGACAGTAAATATTCTTATCTTGTTTCAGATTCAACAGAAATGCTTTGAGTTTTTCTCATTTAGCATTTGTCTGTGGGCTTGTTTTATAATGCCTTTATTATGTTGAGATATGTTGTCTCTATCCTTAGATTCTCCAGGACTTTTATCATGAAGGGATGTTTGATTAGCAGAAATTTGACTAAGATAGACCCCATGTCCCTTCTCGAAAATTGAGCTGCATTCCAGACTTGTCCTTGCTCTAATCACACCCCACTTCTCCAGGCCTTGCCCTTTGCCCTCCATTGCCTACAATTGGTACCTTGCTCCTTTGTCTCAACTGGGTGTGTCATGCAAATGATTCCTAGAAGTCAGACAGGTTGAGAAATTATTGTCAACTGATGGCTCCTGGGGGAGGGAGAATAAGTTGTCTTCAGAGATGTTTAGGGCTCCAGTAGATGGACCTACATCCATGCACACACAAGTATCACTAAGTGTACTCTGTGAGTTTAAAATGAGAGGAGAGAGAGAGAGAGAGAGAGAGAGAGAGAGAGAGAGAGAGAGAGAGAGAGAGAGAGGAGGTTGGGAGAGAAAAGTGGAAGGAGTAGATAAGGGATGGAATTGGGGTGGATTTGATCAAAACATGTTGTGCATGTATGAAATTCTCAAACCTAAAAAGCAAATGTAGGTGAGAAAGAAATTCAACAGTTCCCTACCCAAAAAGTCAACTATATGCAAAGATAATGCAGGGTTGAGAGACAAGAAGCAAGGAGGCATATGGAAAACAAACAGCATGACAAAGGTAAACTCTTATTAGCACTTTACAGCATATATTATATTATATTATATTATATTATATTATATTATATTATATTATATTATATTATATAGCACTTTACAGTATATATTCTCAAAGACAGACTGAGAGAATAGATGGAAAAGCATTATCCAAGTATGTGCTGTCTACAAGATTCATTTTATATCAAAGGACAAAAACTATGAAAAAGGAAAGTATAAAAACAAACATGGTTCATGCAAATTGTAACCAAAAGAGAAGGGTGGCTGTGTACTATGAGACAAATTAGATTTTCAATTGATGTAGGGAAGCTGTGTATCTGCAGCCATCTAAACCTGGAAGGAAATAGCCTCTTTATCAAAGGAGCTCACTGTTAAATCTATGAGATGAAAAACAAAGAAAACTAGAACCCTGCCAGAGCCTAGGGGGATTTTGCTCATCTTTGAATGAATGGCTGAGCTCCAGGAGCAGTGAAATCACTGCATGCCTCAGCTAGTGGCCCCACGGTTGTGTTTGCTATTTCCTGGCTCTTAGAAGCAAATAACTGGAGGATGACAGACATCTAGTCCAAACTGCTGGGAAAGTCTGAGCCTCTGAAGGTAAAATGACAGCTAAAAAGTCATATAGAGGGGCTAGAGAGATGGTTCAGCAGCTCTGAGCACCAGCTGCTCTTCCAGAGGATCCAGGCTTGATCCCCAGCACCCACAGGGCAGTTCACAACCATCTGTAGCTCCAGCCACAGAGGTTATGACACCCTCTTCTGGCCTCAGCAGGCACTGCAAACACATGGTACACAGACACACATGCAGGAAAAATACCCATACATGCAAAACTAAAGGTTTTTAAAAAGTCATGGAGGAGTGATAGACCCAGCTCTAGCAACAGCTGAGTGGCCTTCATACACTCCCCACTAGACCAGGGAATACTTAATCCTGCTGTGGATATCGCTCTGTATAAATAAAATGCTAATTGGCCAGTAGCCAGACAGGAAGTATAGGCCGGACAAGCAGAGAAGACAATTCTGGGAACAGGAAGGCTGAGTCAGGAGACACTGCCAGCCACTGCCATGAGTACCAACATGTAAGATACTGGTAAGCCACGAGCCATGTGCAATGGTATATATTTATAGAAATGGGTTAATTTAAGATAGAAGAACTAGATAACAAGAAGCCTGCCACGGCCATACAGTTTGCAAACAATATAAGTCTCTGTGTGTTTACTCGGTTGGGTCTGAGCGGCTGCAGGACTGGCAGGTGAGAGAGATTTGTCCTGACCATGGGCCAGGCAGTACTGGAGAAAACTTCAGCTACATAATCCAGTTTAAGCTGCCAGATTGTTTGATCCTTTTAGTTATGCCCAGACAGCATTGCTAGTTTCATTACAAACTCCTAATTGTTTTGAGATAATTTGCACTATTAAAAGGCCCCGGGTAGATCTCTGGGAGTCCAATTAGCGAGAATGAGGAGGGTTTATATGAGCGAGAATTGTTGAGACCAAGGTTGGATAAAGCACAGGGACAAATAGCCAAACGAATGGAAACACATGAACTATGAACCAGTGGCTGAGGGGTCCCCCAACTGGATCAGGCCCTCCGAATGGGTGAGACAGTTGATTGGCTTGATCTGTTTGTGAGGCATCCAGGCAGTGGGACCGGGTCCTGTGGTCATTGCATGAGTTGGCTGTTTGAAACCTGGGGCCTATGCAGGGTCGCTTGGCTCGGTCTGGGAGGAGGGGACTGGACCTGCCTGGACTGAGTCTACCAGGTTGATCTCAGTCTGCGGGGAAGGCTTTGCCCTGGAGGAGATGGGAATGGGGGGCGGGCTAGGGGGAAGGTGAGGGGGACGGGAGGGGGGAGAACAAGGGAATCCGTGGCTGATATGTAGAACTGAATTGTATTGCAAAATAAAAATAAAAAATAAAAAAAAAGTGATAGGGTTTTATCTGCCTTTATTTTATGCTGAATTTATCCCTGTGCTAAAAGTTTTTGTTTCTTCAGTTTCTTATGGAATATTCTTCTCCTCTGCTGGCTTTGGAGCGATTTGTCCCTTCTCAGTGTGGCAGGGGGAGAGCATGTAGGGGTTAATCCATTGGTCATGAGCTCTGTAAGTTTGCTGGTATATCTTAGGTGCTTTATTCATTGGGTATGTCCAATGACTGGAGAATCTACATCTAAACCATTACGTTCAGCATTACTCTGCATTTTTAAGCATGTGCAGAAAAAAAAAATCAGCACTCTTTTTAGACCACTGGCCCCATGCTCAGCCCCAGTGTTTGGCCTGGGAGTACATACCGACTCTGCCGTTATACTGCCTGAGCTGCACACATTGCTTCTTTCAAGTGACTTCTAACAGTCTTCAGGTGGTGGCTTTTGGCATATGCACACCCTTGATGGCCTGGGCAGTCTTATGGATGTTCTTAAAATGAACACGCAAATTTGAACCTCTTGATTTGCATGATTTTGTAGGGTTGTCTGGGTCAATGGAGTAGCAAACCATCTTCACTGGGCACCTCAGGTGCTTATGGGAAGGGGACAAAAGTGATGGGGTTCTAGATGAAAGTACAAAACAACACAAAAGTGATAGATGTGTTTTGGGCAATTTTTTTCAATTAGTGTATATGTACAAAATAATGGGTTTTATTAAGACATTTTCTAGCATATATATCAGGTACTATAATCATATTCACCCTTGATGATCCTCTCTTGTTCCCACTGACCACAGCTGCTCATCCCCTTTCTCTTTGCAAATATTCTCCTTCTGTTTTCATTCTTTGTTTTTTTTTCTAATTTAGATTCCACACAGGAGAGAAAAATGTGCTATTTCTCTTTCTTGGTCCGGCTTATTTTGCTTAACATGGTGATCTCCAGTTCTATCCAATTCCCTGAAAAGGACATAATATCATTCTCCTTTATGTGTATGTGCACTTCCTTTTTCCATTCATCTACTGGTGGTCACTTGACTGGTTCCACAATTTGGCTGTTATGAATAGTGCCCCAATAAATGTGTGTTAGTTGCCACTACTGCATGCTGACTTAGATTCCTTGGATGTAGATCCAGGAATGTTATGGTTGGGTCATTTGGTATTCAGTACTTCTATTTTTGTTTTTTGAGCAACCTGTATTCTGACTTCCATAGTGGCTACACTAGTTTACACTCCCACCAAGAGTATTAAAGAATGATTTCCTTCCCCAACTTAACCAGAATTTGTTTTCTTTCTTTTATTTTTTTTGGTTTTTCGAGACAGGGTTTCTCTGTAGTTTTGCGCCTTTCCTGGAACTCACTTTGTAGACCAGGCTGGCCTCGAACTCACAGAGATCCGCCTGCCTCTGCCTCCCGAGTGCTGGGATTAAAGGCGAGCGCCGCCGCCGCCGCCGCCGCCGCCGCCGCCGCCGCCGCCGCCGCCACCACCCGGCCTCAGAATTTGTTTTCTTGATGCTAGCCATTCTGACTGGGATAAGATGGAATCTCAAAGCTTGTTTAAGGATGTTGAATGCTTGTTCAAATATTATTTTTATTTGTATTTCTCTTTTGAGACTGTCTGCATGATTTATTAATCCATTTACTGGCTGGATAATTTGGAATATTTGGTGTTTTGGGTCCTTTAAAAGTTCTAGATATAAATTCCTTGTTTCAGGTGTATTTGGCAAAGATTTTTCTCATTCTGCAGGCTGACTCTTCATTTGGTCAATTATGTCCTCTGCTGTGCAGAAGTTTTTAGTGTGACATTTATCCTATCTGTTAATACTTGTTCTTATTTCCTGAGTTTCTGGAGTCCTATTCAGAAAACCATCACTTATACCTAGAACTCGAAGCATTTCCTCTAACTTCCCATTAGTAGTTCCAAAGTTTCAGGACTTACGTAAACCCTGATCCATTTTAAATCAACTTTAGCACAGGATGAGATATGGGGGTTTAGTATTCCATGAAAATACTTTTTAAAGCAACATTTATTGAAGAGATAGTATTTTCTCCAACATATGTTTTTGCCACCTTTGTCAAAAATCAGAGGGCTGTATTTGTGATCTTATTTCTATGCATTACAATCTGTTCCATTCATCTACTTGTCTGTTTTTGTTCCAGGACCACACAATTTCATTACTATAGCTATGAAGTATAATTTGAAATTGGCATTGTGATACTCCTAACACCGGTCTTTCTGTTTAAGATTAATTTGGCTGTTTTGGACACTTTTGTGTTTCCATATAGATTTCTAATTGTTTTTTTTTTCAGTTGTGTGAAAAATGTCATTGATATTTTGATTAAGATTGTATTGAATTTATGGATCACTTTTTAAATTTCCTCATGAATGCTTCCAATGACTAACTGATCATTCAAACTTATATATTATTCAATCTGTGTTTGTATAGTTTTTCTTGTTTCTCTTTTTATTGATTTGTAATTTTATTCCATTATGATATGATAGTATTCAAGAACTCATTATCCTCTCTCTTTTTTGTGTTTGCTAAGACTTGTTTTATGGATTAAAATGTAATCTGTCTTAGAGGAAGTTCAGAGAGATGGTGGGAAGAATGTGTATTCTGCAGCTACTGAATAGAACATGCTGCAAATTTACACATATTTTCTTGTCTATTTAACCTATTGTGCAAGTTTTGATTTTATTTTATTGTTCTAAGTTTCAGACAAGCATATATTCAGTTTTGAGCATATTCACTCTCAAAATTCCCTAACTACTGTTTAGTTTAACCCAGAAGCTCCTTTGTTGACTTTTTTAATTTGGAAGATTCATCTATTGATGAGAGTGGGTTATTAAAGTCACTATTACAGTATTTGGACCTATTTGTTTCTTTATGTCCTATAGTTTTTGTTTCATAAAATTGAGTACATCGATTGCGGTGGTTTGAATAAGAATGCCCACTGTAGGTTCATATGTTTGAAAGCTTAGTCCCCAGTTAGTGGAACTGTTTAAGAAATATTAGGGAATGTAGCCTTATTAGAAGAAGTGTGTCACTGGGGATGGGTTTTGAGGTTTCAAAAGCCCATGCCAGCCCAGTACCCCCACCTCCAACCTCCATTGCCTTGGGATCAGGATATAAAGTTCTCAGCTACTGCTCCAGCACCATACCCGTCTACTTCCTGCCATGGTGATATCAGACTAACCCTCTGAAACTGTGAGCAAACCTCCAGTTAAATGCTTTCTTTTATAATAGTTGTCTTGGTCATGGTGTCTCTTCAGAGCAATAGAACAGTAACCAAGACAGACCAGATATATATCTTACAATGATTAAAGAATAAGTTTATCAGAAAGACTTGACAATGATAATTTTATATATGTTCAATAATAGAGTCTCAAAATACATGTAATAAAAATTTACAGAATTAAAGGGAATATATACAACTCTACAATCATAGCAGGAAATATACCAATTCAAAGAACTAGATTTTGAAGTCACTTAATACATAGATGACTTGAGTAACACCATTAAACTATCCTAATTGATACTTACTGACTATAGTATCATTATTGGATGTGACATGTACATGATCCATTAAAACAACATACACTGCATACATATTATTTTTTGACATATATGTTGGTTGGACCCAAAAAGTATGCTATCTTTTGGAGAGACAGAAAATGAATCCTTATTTGCATCCATCAGTTGAAGTTAGAATTTGGAGATGGGGCTGAAGAGAAGGCTCAGTAGTTAAGAACACTTGCTGCTCTTGCAAAGGACCTGGATTCAGGTCCCAGTACCCACATGGTGGCTTACAACTCCAGTTTCAGTGGTTCTGATGCCCCTTTTGTCCTCTGTGGGTGTTACATGCACATAGCACACATATATACATATAGGAAAAACATTCATACACATAAAATAATAACAATAAATCTTGTGAAAAGACTTTAAAGCTAGTAACACTTCCTCTAGAAAAGATATAAAACTGAATTTTCTTATAACTTCTAAGTTCTGGTGTGTGTTTTCATCCCAACACAATCTTTTATCTCATTGTTCTTTAGCTGTTTTATTATTGTGGCTTAAGTCAACACAGAAAACAAAACATTGTGCAACTTAAGAGTGCAGCAGGCAGGTAAAAAGGACTAACACTGGAATTGTAGGGTGCCTGAAAGCATGACTAGACTTTGGTTTTTTTTTTTGGTTTTTTCGAGACAGGGTTTCTCTGTGTAGCTTTGCGCCTTTCCTGGGACTCACTTGGTAGCCCAGGCTGGCCTCGAACTCACAGAGATCCGCCTGCCTCTGCCTCCCGAGTGCTGGGATTAAAGGCGTGCGCCACCACCGCCCGGCTAGACTTTGAATCTAAGCTATTTCTGATACAGAGGTGGGAATTTTCTTTATTTTGGCTGATCCACAATGTAATTCAAATGAAAAAGCAGATAGGTCTCTGCACAATCCCTTGGTGTTGAATAAAAGTGAACTAGATCACATGTAAATAGATCAATTGCTGGACAGATATTTGAGTAAGTCATCCACTTGACCTAACTCTAATACATATGCATGCTGCAAAGTTTTATTATTTTCAGAATCAGAGTTACTGCAAGATCAGATTATTAGATGTGAATTGGAGAGAGGTTATCCAAGTTGAGAGTAAGGAACTGACTCGGTTTTACATAAAAACTGCACACATTTGACTAACAGAACCTTCAAGATGGTGATTAATCAGAAAGATGTGGATTAAAGGAGAGATGGGGTTAAGTGTTGGGATTGTTCTGGGATGGCTGATGTACAAACTGTGTCTTAGTCCTTTTCTGTTGCTATAACCAAGAACTTGAGATAGGAGACTTGTAATGAAAAGAGGTTTATTTAACTTGCAAAGTCTCTAAAGTCCATGGGTATGATGCCTTTAGAGCTTGATTTGACAGAGGGAATTGCATGGTGAGACTGAGGAATGTGTGTGCTGAGGTCTCTTCTTCTTAGCAAGGAACCAGTTCCAACATGGGGGCCACATCCTGACGACCTTAAAGCATCCTAAGTATCATATTAATTGGTGGTTAAGTCTCCACCAGAGGGAAGTTGGGTGACACATTTAACCTGTATTACCATACAAATTTGAAAGTAAGTAGAGACAGAGACAAAATATCCAAACTCTACAACAAATGGATGCTGTTGCTGTGAATACTGTCTTTATTCTCCGTGTCTTCAACCCCTTTCAGGCAATTTCTAACCATGTTGAGTAAAGAAGGTGGAGAGTAGGGAAGGACAGAAAGAAGACACAACGGTATATTGAAGAACACATCTTGCCACTTACAGAAGTAACGGCTAGTTTGTCTATAAGTTATCTCCAACACAGACCACATCAATATCATAGCAAATGCAGCAGGAATGAATGAATGCTGAGAAAGTCCTGACTATCACACTTCAAATCTCTCCCAGGAATAATGTCTTATCTTTCATCCATTAACACTGCCTTAGGCCAAGGATGTTCTTTATGAACTGCATGCAGATAAGAAATCAAATCTTTAACATTTTGAATGAGCTTTGGTTTTTATAAGTCTTTATAGCTACTGGCTTCATTTACCTTCCAAAGAAAAACAAATGAGCTGACTGCATGCATCATTATGGCTAGGGAATTCAAATTCTTTCAGCACTAAAGTGATAGGGAGGGCAAAAATTGAGATCAACTTTTGGCATGGTACCTAGGGCAAGTAAAACATGTGCTAATGAAAAATGATTCATTCCAAGATCTTAGGCTACATTATGAATCAGTAGGAGAAAAAAACATTTGAAGGTTAATGGTTTTAGAAATAAGATTCAAAAGTGAAGAATAGAAGTGATGTAAAAACCTCAATAGTATATAAGAAATTATTCAATTTATTATTGTATTACTATGGTCACATCATGTCCAATCAAGGAATTGGAACTGAGAAATCCTGCTACTCAGTGTTTTTTCAATAAATGCAACTGAATCTTAACATTGTGTAGTGGTATGTGAATGGCACCTACATAGTGAGTTTTGACATGTTCCAGTCTCAATGTAAAGGACATCTTTATCAACAACTGACTTAAAAATAAGAAATTTTCCTTATTGTGATAAAACTCTTCATCCTTTCCCCTTTCTCTTTATCATTAAATATAGTGAAACTCAGAGTCAAGCACAATTTGATTGACATAAATACTATATGTCAATTATGTGTTGATTCACATAATTTTATTAACTGATTGAACATAAAACATTGTTTTTTATGTAGATCAAGTCAGGACAACATACATTTTTAGGTAAATAAATACTCCAAATATAGATTTTTTTTGTTAGTGTGATTAAAAAAAATGTAAGCTGTATTTCTGAAGAATTTATAGTAAGACCAATTAACACAGAACAAAACCAAAAGTATGTCAAATTCTGTGTAAAACCCTTTAAAATGTTCCTATTGTCAATAGACTAGTGTCTACACTACTACAGATTTAACAATAACTCAATTTTAAGATTGATCATTTTCATTCTTTGTTTTAAAATAGCTCATAGTTTTCCATTCTTAGCACATAAAAAATAGGAAGTGTCGTTAGCAAGTGAACTCATGAGGAAAATCTGGAATACCTTATGTGTAGCCCCAATTTCAAGTCAAGAGACTAGGTGTTCAAGTGGTTTGAGTCCCAGCTGTCTAAGGTGCTTCAGAGGTGTTTGGAAGATTGCTTTATGGCAGGATAGCACCATTCAAAACAGGGTTTCCTGGACACACCTTGTGGAGATCTTATAAGCCTCCTTCTAACGATGAAGGCAGCTGAAAGACAGTATTTGAGTCCTCTCCGTTTTTCTCCAATAAAGGACTTGGGAGGTTCTCCTACGGTAGCCAACACAGCCAAACAGCTGAGTCTGGATCTCAAACTGCTTGTATATGTATATGCAGTTAGATACCTTAAAAATAAAACTTCATTTGGTGAGGACCTTACAGTTAAACCGTTAAAGCAATACACAGATCATGTGAATTATCAGCATATAAAAATAAATATGCAAATGACTATAATACACTTTTCCAAAATAGCATCTTTAATGGGGCACCTTTCATAAGAATCTTTATAAGGTGACATACTTTAGATTGTTTTATGTTTTAGAAGTACTTGTAACTAGCAATTCTTATTTTTAAATAGAAAAAATGTCTTTCTAGCCACACCCAAATAAATGGGATGTGTGCACATAAAGAATAGGTACTTATAAACAAGTTTATTGTAAATTAAAAATATCAATTAAACAAGTTTAATAAGCACTTTCTACTCCTAAGCAGCTTTTTACAATACTGAATGCTCTCAGATACAAAGTCTGATATTATTTTTTCACTCACAAAGCTCTAAGTCTACACAGAAACTTAAGAGTCAGTACAATTGGGTCCTATCAGGTGTAATTTGCTAATGCAACCCCACTAAAATGTAGTATTCTGCAAAGATCATCAGTGAATAAACTGTAAAAGTGAATTTTTTGATTGGGCAGAGAATTTAAATATTTCAGAAAAATTCTATCAAGGGCAAGTTTAAGGAAAGGGATTAAATATACGACTTAGACTTTACCTCCTAATGATTGATTGTATCCCTCTAAAAATCCAACAAACTAAGAAAACCATTTTATTATGCTTGTAGATTATATGGTTTGGAAATTTAGACAGGGCACAGGAGGGATTGTTTGTCTCTTTCCTTGATGTCTATAGCCTCGTGTCGGATGACTTAAGCGACGCAGGGCCAGAACAGCTGAGATGGAAGTAGATTAATGAATTAATGGCAGGGCTGGAATGATGGGAAGGCTTGGCTCAGCTATCACTACTGACTCCAGCATCTGTGTATGGTCTCTCCTTGAGGCTCTGTGTTCTTACAGAATGGTTCCTAGGTTCTAAGAATGGTCAAGCTAATGACAGTTTTTAAGTGCCACAATTATTATATTTGTTCTAGGTCCTAGAGAATACCAGTAGCTATAGATTTGGACTTATTACGCTTGAAAAGTAGAATGCTTTGCTGATGGCACAAATCACTGAATTATAATGGGTACTCTTAACTATCCATCAAAATCTACCTTGCCTTCTTGAGGAAGAGTTATGGCTAGGCTCATGACATTGCTCAGAGACATTCCTCAGCCTCATCTGAAACTAGACACGATCAAGAGACTACTTTTTCACAGTGAAATGTGAGTGGGAATGTCTATTTTTGAGTCGTAGCCTTAAGACATAGAACATTATCACCCTCCATGATCTATTTTTCTTCTCAGAAAGTAGGTCATGGAGTTCTCTGACCTGCTTTCAAATATGCACCTAAAAAGAATGCCATAATCACCAGCAGAACAAGAAAGAGAAGACAAAAGTCCTTCGATGGCCTCACAGGGCAGAGTCAGCCTGATAACTTGCTGTTCTGTGCAGCCCTGTGCACAAATATTACTGTTTCACTACAATAAAAAACTTTTAAGTTATTTATGAAAAGTTTTTTTTTTATTAAAAAAAAATTAAGCTCATAGTTCTTGAGGCTTCGGGTCCAAATGGCTTCACCTCTGTAGTGAGGGTCACCCCTTGGCCGCACTGCCTCATGGTGGATAGAGAGGGCAGCAAAGCCTGTCAGACTAAGAGGTCACATGTTGTGATGCCTATTCTGGGGTGTCAGCTTGACCACATCTGGAACTGACTTGAATCCCAAGTGGCCCGGTACACCTGTAAGGGATTTTCCTTAAATCACTTGCAGTAGGAAAACCCACTCTAAATCCAGATCTTTTGAGGTGGTGTGGTAGTTTGAATAGGAATTCTCCCATTGGCTTAGATATTTGCATGCTTAGTCACCTGTTGGTGAGCTGCTTAGAAGGATGCTGGAGGAAGTATGTTGCTGGGGGTGGACTTTGAGGTTTCAAAAGTCTACTCCAGGTCCAGTATCTCTAAGTGCCTGTGGATCAGGATGTAGCTCTCAGCTACTTCTCTAGTACCATATCTGCCTGCTACCATGCTCCTTGCCATGATAGTGAGCAAATCCTCTGAAACTGTAAGCAAGTCCTCAATTAAATGCTTTCTTTGTAAGAGTTGCCTTGATCATGATGTCTCTTCACAGCAGTAGAACAGTGACTAAGACAGGTGGGAAGATCCACCTTAAATTTGGGACTCACCTTCTAGTGCCAGCCTAAATGAAGGCAAAGGAAAAAGGGCTTGCTTTTTGCCTGCTTGCCTTTGCTCTCTCTGACATGTTCATTCATTCACTGGTGTAAGAGCCCACTTCTTCAGGATTCCATCATACACTGAAGATCAGCTGAGACATATAGCCTCCAGACCAAACAGTTACTGGACTCTTCGACTTTCTGTTGTTGGTAGACAGCCACTGTTGGACTAGTGGAGCCACAGCCTGTAAGTAAGCTACTCTAATAAATCCCTTTCGTGTGTGTGTGTGTGTGTGTGTGTGTGTGTGTGTGTGTGTGTGTGTGTGTGTGTAATTACATATGTGAAATATATTATATATAATCTATTATATATATATATATATAATGTAATACACACTCACAGACAGTTCTATTCCTCTAGAGAACTCTTAACTAATAAACGTGTGAAGCCTAGAAGCAGAAAATAGTGAGTGGGGCAGAAAGTGGTGAGCGGGGCTAGGCTTGCTTCTTTTAAAGCAACCTCGAGAGAGAACAACCACAGGGTTGTATGAGAACTCCCTTTATTCTCAGGTTCTCCCTGCCAGTAGGCTGATCCTTGAAAGGTTCCACAGCAACTCCCAGGACTGCCACTTTAGGGAATAGGTTCCAAATGCAGGAAGCTCTGAAGGAACATAAGGTACATCCAAACTACCACAGGAGGAGAGGAACACATCCCAGTGTTCTTTGAGCCATAGTGTTTGGGAGTCTGTTACAAAAAGGAATTTACCATATACATTATTACAGTGGCCTGATGCTGAGGAACTGACTGGGGAAAGTAAGCTTCCTGTGGTGCTCTTCCTCCTCAAACCCTCTCAGGAATTTTGCATGGTCAGCAGTGTTTGCACTTATTCATCTACACTGCCATTTCACAGTTCCAGTTCAGCTCTAAAGCAAGCACTAGTAAATGGTCATGTTTTTACATAAGCTGTCTACACTCATGTTCCCTTTTCATTGTGACAAAGACAACCTAAAGTTCTCATGTATTAACAACTTCTCACAGGAAAAGCCCATTGTACTTGCTATGGTTTGAATATGGTATGGTCCCACTTAACACTCGTGTTGAAATTTGTTTCCTGCTGTAACAGTCTTGAGAAGTGGTGGGTCTTTCACAAGGTGATTTGGATATTAAGATGACTGCTGAGTGTAGTGACATATACCTATAACCCCAGCTCCACTTTGGAGGTTGAAACAGGATTGAGTTTGAAGCCAGAATGGGCTGTATAACAAGATCCCCATCTCAATAGACTAACTCACACATAAATAGTGAGTATGAAGGGACTAGCGTCTTTCTCATTGGACTGGGTTAATTCTCATGGAACTGGATAGTCCCACAGCAGGCTGTCATTAGTGAGGGTGTGCTGGATAGTTTGTCAACTAGACAGGGCGGGGGGACCTCAATTAAGAAAACACCTTCAAAAGACTGGGCTATAGGCAAGCCTGTAGGTTTTTCTTTTAATTAGTGACTGATGGGGAGGGCCCAGCACTTAATGGGTGGTGCTAGCCCTGGGCTGGTGGTCCTAAGTTCTACAAGAAAGCAGTCTGAGCAAGCCAGTAAGCAGCATCCCTCCATGGTCTCTGCATCAGCTCCTGCCTTCAGGTTTCTACCTTGTTTGAGTTCTTGCCCTGACTTCCTCTAAGGATGGACTACAATGTACAAAGTGTAAGCCAGATAAACCCTTTCCTCCCCAACTTGCTGTTTGGTCATGGTGCTTCCCCACAGCAACAGAAAGCCTAACCAAGGCAGGGGGTGTCACTTGTATGAATGTTTGCCCTTCTATTCTCATTTTTGCATGAGATCTTCATCAGGTCCAGTCACCTGGAAGTAGACTTCCCAACCTCCAGAACTGTAAGACACAACCTGTCTCTCCTTCACACCTCACCCAGTCTCAGGCATTTCTTTAGAGCAACAGAAAATGAACTGTGACAGTAGTAAATCAGGAGCTCTGGAAGCACTGAGATCCCGTTTTCATTCACACAGAGTATTGCTAACCTAGTCATCAGATGCAGCCTTAGAGTTCAGCAGCTCTCCTACTGTGCTTTGGGGGTCTTCGAAAGATCTGCAAGGTCCAATCCACTTCCCTAACAGTGTTAGGATGCCAATTATCTTTTTCACTCTGAAAAAAAACTTTTTCAGGGTTTGTGTGAGAGAGGATAAGACCGTTACTTTAAAGATTAATGGGATATAATCCTATATATTCTTGTGTTTTAAAACTTCTTTGGTTTTAACTTCTAAAATAGTAAACTTCAGAAGATGTAACTCATCAGGTCTTTGGTAGTATTTTAATACAAGAGATCTTCAATGTTTATATTATTTCCAGGTGCTAAAACAAAACACAGAATAGATGGCTTACCAAAATAGAAATTTGTTTCTCACAGTTCTGACAGCAGGAAGTTCCAGATCACCGTGCCGTTATAGCTGTGTTTCAGTGAGTACTATTTTCAAGTTGAAGAGTGCTGGATTCTTACGGTCCCCACACATTGTATGCAGGAACACAAGAGTTCTCTTGAGCCTCTTGTACAAGGACACAAATCTCATCCACAAAAGGTTCTGTTATTGTTTGAGTCTGGCATGTCCTCCCCAGGCTGACATGTTTGCACTGTTTTGAGAAGTGGAACCTTATGGACAAGAGTAGACATGGGGCTATAGCGGGAGGGCTAGTAGTTGTAGTTACCACACATTTCCAAAACAATCTTACTCCATGCTAGGAGATCCCAGCTTCGCAGAGGAAGCCACAGCTGCTGGGAAACCAGGAGGCCAAACAAACCCTTCCTCCCTTGTTTCTTCTATTCGGTCACAATGTTGACAAAAGCAATCTAGGCTCCACTCATGTGACCTAAGCACTGTCCTACAGCCCCACCTCCTAACATCATATGACATTAGGATTCCAGGATTTAAATGTAGTGGGGACATTCAGTTCCCGAGACTGAGGGTTATACTAAAAACTGTTCTTTGTGTATAAATTATGTCTTCCAGTTGTGAGCTTTTATGGGATTTCTGAGTGTTCGAATGAGTAGGCCTCTGCATCTGTATTTGAGGCGTGTGTGTGTGTGTGTGTGTGTGCGTGCGTGCGTGTGTGTGTGTGTGTGTGCGTGTGTGTGTGTGTGTGTGTGTGTGCGTGCGTGTGTGCGTGTGTGTGTGTGTGTGCGCGTGTGTGTGTGTGTGTGTGTGTGCGTGCGTGCGTGCGTGCGTGCGTGCGTGTGTGTGTGTGTGTGTGCGCCTTTTCTTGGGTTCTTTCCTTTTTTGTCCTAGTCCAATGTGTTAGATTTTTGTCTTATCTCATTTTTTATTATTCTTTAGAAGCCCCCCTCCTTTTTTTTTCTAATGAGAGACAGTAAAGGGTGGATCTGGAGGGGAGGTGGAAAGAACTGGGAAGAGTAGAGGAAGGGGAAACCATTATCAGGATATATTATATGGTTAAAAAATCTCTTATCAGTAAAAAGAAAAAACTGTAAAAACAAAATAAAACTTTCATTTCCCGCCGGGCGGTGGTGGCGCACGCCTTTAATCCCAGCACTCGGGAGGCAGAGCCAGGCGGATCTCTGTGAGTTCGAGGCCAGCCTGGGCTACCAAGTGAGTTCCAGGAAAGGCGCAAAGCTACACAGAGAAACCCTGTCTCGAAAAACCAAAAAAAACAAAACAAAACAAAAAAAAAAAAAACTTTCATTTCCCAATCCTAGTTTAAAATACTGTTTCAGGACTTCAGACTTCAGTGACTATATATCAAGGGAGAAAGTGGCATTTTCTGATATTTCTTTCAGGAGACCTTTTATATACTTGGAATTTCCAAATAATTTTATTTGCGATAACAATTGAAATATCAGAATCTGAGAATGATCAAACTATAACAGGAAAAGGAGCGAGATTTACTTGTTTGTGGGGGTAAAAGGAGAGGTGGACGGACTCAGCATTGAAGTGAAAGGCATCAGAGCCTACAGTGTGACCTTTTGTACAGTTAGTGAAGTCCTGAAATGCTGGAGATAGTGAGTCAGGGTGACTGGGCATGGACTGAGTTTCTGGCCCACAACAATGGAGGCACTCAAGAAATACAAGCAGTGTGGATGTTGTGGAAATACATGTGGGAAAGAAAAGTAGCAAGCATTTGAAAACAGCCTGCCAGAGAATCCTGAAAACTCGGTTGGAAGAAAGAGGTTCTTAACTTTAGAGGCTATGACACTGAGCATCCAAGGCAAGAATATTTCATTCTCTGGTTAGCGAGTCCCTGGCTAAGACAGTTATACATTCAGAAATGTAGAAAAAACAAACAGTTATTTACTACTTGTGAAATATTATATTGCGCTATATAAAACATGGGTGCCTTTCTAATGATTAAAGCCTAATAGAAGAGCTATATTATATACACTGACTCTACAGAGAGGGAATTTAAGTGCCTATAAAATGTGAAAACAAAGTACTGTGGCAAGACTCCATCAGGCCTAAGATGTAATTATTATTTATAATCTGCCCATCTGTGGTGCCAGCATCCTTTGGGAACCAGTGTACCAGAGAGAGGAGGAGTATTTAGAAGCAAAGGCTACACCAGCTAAACTGCTGCTGTGCTTGCCTGCTCGTGTCCTATAGAAGACTGCGGTCATACGTTCACTTACGGTTATCACCTTGACAAAACGGTTAGAGCAGCATGGGAACACAAGTGCACATACAAACATATATACACACAAAAATATATACACATACACACACACAGATACATACACACACACAAACATACATACACACAAAAATATATACACATACACACAAACATACATACACATACACACAGATACATACATACACGCAAACACATACACACAAACATACATACACATACACACAGTTACATACATACACACATATATACACATACACACAGATACATACATACACACATACATATACATACACACATACATACACATACACACATACAAATACACATACATATTTATACAAGATTTATTAAGGAGATACAAAGAGCCCCAAAACAAACATAAATCATAGCAATGGGACTTCCTGGGAGACTGGTAGTCACAAGAACCATGCTGCCTGCTTCTTCTCCCCTCCTGTCAACATCTCTCGTCTCTGCTTCTGCTTGCACATCATTTTATTCTCCCATCTGTTTTTTTTGTGGCTTGTTTGAAACAAGGTCTCAGAGTTCTGCCTGCCTCTGCCTCTAGAGTGCTGGGATTAAAGGCATGCACCACCTTGCCAGGCCCTCCTATCAGTAAAATGGGCACTTTCTCCATTTTCACTGCCATGATCCTATAAAGTACAACTTCCAGGGTGGGGGGACTGAACTCACCTAATTTTCTTTCTTGAACTTATTCTCCTGTTGCTGATTTATTCAGATGGGAAATTTAGTCTCCCACTCCTGTTAGGATAAAGGCCCAAATCTTGATGTGGTACGAACCAGATCAGACTCACCTGCATTTGGTCTCCTTGGTGGTGGTGTTCCTGTGTCTGAGGATGATATGCCCTGTCCCTTTGGCCCTTGCTGCTGTTGGTCTGAGAGACTGAAGATGACAAGGAACAGAGCTATGAGGGCATGCAGCAGGAGACAGACCTTGTCACAGACCACTGAGAATCTTTCAGAATATTTTGTCACCCAGCATAATGTAGCCTGTGCTGACTGAGGTACATTGTCTATGAGCTCTTGCAACTACCTCATCTCTTTGCTGCAGCTGGACTGGCCTTTTGGTAACAGCAAATGTGGTTCTATTGTCTCTTGGAGTTTGTTTTAGTATTTCTTCATGTCCACATTTACCCACGAGGGGGATCCTAGCTGAAGTGCTAAGGATCCAGAAAAGGACCACTTGACCTTTGTGTAAAGTAAGCTGAGACACACACTGTGGCACAGGACTGTAATTCTAGAACTCAGGAGGTTGAGGCAAGTGGACTGGAAGTTCAAGGCCAGCTTGGTAATTTAGCAAGACTCTCTCCAGTTAAAAGTGGGCTGGTGGCGTATCTCAGTGGAATAGCACTTGTCTAGTATGGGCAAGGCCATGGGACACAAAAAATGAATACATAAGCCTGAATTTAACTTGTCATCATACCTGTTCAGAAAATAGCAAGTTCCATGAAGACAGAGATCAGATATGCTTTAGAATCAAAAGGCAGAAAACGCCACCCCAGTCCTAGGACTTTCTCCCTATTCTAGCATCTTCAATGGACAGATCCCAATTGTGTAGGGACCTGCATGCATATAGTCTATCAGGGGTCTGGTCAGCTTACTGGAACGTCTAAATTAAGCTCAGTCACCATGGCTTCAGGGATTTCTTCTCAGTGAGGGCGATTTTCAGTGTAGGGGATGAGGCTGAACTGAAGATTGCAAACCCATCTGCCACAGTCACTACAGTTGACTTAACTCTTCTGTGTTCTTGGGCTCAAGCTTTTCTTCGGTTATCTTCATATGGTATACAAACAAGTGGTTTCTAAAAGAAGGTTCTTAAAAAAAGGAAAGATTATGACAAAAAAGTTTTTAAAAAATTGTTTGTGTATTTGTGTGTACACACAAATGTGCAGGTGCACACACATGTGTGTAAAGGACAGAAACTCTTGCCTCAGCTGCCATCCTCCTTGATTTTGAAATAGGGTTTCTCATTCACCTGAATCTCAGTTGATTAGACTAGGCTTGGCTGGCCAACGAGTCCCAGAGATCTGCCTGTTTTCCCCCAGGCCTCCCCGACTCCACCCCAGCATTCCGGAACCTAAGGTGTATCACTGTACCTGGCTTTTTCACTGTGATCTGGGGGATTCAGGTTCTCATGCCTGCGGAGCAAACACCTTACTGACTGAACTATCTCCTCTGCTGGCCAGGGCACTCTCATCTTGTCTTCCTGAGTTTTAGGATTCTTACTGTTACTACCATTTACTCTCTGGACACTGGACATACAGTTCATCTGTCTGTTTCAACAGTACTGAAAAAGCACAAAGTTAATTCTACCCCAACTAAAAAGTTCTCTATGGAAAGGAAAGAATATCACAAAAGAGGAAGACAGAGATAACGTTTTATATAGTCAGCTATTGAAACTTCACACACACACACACACACACACACACACACACACACACATATAGTCATGATGTACATAAATGTCATCTCTATTTATAAACCTCTAAAATATATGTGAAAAAATGTAAAAGGTGCTGTACAACTATAGATACAAACCAGGTATTTTAACAACTTTAATAGAAAATTAAGTTTATTTCCTCCATTTTCTTTTTTTAATATAAATTAAACTATAATGAAGTGAACTGTACTTAAGATTTTCTAAGAGACATTTAGAAGCATGGGTTGAAATACATCTGAACACAATACTTCTGAATCAAAGTGATAAGCATTTCCATTAAAATTTTTTCAAGCATGCATCAGTCTGATAAGAATGATTCACTTTCTTTTACCCCAACTCCCAACCCCCAAAAAAGCTGGGTGGTAGCTTTTAGCTTAAGTTAATTTGCTTTTAAAACTATGATTCTGCAGTTTTTATGACTGCCTCTGCTTTGGGTTGTACTACTTTCCCGAGCACAACCTATCTCAGAAATCATTCCCACAACTTTAAAAACCTTGTGCATTTGTTGTTTAGACTTACAAGTGATCTGTATGGTTAAGACTCTTATACTTATTTTAACACTGGAACTATGAAAGATCTGCGGTCTGTCTCTGTGCTAACATTCCAAGGGTGCATAATGCTCTGAGTTTCTATGAGGATTCTATTTTAAAGTACAGTAGAGATTAAAACCAGCCCAAGTGGCAAATGGGACACAGGTCCTAACACTTACCTCTTTTCCTGTGTCACTTAGTAATAACACTATCTTTCTCTTAATTAGGCAAACTAGGGTTTATATTTTCAACTTATTGTAAGATTTGGGCTACATGTTTAAGTGTCTCCTAGATCTAAAATTCCATGCTGCTGAAATGTGAACATTTTCTCTTTAGATCAAAATTTTTCTAAAGAATGTTCATTTTTCTTGTTATATTTGTTTTTCTAATGTATGTGTTTCTATTTTTCTAAGCTCTTGCTCAAGTTATTTATTTATCTATTTATCTATTTATTTATTTATTTATTTATTTGAGACAGGGTCTCACCATGCAGCTTTTGCTGAGGTGTCTTAGTTTGGGTTTTCATTGCTGTGAAAAGACACCATGAGAAAACATTTAATTGGGGTGGCTCACTAAGTTTCAGAGGTTCAGTCCATTATCATCATGGCAGAATCATGGTGGCATGCAGGCAGACATGGTGCTGGAGCTAAGAGTGCTATATTTTTGACTCAGGAGGCAACAGAAAGTCAACTAAAAGTCATACTGAGGGAAGCTTGAGAAAAAGAGACCTCAAAGCCTGTCTCCACATTGACACATTTCCTCCAACAAGGCCACACCTCCTAATAGTGCCACTCCCTTTGGGGGGCATTTTATTCAAACCACCACACCTGGCATTACATGAATAATTCTTAATTTAACAGGTAACTACTTACTATGTATACACTGGATATCTCAAATCTTTCCTGGAGTAAGGTAAGGTATACACACACACACACATTATCAACAGGAATCCAGTGCCCCTGAATTGGACACTTTAAATGATGAATTTTGTTATGTATATTTTACAATAAAAATCATACTAATCATACATTAATTCCCCCTAACACTTTGTACCTACCATTTAAGATCACATTATAGTTGTTTTGGACACAACGCTGCCTCCCCAAAGGATTCCCCACTCACTTGTTATGGACTCTTTCTTAATCCTACTTATAACTCCAGGGCCTAACTCTCCCTGGCTATTAGTTACTAGGGAAGGTAATTATACATCCTGGCTTTTCTAAGTGTTGCTAGTTCCTTGTTTCTTCCTTGATTAATAAGACTCTATGTTATTAGCAAGAGTTAAAATCGTTACTCACAGAAACATTACAGTAAGTATGAAGACAAAGTAATGTGTTTCAGATTTACAGATTTGCTTTTCTAGAAGCAAAGGTTATTAAAAACTGATTCCAGCCCGAACAAAGTATTTCAAATTCTGCAGTATGATTAAGAAAGAACTGGATGTCGGGTGGTGGTGGCACACACCTTTAATCTCAGCACTTGGGAGGCAAGGCAGGTGGATCTCTGGGTTTGAGGCCAGCCTGGTCTACAAAATCAGTTCCAGAACCGCCAGGGCTACACAAAGAAATCCTGTCTCAAAAAAACAATAACAACAAAGAAATAAGAAAGAAATTGGATGTATGTTTACAGATAAATATTTCATTGAAGTTATAATCAATGTCCAAAGTGAAACAGTATTCCTAAGACAAAATATGGTAAAGTAACAGTGTTTAGCCATTAAACACATTCTAAAATTAATTATGTAACTTAATATTTAAGTACTTGTTGCTTTTACCATTTTCAACCCAGTCAATTCATTAAACATATAAATAGTAAAACTTCTTAAGTACACACCAGAAAAACTTTGTCAATATATTTTTGGAGTCACCGAACTCTCCATCTTCAATGTTTGTTGAATTCAAAAAATGAGACTTTCAGAGACAAATCAACACAAGCCCCGCATCAGCCCAACAGCACATGAAACATAAAGTACTTATCGGACTAGGAGCTTCCTACCTAAAGCCTGCCCTTTAACCCCTAATCTTTACCTAAATAACCACTACCACTTTTCTCCACATAGCTTTTAACCAGCAATATATACTTAAGCTTCTGAGTCCCAAATAAAGCATATGCAGAGACTGTCCATTCCCTGATTAGACAAAACAAAAGCTACAATTCAGCGACTACTGATACTTGCGATACATAGTGTTACTTTTAGAAGTTCAAGCTTCCACTAGATAGCTATGCTAAGTAGACGGTTTAGTTCTCATTTCTACCTCCCCGAGCAAAGCTGGCTTTTGTTCACGCCCGACCTTGATTCTGCCTAGCTCTTTCCATTAAACTTAGTTAAAAAAAAAAAAAAAAGCTCAGTAGTTTCCCAGCCCCAACCACAGTGCAGGGTAGCGCTCGAGGAAAAGGCAGCTCGGAGGGATTGCACTGCGAAGTTGTTGGAGCTCTAACCACTCCGACTTTTCTCCAAAGTGCCTTTTCCAGGCCAGCCTGGCTCGCGGGGCACCTCCCTGGTGGCGAAGTGGCGCGAGCAAAAGGCACGCGGATGACAGGTGGGGGAGGGAGGCGAGGGGCAGCGCGGGGGCAGGTCGGTGTCCGGCTGCGGCTTGGGGGAAGGAAGGGCCTGGGGAAGGTAGGCCCGACCTGCGCAGGGCCGGAGACCAGACCTAGCGTTCGCGCAGGGCCGTTAAACGCGGCCGGAGGTGGGTGTGGCCTGCTGGCTCTTCCCGCCTCCCGGCGACGCCAGCCCAGGCCTTTCGCCTCCGAGTCACCCCGGCCCGCCCAGAGCCCGGCCCGCCCCGCGCGGCTGGCCCCGGGGTCCCCGCCAACCCCATCTTCCCTCATACCCCGCCCAGCCGGGGGCGGCGGCCACGGCCGTCACGTGCGCCGGCGGCCGCCAAGCGAGGCGGCTTTTGCGACGCGGTGACAGCCAAATGGTGCGACAGGAGGAGCTGCCGCCGCGGCCGCTGCGCCCCGCACCGAGAGCTCTGAGGCGGCTCCCGGCGTCGCCCTGAGGGAGCGGCTGAGGGAACAGAGTCCGGCGGGCGGCGGCGGCGGCGGCGGCGGCGGCGGGCGGGCGGCCAGGGGAGCCGCGCCGAGGGCCCTCGCTCCCCGCCGCTCTCCATGAGCCGAGCCGCCTGAGCCGCGCCTGCAGCCGGGCCGCGCCTCCATGACTCCCTAGCTGCGGCTCTCTTTCTCTCCGGTCCTCACCCCCCGCCCGCCCGCCCGCCCGCCCGCCCGGCTCCCGTCCCGCCTTCTCTCCCTCGGCCGCGCCGCCGGCCGCCTTCAGGTGCGGAGTCCCGAGCGGAGCGCCATGGCGTCCAACCCCGACCGGGGGGAGATCCTCCTCACCGAGCTGCAGGTAAGGGCCGCGGCCCTGCGGGAGCGCCGGCTCGGGCGGGGGGACACCGGGGAGGGCGGCCGCGGGCGGGCGGGCTCGGGGACGCCGCGCACCGCGCCACCGGCCCGCTAAGTGCGGGAACTCGCGCGCTGACAGTCCGGAGCCGCTTCCCCACGCCCGGGACCGGTCTCCCGCGCGCTTTCGGAGGCCACCGGGCGGAGGGATCCCCCCCCCCGGCCCCCGCGGGCGGGGCCGTGTGCTCGCTCGGGTCCCCTCCCGGTGTCACCGCCCCGCCCCCCCCCCAAACCCGCTCCCGAACTCCTTTGAATGACTCTCAGGCCGTGGGCGGTTCCCTCCCCTTCCCCTCCGACAGCACAAAGAGCGCCCCCAGAACTTGAGCCCCGGGAGGACTCGCTCCGAAGGGATGGCCTCGCTCCGCCAGCCCTCCCTCTTCAGGTGACCGAGTGTCCTTAGCGTAATATGCGGGCCGTGTCTTTTCCTTTTCCTTTTTCACTCAGAGATAGGTGGTCCCTCCGATGGCCCCCCCTGCTCAGATCCGGAAGTTCAGATGCTGATGGCTCCCCCCCCCCCAGACTTTCATTTTCCCTCCCTTTGGACACAAGAGAAAGAGTTCCAGAAGTTGTTTACAAACCAGAGAACAGTTCATTAAGTGAAAACGTTAGGCAGCACATGTCCGCAGAAGATAACAAAGTAGATCCCGTAATTAGTGTAGTTCGTGTCGAAACAATATTATTCTTTCCTATTTCCAGCTAAATATGTGATGATGTGAGCACGATTTTTGTTTTGAGATCTCTGTGGTGTAGGAGACTTCAGTTTACACACTGTTATTTTTCATTACTTTGGAATATTCAAGAGATGTTTAATCTGGATTGAAATTTTGTCTCATTTTTAAACTGATTTTGGTTTGTTTTAATATACTCATTTTGGCTACTCAAAGATTAGAGGGGAGGACTGAAACACTTGAATTTCTTCTGGAAAAGTTGGACAGTTCATTTTTTTTTAACAACTGAATCTAGAAGGTTGATTCTTTATGATGACAAAATTACTCATTGCTCCTACCTGTAAATTTCTTGTTGAAATGCATTTTTCTTAGATCCCGGTGTAAGCTTAGTATGTTAGGCAATCAGATGTAAGCTTAAATGTATCGTTATTGGTATATCGTAAAGTTAGAGACCTGAGTAGGGTACAATAATACATGGCTGCACATGTGGAGTCCTTTGGAAATGCAAAGTGGAATTTCCTGTCACTTGAAAATGTCATTTTATAACATTTTAATTACAATTAGCTTTTAGTAAGCAGCTCTTCACAGCACGCATTTGCTAAATGAATAGATTCTGTTTTTAATTTGCATGCTTCTAAAAGTAAAATGTCCTGAAGTTTTTGGAAATAGCGTATATTGCCTAATTTTGAAGCATGAAAATGCCACTAAAGTAACAATATTTTTCTATTAGTGCTGTTAGAATTATAAAGTTTATGGCATCCGTGTATTTTCTGGAGAGTGGCATAAATGGCACTTATTTTGGCACTGTAACAGAAAACATCTTTGTGTTTATTAAATTATATTTAGGACATTTTTGTTAATAAGGTCCATTTTGGCAGTAACAAGCAAGCAAATTAAAGAATGAAAAAACAAACTTTAAGTATGACAGTTTAAATAATGGAAACAAAATAAGGAATACCAGATACAGTTATGTTTTACAATAATAAAGTATAACTCCCTCTAAAAAAATAATAGTTCTTATTGTTACTTTATTAATAACCTTTATGTTGTCAATATATATCTAGGACATTTTTCTTGATTTATTGTACTCTTAGTTCTAATAAAAGTTATTGCATTTAAAGTTTATCATGTTTATTAAAATATTTACATGCATATAATCACTTAAGGTACATGGTCATAAAATTTACTTCATTTATTCAAATACTTACTTCATTTGGTCATGAAACAAATGTAATTGACCCAATATTTGCCAAAAGTGTACTTTTTTTTAGTGTCATTTTTTAAAACTTCTAAATTGTTTGAATTTAGACTGAAAACTAGTTTGATATGATTTTCTTAATGTTTATCTGCCAAACACTTTTTAAAATATTTAAATAGTAAGTAATGTAACCAACTTTAAACTGTGTTTAATGGCCAAACACTGTCACTTCACCATGCCTTGTCTTAGGAATACTGTTTCACTTTAGATATTGATTATAACTTCAACAAAATATTTATTTGTGAACACACATCCAGTTTCTTTTTTAATCATACTGCAGAATTTGAAACAGTTTGCTGGAGTTGGGATTGGCTTATTAATAATTTTTGCTTCTAGATAGGCAAAACTACAAATTTGAAACCATTACTTTGTCTTCACACTTACTGTAGTGTTTCTGTGAGTAACATTTTTTTTTTTTTTTTTGTTTTTGTTTTTGGTTTTTCGAGACAGGGTTTCTCTGTGTAGCTTTGCGCCTTTCCTGGATCTCACTCTGTAGACCAGGCTGGCCTCGAACTCACAGAGATCCGCCTGGCTCTGCCTCCCGAGTGCTGGGATTAAAGGCGTGCGCCACCACTGCCCGGCACATTTTTAACTCTTGTTAGTAACATGGAGGCTTATTAAACAAGATGCATTAATAGAGTGCACACTAACTTTGATGACCAGAGACTTGAAGGTGTAAGGAAGAATTTTTGTTACAGAAACAACAAAAATAGGCTGTTAAAAATTTGAACTCCTTTGGCAGTTTCTAGCTTTTCTATCATAATGAATATTATTAATTTCTTTCATTTGAAGCATAGCAGGAAACTTAATTTTGTGAGGCCAAAAACCCTGTGTTTTATTTCTAAAGAAACTGGGATTAATGAAAAGTATAAAGACTCTCCAAATGGCTATTGCAGTATTTTATATTTTAGAGAATCCAGAACCAAATATTGAGTAGAACCAAATATTTAAATATTATTGATTATTGGTGATTCACCTCCTTCAACAAAGTTCCTTGTGAAATGTTTGCCTGGGTAAAGGAAATTTGCTCAAATGAAAAGTTATGGTAGTTAACCTTAAATTACAGATGTTAAAGTCAACTGAATATCTACCAAAATTGTATTGTAGGATCTAAATATGACAAAATGATTTTTACTTTCTAGAGTAGCAGAAATAGCATTTGTACTAGTAAAGAGTTTTATGAAAGTACAGATAGCATTTATTATTTGTTACATATCAGCCATTGTCATTAGGTATCTTGTGTACTTTAATTTGATATTCAGAAAACTCTAGTAGGGTAAGATATGTTACTTCCATTTTGTAAATTAGGAAACTAACCTCAAGAGTGTTAAGTTGTCTGGCATGGCGGCACATGTCATTAATTCCAGCACTCAGAAGGCAGAAGGCTAGCAAGTTCTAGGCTAGCCAGGACTAAATAGTGAGACTTTGCCTCAAAAACAACAGCCAGAAACTAACCAACCAACACACAAGAATATTAAATACGTTTCCCATGGTTATGCTCTTAACTCTGAATTTGAACTCTGATCTGTGTGTTTTCAGTTACATCATTAAATTTTCTCAGTTCTGTGGATTCATGAATGTTTTGTATTCCAGTGTTGTATAAAAATTTCTAAAAATTGGTCCAAATGTTGTTAATCAGAGTTAGCTTTGTTGTAAACTTTAAGATCCTGCTAGAATCAGGAAAAATGGTGTTCATATTTCATTTGTTAGTATATAATTTAGCTGTGCTTTATTTCAAATAAGGTACGCTATTCCACAAAGAGTAACAATATAAACAACCTTCTCCTGGCTTTCTTCTATTAACAATGATTGTTTCTGATGAGAGGCATCCAAAGCTTGTTGAAAAAAATCTCCCAAACATTGATTTCTCAAGTGGCTATTCATAGGTTAAATTTTAAGTTTGTGCATAACCTAGTTCTGCGTTGGCACTTAGAAGGTGCTCGGTATATTGATAAGAAGGCTCCATTTGTTACCTACAGTGAGGACTGTCCTGATCATTTTATGAGAAGTTCACTATAATTATTGGCCTATGCAATACAATTAACCCTTGTATCCTTGGGTTCTTCATCCTTGGATTCATCCAAATGTCTCTGCCCCTCAAGTGCTTGGATCTCTGAGTTTGAGGTCAACTGATCTGCATAAAGTTCCAGGAATACAGCTACATAGAGAGACTCTATCTCAAAAAAGGGGGGGTAGGGAAGGGGTAGAGAGATGGCTCAGTGGTTAGGAGCACTGGCTACTCTTCCAAAGGACCCAAATTCAATTCCTAGCACTCACATGGCAGCTCACAGCTGTCTGTAACTTCAGCTCCAGGAGATTCGACACCCTCAGACAGACATGTGGACAAAACACCAGTGCACATAAAGTAAAAATAAGTAAATCATTAAAAAACCAACTGCATGTGTATTGCCCATGCACAAACACTCTTTTCGTGTCATTCCCCAAACAATGTAGCGTTTGCATTGTATTGAAGGATGTGTGTAGATGGTCTTACAAATATAATTATTCCTTGAAGTCAATAGGGAATTCATTCCATGACACCTCTAGATCTCAGAATTCTTGGATGTGAAATGGCATGGTATCTGCATATAACTTGCACAATCTTCCCTTTTGCCTTCAGTCACCTATCAATTGTTTATAATACCCAATTCATGCATGCTAAAGTGCTGCATTATAAAGATGAACAGGTATACAAGAATTATATAGTATTGGTAGTAGAGTATATCCATTTAAAAGATTTGCAGTGACTACTTTGCCTAATTAGTTAATGGTTTAAAGCCTGGACACACAGGCATTTTAATTTATTGGAAAGTAGTTATGACAGACTTTGGAATTTATTCTTGGTTGTAGAAGATTTGCCACCTAGTGTGCTAATGTGTGCTAAGTAGCATGTATTTTTATACCTTAGTCTGTTTTCCCTTCCCTGGCTGTCTGAGAGCTTTCATTGAACAAATTACATACACTTTTTTTTTCTTTTATTAAATCTCAGGTATACTGTTCTGAATCATTATTTGTCATAGTAATACTCACGGACCACCACTTTTCCTCCTCCAAATATCTACACATTGTTTTCTTCTGTCTCTTCACCCCCAACTTTGCCTCCTTATATCGACCCAGATATCATCACTATGAATAATGTGGTTATTCTCTTCCTCATTTGTAATTTTATAGAATGTACAATCCTAAAAGATATGTCTTTTACCTTAGTTTTTATATAATTGACTAGTGTATAATCTTTTAAACTTGGTTTTCCACCTATTCTAGATAAATTTATCCATATTATTGTATGTTGCTGTAGTGTAACAGCATTAAGTGTAATTTTATTGAGTGGATATCTCCCATTGTTTGATATTTGAATAGTTAATTCTTGTTGGTAATTTATTTTCTTGCTTTTCGTAATTGTGAGTAAAGATGCTGTAGACTGTGTGTGTTTCTTGTGTATGTGTATGAAAGAGCTGAGTATATGTGGAAGCTCACTTGCTGCTTTGTAGAGGAGGTTAATGCTTTTAGCTTTTAGCATTAAGAGGTGATACTGAACTTCCAGTGGGGTATATGAATTTATAATCATGCCAACACATATATAAGAGAATAAAGGTTCTTTTGTTATCTGTCTTTTGAACACTTTATATTGTCGTTTTAACTTTTATTACAAATCAAAAGGCCATAATACATTGTTTCTTGATCTTGATGATATTTCCTGATTATTGTGATATAGAATATTTCTCTTTTAAAAAATTTATCTTTATTATTTTGAATTATGTATAGTTGTGTGTATTTGATATTTGAGTGCAGGTGCCCACAGAGGCCAGAAAGAAGGATTTTGGATTCCCTGGAGCTGAAGTTACAGATGGTTGTGAGCTTCCTGACGTGGATGCTGGGAACCAAACTTGTGTCCTCTGGAAGAGCAGCAAGTGTTCTTAACTACTGAGCCATCTCTCCAGCTGCCCTGGAAAATTTCTTTTTGTTTTTTGACCTTTTATGTTTTTTCTTCAGTTGAATCCCTTTTCTTCTCTCTTGCCCATTTTTCGTGTTTGTTTGTTTTGATTTGTAAGAATTCTATATATTTTTTATTCTCAGTCTGTATATTGTATCTTTCAGTTTCTAAATTATTACTTTCAGTTCAGAGGGTTGTTTAGGAGGAACAGTTTGAAATGTTTTACCATTTTGGGAAACATTGAGACTCATGATCTACAAGCATGCAGTTATTATTTGTTGCAGATTGGGCATAAAAATAATAAAAGTATAATTTATGTCTGTGGATTTGTAAACTTTCCAAATGAAAAGCCCCAGGCAGTTGTATAAAATATTGTACATCCCACACATGCTAGTGTAACTAGAGTTTTCCTGCCTGGCCCACAGTCAGGGCAAATCTCTCTCACCTGCCAGTCCCACAGCCACTCAACCCCGACCAAATAAACACAGAGACTTATATTGGTTACAAACTGTATGGCCGTGGCAGGCTTCTTGCTAACTGTTCTTACAGCTTAAATTAATCAATTTCTATAAATCTATACCTTGCCACATGACTCGTGGCTTACCGGCATCTTCACATGTTGTTTCTCATCATGGCGGCTGGCAGTGTCTCTCTGACTCAGCCTTCCACTTCCCAGCTTTATTTTCCTCCTTGTCCTGCCTATACTTCCTGCCTGGCCACTGACCAATCAGTGATTTATTTATTGACCAGTCAGCAACACTCTTGACATACAGACCATCCCACAGCATGCTAGGCACTTAAATGTTAGTTAACTTAGAGTAAATGTAGAAATAATGAAAATTATTTATGTGAATAGTTGATAAAACTGCTTGTTTTTCCATTCCATTTCTTTTCAATTATGTAATACTATTATTTGTCACCATTAACATTTAATTCTTATGTTTAGTAGACAGTATTTGTATGATTTTTCAGTTATTCATGTATTCACACAGCTTGTCAAATTATTTCTGGAGTTGGTCAGGTTTAATATTGAGTATAAAACAAAAAAAGTTACTCATTATCACAATTTACTAATATTTTCAAACCTGGAATCCTAAGTGCAGTTTTTCTAATTGCTGTGATATCTTTTTGATGATGAAAAATTCTTAATTTTTAATATATTTGTCCATTTTTTCTTGTATTATAATTGCCTTACACTCTTTTAAGAAATTGCTTCTTAAACCCAATTCCTAGGTTTAAAAGACGATACCCGGCCGGGCAGTGGTGGCGCACACTTTTAATCCCAGCACTGGGGAGGCAGAGGCAGGCTCTATGAGTTCGTGGCCAGCCTGGGCTACCAAGTGAGTTCCAGGAAAGGTGCAAAGCTACACAGAGAAACCCTGTCTCGAAAAAACAAACAAACAAACAAATAAAAAACAAAAAACAAGCAAACAAACAAAAAGGACACTTAACCTGTGTTATCTAGTAAGGTGGTGTTATTTTTGAGACAGTCTCCCTAGGTAGCCTAGACTAGTCTTAAATTTACAGTACTTATAATTCAACCACCAAATGCTGAGATCACACAGATTTGTGCCACCACCTTTGGTGATGTTTTATTTTATTTATTTTTTTGTTTTGTTTTGTTTTTCGAGACAGGGTTTCTCTGTGTAGCTTTGCGCCTTTCCTGGAACTCACTTGGTAGCCCAGGCTGGCCTCGAACTCACAGAGATCCGCCTGGCTCTGCCTCCCAAGTGCTGGGATTAAAGACGTGTGCCACCACCGCCCGGCTCTATTTTATTTTTTTATGTTTAAGTCATTCGATAGGCTTTTTAAAAGAGCAGCTTTATGTTCACAGCAGAACCAGAAAAGGCACTGATTGCCTAACTACCATAACCACACGTAAGTATAGCTTCCCATATTACCATTCTCATCAGAATGATATGTTTATTGACATTGATGAATGTGCGTTAATATACTGTTTTCATCCAAAGTCCATAGTCTATATTAGGTTCACTTTTAGTATTGTGTATTGGATGTATTTACTCAAATGTATAACATATATTCACCATTGTCTTAGTAAGGGTTTCTATTGCTGTGATGAAACACCATGACCAAAAGCAACTTCAGGAAGACAGGGTTTATTTTGCTTATACTTCCATATCACAGTTCATACTAAAAGGAAGTTCACATCAAAAGAAGTTGGGTAGGAACTCAAACAGGGTAGGAACCTGGAGGCAGGAGCTCAAACACAGGCTGTGAAGTGCTGCTTCCTGGCTGGCATTTCATGGTTTGCTTTTTTCATGGTATAGCATCCAAGATCATCTGCTCAGGAGTGGCACCACCTCCCACATCCATCACTAATTAAGAAAATGTCCTATAGGCTTGCCTACAGTCGATCTTATGGAGGCATTTTCTCAGTTGAGCTTCCTCCCTCTCAGATGACTCTGGCTTTTGTTGAGTTAACATAAAATTAGCCAGCACAACCATTATACTACCATTCAGAGTAGTGGACTAAGAATCCTGTGTGTCTCATCCCTTCATTTCTCCCTCTGCTCTGTTCTGAGAAAAACTGATGTTTTCACTGTATTTGTAGCTTTTCTTTTCCAGAATGGCATGTAGTTGAAGTCATACATTATTATGTAGCATTTTCACTTTCACTTCTTTTACATAGTAATATGCACTTAGTTTCCTCTGTATCCTTTCACAATTTCATAAATTTTTTTTTCTGAGGGAGCATTTCCTATATCACCGATTGGCTTCAGACTTGCTATGTAGCCTAAGATGACCTTGAACTTCTGATCCTTTTGCCTCCATTCTCCAGGTGCTAGGATTATAGGTCTGTGCCACTACACCCAGATTATATGGTTCTCGGGGTCAAACTCAGAGTACTAGGCATGTAACCTACCAGTGGAACTATATCCCCAGCCCAATATTGTCTTACCTCTTTCTTGAATAATATTCTGTTGTTTGGATGTACTGTGCTATGTTCATTTACTTACTAAAGAACATTTTGGCTGCTTCCAAGTTATAAAATAATAAACTATGAAGAATGTCCGGTACAATTTTTTTGTGGGGTACACGTTTTTAATTTTCTTGGGTAAATACCAAGTAATGTAACTGTTGGATTGTGTAATAAGAGTCTATCTAGTTTGGTCACTACCAAATCATCCTCGATTGTACTGTGTTGCTCACCTACAAGGAATAAGAGTTTCTGTTTCTTCACATCCTTTGCAGCATGGAATAGTGTCCTTCTCAATTTTAGCTACTCTAATAGGTATAGTGTCTCATTTTAATAGTTGATTTTTGAATATTGAGTAAATGTCTGCACTATCATTTTTAATGTTTAAAACATTTATAATGTGTATCAAACAACCTTAGATTATAAATTTGAGATCGAGTACTTTTTCATCTGTTAGGATCATGTCTGATTTAGCTTTATTTGGTCCAGTTTTTCCAGTTAGAATTGAGGCTATATCATACTAGGTATGTAAGAATTAGGCCTGAAGTTATCCTTACTTACTTTGTAGCTGACTTCTTCCTTGTAATATTAGTTGTATTTTGTCGCTTTATTTCCTAAAATCTGTGTGAGTAAAGATCATTCTTTAACTTCTCTATTGACTCCCACAATATTCACCATTTATAGCTAAAGCTTTACATTTTCTCCAAGTCCAACTCATTCCTGCTCCTTTGTAATCAAGAAATCACTTACCTTGTCATTGCCTCTACTGAGTGATATACATGATATGCCACAATGTAAACCTAATTTAATTTACATTACATAATTTCTCTTTAAACCTCAGAATTTTAGTCCTTCTCTCCCTGTGCCCCCTCCTCCCCTCTGGCCTTCATGTCCACATTCCCATCCCTGCCCTTGTTCCTACCACATTTAAGGAGACTTTGTATTGCCTTTCTGTGTCTATACTTTGCTGGTCTTTTCCATTTTCTATAGTATCTATGTTTTATTCTTTGCAGTCTGAGGTTTTTATTCTCCTCTGGATTATTGCCTGAAAATAAGTTCATGTCTCATGTTATTAGATTTTTTAATACCATGATCCTTCAGACTTCTTTTATAATAACAGTCATTTAAAGAAATTCCTTAGGTACCTTTATCTTTACTTTCCACTTCTTTAACTTATCTAAATATGACTTCAGTATCAATTATTCCATTGAAATTCCCTAAAAGACATCAGTGGTCTTCTGTTTCTAATCCTTAGGGACAATTGCTATTACTTCAGCTTCCTGGAGCTTTCATTTTTAAGCTTTGAAGACTCTCCACAAACCTGTTTTTACATATATGTACACATACTGACACACATATACGAGCTTATGGCTAACTGATTTGTGTGCACTACAGGAAGTTTCACTTAATCCAAGGATAAGATGGAGAACCAAGCTCTCATAGTACTAAACAGAAAACTGAATGCCTTCTTTCCCTGCCTCCCTTTTCTTTTCTTTCTTTGATTTTATGTTCCCTTATCTCTTTAACCTTACAGATCAAATACCCACAAGTCCCTGGCTAACTAAACAGTGTACTCTGTGCCACAGTTTTGAATGCTTGACTGAGAAAATCTGATTGGCCTTATTCACCTTGATCCATTCAGCTGTGTAACTTGGGGAATGGGATTGTATTAGGAAGGGCAATTATTTTCTGAAAAGGTAGTGTAGGGTAGAAAAAAAAGCACATGTTTAAACTCTTTCAGTAACTTTCTTTTGATTATAGAATGAAATAGACCTTCCATTTTCTGGCCCTTATACATCCTTCTAGACCTTGCTCTCTGTCTGTCTTAAGCTAGGGCATATTGAACTATTTGAAGATGTATGAACCACATTTCTTTTTTGTACTTTTGTGTCTAGTTTTGAGAATACTAATATTGTCTGTCTTCATGAATAGTATTTTGCAAATTAGACAGTCCTCTAATTCTACTAAGAAACAGTTATATTCATGTAGAATCAAAAAGTTATTACAGGCATATACCACTATATTATCATGTAAGTAAATATAGTGAATTAGTCATTTAGCATTTGTGACCATTTGCAAAATAGGCTATTTACCATTTACAGCTCCTGTCATAGAATATATCACTTAGTGCAGTGGTTAAATTGTGCGTCACTTTATGTCCCTAGCTCCTAGCATACTACTTATGCTCAATAAATGCCCAAATTGTAAGTAATATAAAATTTAATCTTCTGACCAATCTGCCATACTTCTCTAAATTTCTAAATTCTTTTCTTGTTGACTATGCTAGAAATCTGGTCATTTTTATATGTTGCTATCCTAGCATCTTCAGTTCACTGTTATGTTTTGACTATTATGGAAATGCAGTTTTTCCCTCCTCTGGTGTAATTTTTAAGATTGTTTCATTTTGCTGGATATGGTGGCACATTCTGTAATTCTAACACTTGGGAGGTATGGCAAGGGCATTGAGACCTAAGGGTCAGCCCAGGTTATATAATTGAGACCTTGTTTTTACAGGCTGGCCTAAAATCTAGATAATTGATCATGCTTCATAGATTTTATTCCCCTCTCTTTCCTCTTTTGTTCATAGAGGGAGAGGATAGTGAAGATAACTATCTTAACCTATAGATACTTCCATGACAGTCTTAATTTAAAATAACAGCAAGCTGAGTTTGTGTGCCTACATAATTGAAATCTTATACTATACGATGAATTTCTAGGATTGAGCATTCATTGAAGAATTTAAGGTGCTTAATTTATTTGTGCATTGCAAATACTGAACTATAGCACCACTTGCAGACTCTGTGGATCTGCTTAAATAAATTTATAGCCTGCCTTTGTTGTTTTCACAGAAACTTTTGACATAGTTATCAATTTGAACTAAGATTGTATATTGCTACAAAGTACAAAAGGTCCTACACATTTTTGTCCTAGATAGAAAGGTTTATGGCAATATTCTAAATATTACTAAATAATATGAACTCTATAATTGAATATACTTGAGCTTTGATGTGCAAATTATACTAAATGCCCAGTTTGCTTCTTATTTAGCATAATTGAATTTCCATTTTATTTCTACATAGACCCTGTCTCTGTACTTCAACATCAAGAGAGTGTTCCATTTTCCAAAAATTTTTGTTCTAGTTTGAGTTTTCACTGTTTAAACCTCATAGAAACTGTGCACAAATTCTATACTTAGTCTTTGTCTTAGTTAGGGTTTCTATTGCTGCAAAGAGACACCATGACCACGGCAACTCTTTTAAATTGGGGTGGTTTACATTTTCTGAGGTTTAGTCCATTATCATGGTGTGACATGGTGGCATGTAGGCAGACATGATGCTGGAGCTGAGAGTCCTACATCTTGATAGGCAAGCAACAGGAAGTAATTTAAGACACTGGGCAGTATCTTGAGCATTGGAGACCTCAAAACCTGCCTCCACAATGACACACTTCCTCCCAAAAGACCACACCTACTGCAGCAAGGTCACACCTCTTAATAGTGCCACTCCCTTTGGGGGCCATTTTCTTTCAAACCACCACAGTGTTGGTTTGCCCTTTTAAGAACTGGGGCTGGAGAGATGGGTCAACAGTTAAGAGCACTTGTTAGCACTCACATGGTGTCTCACAACCATCTGTAACTCCAGTTCCAGGGTATCCAGCACAGTCCTGTGGTCTTCATGGTCACCAGGTACACAAGTGGTGTACATGCAAGCAAAATACTCATACATATAAAATAAATCTCTAGAGTAAACTAAAAAAAGTTGTCTTATAACCAATGGAGGACTAAATATCATATATGAGGTAGCACCTTGATTTATCAATTTGCTAAAAGATGAACTAATTGAGGCTGGCGAAGTGGTAGGTAGTTGTTTTATTATGTTAATTATACTACAGTGGTTATAGATAGGAACTGGTATCGGCTATAAAGGTATCTCAGAAAATAAAGAGAATCATGCAGAAAACTATTAATAGAAATATTCAGTATTTATAATGACATATTTATAGAATGTTCTTTAATTACTAAGTACTTTCATGTGCAAATTTTGCATGTGATCATTGTAGTTTTTGTTTTTGTTTTGATAGGTCTTTCTTTCTGTGTAGCTTATGCTGTCCTGGAATTCACTGTGTAGCCCAGGCAGGTCTTGAATTTGTATTAGTCCTTTTGCCTCAGTCTTCTAAGTGTTTGGGTTACAAGAGTGAGCTACTACTCGTGGCTGAACTCTTAAAATGCCTCTTCATTAGGGTTGAAGAGGTAATTAGACCCAATCTGCAGGTTTATATTTATTCAGTCAAAGTCACCTTTAACCTGAACCTCTATCTTCTGGCTCCTCTCTCTCATTAAAGTTTCTATATAATTCTATTATTATCACCTTGTAAGGTTTTTGTTTTTTGTTTTTAGTCTGCTGTAAAATCATGATTTTCAAGGGTATGTTCTAGTATTGTTAATTTTTAGAGCTTTTAAAAATAACCTAAAATTTAAAAAATTTTCAAATATATTAAAAATGACTGTGGAAAAAATAGCTCTTTCAGGAGAACTGAAAATGACTATGAATTGGCATCTGTAATTTGCCACGTACTCATGATAGTATTAAAGTTCTTTGACATAGTTAATAGTAACATTAAAATTACCTATCCTTGTTTACAGTTTATATAAAACTTAAAAATTAATTGAAGAAGCTATTACAAATGAAGTTAGATGTTTTCTGTATTTATGAATTAAATTACATGTACATTAAAAGAAGCCAGACGTGTTACACACTGTACAGACTTGCAAAGCAACTTATTTGGCTCATGATTCTGGTTGCTGTTGGGTTCATATAGCATAGTGCCAGTGTCCTAACAAGTGATTCCCCCAGGCTACATCACAGCTGAATTGTGATGGTGGAGAAGCAGAAAGGGAACTTGGTAGCCTGCAGGAGGACCAAATATGTGGAGTGGACTAGTTTTATAATAACCAGCTGTCATTAGTCACAGGACACACTCTTCATGACCATGTTTACCTCTTCTAGGCTGCCTCAACACTACCCACTAGGCCTAAGTTTCCAGCACATGAGCCTTTGGGAAACAGTTCAAACGAATTCAGGGACTAAAGGTCTGTCAGTGCTTAAATAAAAAGATATTTTAAAGCCCAAGAGTAAATTTTGTTTTCACTTGGCATCTAACAAGCTTTCCTAAACCATTTAAAGCACAACCTTTATTCTCGATAATTTTATATAAGTGTGCGACAAAGTATCTTGTCCACCTTCCATTTCCCCCTTTATCTCTTCAAATCTTTCCCAACATGCCCTCTCCCAAGTTGTAAGCCATTGCTTTTCTTTTTTCATATCTTACCACTCAGTGATCCTAGCATTTCAGAATTAAATACAGAATAATAAGGAAAAGGATGCTCTACTTTATTTTTGTTGTTTACATTAATTTTATCATGGCAAATGCAATATTTTTCTTAATGGTGCCATTCCTATGCCTTAACCTTAATTTTTCCCTTCTATGCTCTTTAAAAACCTGATAGCCATTCTTTCATTATGCCTTTCCGCTAAAATTGTCTTTTTAAGGAAGGAAAGTTACTGTATATAATTCCATTTTTGTTTTGTTTTGTTGTTCCTGTTGCTCAATATGTGACTTTCTAAAAGCCAGCTCTATTGCCAGCGCCCAAAACAAGCAGTAGAAACTCCTGAAACTCAGCTTTGATTTTGTTTCATCTAGCCTTAGACCTTCTAAAAACCCCCACTATTCTGTCCAGCTAGAACCTAGCACTTGATGTATAGCTGGGTAGTGTAGCCTGATGGATCATTAGACTTCTGTAACTGTTTTTCTGTGAATACATCTGACATTTCTATCCATGAAAAGCACTTTGGTCATTTCCTTTGGTGACTTTAGATTTTTGTTACATATTCTGTCAGAAGTACTTACTTGGTTAAATTAGGAGCCCTGGTGAGCCATTGAGTGGGTAATGGCTGAATGTGAAGACTTAATAAAGACATTACTCTGCACCGCTGAAGATTTTATAGACACTGAATTTAAACATCATTAAATTTGTGAAATATTTCTCTTTCTGAAATAATTTGGCATATTAGAACTTGATACTTTATAAACTTGAATATTTAAAACTTTTATGCTCTGTAATAGCACTTGGCTTAAAAAAACAAATACTGGCTAGATGTGGTGTGCTTTTAGTCCCAGCGCCGTGGAGGCAGAGGCAGGCAGATCTTGTTAAGTTTGAGACCAGCTTGGTCCACATAAGAAGTTCCAGGCCAACCAGGGATGTAGTGTGAGACCCTTTCTCAAAAAACAAAACAACAGAAAAACCACTGTGTGTGTGTGTGTGTGTGTGTGTGTGTGTGTGTGTGTGTGTGTGTGTGTGTGTTTTGTACAGAACACACATATATTCTGTGAAGTTCTGTTTCAAATATAATTTACTTTTTATTTTTTTATTTAAGTAATTTTTTTTGTTAACTAGCATACTAACATAGCCTAGGGCTACATGGGGTCAAGATCATTATTAATATCACTGTTTTTCCACCTCCACATCTTAAATCTTGTCTTAAAGGGAAATAAATGTAGAGCTATAATCTCCTGTGCCGATCATCTTCTGACCTGGCTTAGGCTCTTTTGCAGTTAACTTTTAATTTTCTATTGGTAGGAGTATACTCTAAAATAATAAAAATGTATTATGTAGAAAATGACTATTGTGTAATCATTTATTATATCTAGTCATGATCATTTGATATCTAGTACAGTAGTTGTCAGCTAATGTGTAGCTATTAAAATTTAAATGGTGAAATTCAATAATACTCAACAGTCAGATTTGGCCAGTGGCTGTTGTTATATTGGATAGCATCAACTTTGATTATCATATATTTTATTATAGAAATTCTGTAGAACTGTTCTAGAAAAGAATTTGATTTATTTCAATATTGTCAATTTAGATGAGGCCAAAAGTCCCCTATAAATTATATTTCTGCTTACACTTGATGAAGTAATGTATTAGTATGGCTTGAAAATCATTTTTAAAGAGGCTTTCCTAAACCTGGTTGTAGTGACGTATACCTTTAATTCCAGAACTCAGGAGGCAGAGGCTTGTGGATCTCTGTGAGTTCAAAGCCAGTGTTGTCTACATTCCAGGACAGACTGGGTATACACAGGGTTTTTCTATACGGAGAAAAAAAATGCTTTCCTACACTGAGTCCTTATTTTTTTGCTTACAGCCTGATGGAGAAGTGTCAGCGTTACAGTTGGTTGAATATTACATAATTTTGTTGTTGTTGTTGCTTAGTAGACGAGGCTGGCCTCAAACTCAGAGATCCACCTGCCTCTGCCTCTTTTTTTTTTTTTTTTTTTTTAGGTTTTTCGAGACAGGGTTTCTCTGTGCAGCTTTGCGCCTTTCCTGGATCTCGCTCATCTAGACCAGGCTGGCCTTGAACTCACAAAGATCCGCCTGCCTCTGCCTCCCAAGTGCTGGGATTAAAGGCGTGCGCCACCACCGCCCGGCTTGCCTCTGCCTCTTAAGTGCTGGGATTAAAGGCATGCACCACCACCTCCTAGCTGAGTATTATATAAATTTTCATGTAATACTTTCAAATGAGAAGTAAAAAATAGGTGTATTTGAGCTTTAGTATATTAAGATATAAACTTGTAGATTCTTTTGTTTTGAAAGTTCATAGAAAAGATAGTATGAGTTTGAAGTCATATTTTGTAACCATTCTCTTGGTTAAGGGAATAGATACTACATTCTTTAAGGAATTGCAGGATTCATCTCAGGTATGAAAAACATCAGCTAATTATTAACAGTTTGTCTAGTGCTTTTTCCACATTGCTGTCTTAAAACAATTTTCTTAGAAATTTTATATTTTGAATGTTTTCAGTGTCACAGAGAAGCATTTTGACAACAGCCTCGTGTCATCTTGACAGAAATAGAAAAATGGGGCATATTTGTATTAGTGGTACTCTCTGAAATCATGGGTTTCATTGCTTTTTACTAATACCAGTACCAGTTTGTTGACTTGTAAAATTACTTTTAAAAGATACTGTTAAATCTTTTTTGAATTTGCTGCCTGTATTTCTTAATGTTTTTTAAAAGTCTTATTTCTTGAATTATTGTTGAAATACATAAACCAAAATAATAAAATCCCTTATTTCTAAGGGTTATAGTAATTGTGTCTGTGCGCGCGCTTGCGTGCGTGTTTGCATGTGTGCATAATAAATATTTTATTTTTCTTTTTAATAGTAAATATGAGGAAATTGATCCAATCTCAATTTTTGTCTCTCTGTTGAGTTTTCCCATATTATTACATAAGAGACTGACTTTGGGTCCATATGAACATATGCAGACCTTGAGTGGTTTTACTGCTTGTTTGTTTTTTTTTTTTTTAATTGTGTTAGAGATTGAACCCTGGGTCTTGCACATACTGGAAAGCAATCTACCAGTGAGCTACTTCACCATCTCTTCTGAGAATAATTTTCATAAGCAAAAGCCATGCTTTTAGGATTCTTCTGCCCTCAGTATCCCCATTGAAAAATTGCATAATAAAGGTTATCACTTTAGGAAAAAATAAAAAGTGGGGGAAAAATAGAAATCGAAAATTAAGCTTTTGTTTTTCCTGTATCCTTACCTTGGTGGTGGTGGTCGGTCTGTCCATCTGTCTGTCTGTTTGCCTATCTGTGATATACTTATAACAAGCCTCTGCAGGGGTTCTCTTTGGGTTCACTGCAGTAGTTGAGCTAAGGAAGACTTACCAGTTCACAGTCCAGTTTTTTATCTCACCAGCTTTGGTTGGTGGGTTCTTTTTTAGCTCTTATTACTACAATTAAAATTAATGAGCTAGTACTAATACTATGTGGAGCAGAGAAAACAGCTGATTTTTTTAAAAATACAGTATATGTAGATATTTAGAAAAATCCCTTCAGTAATCAAGAAAAGATCTATTTTAAATAGATATTGTCCATTTATGTAGATTTTTCGACTGCAGAAATAACAAAAACAGCAAATGCAGAATTCATTAAAATGTTTCTAAACCAGAATTTCATAATTGACTATTTGAATATTAGCATTTTATCTGATTATGCTTGCAGCAGCTTTTTTTCCTTTCATATATAAGCTAGAGTACAATTTATTTATTTAGTAATTTAGAATACATGCACTTAGATTATGAGCAAATGAAATAAAGTGTCATGAAATTAAAGTAGACCCATTATTATTTCAGTTGTCCCGAGAGAAACTTCTGCTGTTAATTTCCAAAGTTGTATTGTTAGGACTTGTGCATTTGCGTCACTCACTTCTTACCCAGGTATTGCCAACTAAACATCAAATGAAAAACTCCTATCCAGAACTTTTATTTACATAGAAAGAGCAATTAGGGCTTATGGAGCCATAAAGCACACCACTTATGGCTCAGAAAACTATTATTCAACCAAATAAGTCAACCCTATTATTTAATAATATATGTGTAACTGCCCATACAGTATAGAGCAAAAGTCAGAACTTATAGGCAGTTAATCAGCTGAAGGTAAATTTGGTGAATGTCGTATGGGAATGACAATGACTGGGGAACTGGGAAGTGCCTAGAAAATCAGTGAGTTGAAGCCACTCTTGAGCTATGAGCATTTTTTTGTTTTCATGTTATTGCTTTTCAAGACTGTTAAGCAAACAGGATATGTTAGTAGAACTACATTTACCATTATAGTGATTAGTCTTTATCAAATAAAATATTTGCTAGCCATAGAGACTCACACCTGTAATTCCTGCATTTAGGAGGCTGAAGTGGAGGAATTGCTTTGATCTTCAGACCTGCCAAGGCAATGCATTGAAACCCTGTCTGAAAGGAAAAGGCAAAATCAAATACTTTACAGTACATACCTTTGCCAGGTTATGTTATATTTGTTAAAAACTATATGATGTATTGAAAGAAACATTGGACTTGGCCGTTAACCATTAGAACTGCATTGTCCAGCAGTAATGCTTGTTGTGATTGATAACATTCAGTATGGTAGCCACTAGGAACACATGGTTAGTCACACCAGAATAAGGCTTAGTGTGACTGAGGGACTGATTTTTTTTTTTAAATTTAAAGTTAAATTTACATAGACGTGATTAATATTACTGACTTAGAAAATGGCACTCTAGATTCTAAGTTCACTTGCTGAGACAATCATAAAAAGCTATCAGTTAAGATTTAAACGGCAGGTTGGAGAGATGGCTTAGTGGTTAAGATCACTTGCTGCTCTCAGAGGATGTGAATGCGGTTGCTAGCATCCCCATCAGGTGGCTCACAGCTGCCTGCAACTGTAGTTCCCGAGGACCTGTTGCCCGTTTCTGGCCTCCATGGACACCTGCATGCTCATACACATAAATAAAAATAAATTTAAGACATTTAAATTACGTATCTGAAGAGCAGTAATAAGTTCAAGGAGTGTGGGATAATGAGAGCCAAATACATGAAAGCAGGAAGTTGTTCTATTTTTCATTCAGAAGGCTGCCCAGAGTCATGTTTGTGTGATTTTCTTTTCCTTTTCTGGCAGACAAATTATTTAATAATTGTGGATGGCCTTGATCTATTTGCTGTATCTAAACTTGGTCAACAGCGTGAAAAGGGAGGTTTTGTATTGTTTTCTTTCTTTGAGGTAAAAAAAAAAAGCAACAACAAAGAAGTAAGGAATATGCATTTTTAAAGAACAGCTGTGCTTTGTTTTATGCTCTTGCTTATTCTTTTTGCTTGGTAGACCACTGAGTTTTACCACCTGAAGGGCTTCAACCATTTTCATGCTCCTTTCTGGGATGACAGCTTAAGTTGAGCAGCTATGGAGGAAGGCAATTGAAAATTCAGTAGCATGGTTTTCATGGTTTTTTCTTTTTTAGTTTCCACTGGTGTCTTAGTTAGGGTTTTGTATTGCTATGAAGAGACACCATGACCACTGCAACTCTTACAAAGAAAACATTTAATTGAGGTGTGGTGGCTTACAGTTTCAGAGATTTAGTCCCTTATCATGACAGGGAGCATGGCAGCATGCAGGCACATGTGATTGGTGCTGGTTACATCTTGACCAGAAGGCAGCAGGAAGTCAGCTTGATGTCACACTGAATGAAGCTTGAGGAAAGAGACCTCAAAGCCTGCCCCACAGTGACACACATCCTTCACCAAGACTACACCTACTCCAACATGACCACACCTCTGATAGTGCCATTCCCTTTGGGGGCTGTTTTCTTTGAAACCACCACAACTGTGGGAAAAAAATTTGTTCACTAATTGTTGGCTTTATTCTTCAAATTGTGTTTAATTCTATAGCATTGTTTTTGCCGTTTGAAATATTTTGTCCTTTTCTTTGGTATAAAAGCTATGCCCCTTTAAAGACTCCTATATCGGCTGGGCAGTGGTGGCGCATACCTTTAATCCCAGCACTTGGGAGGCAGAGGCAGGTGGATCTCTGTGAGTTCGAGGCCAGCCTGGGCTACAGAGTGAGTTCCAGGAAAAAGGTGCAAAGCTACACAAAGAAACCCTATCTTGAAAAACCAAAAAAAAAAAAAAAAAAAAAAAAAAAAAACTCATATCTTTTAAAAATCTTGACTAAGACCAGGCATATTGACACATGTCTTTAACCCCAGCACTCAGGAAACTGGCAGGCAGATCTCTGTGAGTTCGAGGTCAGCCTGGCCTACCAAACAAGTTCCAGGACAGCCAGGGCTGTCACACACACAGGAAACTTTATACCCCCAAAACAAGAACAGATCCAGTACTACACTGTGTAAAAATCGATTTATTAAAGATAAATTTTTCAAATGTCTGTGGGAAAACATTTATCTGATCATCTTACAAAAATAAAATGAAAGTTACTTTCATGTATTACTATAAAATCTAAGGCATGTAAAAGTTTCATTACTTAAATCACTACTTTCTTATTAATAGTTATTTTAATTATTGAACTTACTGAACACCTTTTATGTATCATTCATATGTTGGTTTTAATTTACAATAAAAGCAAGAGATTTTCTGTTACTGATTTTTATATGGGCTGGAGAGATACCTCAGCTGTTAAAGACTAGGCTCATGAAACAAAAATAGGCCTTGCAGTAGTGGCGCACAGGGAGGCAGAAGCAGGTGGATTTCTGCGAGTTCGAGGCCAGCCTGGGATACATAGTGAGTTCCAGGAAAGGCGCCAAAGCTACACAGAGAAACCCTGTCTCAGAAAACCAAAACTGGAAAAAAATAATAATAATTATAAACACTCCTGCCCCCCTTTTGCCTTGTTGTTGGTTTACTGTGCAGATTAAATGAAATGTAGCATTACTTATTTTATGTAATTGTTCTTAACACCCTAAGTATTGTTGCTTAGTTTTTTTATTGCTGTGTTAAGACACCATGACCAGCTGGGCGGTAGTGGTGCACCCCTTTAATCCCAGCACTCCAGAGATAGAGGCAGGCGGATATCTTTGAGTTTGAGGCCAGCCTGATCTACAGAATGAGTTCCAGGAGAGCCAGGGTTGTTACACAGAGAAACCCTGTCTTGAAAAACCAAAAAATAAATAAATAAATAAGCAAACAAACAAATAAATAAAAATCTACTATGACCAAGGCAACTGATAGTTCTGAGTTTATTGGGGCTTATAATTTCAGAGAGTGAGGCCATGACCATCATGGCAGGGAGCATGGCTGTAGGCAGCCATGGCTCTGGATTAGTAGCTGAGAGCTTATATCCTGACCCACAAGCATGAGTCAGAGAGCTAACTAGTAATTGCATGGACTTTTGAAACCACAGAGCCCATCCCCAAGTGACACACCTACACCTCATCCAACAATGCCATACCTCCGGATCCTTCCCCAATAGTTCCACTAACTATGGGCCAAGCATTCAAATATATGTACCTATGGGGCTGTTCTCATTCAGACCACCACACTTGCCTAACCTTCCTCATCCATACAGAGCAGCTGAATAATTCTTTTTAAAGTCAGTAGTTATGTTTTAATTAATGCTATGGCAATTACTTCTATGTAATACTATAAAATCTAAGACTGTAAAAGTTTCATGATTTAAATCACTACTTTCTTATTAATAGTTACTTTAATTATGACTTTTATATATCATGCATATACTGATTTTGATTTAAAATAAAGGTAAGAGATATGTGTTAATTTGTTACTGATTTTTATAGTGAGATGGGGAGGTGAAGTTATGTGTCCATGTTACATAGTAAGGTATCCCAATTGGAATTTAGAAATAGTTCTATGTAAGTCTAAGGCAATATTCTTTGTTCTGTTATTTTATATTTTAAATGATAATGGAAGTTTGTGTATTTTCTGGTAAATATTCCCCTCCTTCACAGTGTGATTTGATTTATAACATGAGATTTACCATGTTATAGCATGAGAGAGTTCCAGAAAGCATGGACTATTAGTGTATAATATTAGTGTATTTTGTTATGAAATTTGACAGAAGTGTCAATTTAGCTTACAGTCATTTTACAGACAGCAACATGAAACTTGGAGATGTTCAGTGATTTGTCCATTGGGTTTATTTCCTTTTTACATAACAATACTTGACATAATTTAAGAGGTGAATATTTATTTGGCTAACTATTTTGGAAGTTCTAGTCTAAGATCTGCAGTCTCCATTACTTTGGGCCTCTTGTGGGTGTGCTAGATGGTAATTGCAGGGAACATGTAACAGAATAAACTATTAGCCTCATGTCTAGGAAACTACAGAGGAATGAAACTTGACTCCCCAGGTCCCTGGAGGGCATGCTCTCAGTGGCCTGAAGTCTTATGCTGGGCACACCTTCTGCCAATAGCATCACCTGAGTGACCAGGCCTTTGACACTTTGACAGACACTTGCCCAAACCACAGCACCGACATGGCCACGAACACTAGCTCTAGAATGTATGTGCTTTTAACACCTCGATTTTATTTTTTTAAGATTTTTTTTATTTTTATGTGCATTGATGGTTTGCTCGCATGTGTGTCTGTATGACAGTGCCAGATTTCCTGAAACGAGTTACAGACAGCTGTGAGCTGCCTTATGAGTTCTGGGAATTGAACCCAGGTCCTCTGGAAGAGCAGACAGTCCTCTTAACTGCTGAACCATCTCTCCAGCCCTAACACTTTGATTTTATTAATACAGAGAAAGTATAATTGTTTACAGTAAGTTTTTGAAAGAACTGAAAAAGGCTTTCTTTTTTTAAGTGCTTTATTCATAAATAATTGGTAGGCAGCAAATTACATATGTTTATGTTTTGATATTTTGACATACTTTCATGCTTGTGAAATTATCATCAACATAATGAAAATGTCCGTTACCCCAAAAGATTTTTGTGTAACCATTTGTAATCCTATGTTCATGCCATTATTTTCTTTCTCTCAGCTTCTGGCATTTTTTTTTTTTTTTTTTGGCTTTCTGTATCTATCCGTTCTTTGTATTTTCTGGAATTTTTCTGTGAAAAGAATCAATATAATACGGACTTTGCTAGGGGCCCAGCCTTCACTCAAATACTGATTTTTAAGAATATACCATGCTCTTGCATATATTAATAATTCAACTTTGTTGAGTAAAATTATATTGTATGGATTGTGCCAGATTTGTTTATTTCACTGTTGATGGACATTATAATTATTGCTGGATTTGGTATATTAATACAGCTGCTTCATGTGTAGGTTATTTGATTTATTATGCTATAATCAAAGTAACATTGCTTTCAGTATTTATCTAAGGGAATATATGTTTATTTAATGCACTTAGCAATATTGTTCTTATCTCATTTATATATTATAAATCTTCATTTCGTGTAATGATTATATAAATTGGTTATGGTGTTTTTCCTGTTACAAATTGTGACATAACAGATATTTCTTTTATATTTTATATATATTTTCTCTCATTCCCCCCATCTCTCCCCCCTCCCCTCACTCAGGGCTTTGACTGCTAAGCCAACTTCCCAGCCCTTGTTTTCATTTTCAGTTTATTACACATCTAGATAGAATTGCAGGTTCTACAAAGATAAATACTGTCAAGTTAATCTCATAATTACTGCCAAACTGCTTTCTATACTATAGTTTTTTTTTGCAAGTTTATATTTTAAAATTTCCCAATTATTTTGGAGAAATGATATACTGTTAATTGTATGTCCTTGGTTATTACAGAGAATTGTTTTTTCATTCACTTATTGCCTATTCTGGATTGCTTTTGTACGAGTTACCTCATTATATTTTTCTAACTAAAATATTATGGGAAGGCATTTTTAATCTCATTTCATATTTCTTTGTCAGAACACTAGATAATGACAAAAATAATCTATGTAATTTATATTAAAATTGCAAGTGTTCTGGGGTCTATCATTGTTGTTTTTCATTTGATGCATTTCTATTTTGTGTTTGAAGGAAACCCACTTAAAATTCAGTAGCATATGGGATATAGTATTTATTATTCTGCCCCCTTTCGTTTGTGTGTGTGTGTGTGTGTCTGTCTGTCTGTCTGTATGTATGTATGTATGTATGTATGTATGTCTGTATGTGTGTGTGTGTCTATATGTCTGTGTGGTCGAAATTGAACCCAGTGATGTGTTCATGCTAGGTAAACAGTCTACCACTGATCTATATCCTTAGCCCTGTTTTTTCGTTCCCATCCCCACACATAATGTCTACTGATATTTTCCACATACACAATGGTGGCGTACCTGTTATCCTCTAATTTGGTTTGTGTGGTTGAACCCGTTAAACCTGTAATTCTTGTATTATATGAATAAGAATAAGGAAACTAGTTGTGGGTATTAGCAGGTTCTCTATAAGTTTTTGTTGTTCAGCTCCACCTACAATGGAATGTGTCACATTAGAAACTTTATTCTGCTTAATGATACAGTATACTATTGCTCATGTGTGGCTTTTCTTTTGAGTACTGCTTATGGAAAAGTTGATGAGCTAGTGTGATTCTTTTTCTCTTTCTTTTTACTTCTAAATATGCTAATTCATTTAATGAATACTTACAAACATCTGCTGTATTCAAAGTAATTTTGAGGTCTGGTCATATAATAATTAGCAACATATTTAATAATAACTGGTATATTTTCTTTTCTCATGAAGATTAAATATGGCAGAGATGGTTCTTGAGTATTAAATACCAAGGCAAGGATAGTGGGACTTGATGGGAACCATGAATCACCCTCTTGAGAGCTGCTGAAAGTACAGTAGTGAAGCGGGGGAAAAGAAGAATGCAGTCCAAATTGCCATTAAAGAAAAAACATTGATTTCTGGTTTCAAAACCATAACATAAGCTTTTTAACAAAATGAGAATCGATATTGGGAACATACATACCATTCTAAAAATGTCACTGAAAGTAAAAATGATAGAGATTTATGAAAACACTTGATTAAGTGTAAACATGTTGAGACTTAAATTTATGATTTATTAGACTGTGTGTTTTTTCCTTAAGTGGACTTAAATTTTAAGTCTTAAATTGAACAGTGACAAATTTTAGAGAATATTTTCTTAGCACGTTGCACCTTTGACTATAATAATGTATCAAGAATCTTTGCAGAGAGAATGAAAAGTGGCTAATATAGTATCTGCCTATTGATTGACTATGGAGAGCCAAGGAATGAAAGTATAAAAGCTCATTACAAAGGATTGACACTGGATGACTGAGGACTTTGGTATCGTTAACAGAAATAGGGGGATTTGGAAAGACTATTGAGGAGTTTAAAATCTGTAAAACAGCTTATGTAGTGAGGTGTATGTAGGCAGCTAGAAATGAGAAACTGATTCTAGGAATTAGGGTGGTGGAGTGTACTCTAGGAAGTCATTGGGTTGTGTTGAATCATGCTGTTAGCTAAGTTAGCCTGAGTGTATAAATGTCAAGTAATTAGGAACGGTTTGCCTAAAGATAAGTTAATGAAAGGAGGCTCCCTAGAAGTGGGCTGAGATTCTGAAATGATAGAAAGGTTTCTAGGGCTCTCTCTCTCTGTCTTCCACTTTGTTGCTGTGTTTTGTTTTTGAGACAAGGTCTCTCTATGTTGCCTTGATCTGGCCCGGAATTCACTATGTAGACTAGGTTGGCCTTGAACTCTCAGAGATCCATCTGTCTATACCTGCCAACTGATGGGATTAAAGGCATGTGCCACCAGGCCCAGCCTTGCTCCATATTTTATACTAACTATATTAAGGAGGAAGTTTTTATAATACCACCTTGAATTCTGTGACATTCAAACTTTTCACATTATCTTGTTCAAATTCTTAATAATTTGAAATTGATGTAGCTGAACTTAGCACTATCTTAGAAAAGAAACAATTGAAGTGTTTGAAAAAAAATCCTACACTAAACCAATGATAGAACTATGACTAGAATTTAGGTTTTCTTATTCAGAATTCCCCTTGTCTTAGTCACTGTTCTATTGCTGTGAAGAGACAAAAAATGACCAAGGCAACTCTTATAAAGGAAAGCATTTAATTGGAGGCTTGCTTACAGTTTCAGAGGCTTAGTCTATTAACATCATGGTGAGGGCATGGAGACATTAATGGCACTGGAACAGTAGCTGAGAGCTACATCTCGATCTGCAGAGAGACAGGGCCTGGCACGGGCTTTTGAAACCTCAAAGGCTACCCCCAGTGACACAAAAAGTCATACCTCCTAATCCTTCTAATTCTATCAAAGAGTTCTACTCCCTGGTGACTAAACATTCTATATATGATGATGCTATGGGGGCCATTCTTATTCAAACCACCACATTTCTCTATTAAAAAAACTTAGATTTTCTGTATATGAGTGTTTTGCATGTATGTATGTAGTATGTGTGTGCACGGTGTGTGTGCCTGGTGCCACAGAGGCATTGGCTCTCCTGGAACTGGAGTTACAGATGGTTATGAGCCACCATGTGGGTGCTGGGAAACAAGCCCTGAGTCTTCTGCAAGAGCAACAAATTTTCTTAACTACTCCCTTAGCCAGCTCTCTAGCCCCCTCTGACTCTCTTCAACTGCCTTTAGGAGGAATGTGCTTTCAATTATGATTATGTAACTACTGACAGTATTGTCAAAAATAAAGTAAACCTATTCTGAATTATTCAGATATTCAGAATGTAATAATATATATGATTTTAAATGATTTTCTTTTTATTAATTTTTTTAATTAGTGGATTAATAGCATCAAAAACTTTACATCCTACTGGGATATCTTTTTTGCATTTCTCTGGCCAAAGCACAGGATCTTCTTGTTGGTTTGTTGTTTGTCTCTTTTATTTGTCTGTATCCATTTAATTTTTTCTTCCTTTGGCTTTGGAGGGAGAAATCTACAATAAGGAGAATGTGCAGAATCCTCCTCATGACTAGAATTCCCTATTTGGTCTGCTTATTTCCTTCCATTTCATATAGTCTTAGGAGTATGTGTTATTTTGCTCTACTTAGTAGATAGGAGCAAAGGTAACTATTCCATCTTCTCAAGAACCAATGATATGGTAATTCTGACTTCTATTTTAGTTCATGAAGGGGTAGCTCTTCTGTCTCTCCTTTTAGATAATTCCTAATCATTGCTCAAGTTTTTAAAATACATATTAGTTCCACAGAGTCTCTTACCAATCTTTCTTCAACATTTTAACCTACAGTTTGAGTGTGTTTTTTATCCTCTTCTCTGCCTTGTTCTTTTCCTCTATTGTATACATGCACACAGTTTTTAGTTGTGACTCGTCTTTCCATTGGATAATACTCCTTAAGTATAAAGGTTATGGTTTCTAAAGTAGATTTTTATTGGGTAAGTTTGCAGAAAAATGGATCACCATGCAGCCACTATGCTCTTGTTGAGTTCAACAGTTTGTACTGCTGTACATTAAAGGAGCGATGGACAGTATGAGCCAGATTTCTCACTGGAGTGGGAATTTATAAATAAGCAAAGGGAGAAGATTAAAATGATCCATATTGTCATTGAAATGAAATTACCCATGTAGTTGTAGATTGTACTGTGTAGATTGTGTCTTTTCACCATTCTATGTCTAGTGTCCAGAATAGCATCTATTAAAAACATTTAGTCAGTATTTGTATGTATTTTATAAAAGTATCAAGTATGTATCTTTTATTTTGGGGTAGAAATGTATAGTCCATGTCCTCATAAAGATGGTGTGTGGGAAGATGCTGTGGGATGGTCTGTATGTCAAATGTGTGCTCTGACTTGTCAATAAATAAAACACTGATTGGCCAGTGGCCAGGTAGGAAGTATAGGCAGGACTAACAGAGAAGAGAATTCTGGGAAGTGGAAGGCTGAGGAGGAGTCACTGCCAGCCGCCGCCATGACAAGCAGAAGACGCCAGTAAGCCACGAGCCACGTGGCAAGGTATAGATTTATAGAAATGGATTAATTTAAGGTATAAGAACAGTTAGCAAGAAGCCTGCCACGGCCATACAGTTTGTAAGCAATATAAGTCTCTGTGTTTACTTGGTTGGGTCTGAGCGGCTGTGGGACTGGTGGGTGACAGCTTTGTCCTGACTGTGGGCCAGGCAGGAAAAACTCTAGCTACAGGAAGATGTTAAGAAAACTAATATCGCATTGCTTGTTATTTTTCTTGTGGGGCATTTACCCAACCACCCCCACAGTTCCTCAGAGTTTTCTTGAGTGCGAGCAGCAGGAAATATTAGATAGAAGGATTTATTGCGGAGAATATCGCGGAGATAAACAGATAGAAAATAAAGGATAGCCTCGAGAGGGCCTGGAACCTATTCCAACGGCCCCCGACTGTCTCTGCCCCAGGGTTTTTATAGAGACGCCAAGGGGTGGAGCAAAAGACCTCCTCCCCCAGCACAGCCAAGTGCAGACCATCCCAGACACCTGCACTTAGGCCCGTGGTCTAAGCATCCTCTATGCGGACCTGCTGGGTAAAGCCACGAGGAACCTGAGAACGGGCTCCCACATTTTCTATTATAGTATTATTAACAATCCCTTTCCTTAAATTAAATGGTGATGCTTCCATTGAGGATCCACAAAGAGTAATTAGATGTAATTAAAGAAACTACTTAGACCTGGATTAACCATAGCTTTTCTCTCATAGGTCTTTTTCTGTATACAATCCTGTGATTGTGGAAGAACATTAGTGTTTCTTCTGCTGGTCTGAGCTGGGTTCACTGATTCTGTTGCAGTCAGCTGGTGGCAAGCTGGAATGTCCACTTTGGGCTCAATGTCTGCAATCTCAGTTGTAATAGCTGGAGCAACTGGAATACTTTGTTCTTTTCTATGTGGACTCTGTCTGTGTGGAATCTTTTTCCAGAGCTCCCTGCTCTTGCTAGTAGAAGAACCTAGGTTTTATATAGCATTTGAAATTGCAAGAGTATAAGCAGAAGCTTTGAATCTTAAGATCAACCTTGAAAATTTTCCTGAACACCACATTGCTGTTACTTCTACCACACACTGTTAGTAAAGTTAGTCAAAGAGCTACCCCAGAGACAGAATGAGAGGAGTGAGGAATAATTCAATGCCTTTGTATCAGTAATACTGTTCCCTTCATAATGGACTTTTCTGCATCTTCCTAAGTACAGATCAGACTATCATTTTGTTGCCAAATTCTGCCCCGAATTTCCATTTACTTATAGTGAAAATTAAAGACGTAAATTGGTAGGTGAGGCCCTGTGTATTTTATTATATCCAAGTCACTATGTATGGTGCTGAAGAAAAGGAACTATTATAAACTATTTGTGTGGAGGGATGTAAATTAGTATAGTTGCTATGCTAGTCAATATGAATATTGAAAACAGAATAACCAAACCAGGGTATGGTGTGGTGCACACCTTTAATCCCAGCACTTAGGAGGCAGAGGCAGGTGGATCTCTGAATTCCAGGCCAACCTAATCCACATAGTGAATTGCAGGACAGCCGAGGCTACACAGAGAAACCCTGTCTTGAAAAAAACGAGGAAGAAGGAAGGAAGGAAGGAAGGAAGGAAGGAAGGAAGGAAGGAAGGAAGGAGAAAGAAAACAGAATAACCATATGATCCAGGTGTGCCTCTGAATACATATAACTGAAGGACTCCAGATTGACATACAGCAGAGAACTTGGACATCCTTTTTACTGCAGTACTCCTTCACAATTTACAGAGTCAACCTGGATGTTTGTTAGTAGATAAATGAATAAAGAAAATATATGCACTGTGGAGTATTACTCAAGCTGCAAAGAAGAATGAAATTATGTCATTTGCAAGCAAATGAATAGAAATGGAGATTATCATGTTAAATGAAATAAGGCACACTCAGAAGAATACCGTGTTTTCTCTCATATAGAGTCTATATATAAGAAGCACATATGTATTAAATACCTCAGGCATGAAAATAGAAGAGGGACTATTTGTAAGAGGAAGGGGACCTGCAAGAGTAGGGAAAGGGATGTCAGAATTTATAGGGGGTAAATATGAGCAGAGTATGTGATAAGTGTATGAAAATGTCAAAAGAAACTAATGTGTACAATGATTATATGTGAATAATAATTGTTTTAGAGTCCAAGGGTAGGCAGTGTAGGAGCTGTGTACCAGACGAATAAGGATTTCTAGGACTGAGCCTTTTTTCTGCTCTGTCATTCATGGTGAATTGGCTTTTGTCCTATTTGTACTTCAGTGTCACAGATGGTTGCTACATTTTCAGGCCTTGGATCTTTATTCCAGGCAATAGAAAAGCAGCTGTGAGCACTACCCTGAAGAAGGGGTTAGTTCTCTTTAACAAGAATTGTCTATATGGCTGTTTGTAGGTACAAGAAAGGCTAATGAAGTGAAGATTTTATCTGTACACTTGGATGCATCTAACCAAAAGTATTGTCTTAGTAAAGATAATGGGAGGGTGGGTATTATGTAGAAACCCAGTACTCAGTACTGTCTGCTTCAGGACTGTGTGCCAGGAGTGGCACTGTTGCTATGAAAGCACATTTCTTATATTTTGGTTGTGACCCTAGCCTTAAATGGTTGAGCCATCTCTCCAGCCCAGTCAGTACATCTCCTAGTTCTGGGTATAACCACTGTTAGACTTGAGAAATAGTATATTAAGGTAGTGGTCATAATAATAATGAGGAAATGTCATAATAATAATGAGGAAATTGAAGCTTTAGCATGATTGGAATATTAGAATTATACATGACCATTCTGATTTTGAGTGCATCACTCTTCATGTTACATTCTAACATGGACTTTCGTTAAATAACTATGTAGCCTGCATTTGTGTGAAGGTTTTGAAACTGGCTTTCATGTGTTTCTTCTTAAATAAATTGAACACTTAAAAAAGGTCACTTTTATCTTTGTATTTTCACTACTGCATATTGTTTCTAATAAGTAGTTAAAATTAAAAAATAGGAAAACCCTATTTTTTATATGAGCAAATTGGGAAGAGGGAAGTGATGGTATACCATGCTTGTGTTGGATAGCTCCTAATAAGGCTACCATTTGAACTGAAGTTGGATTCCTAGTTGAGATCAGGCCTCTGAAGTATAAAATGATGGGTTAGAGTGAAATAAGAGGGGAAGACCTATGTTTGCCAGTGTCCCTGACTTAAGAAAGTTGTAATGCAAGTCATTTAGGTCAAGGCTTAGTTCAAATATAGTAAGTGAGTGTTCCGAAGGGCCCTCATTAAAGAAGATATAGCAGAAAAGAGCACCAGACTAGGAGTCAGAAGGCCACTCTGCTGCACCAGCCAGGTTGCTGACTCTTTGTGATCATAGATTATTTGCTTGGCTGCCTTGAACCTGATTGCCTAAAACTACAGTCAAGGGGATTAGACCAATGATTTTTTAAATCCTGGTAGTCAGGACAGTATATGAATCATGACATCCAGTGTTTTCATGGGTGTTCTGACATTTCTTGGCATCTGTCAGGTCAGACTGTTTCATATTTCTGAAATACAGTAGAAGTAACAGCCTTTTCACTTCTCTGGGAACTTTGCCAGTGAGGCATTAACATCCTTTCCTGTCTCTTTCTTAATTAAGTACTTGGTCACAAGCGGCAGGTCTTAGTCTTCATTTTGTTTTCCAAATCTGGTCCTGTTCTTATTTCAATGTTTTCTTAACTACATTGTGAATTTATTGAAGTATAGTAGATTGAAAATGCCAATTTATGTTTTAGACTAAAACCAGAATTTTATTGTTTCATAATGTATGTATTTGGTAAATATAACTTTAAAAACAAACAACACATTTCTTCATTTGAAATAACTGGCTGGCAGTGATATGGTCTACTTAGAGAAGAATGTGTAGTTCCACCTCTTACAGTAGAAATGCGTTGAATCAAAAAGCTTAACTATAAAAAGCAAATACATGGTATAAAATACCATTATAAATTTTTAAATTTGACAGAAGTGAAATAGTGAATGCTGCCTTTTGTTTCTTTTAAGAAATGTCTTTATTAGGAAGGGTAAAAGATTAGGGAAAATTTTATTTCTAAAAGCTAGACAGAATATGTAGAATTTGGAAGAACAGAGTAAAAATCCCTACTAATATTTTGACCCAGAGATAATTATGATTGTTTTAATATCTTTTTCCATTCTTATGTTAAACATAACATTTGAAATAAAAATATTGTGTACACTTAGCAGAATACCAAGATAGATATAACTATTGTGAGTGGGTTAATGGAACCCATAAATAAGAGAAATTGGTTTTTATTCTGTAAACTTTTTGTTGGCACTTAAATAGCATCCTGATTATTTTTGTTTTTTGCTGGTGAGGATCAATTCTTTTATAGTTGTAGTGTTTTTAGCTAGCAGTCATTACTATTTATTTTCTTTTATTTTGTTTCTATAATTACTAGAGCAAAAGGAATCATTGTTAAGTTTCTATTTATATTAGTAACTTTCTATTAAGGCTATTAATCTTAGAGCTGTGTATAGTGAGCAGTATGATTTTTTAAAATCTTTGTCAAGTGGACAAAATCTTTGTCAAATGGAAAAATAGTGTAGTCTTTTTTGTCAAAGCAGCAATTTTCTTTAATGAAAGTAATTCAGATGAACTTTTTTATTTCTGTATTGGGAATTTGTTTTCCTCAGCTATCTGTCTGATGTACTAATTAACTCTAGTCTCTTACTTAACCTGTTCACTTACATTTTAAAATTTATTTTGTTTCCTTTGAAAAGCCTTGTAATTTTTGTCTTCTGTATTATTCATTTAGTTTTTATTGTTCTGCCAATTAAAACCTCCTTACTTAATCATTTCAGTTGTAAAGATGATTCTTAGGGCATTAATTTCACATATGAATTCACATTTTTAAAATTTGAATGTTGCTTTACAGATAAAAGATGACAGAAAATTTAATATATATTAAATATTAATAGGTTGGATTGGTAATGAAAACCTTGTTAAAACACTTTAAACAGTTTGGTCAATCATTTGGTAATGTTGGACTTAGATTAGTGGTTTAAAAAAACACTTGAGCCTTTGCAAAACAAAATAAAATTAGAATGTAAACAGCAGATTTTAGATTTTTTTTTATTAGAATGGAGTGGCTAAGCATACAGTTTCAGTGATAAAAGGCAGGCAAAATGTGGCTCTTCTTCATGTATACTCAGTGATGGTGGATAGTCTACACAGTTGAGAGTTTAGCTTTATGTCTAGAATTAGCTCATGAACTCATTTTCCTCTTTTGTTCTCATACTTTCAGAGCATATTAATGAATTTAAAAGGGATTTTGTAATTAGAAGTTGGATCCAACTTTGTTTTTGTTGTTGTTTTACAGTGTGGTGGCGGGGAAAAATTGAGGACCTGGGACATGCTAGACAACTCCCTGCCAGTTTGTTTTTCTAGATAAGGTCTCACCATGTAGCTCAAGCAGGCCTTGAACTGCTTGCTGGTAGACCTGTTAGTCTCAGTTTTCTTGTGTTTGCCTCCCAAGTGCTGGGATAATAGGTATATACCACTACACTGCACTTTTGTAGAAAGATGTTCTGAACTAATGGATAAAAGCATGAAGCTAGTAATTTAGGTAGGTGTAGACAGTCAGGTCTTCCTCCCACAACAGAAAATATTAAGGCAGAAGTTGCCACCAAGGATTTCCCACCGCTTATGAACTATTTTCCTGTAGCTAATTTAGTTTATTCAGGTTAAGAGTATTATTTCATTGCCTAAGAGTAGTTTCTGGCATTATAATTGATTTTAGTTTTTTCTGGGGGGGGGGATAAATACCGTATTTCAATTATTGTAAATGTAAGAAAATTATGGTTGTTTAAAAATAAACTTTCAGTTTATTCTAACTAAAATTTAAAAATTTTAATTCTAACTAAAAGGTTTTAAAAGGGTAGTGGTGGTACATGCTGGAGGCAGAAGTGGGAGGATCTCTGAGGCTAGGCTGGCCTACAAAAGAGTGCCAGACTAACCAGGGCTACATGGTGAGAGTATGCTGGAAAAAAAGGCCGAGGCGGGGTGGAGGGTGTTCTAACCTTTTGGGGGTCTGGAGTCTGGTATCTGGAACATTTGTTTATTTTAAGTTATTGGCCATATTTTGTACATCCCTGGTTCCTGTCCTAAAGGCAATTGATTCATGTCATAGAAAAAGGTGGAGTAAAAATATGGTTACTAAAAAGAAGAGGGAGCCAACCTGTTATCAGTCAAACTTCATACCTGACTTTCCGATGGTGGAATCCTAGTTTGCTTCTGAGCTTCCAGGATTATTCTTTTTATCAGAAAGAGGGAAACATGAGTTCATTAATTCGTGTGTGTGTGTGTGTGTGTGTGTGTGTGTGTGTGTGTGTGTGTGTGTGTGTGTAAACTAATTTTAAATGGCAAATCTTTTTCTTTTTAAAAAGTTTATCTGCCAAATATAACCCTGCCCTCAAACTGCTCCTAGTCTTTGGAGTGATCAGATAACAAAAGGGAAAAGGATTTAAACAAGATTCATGGTACCAGCACACAGGAGAATCATTTAACTCCTAAAGAAGAACATTGGCAGGAAATTCTTTCCCAGGAAGGCTATCATGAACTTTGAAACAAAAAGTTACCCAGGCCAAGAAGGAACTTGGAAGACGTAGTTGGAGACAGAGAGGTGGTATATCCCAAAGGTATAACGTGCATGGTGATGGAGCCAAGAAAAATGGTCTCTCAAAGTAATTTCCCATAACTTGATATTGTTGGACTATGGAGAACAATCTGAAAAGCAGAGTTGAAGTAAGTAAGGGCTGTCAAAGAATTCACATCAAATATGTGAGCTGTTTTTATCTTTTTATTTTAACAGCCTTTTGTTCTATAAATGTTACATTTTTGTTTCACTTTGTATTGTTACTGTATACCATTGACTAGGTTGTTAAAACACAGATATTAAGATAGTTAGAACTTACGATTTATTTAACAGAACTATTGGATTTTTTTTTTTTGGCTTGCAAAGAATAAGGAAAAAATTACTGAAATACGAAGAATACCATAAAACCAAGAAATTTTAAGGACTTGTGGTTTATGGTATAGTATTAATCCAAGAACTTATTAAATTAATTTCTGTGATATTTTCTGATGAACTTACAAGAATTGAAATAAAAATACCTAGTAGAGTTGGATTAATTTAAAGCTTTTTTTCATCTAAGTATTTTTTGCTTCAGTCTGTTTTATGTAAGCCTGTAGAGTAGGACTCTTATTCTTTGGTAGTCATCATATGGATGGTGTTTCCAACACCTAACCTAAGGTGAATTGGAAACTAAAATGATGAGACTCACAGTGGATTATAAATGTTGAAGGAACTGGAGATGTAGCGCAGTGGTGTGGGGCTTGGCTAGCATGTGAAGCTTAAGTTTTATCACCAGCACTGTGTGAATGAATGTATGTGTGAATGAATGAATGAATGAATGAATGAATACTGAAAAATTTCAACAGTATTTTAGCTCAAGATAATATCATCCTAGATACACTTAGATAAAATTAAATTTAAAGCCAATAGGAACATTTCAGGAATTAGCTTGGATGAGATACATGGGATATAGTATAGAAATATTATAGACATGCATGTGAAAAAATCTTTTTTGATAGTATTTTGTTTTGTCAGAATGTCAAGGAGATCTTGGCCTTAAGGATGTTAGAAATCAATTAATACAAGTCAGCTCCTTCATCTTTTGTATAAGATGGTACCATTAGCTCACCTTTCTTCCTACTTTGCATGATACATATTTTTATTAGAGATTAAGAATTAGATGTAAAAGGTAATATACCAAAAATTTAAATAGTACTTACTCATATATCTATACACGTGTGATGAGTTTGCAGGGAAATGAAAGTCAGTCTTTTATTTCATTAGTTCTGTATTTCCAGACGTAGGTAAACATGCTGCACAGTGAAATATCTTCCTCTTTTCCATCTCATCAACAAACTAAACTCTTCTCAAAGGGAATATATGGTTGCCTCTCAGAACTTAATAATGTTCAAAGCAATGCAATTAGATTAATATCCATTATTATTACTTTAATTAGATGAGTAAAAGTAGCTAAAACATAACTTGGGAAGTTTTAAATGTAGATTGGATTTATTTAACTGATATTTAATTATAAAGGCACCTTCTTGGTTTTTAAGACATAGCTTAGAGATATTTTCTGTTAATAATTCTCTGTTTTTGTATTGCCAACCAAACTTATCAGACAGGGTAGCCATGAAAAATATATATGCAATTCTGAATACTGTCTTCACAAGCCTAATATGTATTATGATGTGATAAAAAGTGGCCAGGAAGGTATTTACTTTGTTTTGCTAGTTTATTTTTCTAGTGTTTTTTTTTTTTTAATAGAAGATAACATTATTCACCTTTAGAATTTAGTAATGCTTTTGTTAAGTGGTTAGTGAGTCAAAATTATACTTGAAATTTCTCTTAGAATGTCTTGAATTACCAAATAGCTCTGAAAGGCCACTAATACTGTTGTTCAGTTTTCATAGATAATTAAATTGAGTTCTTCTTAAAGATTGAATAACCTGCCCAGAGTTTATAATGTGGGAGTGACAATTTAACCATCTTTACACAACCCTGTGATGTCTTTGTATTGTAGATGTGTTGTGATTTATGTACTTAATTAAATTATTTGTGATAATAGCCTTGCAGTATAGCCCAGACTGACCCTTAACCTTGCAATCCTTCTGCCTCAGCTTCCCTTTGGGATTAAAGGTATGAACCATCATGCCTAGCTCATTTTAATGTAAGTGTATTTGTTAAATAATATTACTTAGTAAGTGGACAGAATATTTGAACTTTTATTCCATGTGGTTTTAATACAGGAAAATAAGTACACTGTTGCCTATTAAGGAGAAACTTAAATGTGATTCAGTTAATAAATAATCTCTTCATGATACAAACACTTATCCTTGATGCTACACATGTGCCTTTCTAGATTCCAGTGTTGTGTGTTTGTTTGTTTATTTATTTGTTTATTTATTCATTCATTCATTATAGGGAGATTCCCGGAGTCTTCCATTTTCTGAAAACGTGAGTGCTGTTCAAAAATTAGACTTTTCAGATACAATGGTGCAACAGAAATTGGATGACATCAAGGATCGAATAAAGAGAGAAATAAGGAAAGAACTGAAAATCAAAGAAGGAGCTGAAAATCTGAGGAAAGTCACAACAGATAAAAAAAATTTGGCTTATGTAGACAACATTTTGAAAAAGTCAAATAAAAAATTAGAAGAATTACATCACAAGCTACAAGAATTAAATGCGCACATCGTTGTATCCGATCCAGAGGACGCTGCAGGTATTGTACTTGCTTTGATGTTTCTGTGGTATATTGGCAGGATATGCGTCCTTCCAGGGAATTTGAAGTTTTATGACAGTAGTTTTTAGCTGTTCTAAAAGTACAGACTGTTTTCTCTGTGGTTAAAGTCTTGTTTATATACTATTCAGAAGGTTATTGAGTTGATGGCTGTGAAAGTTCAAGCATTTACTTAGAGATAAGTAACTGTTGTATTCTTTCTTCCCTGGTCAGTAGGACAGGACATGTAATGATTTTCTAGTATTGTTTTGTAATGAGTTAACCACATGCTTTTAACCTTATGATCAGTAGCAGAAGTGTTCCAGATGACTTTTAAAAGTGAAAGTGAAAAATTCATTCTATGAGACTGACAAGACAGCTTAGTCAGTAAGGGCACTAACTAGCTCCTGAGCCTGAGTACTGGAGCCTGAAGACTTGAGAACTTTTAATACCCAGTACTCACACAGTGGGAAGACACATTTTTTTTTTTATTACTTTACTTGCCTCTCCCAAATATATAAATGTGAAAGAAATATGCATTCTGTGAAATAGATACTTCAGATTTTTTAGCCATTAATCAGATTTATCACCTTGGTGCTTTGTGTACAAAGAACATGAATTAAGCACCTGCACTATCAGGCTCATTGCTTAATAAGAAAGGAAAAAAAGTAAAAACAAAACAAAAACCTGAAAACCCAAACTTACCTTTCACTTCTCTTTAAGTATAGAAAATAAGAGGGAACTGTAATTCATGGTTCCAACCTAAGACCACTATTTTTAAAGAATCAACAGACATTTAGTTAGAAATTTTTTTCAGTAGTACAAAAAGTGAAGATGGGAAAATAACCTCTCTCTTTCAAAGGCAGCATTGCTTTTTTTATTGTATAGCTTTTCAAGAAAAATGTCTATGTTCATACCATTATCCACTTATCAATAAGTATATTCTTTCTTTAACTTTATATGAAATATTTAAGACACTTGTAGTATAATAGTTTTGTTATTGCAAAGATCATATTTTGAGTGAAGTTAATTAAACTGTAATCCTTTCATTTGCAATAAGTAAATAGACAAAGGAAAAGTCATTTATAAAGAGTAAAACCTTAGTATCAGAGATTTTAGATGAACATATGATTAGCTAGTAAGAGTTAATAGGTGTAAAATTAACGAAATTTCAGAAAATACAGTATTTAGTACTCTTACTTTATTACCTTCTACATCTGGGATTTAGGACTTTTCTTTGGAAGAGACTCTGTATATAGACTTCAACCATGTACAAGAACTTAATCTTTAAAATGACGTAAATAATAGAAAATCAATCTTTCCGTTTTAGAACTGAAACAATACCAAAGGTGTGAATTAATTTGCTCAGAATAGTCAGGCTAGTTATATACTTTCTGCTCCTCAACTAGGATTCTCTTACCCATAAATTCCATAATTATATTATAAATGGAAAAATGTATTGTGAATATTCCATTTTTAGTAGTAGTATTTTATAAACTAAGAAAGTCTGTTGTGTTTGGATCTCTGCCAAGTTCTACATGTCTTGCCTGTTGCGTCTTTAGAAGTCTAAAATAAGAAATTGTTAGAGCTTTAAACTCCATTTAGAGAAAGCATTTTTCTTCATAGAATACTGAGAACTGCCTTGTGATTCATTAAAATATGAACGTTTTAGTAACACAAAATGTAGCCCATTTGGTTTGTCTAGTCCCTTTTTAAAAATTAATCTTAATGGACTAAAAATTGCATATGATAAACATATGTGAGTGATTTACATATATGTTTAAGTATGCAATTTGATGGTTTTAACAAATGTACATAATGTATCTAGGGAAATGTTATTAGTTCTACTTAGGATGTTTCAGTGATTCCCTTCTGTGCCTTCCCAGTCAGTTTCCACCCCATTCCTCATTCCTAGCAGCTACTAATATATTGTCCATCACTTAACAGTAAATATTTTAGAATATTGACCATCAAGATTTATTTATTTGTTTGTTTGTTGATTTATTTTAATAGCCTCCTTTAAGACCTACTGTCAAATTCCTGGGCTCTCTCAACAGCCAAGTTGAGTAACATTGTGAAAACTTCCCAGATGATTCATCCTTATCCTCTCTGTGCTGCTTTATTTCCATACACATTTATCCCTTGCTAAACTGTGTGCCCCTTGATGTTTTCTAGTCTTATTATAGAATCTGGAACATAGGAGCATATAACTGAATATTATAGATGTTTAAACTCAGCAAATCAAAATCGTACCTTCTCTTTTGTAATTATTGTCAAAGCATAATTTGTCATTTCACTTTAAACATTAAATAAGGTAGAGAACAAGCCTAAAAATAAGTTTTAGGATAAAACCAAAAATGTTGAATATTTATCTTGTAGATAACTGGAAGCCAAATATATATAATGTCACTTTGTGCTTTGATTGTTTAATATGTCAGTATGTTGGAATAAAACTTGGTAATTCTGTTAAACTCTGCATTTTTTTTTAGTGTGTGTGTGTGTGTGTGTGTGTGTGTGTGTGTGTATACAGGCACACATATACATGCCATGGTACATATATGGAGGCAAGAGGAGACAGCTTTGTGTGAGTCCTTGCCTTTTACTTTGCTTAGTACAAGATCTTGTGTTGTTTACTGCTATGTACACCAGCCTAACTGGCCAGCAAACTTCTGAGGTTTCTCCTTTCTATGCCTCCTATCTCCCTTTAGGAGCACTGGGATTATAGACATGTGCTTACCATGTCTGACTTCTGTGTGGTCCTGGGGATTCGAACTCTAGTTGTCACAGTTGCACGCTGAGCCATCTCCTCAGCCTGGAGGCTTGTTCATAATTCAGCTCTGTAATAATTCTTAAATCATTGGTTATACACATGCCATGGCACATATATGGAGGCCAAAGAAGACAGCTTTGTGTGCCAATCCTTGCCTTTTACCTTGCTTCATATAATGTAGGACGAATTGCTAGATGGTCTTATTAATAAAAAACCAGAGCCAAATATTAGAGTTAAAACCTGAGAGATCAGAGGAATAGGAAAAGCCATAGCCAACCTCACCTTACCATCCCAGCTACTTCCTGTATACCCACGCCTATATGCCTTTCTGTTCTGCCATCTCATTTCCTCTCTCCGCCCAGCTACGTCACTTCCTCTTTCTGCCCATCTCTTTCATTTTTGTCTATCTGTATAGACCTCCAGACCTTTATGGCTAACTAGTGTTAGAATTTAAGGCGTGTGTCACCATGCCTGGCTCTGTTCCCAGTGTAGCCTTGAACTCACAGAGATCCACCTGCCTCTGCCTCCCAAGTGCTGGGATTAAAGGCATGTGCCACCACTGCCTGACCTCTATGTTTACTATAGTGGCTGGCATTTTCCTTTGCTCATCAGATAAACTTTATGAGGGTGTGCAATATATTGGTAGACCCAGCATATCACCACAAACCATTCAATACAAATTGTAAAACATTGCCTATAAGAAATTTAATGTCATTAATCAGTGGGAAAATATCCTATGTTCATAGGAAGAATAGTATTGTAAACAAGTCTGGTAGTGCAGGCCTGTAAACCCTTCTAACTCAGAAGGCTTAGGTAGGAGGATTGCAAGTTCTGGTCTCCCTGGGCAGCAAAGTGAATTTAAGGCCAGTCCAGATAAGTTAGTTAGGCCGTGTCCTAAACTACAAAGTAATACAGATAAATACAGTGTGTTAAAATACTAACTAAAGACAAAGGATTGAGGTTATAGCACAGTGGTAAAGCCTTTGCCTAACATGTGTGTCTTTAGGAGGTGTAAAATAATAGTAATATTAAAATGTCCGTACTACTGAAAATGATCTATATATTTAATGCAGTCTCTGACAAAAACCTCAATATTCTTTTATTAGCAGTATGTGGGGTGTCCATGATTATGTATATGTATGTGTTTATGAGCCACGTGTGTAGAGGTCAGAAGAAAGCTTTCAGGAATTGGTTCTCTCTATCCATCATAGGCTATGGGGCTCAGACTAAGGTCATCGTCTTGGAAGGTAAACATTTTTCACCTTTTGCGCCATTTTGCCATCCTTCAATATCATTTTTCACAGAGATATTTATAGAAAATATCTATAAAACTTGTATAGAGTCACAAAAAAACTGAATGACCAGAGCCATTTAGGGGAAAAAAAAATCTAAAAGTATCAAATTACTGGTTTTCATAGTATATTTTAAAACTATACTAATTAAAGCAGTGTAATATTGGCATAAAACAGACATATCAACCAATAAAGTAAGCTGGTCCAGAAATAAGCCTACATATTTATAGTCAATTTTGGCAAAAGTGCTAGGAATACACTTCAATACTCGTCAATAAATAGTGTTTAGGATGCTGGATATCCACATGTATTAAAATAAAATGGGCCCTTAACTCATCCTTACACTAGAATAAATTAAAAATAAGTTAAATGTTTAAATGTAAGATTTGAAACTATAAGCTACTAGAGGCACACTAGGAGAGAATATTTGTGTCATTGGCCCGAGTAAGGCCTTCTTGAAAAATCGATAAATAAATGGGATTGCAACAAATTTAAAAGGCTTTTGCATGACAAAGGAAATAATGGATTGACGAGACAACACACAGGTTGCAGGAAATATATGCAACACATATTAAGGTATTTTTCAAGGAACTCAGACTACCAATAAAGAAAACATTACCTTAGTTTTTTAAAAAGAGATCAAAAACTTGAATACAGCTGTAGGTGTGGTTCGCTGATAGTGTGAGGCTCTGGGTTCTACCCATACCACAAAACTAAGGGGGAGTGGTTTTAAAAAAACAACAGGGCTGGAGAGATGGCTCAGCTGTTAAAGGCCAGGCTCACAACCAAAAATATAAAAAATAAACCTCAAATCAGAAACCCTGAATATAGGCATTTCTCAGAAGACATGCAAATGGAAGTGTTCAGTACATAATTGTTGGAGAAATATAGCTGAAAACCATAGAGACATTTCTTCCCTCCTCTTAGCTGGGTTATTTATTTAGAAGTTAAAGGATCCATGCAGGCAAGGATAGAGAGAAGGAAATCCTTGGGTATTCCTGGTGCTACTGCAAGTTAGTAGAACTAGTCTGGGAAACACTATGGAGGTTTCTCATAAACAAAAGAAAAAGTAGGTCAGTGGTAAGAGTGTGTGCAAGGTCCTCATTCTGTCTCTAGCACTTCAAACACAAAGAATTGCCATATGATTCAGTAGTCTGTCTTACTTCTGAGTATTTGATCAAAGGAGTTAGAATCATCACATCAAAGAGATGATGGCCGTACCCCATGTTCCTTGCAGTATTTTCCATCATAGCTAAGCTGTGGGAACAATTTACATGGTCATCAATAAACAAGTGGAGTAAAAGTAGAATTTCAGTCCGGGAATACTGTTCATTTGGGAGAACTCTTAATAAGCACAAGGTTCTGTGTTCAAGCCTCAGTACCATTGCACCCTTGAGTGCTTCTATATATATGAGGAATACCATTAAGCTCTTAAATAGCTGGAAAACATCATTTGAAACATGGATGAATCTAGTGGGCATTATCATAAGTACAATAAGCTATATAAAGAGACAAGTTCTATGTATCAGATTACTTGCATAAGTAACCTAAAAACATTCAACTCAACAATCAATGCCTGATTTAGACATTTCTGTTGTAGAAATGAAACATCATTCTGTATACAATGGTTATTCATCAATTAAAAGTAAGATAAAACTTTAAAAATAGTCTCATGGAATGTTATTTTTAGCACAAATAGAAATTATGAATGTATGGTTAGTTGAGACTAAATGTACCGTACATGAAAGATTGCTGATCTCTGTAAAATAGAGCTGCAGTCTAACAGTGAATTAGCACCTGGTACTCCAAATGGAACCGTTTGTGAAAGAACCATTTCTGAGTATTTAAATGAATCTTTTTTTTTTTTTTTTTTTTTTTTTTGGTTTTTCAAGACAGGGTTTCTCTGTGTAGCTTTGCGCCTTTCCTAGAACTCACTTGGTAGACCAGGCTGGCCTTGAACTCACAGAGATCCACCTGCCTCTGCCTCCCGAGTGCTGGGATTAAAGGCGTGCGCCACCACCGCCCGGCTAAATGAATCATTCTTAAAGAAGAGGCTAAGAAAATTATGCTTGGACCATGGTGCCCTACTAGATAGCTCAGGCAGGAGAGGAGGATCGGGTTCAGGCCAGCCTAGGTTAGGCTACATAGTGCATTGCAGACCACTAGTGCTACACAGTGAAGCTCTGTCTCAAACAATAAAAACCACAGCATGTGTCAGGCATGGTGGCACAAGCTTTAATTCCAGCACTCAGAGGCCAAGGCTACATCGTGAAACCCTGAAACCCTGTCTCAAAAACAAACCAACACACACAGTGTGGTTAAGTTCCCTGTTTTCATCTTTTTAAAAAATATTTGTTTCTTGTGTTGTGTGTGTGGGTAGGGTGCACATGCCACACGTTCCAGGGATTGATTTCTGATTAAGCTTAACACCAAGTGCCTTTATCCACTAAGCTATCTCCCTGACTCACTGTTTTCATCTTAGTTCATTTTTCTATCTTCTCATACCCTCAAACTATAATGAATAATTACACTTACTAATCTAGTGATTATTTTCTTGAATATCTAGTACACACACACACACACACACACACACACATGCAGTTGACTTAGTATGTAAGTAACAAAATTGAGGTTTGTGTTTGTTTTTTTCTGGGGGAGAGTTAATCTTAGCCTTTTTTTCAATGACTAAAGTGTGATTTATTAAACTATTCTTGGACAGTAGAAATAGAACTTTAATTTTCCTACTGTCATCTAAACGTGGCATGAAAATTAAAACTGAATTTAATGTGTAGTATAATATAAAGGATGGGCCCAGCAATGGTTGCTCATGCCTTTAATCATAGCACTCGAGAGGCAGAGGCAGGCGAATCTGAGTTCCAGGATAGCCAGGGATATGCAGAGAAACCCTGACTGAAGATAAAGGATGGAATCTGAACCTGTGGAATGGTTTCTTACGTTATTCCTTAATAGTCATACCATCCAATGGATTTCTCACTCTTCAACAAACATTTTGAATTGTCAAAGTCTCTTTTTCCATCCCTGGATTTGTTTCCTTATCACTGTCATCATATGATCAAATGGTGTGTGGATCCTCAATATTTAAATTATTCTTATTTTTATTACTTTTATCTTTTTATTTAATGCCTATGAGTGTTTTTTCCACATGCATATATGCACCACATGCATGTCTGGTGCCAAAAGAGGACAGGAAGAGTTACAGTCTGTGAACTTCCATTTGGGTCCTGGGAACCGAACCTGGGTCTTATGCAAGAGCAGCAAATGCTCTAAATTACTGAGCCATTTCTTCAGCTCCACTACTTGAATTCTTTGATGTACTTTAAAAAAAAAAAATGCTGTATGGTAAACTTGGTTTTGTTTTTGCTTGTTTTATGTTTGTTGTGTTTTTCTGTATCATCCTGATAGTTAACTTATTGTCAACTTACCATAACCTAGATTTGCTAAGAAAGAAGGAAGTCTCCAAAAAGGATCACTCAGGTCAGTTGTCCTGTGTGCATGTCTGTGAGGGACTGTTTTTAGTGCCTTACTTGATGTGGGAAGAACAATGAAAAGGTGGATACTGCGTGGCACCATTCTATGGGCAGAAGAAAACAGTGTCTTTATTGTCCCCCAAACTACTCTACTGCTAAGCCTTATACTAATGGCAACCGTTTATGATTAGTTCTACTTTTAAGAATGTCATAAATAGAATCATAAAGTATTTAGTCTTTAGAAACGTACTAAAGGCTGGGCGGCAGTGGCACACACCTTTAATCCCAGCACTTGGGAGGCAGAGCCAGGCGAATCCTTGTGAGTTCAAGGCCAGCCTGGACTACAGAGCAAGATCCAGGACAGGCACCAAAAAACTACATGGAGAAACCCTGTCTCACCCCCCGCCCCCCAAAAAAGGACTAAAATTAGCCTATTGCCTTTTGAGATTCATCTAAGAAATATGTATTAGTAATTGTACAATTTTTCTCAATACTGTATATGTATCACAGGTTATTCATTCACCAGGGATACCGGAGTTACTATTCTGTTTTAGGCAATCATCAGCCAAGTTTCTATAAATACTCATGAATGGAATTTTGTATGAGCAAATCTTTACTTTGATAAACGCCTGTGACCGAGATCGCAAAGATATTTGTGTTATAGTTTCTTATTGATGTGAAGAGACACCATAACCATGGCAACTCTTTAATGGGGTGGCATGCTTACAGTGTCAGAGGTTTAGTCCATTATCATCATGGCAGGAAGCAAGGCAGCATGCAGGTAGACATGGTGCTAGAGAAGGAGCTCAGAGTTCTTACATCTTGACTCACAGGCAACAGGAAGTGGTCTGAGACACTGGGCATGGCTTGAACATATATGATACCTCAAAGCCCGCCTCCATAATGACACTTCCTCCAACTAGGCCACACCTACTCCAACAAGACCACACCTCCTAATAGTGCCACTTCCTTTGGGAGCCATTTTCTTTCAAACCACCACAATGTGCTTTACTGTCCTTAAACTTAACAGAAACTGCCAACATATTTTTCAGAGAAACTGTTTCCTTCTCACCAGCAATGCATGGGGATTCTGTAATACCACATGCTCCCCAACACTTAGTATTGAAGGTCTGTTTTCTAGCCAGTCTCAGGTGTGTTGTGGTTGACAGTGTGCCTTGTGATTAGAGAAATGAAGCAGAAGGATAAAGCATTTAAGCAGAATTTAAGAAGAATCTGCCTATGCCTTAGGTGCAGAGTTTATATACAGAATGAAGTCTCCTTTCCTAGGAGATGCAGTTGTATAGCTTTCAGACAATAAGATGCAACATAGTAGCAATTCTGAACAATGTTAATGTTAGTGTTATTTCACCTAAATCAAAAGCTGTCACACCCCACAATCTTTTTTTCAGAGCTGAGGATCAAACCCAGGGCCTTGTGCTTGCTAGGCAAGTGCTCTACCACTGAGCTAAATCCCCAACCCCACACCCCACAATCTTACCTATCTCCATTGCTTGTAATGTGTTAAGAAACCTAACCAGAGCCAGGCAGTGGTAGCCCACGCCTTTAAACCAAGCACTTGGAGGCAGAGGCAGGTGAATCTCCGATTTCAAGGTCAGCCTGGTCAGCAAAGCATGTTCCAGGACAGCCTGTTACACAGAGAAACCCTGTCTCAAAATAACAACAACAAAAGAAACCTAATCAAAGTTGATGTTGGTTTATTAAATAGCAAAATTGTTTTAGTTGATAGCATCTGACAAAGGTCACAATGAATACCCAAAATACAAAAGCTCCATCATATTTTGAGTAGGTTCCAGGTACTGTAAGAGGTAAGTCTACCTATTTAAGTAGAAAAGTTGGACTTTGGAGGAAGTATAAGCAGGTAACTAACATATGACAAGATTCTGAAACAAGATTCTGAAACAATTTGTTTTTAAATCAGTTTATGAGTATCAACTGAAAAACAAAATGTTGGTTAGTAAGTAGAACTTAGTGCCTTGTAGACTTGTAGACAGATAGAAGCTTAAGGAAATGGATAAGTGGATGAATAGTGCCTCTGTATAATATTACTTTTACTAATTTAGATTTGGCCCGTTTGCTTCAGCTGTCTTTCCTCTTAACTGTTTTAAAGGAAATAAATAGCTTTGTCTCATAAGCAGACACTCTGGCTGTATAAGTACATCTTGATGAATTTTGAGCATAGAGTCAGTTAGCTATAAATGAAGACCAAAGGTTATATATGATTGAGTAGTCATCCAGCTAGATTATTACATTGCTTTATAGTTGCTCACCAGTTAGATGACCTTTAGATCTTGTTTTTATTATTTATTGAGAAGAAAAAGAAGCTAGGCAGTAGTTTCCTCCCTGGGGTATTTTGTGAACAAGATGTTTTAATAGAGTATGTGTCAAGCATAAGGCACCTAAGCTCACCTGATCAGAATGTGAAACTTCTCTGGATGTAAGTAAAATCTTAATGATGTCAACTACATTCCTAATCTCAAAGAGGATCAAGGGGGGCTGGAGAGATGCCTAGGAGCACTTAAAGCTCTTGCAGAGGGCCTGAGTTCAGTTCTTAGCACACACATAGCAGTTTAAGCCACTTGTAACTCTAGTTCTAGGGGATCCATTGTCCACTTCTGACCTACACAGGCACTGCATGCACATGATGGACTTACATGCAGGCAAAATACATATACATGTGAAATAAAAATAAATATTTTTAAAAGGACAATTAGAGAAATGATTGATCTAAAGAACTGTATCTCTAGCCAGGATATGCTCTTTGAGCTGTACTGGTAGTCAGTAAACAAAAGAGCATCCTGTTGTGTTTTCCTTGTACCATGTCTAAGGTTGAACTCTTCACTGCAGAGCTACTTGTAAATCTTTGCCTGTGTTTTCCATGTTAATGACATCACCCCAGTGGCCATAGTTAGAACTTGTCTCTTACCTTCTGGTCACCTTCACTTTCCCATTCAGATTACCAAGGCCCGAGTCTGTCTTTAACAGATCTGTATCTTTTCTTCATTCCAGTTTTTCTTCATTCCAATTTAAACATTGCTACCAGCATTATTTTTAACTTAGTAGTCAGTGAGGAGTTGGGTTTTTGTTGATTGGGTTGGTTTGGCTTGTTTGCTTGCTTCCTTGTGTTTTTGTTTTTCGAGGCAGGATCTTGTAGCCAGGCTGACCTCAAACTTAGTAGCAGCCAACAGTGACCTTGGAATCCTGAGTGCTAGGAGTATAAGTGCAACACACATTCAAGCTTCCTAATAATGTTTTGATCCTATTGTTTCCTTATTTATGTATTATGTGGGTCTCTATTCTCTATAAAATATAGCACAAATTTGTAACATGTTAGAGATTCCCTTTATGGCCTGGCATCTGCATAGTACTTCAGCTTCTGCCATTAATCACAACTCCCAATTTTCCCCCTTGCAGCTGTGTTTGTTTGTCTCTTTTGTCTCCCTATTCTTGCACACACATGTTTGTATGTAAGGGTTTATATGCTAGTGAGACTCCCTTGGGGAAAGTAATTTTCCTTTGCAAGCGGCTAATTAGAGATAGATAGTTTCTTTGGGGATGGGAGTGCACGTCTACTTCACAGTCTCAGTGCTGGGATCCAGTCTGGTTTGGATCTGTGCTGGCCCTATGCATTTTTTAACATTATCTTTTTGATACTTTTCAATTTTATGTATTTACTCTGCTTATTTCACATTACATATAACATGTTAATTTTTTAAAATATATTTGAGGATTTCATGTGTAAACACTCAGTTTATCAGTAATATCAGTGTCCACTCTGTTTTACTCCCTTCTCCTCCTCTTCCTTTTCTCCTTCCTTTTCTTCCTCCTCTTCATCTTCTTTTTCTTTCCTTTTTCCCCTTTCTTCCTCTTCCTCCTTGTTCTTTCTTCTCCTTCTTCAACCCAGAGACTAATTAGTGCAACCTAGTATATGTATATGCTTTGGAGCCATCCACTGGAGCATGGGCAACTTAACCTGTGGCTACACCAAAGAAGGATGAGCATCTCTACCTGAGCACCTGTCCACTGCTAATGATTCTTCAGCTGGGGTCCTCATGAGCTCTTCCACTAACTCTGTTGGAATTTTGTGCAGGTAACTACAACCTACTGTGAGCTCAAGAATGGAGTAGCCAGGTCACATCCAGAAAACAGCCATTTTCACAGCACTGCTGTCTGTACTGCTCTAACATTCTTCTGCCCTCTTTTCTGTGTTGTTCTTCAGTTGATAAAGATGTCCTGTTTAGGAACTGGAGAGATGGCTCAGTGGTTAACACTGCTTTTCCAAAGGACCTGAGTTAGGTTTCTAGCACCCATGTCAGGTGGCTCACAACTGCCTGTAACTCTAGTTCCAGGGTATCCAGCATCTTCTTGTGAATTCTGCACACACAGTCACATACTCATACACAAACAAACGTGTGCACATAATTCAAAATAAATCTTTCAAAGAAGATATCGCATTTAGAGCTGAGCACTTATATCAGTAAGTGAAATTTTTACCAGGCTAATTCTGCAGACTTTTTTCTCACATGTGACTTTTTTCTACTTGAGCTTTGTGAGTTTTTAACTGTGTACTAGAACTTTGTGTTAATACTTGTTGAAATGCAGATTTGATGTCTGGTTTTTTTTCCTTTATTTTTATGACCATATTGAGTACATACAAATTTAAAATTGATGGGTATTGAATTGAAATAAAATAACTATCTTATCTATATTCTCTCTGTTGATTTAGGGGGAGAATTCTATGATTGGAGGAGAATATATCATTTGCATTCCTTTAACACTCTCTCTCCCTCTCTCTCTCTCTCTCTCTCTCTCTCTCTCTCTCTATATATATATATATATATATATATATATATATATATATATATAATACTTTAAATAAATTACGCTATAGGTCTCTTTTGTTTGTTTGTTTTGAGATAGGGTTTATTTGTGTGGCCTTGGCTGTCTTGGAACTTGCTCTGTAGACCAGGCTGGCCTTGAACACAGAGATCTACCTGCCTCTGCCTCATGAGTTCTGGGATTAAAGGCATGTGCCACCACCACCTGGCTGCTTTAGGTCTCTTGTAAGCAGCATATAGTAAGATTTGAGTATATGTATATGTGTATCTATGTGTGTATACCTGCATGTGGCTGTCAGGAAACAGCCTCTGGTATCATTGCTTTTGAGACAGGGTCTTACATTGGTTTGGAACTCACCAGGTGGTCTCTGATGGCTAGCCAGAAAGCCTAGAGATCCACCAGTCTCTGCCTCCTTTGTGCTGGGATTACAAGCATGTGTTACTACACCTGGCCTTTTATGTGGATACTAGGGATCAAATTATGTGAGTACTAGGGCTCAAACTCATGTTCTTGAGCCTGTAAGACAAGTACTTTACTGGCAGAGCTATCTCAGTCCAGATTTGATTTCATTTAATTTTTTCAGTCTAATTTTTGCTGCTTGACTGTATCATTTATATTTAAATAATTACTATTGTATTTGTGTTTGTAATAGAATAGCTTTATACTTTTAACATTTGCCTTTCTCACCATTTGTGCCAATTTAAAAATATTAAAAAGCAGTTACTTTGTTGTAATTGATTGATTTAGCTGGTACAACATCTGTACTTAACAAAATCTATATTTGATTGTTACTATTACCTGTCCCTGCTCACGTTCCCTCCCCATATATATCTATCTAGAGTTAGTTGACTGCCTTGAATCTATTTATTGTTATCTCTCACTAGTCCTAAAAACTTGATCTCCGTATTTTCAATGCTAGCCTATTTTTTTATGAGTCTGATATGCTCTTAATCTCATCTGTTGTAGTAGGTAAGACCCAAGTACTAGTGTCAAGTGCTAGTATTCCAGATGCCTAGAATCTTTGAGGGAAAACTGAACTGAAAACAGATCATTGTTAGTATATAAAATTTCAGTCAAGAGAAGAATGTGTGTCCAGTTGTACTGAAGGATGTTAGGGAATGTTTCCTAGAGAAAGTGGTGCTTATACCAACAGTAGTATGGAGGAATGTTTTTCATTTCTCAGAAACAGCTGAAAATTTTAACGTCAGATTTGCCAGGAAAGTAGTAGTGGTAGGTTAGCTTGGCTGAACAGCATAGGTCTTTAGAGCCCAGTTGCTGATTTGAGTATTTATTTGGTAGGCAATCATTTAAAAATATTTCCATGAAAGAATTAGTCATGCCCACTCACTATCCATCTTAAAACATAGCAGTTTATGTTGGTTAGTGTTCAAAAAGACATGATTTCATTGACCTATCCCTGTTGCTGTCTGCTATAACTTAAATAAGTAAAACATATTGATGTACAATCATTCAACCAAATTTACTAAGTTTGTCTATCATTTTAAAGTACTATAATGATGCTTAGAAGATTAGAAATGTGCATAATTTCTTATGATAGCCCCCCAATTGTTTTGTTTATTGTTTTTATAGTAGATGCATCAATTGGAGATTTCTCTGTAGTCATTAGAATGGAGCTAACTTTAAGTGTCAGAGTGTATGTTAAGATCAGGCATGGTGTTGCACACCTGTAAACTAGCACGTAGGAGGTTGAGACTAGCCTGGTTCCAGGGCATAGGGAGACTGTCTCAAAGAAACAGATAAACTGCTATATCTCCATTTTTTTCTTATAACTTAAAGACAGCCTTAAAATTAAAACAACAAGCACAATTTTCATCTTATAAGCTTTGGGGTTTTTTGTTTTCGTTTCCTGGAACTAGATCTGTGTAAACCAGGCTGTCCTCAAACTCACAGAGATCTACCTTCCTCTGCCTTCCAACTGCTGGAATTAAAGGAATGTGCCACCACCACCAAGCAAGCAATTATTTTTTTAAATTTCCTTTAATTTTTTTTTCTTATTACATCTCTTTATGCCATATGTATATGCACATAGGAGGGCGCATGTGTGGAGGTCAGAGGGCAACTTTCAGGAGTCAGGATCCTGGGCCTTGAACACACTTGATGCAAGCTCTCTACCTGTTGAACCATCTCACGGATCCAAATTTCCTATATTACATGAAGTGAACATTAGTGAAGACTTTTTTTTTTTTTTGCTTTTCGAGACAGTTTCTCTGTGTAGTTTTGGTTCCTGTCCTGGATCTTGCTCTGTAGACCAGGCTGGCCTCGAACTCACAGAGATCCGCCTGGCTCTGCCTCCCGAGTGCTGGGATTAAAGGCGTGTGCTGCCACCACCCGGCCTAGTGAAGACTTTTTGTTACCGTAGTTTTGGAATACTAACAAGTACACTGGAAACTATTTGTTTTCTAAAGCTATGAGTTAACCAATAACCTACATTACTGTGATCCTCCTGCCTTAGACTCTTGAGTGCTGGAAGTAAAACATGAGAGACTATACCTAGCTATTTCTCTAATTTCTAAATGAAAAAATAGAGAGCAGCAGCGTCTCATTAAAAAAAGCGTGCATACCAAAAGTTGGTGCTGTATTTGGACCTTTGAAAATTACTTCTCTGTAAAGATTAAATGAAGAGGACTGTCCACTGTTTAGCTGAGCCGTGATTTAATCTATTATACCCTTAGTATTGTTCACCATAATAGCTACAGTACAGCTATGTTAAATATGCAGTTATAACCACACTGATAATTAACAGCCACAAGATTAACCCTGCAACACAGACTCTAGAGCTCTGGCTTACTTGTTCTTTTCCTGTGGTCCTTCAGACTGAAGTCAGTGTATACTCCTTCCATAAGTTTACATACAATAAATAGTTCAGAGTCAATCACAGTAATGTACAGGAATTTAATATACACCATCTCTACCAAAACATAATACAAATTTGTATATGTTTCCAGAGACAAGGACCTTTTTTACATCTTCAGGCAAAGCATATTGTTAGACAACCCTAACTACAGGATTTCATCTCATGATAGAACTTGTGTGCCCCCCACCTTTTACCCATTGAACCTCTGATCCATGTGGAAACATGAAGAGGACAGCTTTCATTTCATTTAAAGGCAAATGTTTAGACAGGGATCGTTTCTCCCCTCATCCCAGGCTAAACACCATCCGCAGCTTTACAAATAACACATTCCTGTTCTTTCCTCGGCAGGGGCTTTGTACTGTTCATACACTTCAGTTTTTTTTTTAAACATGTGCTTTTATGGTAATTATGCCCCAGATTCTGTGTGATTTGGATTTTTTCTACAACCTTTATATTATTTATATAAAAAGAGAAAAAGAAAAAAAATGTTTTCAGAATTATATTGTGTATTATATTATAACCCCAGTAGAGATTATTTTCTACAGTAAATGTGGCCAGTTGATAGTTATTAAATATTTACTGTGCACTACACCCTTTTCTCAAGTCTTTATACATAACTCATTTAATCTTCACAATAATCTTCCGAGGCACATGGTGTTTTCATTCCAGAAGAAGAACATGTGACAGAGCCATTCAGTAACTTTCCTATGTTACAAGGTTTGAACTGGATCTCAGTGTCTAAGTAATTTAGATGTAACCACTCTTCTTTTTCCCCCCCTTCGAGACTAGGTTTCTCTATGTAGCCGTGGCTGTCCTGGAACTTGCACAGTAGACCAGGCTGTCCTCAGACTTAGAGATCCACCTGCCTCTGCCTCTGGAGTGCTGGGATTAAAGGCATGCACCCCTATACCCAGGTTAGATCTAAGATCTAACCAGTGCTAGATCTAAGCACTTTTACCCTCTGTACTGCACATGGTCAGTAGTTCTTGTGTGCTATTTTGAAAGCGTAGGTATATTTTATGTCACTTTTCTATAAGAATGTGTTGTATATAAAATGAATTTGGCTAATTCAGTTACAATAGAACTATTTCTTGAAGTGAATTCTAGCCAATAACTTGATGGCTTTGTCTAAGTCTTGGAATAGGTCTCAAATATCTTTCTCAAAGGGTTACTTAAGGATTAATAGCATACATACTCATGTGATACATAATTATACTGTTGTTTTCCTAAATATTCATACATATACAGAGTTTGATATAGTTGCTTACAAGCTTTTAAATATATAACAGAATAAATGCTAAATATAATGTAGTACAGCAATCAATAGGGTAGTGGTCAAAACAGAATTGATTAGATTCAAATCTGGTTTTGCCACTTAATAGCTGTATTACATGGGGCACGTTTCTTAATCTCTTGTGCCCTGCTTTTCTTATTTGTAATATGAGTATGATTGTTCAGGGCTGATGCTTGTTTATTCATTTATATTTACTACACTTATTATTTGGGTGTGTGTATAGATGTTGGCATGCATATCACAGCATGCATGTGGAGGTCAGATGACAACTTAGAGGAGTTGGTTCTCTCCTTCCATCGTGTAGCTCTTAGGGATCAAACTCAGGTCATCAGCCATGACATTAAGTGCTCTTACCTGCTGAACGATCTTGTTTCCATATATGCTCATATTTTAAAAGCATTTTGATTAGTATGTGTATCTAGTTAATTGCATATAAATGTTGTTTTGTTTTTTGTGTTTTCTGAGGCAGTTTCTTGCTCTGTAGCCCAAGCAGTCCTTGAACTCAAGATATTCCTGTTTCTCCTGATAAGATTACAGGTGTGACATACCATGTCTGGCCTCATTGTTTGCCTGGCCTATTTTTAAATTAGGGGAACTAGTGTGGATGTGAAATAAACCAGTGACCTTCAATATGAACATTTAGAGATATAATCAAATTATTAGAAGTCAATTGCCATACATAGTCACCTTTGAAGTCATTTATATTTTGTTTTTAATGTAAATATAAACAACACAGTGTTGAGGAACATTATTTTAAGTTGTGTTACTTTGCTTGTCTAAAATGCTTGATGGTCTAATAAAGAACTGACTGGCCAATAGTGAGGCAGGAGAAAAGATAGGCAGGGCTGGCAAGCAGAGAGAAGAAATAGAAGGAGAAATCTGGGAAGAAGAAGGCCTGAGGAGGAGGAGGGCTCCAGGGACCAGCCACCCAGCTACACAGCAAGCCACAGAGAAAGAGTAAGGATTTACAGAAGTAAGAGAACAGAAAAAGTCCAGAGGCAAAAAGACAGAAGGGTTGATCTAAGTTAAGAAAAGCTGGCAAGAAACAAGCCAAGCTAAGGATAGTTAAGAATAAGCCTACGTGTGTGATTTATTTGGGAGCTAGATGGTGGGCCCCCAAAAGAGCCTAAAAACAAACAATACAGTGTTCTGTAAAATATACCATAGAAATAATAAATATTTGATCTTTTTATCCTACCTCTCATAATTTGATGTCAATCAATAGCCTTGAACCGTTTCCATTGTAGTTGAATATTCTCAGAGTATAAAAATGTGAACATTTTTATGCTTAATTCATTAGCACTTAATGTCAGCACGACCTTTGAAAACTCTCATTTAGTTCTTTTTACAGAGAATTACCAGGGTAGAATTTGTGTAATGTTTGGATATTTTATTCTCTTATCAATAATGGGACAAAGGGGAATTTTATTATTTAATAAAGTAGTGAAATTGCTAAGGTTTAATTTAAAAGTAGTAATATTGAAAAAGCCTTGGATAGGCATCATTCAGCTTAAAATAGACTAATTTCACTTTGTAGCCCACACTAGCCTCAACCTCCTATGTACAGTGATTATACCATGCCAGACCCAAAATGGTCTATAGGGCATAAAGCTGAACTAGCAGGTAGTTCTGCAACTCAGGTAGTTCCTTTGCTTGAGTTATTTAATTCTTTATTATCTATAAACATAAGGAAATTCCATTTAAGTGACTTGAAACTCATTTCAAACTCTGTTATTCTTTGAATATATTAATTTACAGATTATATTTTCAATGATAATTTTTATTAATGTATATCAATTGTACAATATAATGGGTTTTATTGTGCCATTTTCACACATGCAGATAACGTACTTTGGTCAGATTCATCCTGATATCTAATTTTAAGCAGCAGTTGATCCTAGTAACATTAACATAATATTGTATACACAGATTGTCCAAGGACTCCAGATACTCCAAATAGTGACTCTCGTAGTTCTACTAGCAACAATAGATTGATGGCCTTACAGAAACAACTGGATATAGAACTTAAAGTAAAACAAGGTGCAGAGAACATGATACAGATGTACTCAAATGGCTCTTCAAAGGTAAGTAAATCCCTAGTATTTGTAGATTGCATATTTTTGAGTTTGCCTACTCCCTAAAATTCATTTGTTACCCTGGTGTCAGTAATAGGCATAATTTGACTCTCATGGCAGACCTTCGCAGACTTGGTACTTCTGGCAATGTGAGCTCCCTGTTGAGGTCAGCAGGTGACTACACATTCTAAAACCCTCCCACTGCAAATAAGCGTCTCTTTCATTCCATTTAGTGCCACCTTTTTCGTTATTTTTGGTTTGGGTTGGTAATTTCAGGGTTTAAGCAGTACATAATGGTTCTGAGACAATTTTAGCCTCAAAGTAGGAAAATGCAGACAAAAAATAGAATGTTTTTAAAGGCAATGGTATAAAAATTGTGTATTGTCTCAAAACCTAGTTATGAACACGAAAGAGTTCTCCGTATTTGTGACATTTCTATAAACCTAAAATTATATCAAAACAAAAAAATCTATTCTCTCAAAAGAATCTAGACTATGATGAATTTTCTGGCCACTACCAGGCTTTGGGAAAGGACTAGTGAGGAACTGACATCCAAGCATCACTGACTGCATGACTTACCACTGTACATCCTTGAGATTCTGATGTTGTAACTGCCATTTGAAAATCAGTGTTAAGGGAGCAGTTAATAATGAGAACATGCTTGTAGATATACTGTGGCAGGAAAAAAAAAAACATTGGAAACCTCTCAGCTATTTATATTATTCCCAACATAAAGTGTCATAGATTGTATGATTCTGAAAATCTGGGGTGCATTTATTATAAATTTACCTATCTGATCTCAGTTATTTTAAAGATTCTTCTCTCTGAATATCAATGTTTCTTCATATTCGAAAACTTATGTTTGTGTGTTCCTCTTCTGTGTGGTGTGTATGTGTTTGGGTTCACAGCATGTGTAGAAGTCAGAGGACAACTGTGGGAGTTAGTTCTCCCCTACCACCATGTGAATCCTAGGGAACAGACTTAGGTCATCAGCTTTGGCAGCAGGTATCCTGATGCTATGAACCTTCACACTTGCCCCCCTATTTATTTATTTATTTATTTATTTATTTATTTATTTATTTATTTATTTGTGTGTGTGTGTGTGTGTGTGTGTGTGTGTGTGTGTGTGTAGCTCTTTCTTTGGTATTTATTTTTTATTCCAGCTTGGAAAGAATGTGAAACGAGAAAGGAGAGGATCATTTCTTAATGTCTTGCATCCCACTCTTCCACTGAACAAAGAATATGTGTATAATAAGTAAGATTTTAAGGTTAATTATGAAAATTAGCTAGATTATATAACATCTAAAAATTTAGTGGAATATATTTTTATTTGATAGAACATTACTTTACTAACCTTTAATATTTACTATTGGGAGATAAAATTATAATTTCCTGTTTTTATCGCCCTATCAATACCCTCCATTCAAGTTCCTTTCTCATATTCATGTCTTTTCTGTTGTATTTTGTGACCTAGTGAGTTTAACTAAAGCCATCTATATAACTATTAGGTGAAACTATCCATTGAAGGAAGCTTGCCACACTTAACAAGGGATACACAACTGAAGGCACTAACTCCTCCTCTTCCAAAATCTGTCAGTAGCCAGTAGCTCATGAGGGAGGACCCTATGAACACTTTATTCATGCTTCTCTGTTGACAGGCCTACACTTGTGCAGGCCACCAAAGCTGCTATGGGTTTATGTATGTAGTGGCTGTGTCTTGCTTCAAAGGTGGCAGTTCACATCTCTCTATTGTCTGAATATTACATTCTTTCCCCTCCCTCTTCCATGGTGTTCCCTGATGGTATAGATGTCTTGGTTAGGGATGAGCGAACACTCAACTGTCACTTGATCTCAGCATCTTGAGAAACCACAGATCTCTGCATTCACCAAATCTTCTCTGATTAATGCTTTTTTGAGATAGTGTCTCACTATCTAGCCCACACTGGCCTAAAACCCACAATCCTTCTGCGCTGGCCTCCCAAGTACTAGGATTACAGACATTTGCTAATGTGCCCAGCTTTATTAGCCTTTAGTGATTTTATTATTGGCCTTTAGTATAGGAAATTTTTATTTTTATGAAAGGTTGTTATAAAATGTTATACTACATGATGCCAAGCATTTTAAAATTAAATTAAGCCAGTCAGTGCTGTCTGTCATAAGATTTTTTAAATCCCAGGTTGATGGATTAATTTGAGGGGTTTAGGATTTACTTAAAGTGTGGATAAAAGGACCATAGGTCCCATTGTATTCTTCTAGTGGTCTTAGAGACTAAGAATCAACAGATATAAATTGAACAGTGTTATGCACATACTAAAATCAAAGAAGTACATGGATAATTAACAAAAAACACAAATCCAAACTAAACAGACCTGTAAAGTACTAAAACAGATAATTACATTCCAGTAGCTTTTGAATTTTAATTAGGAAATCTCTCAATTAATGATGCTTAATTAGAAGACCAAAGCATATTAGCAACTGCTGTAGTCTCCAACACAATCTTAGTATCTTTCTTCTGTCTAGACATGATCTTACCTGGTAACTTCTAAAAGGATCCAAGTACATTTTTATGAGATTAGAGATGAAATCGAATTGAAATTATGTAGAGTACTGAAAGGATCTAATTTACTCATGGTAGGTCCTGGGATATAAGCTTTTAGAAGACAGCATGTATAAATAATTGCAAATAATAGTAGTGGCTTGAACAAATGACTCTGGAAACCCGGAGAAGGACCACTGAAGTACGGTAACACATCATTGAAGTCTCATCTATGGAATCTGAAAGACAATTTGATATTTAAAAACTAAATTCAGTAGGGCTTGGTAGCTCATACCTATAATCCCAACACTTAGGAAGCTGAGGCAGGAGGATCATAACTATAAGGCCAGGATGGACTATGTAATGAAACTGTCTCCACAAACGAAAGGTGTAACTGCTTTCTAGGGATGGTGGTATGTGTTGCCTGGTTAAAACACTGAGGTCATTGGTAGGGCTATAACACAGATTTATAGCATAATTTTTTAACCTAAGTTGAGAGTGTAAGAGTTCACTTTTTGTGTGTATGATATGCATGTATGTACAAGTAAATATGCAAGTGGGTGTGTGTGTGTGGGGAGGCTAGACTTTAAGTAGTTTGTTTTTATGGCAGTCCATGTTAAATGACTTCATATGTCTTGAAGCAGCAGTAAAAATAAAGGAGATAGAAGCAAGCTATTGGTACCTGGATGAGGAAGAACACAGTCAAAAATGATCCTTAGATGATACGTAGGCAGACTGATTGAGTGTGCTGTTCACATTGATAAGAAATTCACAAGAGGGAATAAGAAGTTTTGGGGTAAGGGTGATGAGTTTCAGTTTGGCAGTTAAGTCCTCTTAAGCAGTCTAGTTACTGGTTTCTGTATGATATAAACCACTATTCCTATATGTGGTATGGCCAGAGTTGCCCTTTCAAATATTAGGTCAGATATTCTCAACCTCCTGCTCAAATCTCAAAACCTTCCATCATTGTTTAGACAAAATCCAAAGTCCTTATTCTGATTTGGTAAACCCACAGAATTTATCCCTGGGTATCTTATATTCTAAAAACACCTTTTTCGCCCTGCCCTGTACCTTCACTGACCTTTTTCTATCCTTCGAATATAGCTAGTTTTATGAAATGGGGTGTGAGAGGCTTTGGCAGGTGGAGCCAAGGTGCCCCACAGTGAGTGAAAGACAGAGACACCATGCAGACAGCGCTCAGTGGAGAGTTTTATTTAGTAGAGGGAAGAGAGGGGAGAGAGGGGGAGAGAGAGGAGAGAGCATGCTACCTTGTGGCCAGATGGGGAAGGGAGAGGAGTCCTTTCTTAAAGGGAACAGGAATGTAGAATGACTTCAGGATGCTGGGTGGGCCAGGGTATTACCTGCTTTTTGGCCAGGATTCCAAGAAGTGGGTCTGAATGCTAACAGCATACTCTACTCAAGGCCTTTGTCTTAAGTAATTTCTTCTCCTAAATATTTTCATGACTTTTTCTCACTTCTTTAAGTTATTAGATGCAACTGTGTCACAGCAAGCTCGTTAATCCCTGTCCCAAGTGAAATAGTAACACTTCTCCCCTTCACTACACTGCCACTAACCTGAAATTAGTTTATACATGATATGGAGGTCTTCTTCCCATTCACAGTGCTGTTTTTTTAAAGCTGTGTCTGACCAGGCTGTCTTTGAACTCATTATGTAGTTAGGCTGACTTCAAATGCGTGATCCTCCTGCCTCCTGCTTTCTAAGTGCTGAGATTCTTCTAGGTGTGTGCAGCCATGCCTGCCACATGATCAATTTCACTGTCCTGTGTTTAACATTAGAATGCAAATTTTATGTAGGCCAAGAACATTGCTTTGCTTTTCACTGTCTGTATTGTTTAGAATTCCCACCTAGTGCCCTGACATACTTTATTACAAAATTCATTACTGAATGCCACTCTGTCACTCATTTGTTACCACTATCTTCCATTGGCCCATCTGGGTACTGTAATTATTTTTTTTTTAATCATTTATGTGACTCAGATATTTCTGTTATTATTAATAGAGACCTGGAGATGGGGTACATCTATCTTACCTTATTGTCTAAGGAGTAGTATTTCTTAGCATTTCCTCATTGTGCAGTTGTGACTCCATGTGACATCACTGACTTTCAGCACAGTCTCTGAAGGTTTTGATAAGGTTTGTTAAAGAGACATGTCTTGTGCTTATGTTCAGATAGTACACAAAGCTATTTATTAAAATCTAGGGTTCTTTCTAAAGTTTTTCTCCTTCCCTTCTGTTCTCTCAAGCCTTGTCATACTTTTTCCTAATTGGGAAGTACCCCTTTATTTATCTTTGCCTCCCCATGTCTGTCAAACTAAAACCTTCATGAGTTAGGATTCTAACAGGCCAAATCTTGTATTTTAACTGAGTCTGGTAATGTTTAACGTATGGGAAGTATGTTACAAATATTATAGAAAGGTTAAGATAATAATGGGCTCATTTATTTGATAGTTGTATATTTCTGAGATGCATGGTATTCCCAGCATGACTTTATAAAACAGTACATTTTAAAATGTATTTTTGTTTTTTGAGACAGGATCTCACTATGTAGCTCTGGCTGGCTGGAGCTTGTTATATAGTCCAGGCTGGCCTTGAACTCATAGATAACTGTTTGTCTCACTTCTTGAAGGTTGGGATTAAAGGCATGCACTACTTACCATGACTGGTCAGCTGTTTTCTATTAAGTGAAGAATGATGCATACTTGGAGGGCTTTTGTCCTGCTGTATCTTGTTTTGTCATGTTTGGTTGTCTCTTGGAGGCCTGCTCTTTTCTGAAGGGAAATGGAGAGGGAGTAGATCTGGGGTGAGCTGGAAGAAGTAGAGAGGGGAAACTATGGTCAGGATGTATTGTATGAAAGGAGAATCTATTTTTGATAATAAAAAAAAGGGACGATGCATAAGTTGAAGTTATAAAATATCCATTCCAAATATAATTATCAAGCATTGTAAAGTGCTTATTATTAGTATTTACTTTAGCTAGTCTATTATGTGGAACCATAATAAATCATTATTTTTTTAGTTCAAAATTAGTTAAATATTGGCCTAAAACTTCAGCAGTGTATAGATAGTAGGTGGTGTCCATAGTCACTATTAAAAGCCTTTGTCACACTGTGACATTTGAGTAGCTCTTCTAAAAACAATGTGTGGGGAAAGAAAGTACATTTGGCTTTAAAATGAAGTATAAGTGTTTTCTTTTGATATTGTACTAAAATAGTTAAAAGAACCTCTGGGCTAAGGATATAGTTTAGTTGATACAGTACTTGCCTGTCATACACACTATCCTGCTTTCAGTCCCTAGCAGTACATAAACCAGGCAAGTTGGAGACAAGATGAGAAATTCAAGGCTGTCCTCAGTAAGTAATGAGTTTGATACTGACCTTGGATACTTGGAAGCTTTCTCATGGGTGGTTGGAGGAGAAGGGAAGGAGAGAGAGAGAAAACAAAATGTTATCATAGTGATAAAATAATAAAGGAAATGGCTTTACTGAAAACCATACTATTGCATAGTTTCTTTACTCCTTATATTTTTACATTTAAAGATGAGATACTGTACCATTCTTTTGTTGCTCTAAAGGATTTTTAATCATTATTATGCACTAGCAGTTAATTTTAGCATTATCTAACACAGAAGTTCTGTATTCAGAGAGCTGTATCTCCTTTTACAGTTTCTGAAGGAAACCAATAGCTCTCAGAAGGTAGTCATTTTCACACATGAGACAATTTGATTCATGTCTGATTAAATTATGACTTTCAGAGCAAACACTTTTTTCTCTTAACTCTGATCTGACCTCCAAAAAAAAAATACACACACACATATATTTCAGATCTTTGATTTGTCTGATGTTCTTAACACTCAAGAAGGAGAAGAAAAGGAAAAATGCTTTCCTTTAAATTTAGAAAGTTAAGAGTTGTATTCATAAAAATGTTTATGCTATGCTGCAGACAAACACCAAATTCAATCAGCTTCCTCATTGGCAAAGTGTAGTTAGCAAATGTATATGAGGTGTGTGTATATCTGCCTTATAGTGTGCCTTGATATCAAAAGGACTTAGTAAATTGTTTGAGCATGACTCCTTGACTTGGTATGAAATTAAAATATTTTATTAAAGAGTAAAAACCAGGTAGAAGCCCCTAAAATTACTGACTTGGGAGCAGGAAAAAAGTTTTTTAAAAAAATGCATGACTGTGCCACTCATTTCCCCTGTGATATACTAATTCTGGTAAATGTATCAAACAACATATTAAGAATTCGCGCTTTTTTCCTCTTTGTAAAACATCACCATATATACCTATTTTCCCCTTTCTACAGTATTCCATTCTACATGGTTGATTAGCTGAAATGGTGCTGCTAAGTGATGCTTGTCTCCTGAATTCTGGTCCTAAGTCTCATGGAGAATAAAGCTTATTGTATTCTATTTTATTTCCAAGTTAATACTGATTGCCTTAATGGTTAAAGACGTTTGCATCAATAATATGTGAAGATTAGCCTACCATGCAGTTAATCAAGTTTTGTGGATACTTCTTTTTAAAATTTGTTTGTTTGTTTGTTTTTCAAGACAGGGTTTCTCTGTGTAGCCCTTGGCTGTTTCAGAACACGCTCTGTAGACCAGACTGGCCTCAAACTCAGAGATCCACCTGCCTCTGCTTCCTGAGTGCTGGGATGAAAAGCGTGCGCCACCACTGCCTGGCTAAAATACAATTGTTATAGTAAGAAATACATTAACTTCTGATAGTTTTTAAAATTCCTTTGTTAGGTTTCTATGATTACTGTATGGAACAAATTGTATTAGTTACATTTTATTGCTGTGATTCCATGACCAAGGCAACTTTTATAAAAAGAGTTTAATTGGGTGTATGTTATAAACATACCAGAGGGTTAGTGTTTTTAATGGTGGAACAACGAAAGCACGGAGGCAGAAAAGCTCCAAGCTCACATCTCAAACCACAAGCAAGAGCCAGAGAGCAAACTGGTACAAGTCTTTTGAAACCTCAGTGCCTGACCCCAGTACATACTTCTTCCAGCAAGGCCACACCTCCTAATCCTCCCCAACAGTTACCAACTGGGGATCAAGTATTTAAATGCCTGAGACTTATGAGGGACATCTCATTCAAAGCACCATACAAATTAGAGATTTAAAACAATGTACTTTTTTTTTTATGTGTGACAGCTTTATAGTTATTTTGTCAGAAATAGACCTCACAGAACTGCAGTCCAGATGTTGGCAGATCAGTGTTTGCTCTTAGAGAGTGCAGGGGAGAGAGATTCCGTTCTGAGCCTTTCCATTTTCTGAAAGCTGTACACTGGGAATCACCATCGGAGTGTCCACTGTTTATCATATTCCATTGCATCACTCTAGCCTGGTCTCTCTTCCAGTTCTACATTCATGGGCCTTTCTGTTCATATTGAATTTATGTTGATAATCCAGGATGTCCTCTGTATTTTAAGGTCAGATGATTAACAATCTTAAATCCACCTGCTACAAAAATCACTTTGTTGAGTGAGGTAACAGAACATTCTCCCATTAGAACATGGACATCTTTGGTTGGGCCATTATTTCTTTAATGTCCTATATAATTCCATGTGTGGTTCTAAAATTAAACAGAATCATAACAATATTACTTAGTTCAGAGACTTGTTTGAAGTCTTAAGATGATGGCAAAGGGATAACTCCTTCCCAAGCTTAAAAAGAACTCATTAATGACCATCAAGGTTTTCTAGACTTTTCTTGTTGCCACCAGTGTTAAACAGTCCTGTTTCTTGGTGTTTTTGCCTAATTTAAGGGAACACAAATATTTTCTAGGATTAAAATTTACCCATGTATATGACACTCTCTGAACTTTTAACTCAGTTTTAAAGACTAATTTTTTAATTATGTGGCCATATATGTGGGTTTATGCATGTGAGTGCAGGTGCCCACAGAAGCCAGAGGAAGGCCCTAGAACCGGAGTTACAGGTGGTTGTAGCTGCCCAACATGGGTACTGGGCAACTCTTGTCCTCTGCAAAGGCAGCATGCTCTTAACTGCTGAGCCATCTCTCCAACTCATTAACTGAAATGTAGTAAGACAGGAGGATATTTAAAACATTGAAGTAAACATCAGATACTGAGCTTCAGATTTTGAGAGTTACTGATCACACTAAAGGAACACTCATCCAATTTTGTGTAAAACACAGGTGGAAGAAAAAGAATGTCCAATAGAAAAAGAACCAACTCCCAAAAGTGGTCTTCAAGCCACCACATGCATGGCTACATTCAAACACACACGCATGCACGCACACACCACCATCACCACAACAATAATAAATTTTAATTTTTCGCTACATGCATTTAATAATCCCAGCACTCGGGAAGCAGAACTATTGAGTTCTAGGACAGCCTGATCCACAGAACTAGTTCCAGACAGCCAGATCTACATAGAGAAGCCATGTCTTGAAAAACCTAAATAAATAAATTTTAATTTTAAAACTGGCGTTCTTGTATTTGTAATGATATAGCTAACCCTAGAGGACATTATACCAAGTGAAATTTGCCAGGCACAGAAAGAAAATGGCTGTATGATCTTACTTGTATGTGGACCCTTGAAAATAACGCTGAATAAATACTAACACTAGAACCCTTGTTTTAGGACAAAGTAGGAGAAGAAATGGGGAGAAGTAAGTCTTACAGGCTACAAATTTTTAGGGCAGATGAATAAGTCTAGAGATCTCAAATATAGGTTGGAAACTGTAGTTAATATTATATATTGAGAGACTGGAGGTTTAGCTTAGTGCTGTATAAGGCTCAGCATCACAGAATTAATAATACTGTGTATTGAAAAATAGGTTAAAGGTGTAGATTTTAGGTGCGTTTAGCACACATATACATTAAAAGGGTAACTAGAAGGTCATGGCTATATTAAGACACTTTGTACTTCTTAGATACATAGCTGGAGATGTAGCTGAGTGAGTAGTAGAGCACACACCTATTGTGAATAAAACCCTGGGGTTCTGTCCCCAGCAATGTAATCAGTCAGTCAGTCAGTAAGATTCATTTCTTTTCTCTCAAATTGTCTGAACCAATAATGTTTTTCTGTTAACCTTTAAAGTCTTGATGGCTCATGTATGTGCATGTGTGTGCGTGTGCGTGCATGTCTGCCTGTCTGTCTCTGTATTTTAAAGATTATTAGAAGCTGGACATGGTGGCACACATCTTTAATTCCACCAATGCAGTAGACAGAGGCAGGTGGGAATCTGCTCCTGCCTAGCCTGGTCTACATAGTGAATTCCAGGCCATCCAAGGCTACGTAGTAAGAATTTGTTTCAAAAGACCAAACTTTATTATTAGAATATGCACAGTTCTTTTAACCCTTTTAATTGCTAGGTTATCAGTTGATCTTTTCAGAAGATAAAATTTATCCTTTTCTCTACTTACCTTTTCTAATTCATTTTTAATAGGATCGGAAACTCCATGGTACAGCTCAGCAACTGCTCCAGGATAGCAAGACAAAAATAGAAGTCATCCGAATGCAGATTCTTCAGGCTGTCCAGACCAATGAGCTGGCTTTTGATAATGGTGATGGAGTACACTTAAATTTTTGTTGTCTTTTACAAGTGTAGGGTACTTACTAAATTCATTAAGAAAGAAGCATTGGGGCTGGAGAATTGGTTCACCAGCTCTTACAGAGGATCTGGGTTTGATTCCCAGAAACCACGCAGCAGCTCACAAGAATCTGTAATTCCAGTCCCAGGGGATTCAACATCCTCTCTGAACTCTGTGGGCACCAGGCATGTATGTGGTGTTCATACATACATGCAAGCAAAACATGCATACCCATAAAATAGTAAAATAAGTCTTTAAAAAAACATAAAAACTTTTTAAAAAGGAAAAGAAAGAAGCAGTCATTCAGAGTTAAGGGAGGAAGGAAAGTTTTAGTTTGGAGATTTTGTTTTGTTTATCTTGAATTTTGCATAGGATATTTTATTTTTTCAGATATTTGCCCTCTGTTTTTCATATGTAGAACATAATTCTTCATTTCAATAAGCAGATAGTTTTTAACTAATGCTTTAAGAAGCATGTTGCTATTTAAAAATATTCCTTTGTTTAGCATTTTTCTTATTTTATTTAGTTTTTTATTCCACTGGGACTCTTGAGCTAGTTCTTAAAAGTAGAGCCAGAAAGTACTACACTTGTCCTTCAGTATCTGCAGATTGGTTTCAAGTCCCCAGTGGATTCCAGAATCTATGGATGCTCAAGTCCTAAGTGGAAGATGTCATAGTATCTGCAGAGAGTATTTGTGCTTCCTCTTGCACATTTTATCTCTGGATTGCTTACCGTACCTAGTCCCTTGGTACAAGAACAAAATGTCTTTACATTATCAATGCAGATTCAGTTTTTGTTTTGGAGGTGGTTGAATCCCTACTATAGAACTTGCTGGTATGAAGAATCACTGTGTTTACATATCATCAAATATACATACCAGTGTCTTCAGGCCTAAAACCTTTTCAGATGTGTGATTAATATATGTAACTACTAAAACAACATTTTGTATTTCGGCCTTGTATCTCTTTATTACTACAGTGTTCATTGACTTTAAGAACTAACTCAATGTCAGTAATTCATTTCTTTTTCATGGTTTTTAATCACTAGATGTTAGAAAGTGAAATGATTCAGTTAATAAATCTTTGTTTCTTTTTTTTCCTAGCAAAACCTGTGATTAGTCCTCTTGAGCTTCGGATGGAAGAATTAAGGCATCATTTTAGGATAGAGTTTGCAGTAGCAGAAGGTGCAAAGAATGTCATGAAATTACTTGGCTCAGGAAAAGTAACAGACAGAAAAGCACTTTCAGAAGTAATTTTAAAAACAATTTTTAGCTGTTTAATATGTTATTCGAAGAATATCATGGCTTAGATGACAGCAATATCTCTTTTCCTTACAAGGCTCAAGCGAGATTTAATGAATCAAGTCAGAAGTTGGACCTTTTAAAATATTCATTAGAGCAAAGGTTAAATGAACTTCCCAAGAATCATCCCAAAAGCAGTGTTGTCATTGAGGAGCTCTCACTTGTTGCATCACCAACCCTAAGTCCGAGGCAGAGCATGATATCCACGCAGAACCAGTACAGCACACTGTCCAAACCAGCAGCGCTAACCGGTGCGTAGTATGTGGCTCTTGCTGTCTGTGTCTTTTTGTTCACATCAGATTATGGATTCATAGTTGGAGTCAATGACATGAGTACAGATCTTTTCTTGAATTATAGTTTAGGTTTCTATAGTAAAATTTATTGTTTTGCTGGGGCTGATGGTATAACCTGTAAACCTAGCTACTTGCAATGCTGAAACAGGAGGATCACCAGTTCAAGGCTTGCCTGGAGAGCTTTAGAAAAACCCTGACTCAAAATAAAAATCCAATAAGTGGTGAGAGTGAAACTCAGTGGAAGAGTACTTGCCTAGCATGCACAAGAATTCATTCCCCAGCCTTAAAAGAAAGTTTATTCTGTTATTTAAAGTATAAAATTCAGAGGCTTGTAATATAATATACAACCGTCATCACCTCTGTCAAGTTCTAGAACACTTCATCATCCCTAAAGAAAACCAGTGCTCATTCAGTGTTCCATCCTTCTTCCTAGGCCCTGGTGCCATTAATTGGCTTCTTGTCTCAATGCATTTGTCTCCTAGATAGTTCATGTAAGTGGGATTATATACCCGGTGGCCTTCTATGTCTGACTTATTTCACATAACACACTTATTCATCTTTTGACCTAAGGATGCCCTTGTTATAGTTTTATTTCACATTTTGTTTTTTCATTTGTTAGGATATGTGGGTTCTTTTTACTATTTGGATATTGTGAATAATACCTACATGGATATTTGTGTACATGTTTTTGTTGGAGCACTTGTTTTCAGTCTAGAAGGACACATATCTAGGAATATACTTGCTAGGTCATATGATTCCTTTGTATTTAAAATTTGAACTTTCCATCAAACTTCGACAGTTGTATAACTTAGAATTCTCCAAAACAAATGCATGAGGATTCTCTACATCTCACCAGTGCTTGTTATTTCCTTCATGGTTAGTTTTTCAAATTATTATAGTTACCCTAGTAGGGCCATTATTGAAAGTGACCTGGGTAGATATCCCTGGCTGTTTGTGGAACTGTCTCTTATTTTCTCTTTCAGTTGTGTGTGTGGGGTTTTTTTTTTTTTTCACTTTTTTTTTCATTTTTTGTCTCTTTTAGATGCGTCGATATATATATTTGTTGTATCTTCCTTATGAATTGACTTTTGTCAATATACAGTTTCCTTTTTTGTCTTTTATAACAAATTTGATATAAAGTCCATTTTGTCTGGTAATAGGTAAGACATGTTTACTCTCCCTTGTGGTTACTATGTGAAGCAAATATCCTTTTCTGTCATTTCACTTATAATTAAATGTATATTTGGATCTAATGAGTCTTTTTTGATAAGGTGCAATTGGATCATCTTTAATACTTTCTGCCAGTGTCTTTTAACTACATAGTTTTATCTAATTATATTTATAGTAACTGCCAGTAATATGTAGTAAATTCTAATACTAACTACTGGAAATTAGGTTAAATTTTATAGGGTTATTCTATATGCTTGCCTTCACTTCAGACATGTAATTATAAGCTTAGAGGTCCCAGCTCATCTGTACTTCTGACAGGGGATAACAAGTCCTTGGAGCTTCAGGCTCCATTCCCTGGGACAGTTTGCTGAACTCATGAAGGGTTATACTTAACATTACAGTTTTATTATAAAGGATATGAATTAGACTCAGAGAAATACATGTTTTCTCTTATATGGAGAACGTAGATTTAAAAGTATGTTGTATAAGAGATGAAAAACTAGAAAAAGGACCATGAGAAGGGATGAAGAGCTCTTAAAAGAAGGTAGAAAGAGAGGAACAAAAGATAGGTAATAAAGCAAAAGAGTGTGCACTGAAGGGAACCAGTCAAGGAGGGCAGGAAGCCCGGGGAGGAAGTGAGAATGAAGTGCAATGGCACACATGTATGAAATGCCATAAGAACCTCATCACTTTGTATGCTAACCTAAAAAATTACTTTAAAAGGGAGGTGCGGGGTGGCGAGAGTAGGTTGAGCCAAAAGCAAAATGTAAGAACTAGGAGGGTCTTTCTGGTTCTTAGGCTTTGTCGCCCTGCCTAGCACATCAGTGTCTTTCACCAACTGGGCAGTTCACTTGAGCTTTAGGTGGCCTGAATTTTTATTGGAACTTTATGATGTGGGTATGATTGAATGAATCATTGCCATGGGGGTGGAATCAACTCTAGCCATTTGCCCTGTCCAGGAGATCAGGACATTAGTCTTATATGACTCAAAGCCCCAACCCCCTAATGTTATGAATAGTCTTTCTAGAAATATCATCTCATCATGAAACTGTCCAGGGACCTACAATGAAACACCTTGTTAGCATAAACTCCAGCATGGTCTGAGGTACCACCATGAGTAACAGATTTCTATACTAGAGACAGTTCAAAAAGGTTTAGGACAGAGATTCTCAACCATTCTAATGCTGGGACCCTTTAATACAGTTCCTTATGTTGTGGTGACCACCCCCCCAACCATAAAATTATTTTCATTGCTACTTCATAGCTGTAGTTTGCTACTGCTATGAAGTGTAATGTAAATATCTGTGTTTTCTGATGGTCTTAGGCAACCCCCATGAAAGGGTCATGACCTACATGTTGAGAACTGCTGGATTAGGTTCTCCTTGCCATAAACTAAGGGTAAAATAATTTTTACTATAACAAAGGCACCTACTAGAGAATGAGGCCAGCCTGGGCAAATATGAGACCCCTGTCTCAGAACACAGTGAGAACCTGGAAGATGACTCATCAAGTGAAGACATTTGCCAACAATCCTGACTCCCATAAGTGTCCTCTGATCACATGCATACCATGGTATGCACATGCACATGCACATGCATGCACACATACATAACACTATCAGTCAATCAATGTAATTTTAAAATTTTTAAACAAAAGACTTCTTGCTATTCTACAAATACTACTTTTTTTTCTAGAACCTTATGCTATGACCTCTTTATAGATTTTTCTAGTCTCTTATTCTCTCATTTTTCTTTTACTATTTAATTAATTAATTTTAATTAATTATTTTTTAGAAAGTTGTAATAGGCACATACAGAATTTGAACAAGAAATAGAAGAGACTTCATAAGCCAAATTTCTATGTATTCATCATCTTCCCTACTATTGACATCTTAAACTAGACTGGCATAGGTGTGTTTTAGGTTAGGGTTGTTTCCCCTGCTCCCTTTCTCATTTGTGTTTAGGGGCATAGTGTTTTGATGCAGTCTCATTCTGTATTCCAAGCTGGCTTTGAACTCATGGTAATTCTCCTGAGTACTAGAATTACAGGAATGAATCACAGATTTTATAATTGGTGAGTCTACACTGACACATCAATATGATCTGAAGTCTACAGTTTATATTAGCTCACTCTTAATCTGTAATGATGGGTATCTGCCATTATATTTCACTTTTGTATTCTGCCAGTCCCTGTCCCATCCCCCGTCTACAAGCCTGGCAGCCCTTTGCCTTTGTATTATTTTATAAATTTATTCCTCTCCCATCTCTCAAGTTCTGGGATTATAGGCATTTGCTACCACGCCCAGCTCAAGGATCCTTCTTTTTCCAGGATGTCATAGCTTGAGTTATAAAATGTGTAGCCTTTTCAGGGGTGGGTGTGTGTGTGTGTGTGTGTGTGTGTGTGTGTGTGAGAGAGAGAGAGAGAGAGAGAGAAGGATAGAGAGAGTGTTATGCCAGCATTTCTTTAATACTCTACAAAAACTGTTGTATACAGGTGTACCTTCCCCTTCCTTCTGTTGTAATAAATTATGTTTTTGTACATGATTTTCTTATTAACAGGTTATCATGTTTTTATGAATTTGTCTTTTTAATCACAAGAGAAATTTTAAAAGTAATTACAAATTAAAAATCATGGTATTTGCATTAGTATTTACTAAGTGTCATTTGTGTTACCAATGTTCATTACATTTTCTTTGGTTTCAAATCGTTGGTTATTATCTAGTGTCTTTTCACTTAGATGTAAGTGATTACGTAGGTAATGTGGTGAAGGACTGCCTTGGATTTTGTTTTTATAGGGGAATCTAATTATTCTTTCATTTCAGTATGATAGCATTGTTTTACGCAGAATTTATTGACATTTTCTCTCAGTGTTTTTATGAGTATGTGTGCTCGTGCATTCATGTATGTGAATGTGGATGCACACATGCCATGGTGCGTGTGTGAAGTCAGGAGAGTCTAGTAGATCAATCCTCATCCTCCACCTTCTTTGAAACAGGGTCTTTTTATTTTTCTGCTATATATGCCAGGCTGCCTAACTCTTAACTTTCAAGGGAGTCTTATCTCTGAAGCCCATCTGCATGGTTCTGAGGATATAAACTTGGGCAGCCAGGAGAATAATTGAGAGTTGTTTCTCTTGTTCCATTATATGGGACTTTGTGATTAAACTCAGTTCATCAGGTTTGTCTCCAAGTGACTTTACCTGCTAAGCCATCTTGCCAGCATACTATGGTAAACTGACATAAAACTTGAAGAAAATTTTATAATGCAGCTTCACTGTTGTTATTGTTATCCTAAACTGTAGCTCACAAATTGAACTAAATCTGAGGCACACTGTGGTGCCAAAATGAATTCACAGGAACACAACAGGATATGTATTTGAGGCAACATAGCATAAGCTAACCGTCCACACTACTAGCTTATTGTAGTTATAGTTTTAATTCCAGCTAGAACTATGTTTTTTTGATATGTGATGTCTGATGTTGTAAAGCTGAGTTTTCTTTGGTTACTAGGTGAAAAGTTAGTAGAGCAGGAAATCAAGGTGGGAGTTTTCAAACCTACTTCAGAGTTTGGGAAGTTTGTGCAGTGCTCCACAAATGCCCCCTACTAGGAAATAATCTTGCTTATTTAATGAAATAAAAAGTACTTTCAAGTTGTGTGAATTACTTTTTCAAGTAGCTATTAATTTGTTAACATGTCAGTAATATAGAACTACTATTTAACAAACTGTTTTCTATAACGCTTGGAACATAAACAAACTGCATACTATGGTATCTGTGGACTTGTCTAGCTATAGTTTATGTGGCTCCTACCACAAATATCTTTCACAATTCAAGTACATTGTAAGCCATCTTCCCCTATCTTCTTTAAATGTCTTTGCCTTATTATCTGTCTTATAATATGGTATGTATTTTTCAGATTCAAAACAAGAATGTAGACCTATGATGAGTGAAGAGATCATCATCAACCTACCATTTTATTTATTCCACAAACAGTTTTTAACTACTGTGTGGTAATTAGGTACCCACTGTACTTACTGTCTTAAGTTTGGTTTTTCAAGACAGGGTTTCAAGACAGGTTTTGGAGCCTGTCCTGGATCTCGCTCTGTGCTGGGATTAAAGGCGTGCTCCATCACTGCCCAGCTACAATTTATTTTTCATTCTCTGTTCGAGTCTGTTTTTTCTAGCTAGTTTTATGTCAGCTTAGCACAAGCTATATATATATATATATATATATATATATATATATATATATATATATATGAGAAGAGGGAATCTTAATTGAGAAACTGCCTCCCTAAGATTAGGCTGTGGGCAAACCTTTAGGGCATTTTTTTAATTGGTGATTGATATGTAAGGGCCCAGCCCATTGTAGGTGGTGCCATCCCTGGGCATGTGGTCCTGACTGCTATAGGAAAGTAGATTGAACAAGCCAACAAGCATCACTCTTCCATGGCCTCTGCATTAATTCCTGCCTCCAGGTTTCTGCCCTGACTTCCCTCAATGATAGACTATGCTGTGGAACCTAAGCTGAAATATAAACCTTTTCATCCCAAAGTTGCTTTTGGTTATGGTCTTTAATCACAGCAGTAGTAGTCCTAAGACATTTTTTTTTTCAGATTTTGTTTTAAAATATATTCCTCAGTTATATCAAGAGTATAAATGTAGCATAGTGGTACATGTTGACAGTCCCAACCTTGGGAGGCTGAGAGAGGAGGATCACAGGTTCCAGGTCAGGTAGGGCTACATAGAAGGCCTCATCTCTAAACAGCAATAGCAGTTAATAACACAATTGTGCAGGTTACAATACTGAGTACAAAAGTTTATGAATACATTTAGTTCTTAGATTCACATGTTTTAAATTTTTTGTATTATGGCTTATGAAGGTGAAGAATGTGGTTTTACCCTATTTCATAGTGTAATTATGCCATGTCATAAAAGAATGTAACCTCTAGATGTTTAATAAAGATCTTAGCTCCCTCTGGATTGTTTTTTTCTCTAAACGAAAGCAGGTGGTGAGCATTGTCATGTCCTGATGTTGAAATTACTAAAATATTTAATAAGCCACCAGGATTTGAAGTAGTAACCAGATGTTTTCAGTTTCCCCAGGATAACTTTTACAGCTGAGTATTTACACTGGAAATGAGGAAAGTTTGCCATTGTTTCAACAAAACAAATAAAACACAAGCACAAGTTGTTTCTTTTGAACAACAAAAAGGTAGCCACTCTGCTTAAACTGTCTTGTTGCTCCACAACCTTACAAACTTGAACAAAAAGATAACTGCTTTCCCACCTTAACAAGTTTGCTACTCTGCATAGCTATTCAGTAGGATTCACCCATCTTAAGTATACTGTTTAATGACTTTTTAAAGTAAATGCCTATCACTTTTTAGGACAGTATTACAAGAGTATTTCAGGTATATTGAAAGTAGTTGTGCTCTGTTTCCAATGAGAAAGCTACAGCTATCCTAATCTCTGTACTTCTGTATGTGGTGTTATTTTCTTCTTGCTGCCTGTGGTGCTGTTTATCAAAAAAAATTAAAATATGACACACTTTATGATTCTTTGATTTGATATCCATTTAGCTTCTTGAGTTTATAATTTTCATAAAATTTTGAGAGCTTTTAATGACTTTTTAAAAAATACACATTTCTGTTTCCCATTCTGTCTGCTTTTTATCAGAAACTTTATTTAAACTTACTTACATGATTCTATCTAAGGTAAATTCATAGTTCATATAAGCGTTATTATTTTCTGTGGTGTATTAATCCTTTCTGATGCTGTTGTCTGTAACTCAGGCAACCTTTTCTTTTGCAGTGCTGAATCAGCCACCAATTCCATCCAGTACATATTTTTAAATTTTAGGCATTGTTGCCCGGCGGTGGTGGCTCACCTTTAATACCAGCACTTGGGAGGCAGAGCCAGGCAGATCTCTGTGAGTTCGAGGCCAGCCTGGGCTACCAAGTGAGTCCCAGGAAAGGCGCAAAGCTACACAGAGAAACCCTGTCTTGAAAAACCAAAAAAAAAAAAATTTAGGCATTGTCCTTTCTGTCTCTAGAAATTTAGTACTTTGGAGCTTTTTCATTTCTTCCATGTCTCCATTCAACCTCTGAACAGATGGAATATAGATGTCATTGTTTTAATATCCTTATCTGCTAATTATAATATTTAAGTTTCTTAAGTCACTATGTCTTAATTTTTAATGTAGTAATACAAAACAAACTCACCTGATAATCTTTGACTAGATAGCAGACATTGCAAAGTTTGCATTGTTGAGTAAGCATTCTTAAGCTTTGTTCTAGTATGCAGATACCTAGGAATAATTTAATCTTGTATGTGTAGTTTTTATGGTCTTCTATGTACAACAAGAATGTCATTTGGGAGTAATTACCTTTTACTGTTGCAACAAAATTCTTTCTGAATCCCCCCTGTAGTATGCAGAGAATTGAATTTTTTCAATCATGGTTGGTAGGGACACTTATGCCTACCTATATATACAGAATATTGTTCTTTCTAGTCTTTTCTCATGGTTTCCTTCCCTGCCTCTAGTATTTCATTCTCAAGCAGGGAGTAGTTAGTACCTGGGTGATTGTGTTATAAAGGGAAACCTGGAGATCTAAGCAGTATCTAGATGCCTTGGTCTCATGCTCTGGGTTCCCCGTGAGTGCACCATGTTCTGGAAAGCCTTGTGGTAGTCCTAGGAGCAGCCTTAGGGCTTGTTTCTAATCCTTCAGGGATCACTGTGCTTCAGTGCCTGTGACCTGGTGTCTTAACACATTTAAAGATTTTTCTCTGATTGTTCTAGTTGTTTGAAATTGGAGGCTTTGTTTCTATTTATTTGAAAATGTAAGTTCGATATCTTTTTAGTAACTAAAAAATTTAGACATTAAATTTTAGTCATTTAAAACTTTAACTAGACAGTTCTAGAAAACAGTCTTCCTAAAATATTTTTACTATTTAAAATTTGAACATGAAGGCAACATTTTTTTTTTTTTTTTTTTTTTTTTTGGTTTTTCGAGACAGGGTTTCTCTGTGTAGCTTTGCGCCTTTCCTGGGACTCACTTGGTAGTCCAGGCTGGCCTCGAACTCACAGAGATCCGCCTGGCTCATGAAGGCAACATTTTTTAAAAAAGGTTTATTTATTTATATTTTTTATGTGTTTTGGTGTTGTCTTCTTATATGTCTGTGTATCACACCCAAGCTGTTCACTTGAAGGACAGAACAGGGTCAGATACTCTGGAACTGTAGTTACAGACAGTTGCTAGCTGCCACGTGGGTACTGGGAGTTCAGCCTTGGTCCTCAGAAGCAAACAGTGAGTCTCTTTACCCCTGGGCCATCTCTTCAACCCTGAGGCAACATTTTTAATTATAAGTTTAGTCCATAGTGACAAAGCCGTGTATCCAGATAGTTTTAATCACAATTCTTTGTTTTCATTTTGAACACCTTTATTATTTATTTGTCTAAAAAAATTATAGTTATTTTATGCTTAATTGTAACCCATAATTACTTGACTATCCTGTCAGAACGGAAAAATAAAATGATAATTTTACATTTTAAATAGAACAGGAGCTGTTTGTTTATGCAGTCGTGGTAAAGTACTTTTCTGTGTTAACTATATAATTATTAAGCACAGCTGTTATTTGCACACAGAATTCTTTGTATCTAATCTGAATGCTAATATTTAGCTTTTTTCCCCCTCATGTTTTCTAGCCACATAATTCTACAATCTTTATCATTATAAGAAGAATATTTATATATGTGTTTATGTAACTTATTTTGTGCCCCACAGTTAGCTTTGGTAACTATTCTTCTTCTGTTGTTGTTACTTTTTTTGTTTATTTGTTAATACAAATTCTGCTATGTAACCCAGGCTGGACTAGAACTCTGTGTAGTCACAGGCTGTCCCCAAAGGCCTCTTCTGCCTCAACTTTAAATTTTGGCATAACAGGTATAGCCTACCATTCTGGCTAGTACTGTTCCTTTTTATCAAAACTGTTGCAGTTGCCATGATTAAGAGTTTTCAGTTGTTTCTTTAGGTGAACTAAGAAGGGCTATAGCTTCCAGATCCTCTGTAGAAGAGTTTTGTTATTTTAGCAAGTCACCCTCTTTTCTCTCTTTCTAAACAGATAACAGACATGGTTTTGTATATTGTATTGTTGTTCTTATTTCATATTTATTTATTAACAGGTACTTTGGAAGTCCGTCTTATGGGGTGCCAAGATATCCTAGAGAATGTCCCTGGACGGTCAAAAGCAACATCAGTTGCACTGCCTGGATGGAGTCCAAGTGAAAACAGATCATCTTTTATGAGCAGAACTAGTAAAAGTAAAAGTGGAAGTAGTCGCAATCTCCTGAAAACCGATGACTTGTCCAGTTCAGTAACCATGCTTTTTAAAATCATGCCACAGATTAAAGGGCCTTATCAATGGAGACAGACAAAAATGGGAAGTGTCCAAATAGGACCAAAAAATTTTAATAGCTATTATTTAAAAAATTTTTAAATTTATAATAGAACACAGAAAAGCAACACATTTTACTCTATTAAAAATGAATGAGAATTCAGGATAAATAACAAAATCATTTGAAAGAATGAAATACTAAATATTACTATTTATTCCAAAGTGAAGGGCTACAGACACTGTGAGACTTTTCTTCCTAGTAGACACCATCTTGGTTCTTTTAATGATTTGGTGACCATTACAAACTAAACTTTTTTAATTTGCTAATGGATGAGAGATGTGCTGGGATAGATAGTGACTAAATAATCAGCCTTGGGAGGGGATGCATTCAGAGTTTTGAAAGCAAAAATAAGAGATTTAGGAACACGTTGAGGATATTCTAGTATATAATGATAAACTAAACCTAAACATATAGTTGAGAGGGAAGGCAAATGACAGTTCAACATTCAAGAGAGTACAGAAGTAGCTTTCTTGTGTTTAGAGGGAACTGGGGGAGAGATTAAAAAAAAAAAACTATCTAAGGCAATAAGCCTTCTATCTAAAAAATGTAGTGGATGATGATCAGATGGCTAATATGGATACACGTATAAGCAGGGTAGTTGAATTACATTCTTACATATGCAAAATAGCACTTTAGTGTTTGTGTTTTTATCAGATAAAAGATAATTTAGGAGGAGCTGATAGGAATGTTTGTGTATACAAAAGAAAGCTAATTAAAATTCAGACAATCTGATACTGATTATAAAAATCCTTTTCAAAGAGTCTTCAGACTTTTAGTGCTATAAAATAGTGATACTTGTGTTTTAACAATTTAAAGTTTTTAACCAAACTTACCAATTCTAATTACAGATGATGTCTGTGCTGTTTTGAAGCTAGATAATACTGTGGTTGGTCAAACTAGCTGGAAGCCTATTTCTAATCAGTCGTGGGACCAGAAGTTTACACTGGAACTAGACAGGGTAAGAGGAGAACATTTTACTTGAGAAGAGTGTGTTTATTATTTATTGAAAGTCTTTAAGAAGTTTTGTATATTACATTGTTTTGTGTTTTGATATATGCCCAGGTTGGCCTCTAACTCACAGAGCTCCTGCCTCTGGGATTGAAGGCATGTACCTCCACACCAGGTCCAAGAAGTTTGTAAAAGTAGAAGAGCTTACATATTTGTAACGTTTCTCATCTGAGGGATGTAGATACATTTGTCTTAAGACATAGATAGATACCTGATTGCTGCAATAACTTTAGTTTGCAATAATTTGAAAATGTGTAGTTTATATAGAAAAGTCTGTAGTGGTGAGATCTAGTACCAGAATATGTGTGTGTGCATATAGAGTGTGTTAGCTTTGGGGTTATTTTGTATTGTTTTTCTGTGTAGCTCCAATTGGCTCAATTGCCAGTATTCCTTCCTCAACCTGTGCTTGGATTACAGCCCTCTGCCACTGCCATGCTCAGCTATTTGTATTTAATAACATACAATCTATTTACTGCAGTGATTCTTCTGTAGCAAGATTTGCAAAATTGACTTTGAAAGGAACTCTTATGCTCCGTTTTCCCAGCTGTCAGTGTGTCAAAATGTCTTTCATGAATGATGTAAGTAGCTAGGATCCAGTCTGTGTCTATATAACAATAGAAGTCAACACAGTACATTCAACTCTGCAAGATAACTTTTAGATTTAAATCCATTCATTAGTCTAGGAGAAAAATAATCAGCCTTTATTGTATTTTGATCTAAAATTAAAGTAACAGATATTACTATTTAAAAATCTACAGTATCTATGCTATTTTCAAGTTACATAGATCAATGAGTCAAAAGCATATGTATGTTGCCTGAGGAAGTGTTGCCAGCTACACCTCTAGCTTATACCTGTACAATGTTTTTCTAATTTATCTGATTTTTATCTTCAAAGTAAACATCCTGGTCCAGACTTATCGTTGCTATATCTGTCAGATAACTTTTATAGATATTTAACCTTTTCTATATTCTACTTCAGTGATAGATGAGGACTGAGTCCATATAATTATTTAGAGAAGTGGTGAGAACTTAGTGTTCACTCTTTTACTAAAGTAATTTGACTCATCTCTGTCCTAAAGCACCAGACTGATCTTTCCTCTCAGTTCAGAATCATTCATTCATTTTACGCTCCTGTTTAATCAAATATTTATTGATTATTGTTGCATTCCAGGACTTCCAAGTGCAGATTAACAATGAACAACATAAACAAATCTCTCAGGTTCTCTTAAGAAATTCACTGTCACTGGCTTTTCAATATATATCTCAATAGTTGCAGGCTTTCTTTTTACAACAGAACTATCTATATAGTCTATTACCTTATTTCAAAGATGTATCTTTTTCTAATGATTTCATCTTAAAAGATAATGACTTTGCTATTCATACTTTATGATAGTGTTCTTTGAAAATTCATACAAGAAGACTTGACCTTAGGATTTATGTGAAGATAAACGTGAGGGAGAAGAGTTGAAAGGCATGTAGATTGGTAGATATCTATTACTGAGATATAATAATAGGGTAGTGAGAAGTGAACTAGATTGTGGTGGTAGTAATAGAAAGAAAATTTATGTAAAAAATGGAAGGCAGTTAGTAAAACTTAATAACTAAGTGTATCTTAATCCACAGCAAGAAAATAGAAAATAATCTCACAAAGGTTTGAAAACAATTATACTGGAAAAGGGCAAGTTCTAGAGTTTTTCTAGTTTAGAGATCATAAGTGAATCTCATCCATCTGTAAGACCATTCTTTGCGTATTTACTCATCAGCTTATACATGCCGGGCATTTTATAGGATATAGGCTTGCAGAGATACATAGTTACAGTGTGTAACTCACAGGCTTACTAGTCACCAATTTTACATTCTATGCCAAGTATCATCTCATTGCTGGCTGTGTTGGTCCAAATGGTCAAAGTCTTGTAGAAAAAGAAGGTAACTAGTAAATAGTTTAAAATCTGCACAGAAGTGAGGGAATAGAGTTGCATTACAGGGTCAGAAGTGTGGAACTACCGTTGACAGTGGAAATTATGCTTAACCTGAGACCCGCTGTGGGAAAACGTAGACAGATTGCTAAGATCCAAAGAGTATTCCCAAAAGCGGAAACAAATAACTCCCTAACACAGATGGGAACTTGATATGCTGCCAGCAAAGAAACCTGAGATAGAGGTGTAGTGTGAAGTAAAACAGCAGAGTCAGAGAGGTGCCACATTGTCGGTTAGTTATAGGCTATGAAGTAGAAGAGAGGAAAAGGTCTTTTTGTTGTTGTTGCTGTTGTCTTTGTTTTGTCTTGTTGGTTTTTTTTTTTTTTCTAAGCTTATTTTGATCTCAAACATGTGGTCTTCTTGCCTCTGATTCCTACATGTTCTACCGTGTCTGTAGGCTTTTAATAGGGTGCTTGATCTCTGGTTTACTACATTAAATGATCTGATAGAAAGAAATATTATCTGTTATAGAAGCTACCACTAGTCCACAGTGAAAAAAACAATCTTTCATAAGCAATATCTCAAGTTTGACTGTCTTTAAATTTAAAGGCAGAATGAGGAGAAAGAGTGTGAGGAATATCAGTGGGGTTCCAATTTGTGTCTTAACTCACTGGATCACGTTCATAAAGATCTTTCTTGGGCAAGTCCTAGTTTTAAGAGATGATTCTAATGAAGTAACAGTGTTAGCCAGATGCTTGGAGAAGAGATTGGTTTGTTGCTAGAGTTTTCCTGCCTGGCCCACAGTCAGGACAAATCTCTCTCACCCGCCAGTCCCAAGCCGCTCAAACCCGATCAAGTAAACACAGACATTTATATTGGTTTCAAACTGTATGGCCGTGGCAGGCTTCTTGCTAACTGTTCTTACAGCTTAAATTAATCCATTTCTATTAATCTATACCTTGCCACGTGGTTTGTGGCTTACCGGTACTTTACATCTTCCTTGTCCTGATGGCGGCTGGCAGTGTCTCCCCCACCCAGCTTCCTGTTCTCTCAATTCTCCTCTCTGTTAGTCCCGCCTATACTTCCTGCCTGGCCACTGCCAATCAGTGATTTATTCATTGACCAATCAGCAACACATTTGACATACAGACCATCCCACAGCACTTCCCCTTTTCTTTTCTTTTGTTTTGTTTTTTTTTTGTTTTTTCGAGACAGGGTTTCTCTGTGTAGCTTTGCGCCTTTCCTGGAACTCACTTGGTAGCCCAGGCTGGCCTCGAACTCACAGAGATCCGCCTGGCTCTGCCTCCCGAGTGCTGGGATTAAAGGCGTGCGCCACCACCGCCCGGCTCCCCTTTTCTTTTCTTAAAAAGGAAGGTTTTAACCTTTACACATCTCCAAAGTCAGCTTGGTATATTTGGGAATTTGGGCGTAGCTTCTCTTACTACTTCCTGCTGGAGGGGGGCGCTGTATCTTCTGGGGAAACAAAGAAAATTTTAGGATCATGGAGTAGTCCGTGAGGCTGTATCATCTGAGCCAGTTGCCTTGAAACGGTTCTGGATGTTGGATCATCTGGGCCATGGTGTCATCATCGGAGACCTTTCAGGTGGTCTTGGCTGGTCAAACCTGATGTAGCTTAATCTGGAACAAATCCATAGCCTCTGGCTTTCTGTGGAAACAAAAGCAGAGCCTCCTTTCCAAAGCAACATATCCTTACATCCAAATTTTGAAGTCAAGGTACCTTTAAAATATACATTTTGGCATAACTTAACAGCTTTTGTAATCAAATGTTTTTCTTCAGTTACGAATATCAGAGAGAACATAATCCAGATTCTCTGTGTGGTAGCCATCTTTACGTGGCTTATTTTTTTATATTAGCTTGAGCCTATTGCTTTGAACTGCAGCCTTCTAAGCCTGAAACGGCGCTGGCGCTGTGGCTGCTGGCTCCGCCCACTTCAGCTTCCCAACATGGCGGTGATTCGTTTTCCGCCAGCTCTGGGAGCCATCAACTCTCAGAAATAGTGGGTCTATGTTTCTATCAAAGCAGCGTGTAGCCAAGAAACCTCTTTTTTTTTTTTTTTGTACTAGCAAAGGCTAAATCCACCACACAGCTTAATGTGCCACTTGCAGAGGCCTCATTCCGCCATACTGCAGGTCGAGCGCACACGCACGCTAGGAACCCGCCAGTAGCTCAAACCGGCAGCTGCCACTCATTTGAGAGAGACAATTAGGAACTGTTTTTAGCTCCATTTTAGAATCCTTTTTCCCAGTTTTTAGGTGGAAACTCTTGCCACCACATTGGACGCCATTTGTTGCTAGAGTTTTCCTGCCTGGCCACTGCCAATCAGTGATTTATTCATTGACCAATCAGCAACACATTTGACATACAGACCATCCCACAGCATTGGTTGACTATGCTTTGAGTCCATTTGCTATCTTTTAATTGTCTAATAGTGTGGCAAGTTTTATAAGTTTACTGCTGCCCATTTGGGTCACTATTTCTAAGATGGGTGTTAAGGATGGAATACAGTAATGTTAGTTAGAAATACTGGCACAGTGTGTGTGTGTGTGTGTGTGTGTGTGTGTGTGTGTGTGTGTGTGTGTGTATGTATAATGCCTTTTATTATCCTGGCACATTTTAGCCATTCAGTGATACACTCTTACAGACTTTTTAAAATTTATGTAAGGGGTGTGTGTGTGTGCATGTGCATTCGCGTGCACTCACATGCACCAGTGCCTACTTCCACAGGTCCATCCTCAGAGGCCAGGGTAGAACATCCTGTGTCATCTTTTGCTCTTATTCCCTTGAGATAAAATTACTATAAGAGAAATGAAAAAGAATTAGAAGTGTTTCTTCCATTAAAGGTCCTAAGATTGGCAGGTTAAAAAACAAATTGTTTGTGGCAAAAATAAAAAAAACTTTAAATAGTTTGGAATCATAAAGCTGAATTCTATTCCATATGAACTTGTAGTCAAAATTTGAAAATAGATGAGAATATAATGATGTTTAAGCAGAAATAGGTAACGGGATTGAGATAGATAATATAAAGTTAATGTTTAAAGAAATAAGTGTTTAAAAACTTGAGTGAATAATGAATAATAAACCAAAATGAGTAGGCAAAGTTTTAAGAGAATGAAATGAAATTGAAGATGTATAGATTTCGGTTTGAAACGATTTAGCCATTAGTTGGTGATTTATTTGTTCATGCACATGGGAAGGAGAACTAATAGAACTTATAAAAGTGGTGAATGTTATATTTGAAATTGAGGATGAGTTAAATGGCTCTGTGATAGGGCTAAAGAAGTTACATGGAGTATAAAACGAGGATTTTTTAAAAAAAATTATGAAGAGGCCAAGACACATGAAGGATAGAACAAGAAGGCCAGCACACTAAGTAGAGTTCAAAATGAAGGAATGGAGGGTGGCCATTTATACAAATTTTCCTGAGTCAGTTATAATTGTGAATTGCAGATTTGAGAACCAACTTTCTAGAAAAATGAGTACGATACCCACATCTAAAATGTAAAGAGAGAGGACTGAAGTTAGTCAGAGCACCATTATGACAAATGGATGTTTAGTCTAACCTTGGTGAATGGAGGGAGCTGGAAGACCAGTAGGAAAGTCTACTGGTTTTGTTTGGGAAATATATTCAAGTTTAGAAGTAGGAACAATAAGTGTATAGAGACAGAAAGATATGTAAGTTTGGATTAAAAGGAAGGCTGTGGAAGAGTGTGTGAACTGACATAGGAAAGAGTTACACATAACATAATCTTGTAAGACTTAATTCAGTTCTCGTTGTTTGCCTGCCTCTTTCCCTCTAAGGCCACAAGCAGTGCTTCTGTGGTAGACTGACTTTTCAAGCATAAATCATGGCCTTAAATGTTCACTGTCCCTGTGTCATGTCCTTTGTTCCCTCTTGTCACATTTTTTCCATCTGTAGAATCTTCTTACTGGACTCTCAAGTGAACCAGATAGATATTATTGTTTCCTCAAGAAAAGACAAGGCTGATTTGTCTTTTCCCTCAGGAGCTTCCGGTCTTCTCCCTGTTCTATTCTTTGCCCCAATAGTCAACGTTAACAGAGAAGTTCTTGAATTACTGAATGATGTCCTAGAATAAGAGATACTGGTAGATGAGAGGGCAGGAGCATGGGAAAGTTAGTGTGCACTCCCTCTCCTTTTCACTTCTTGGCCTTGCTTTTCACTGCAGTGTCCATCTGTGGTTACCACCCCTTCTGGGTGGTCCTCTTATCAAGATCCATGCTCACTGGATTCTGATAACTATTGGCTCTTGTTCGTTTATCCTAAGAGTGATCATGACATGTGCTCTGGCTAAGTAATCATGTTCTCATTCTTAATTCTTTAACTTTAATCACATCTCCTTTTAGAGTTTTATTTAACTCTTTCAGTTTTTTAGTATATAACCTGCTTGCTTTCTGCAAAAACCCACGTTTTCCTCAGAAGTTCCCTGAAGACCAATAAATAGATAATTGTTACATGCTCTCTTGTAAAAATGTCACCATTCCTTAGCTCATGAATTTCCAAAACTGGCCTTTTTTTTAAACTTCAGGACAAACAAAAAGTTTGCTTTTTGCTCTTTTTTTCAGCAGTGGAATTTCATTCTCCTTTACTTCAGCAAAGCTCTCAAACTTTCTCAGTTTAGTGTTCCAGTGATTTTTCCTGGTGTCTCTATAGGCCAAAACATAAAAGTAAATAGCCCACAGTTGTCTTCATTAGGAAGTAAGTGCCAGGTGAAGCGTACCTGTAATCCCAGCACTTAGGAGGTCAAGGAGGAGAGTTCAAGGGCAGCCTGGGATATGCAGAGTAAGACCCTGTCTCAAAAACAGAACAATAAACTAATTATTAATTGGTATTTGTATCTATGACCTAGAAAGTCAGTATTAGGGGAACAAGTATTAAATGCTTTTATTTAGTTCTTATTTAATTACAAGTAATAAATGGTATGCCTGCATGTTGTCTAAAATATAGTTTTCCAACGTTTGGATCATTTCATTTCTTTTTGTTATTGTAGAGAAGGAAGCTTAGTAAAGATTTGATGGCATCAGGATGAACATAGCAGTGCTGATAGTGACACTGTGTACATAAAGCTCATCTGGTAGTTGTCCTAGTGTGCCATAGATGTCACTGTTCCCTCTGAAAAGCATTCCCAAGCACCCTGGGCTCCTCAGCACATCGTTTGGAAATTCATCCTTCCTCGTGCATCTTTGTGTTAGATGTGCATCTTTTTTTTTTTTTTTTTTAGGTACAATACAGTATTGTATTTGTTACACTAATACCTTAGCTACATGTAAATCTGACTTGGTGCCTCTTGTCTTTTTCTATTTATATTCTAGCCCTAGAGTGATAAGCCACACAGATTCCTTATTCATACCCTGCAGTTTTCTGTTACTCAAAATTCAAATTAACAATAAAGTAAAACAAAGCAGGAACTGTATAGTCAGCCAGTATTGCCAGTTAATGCCTAACTTCGATCCTACTGCCCAGCATTTTTGAATTGTACTTTTACTCTGTCCATATTGTATTTCTCCTGTCCTTTGAAATTACTTGTAAACCCTTGCCCTTTAGAACTCACCTGTAGTTTACATTCTAGACAGTGGTGCCATCTCGTTACATAGAAGCCTTAGTTGGTCTGTATGGTGCTTTGTGCCTCAGATTCCATATCTCTAGTCAACTTTCCTAAATTACACTGGGTGTTAGGGGTTAAAGAAAACTGCCAGTTCCTGGTATAAATTATAAAGTACTAATAGTAACTCTAGGTGATAGATAACCACTCAGTTTGGGAAGAGTGTTCACAGGGAACAGTGCAAAGGGACAAAAGGTAAAGGTTCTTGTCCCTGAAACCTGGTAGAACTCCAAGAAACTTACCTTAGCTACCAAATCTCAGATTTCTAATTTATTTCAGTTTGACATACAGACTAGAGACAGGGAAAGAAAAATCAATTAATAATTGATTATTAGTTTTAATAGACTCACTAGAATGGATAGCAAAAACGAAGTGACTGGGGCTGCTCCCTGCATAGTCCCACCGCTTCATCAGTGTAAAGAAAAACAGTAGTAATTCCATCACTAACATTTGTACCCCTTTTATCTGCTTAATCTATAAGCCTTTGCCTCATATATCTTCTTGATCCTTAATAAGTCTTCCTGCTCAAAACAATGGCAGAAGATTGGAGCCAGTAAATCTCCATTATCCTGATTTAAGAAAAAAAAAATCTAAATTACCAATCCTCAGTTTATTCTTGCAATTTATTTCTAAAAATAACTCTAAAATATTTAAACCTTGTGTTTGCATGTGATTTGTGTGTATGTGTATATACCTGTGTGCACCAGTGCATACACATTCAGACACCAGAAGTAGAGGTCAGGGATCTGGTTTTACTACTCTCTACCTTATTCCTTTGAGACAGGATTTGTCACTAAATGTGAAGCTCACCATTTTTTAGCTAGCCTGGCTAGCTAGTAAACCACATCAGTCCTCTTGTTACCCCTTCCCAACTTCAGCACTGGAGTTACTGGTTCCCACAGCCACACCTGACTGCTCAAGTCTTCATGCCTGTACAGCAAGGGCTCCTACCCATTGAGCCATCTCTTCAGCTCCTAAAATACTTGAACTTCTAATGGAATATAAATAGTATTAATGCTCTTTTGTGTGTGTGTGTGTGTGTGTGTGTGTGTGTGTGTGTGTGTGTGTGTGTGTGTGCCACTTGTTAATCTTAAATACTTACATTCTCATACTTTTTATTCCAAGGTAATTTTGCCATATTACTTATGAGTCAGAAATGAGATGAGATCCTGGGATTTCTGATTGTCTATTTTCTGATTCCTTCTTTTGCTAGCAATGAATCTGTATTAGCCAGACATTGTCACTGTGACAAAACACATGTGAAAAATCATCTCAAGGGAGGAAGTTTACTTTAGCTTCCAGTTTCAGAGTTTGGGGTTCATTGTCACTTGTCCCAGTTGATTTTAGACTCGGGTGAAGCAGACATAATGAAAGCACATGAAGGAGGAAGGCTGCTCACCTCCTGACAGCCAGAAAGCAAGTGAAGAAAAAGGACAGAATGCCATTGTAGTCTTCAGCTCTATGCTCCCAGTTTGCTCCTTCCCAGCTAAAGCCCCACCTCCTGAAGTTCCACCACTTCCCAGAAGCACTGCTGTAGTTCAGATCATATGACAACAGAGTATTTCTGACATGTTTTGTCTTGACTCTTGTTTAATTTTTATAAATGTTTTCATTTTCATCAACTAATTTTATAAAGTAAAAAATCTATTATGTATGCATACTAGAAACTTAATAAGTTGTAAAATTTCACAAAATGAAAATTGTTATATGAAAGAAGTAATTTATTGTAGAACCTAAAGGGAAATACATTTAGCTCTTATTGTGAATAATCTGCATAATTCCAAAAAATAAAACAGTGGAAGAGTCTGGTACTTTCTAATTAAAATGTGCATAAATTATAACATACTGCAGAAATCAGCTCATGGCTTGATCCCAACATACAAACTATTGTCTAAGGTATATTTAGTAGTAAGTTGTCAAAACCTTAAGTATGTTTTCACATGTAAACATTATTTCTAATAACCACAGTATACTCTCTCTTGTGTGGATGTGAAATCATATATACTTAACTTGTCCTTGTGATCTGGATATTCAGGTCATTACTAATTTTTTATATGTCTTTTTTATATTATAGTAAATGAACATATTTAAAACATGGGTTAAATACCACCACCCACCTTCATTTGACACAGACTGCTGTGCTCACCAGCCTTGCTGCCTTGTGGTAATCTTGAAAATTCAGTGACCTGATGTTCTTACAGTACTCACAGTGTATGGCACATATAAGTGCCGAAGAGAAGCCATTCCAGGCTTTCTGTGGCCCAATAGTGGGTCAAAGAAATGGGTTTTGACATGATTCTTCTGAGGGAAGCACTGTGACATTTTATCGACAGGACAGCAGGCAACAGTATTTGGAGAAGAGAAACCTGAAAGATTGGGGTTCTAAGTGGAAGAGAAGTTTTGGTGGTTAATGATTGTTCTCAGTATGTGTTCTGGCCTTGAACTTTAGAAATGCATTAGCAGAGATTGTCTGAATATAAGTTTGATTAAGTTAAAATTTGTAAGTTTGATAAAAGTGATGTAAAATTGAAAAAAATTACAGTTTTTTTAAAATACTGTGATTTTGGGTGTGTACTTTGTTTATTGTATTTGTATTTCATATATTTTGTGATATTTTATTCAAGTGTGTGTCCAATGATGTCTTTTCTGTTTGTTTGTTTTTTTTGTTTCTTTTTTTTTTAAAATTATCTTAGTCACGTGAACTGGAAATTTCAGTTTATTGGCGTGATTGGCGATCTCTGTGTGCTGTAAAATTTCTGAGGTTAGAAGATTTTTTAGACAACCAGCGGCATGGCATGTGTCTCTATTTGGAACCACAGGGTACTTTGTTTGCAGAGGTAATAAATGTATTTTATTTAATGTGCATAACTACTGTTGAAATTGTATGTGTTGACAGCATGATGTAGAAGTGCAAGAATGTTGTGGCTGCTCTGCTGCAATATTAGGGGTGTGACCTTGAGAAAAGTCATTTATCCTCTCTAGTTCCGTGTTCTCATCTGGAAAATGAAGGGGTTGGACGAAGTTATAGATAAGATTCCCTTAAGTTCTCAAAACTTAGGATCTAGTAGATTTCATGAAACTATCCTTACAGTTTTCATGTCAACTTGAATTTTCGTCACTACAGGTTACTTTTTTTAATCCAGTTATTGAAAGAAGACCAAAACTCCAAAGACAAAAGAAAATTTTTTCAAAACAACAAGGTAATTACTAAGAATCAAATGTGGTATTTTGTTTATAGAAAATCCAGCTGTCATCTTAAAAGTAATTGTCTTTTCTTTCTTTTTAGTTGTAATTTCTAACATTTTAAGTAGTATTTAAACATATCCTTAATAATAGAATCCATTACTCCATTTCTTTTTTGTTTGTTTGTTTGTTTGTTTGTTTGCTTTGAGACAGTCTAGTAGCCTGTGTGACCTCAAATTATGCTGTCTGACCTTAAAATGATCCCCCTGCCTTTGTCTCTCAATTGCTTAGATTACAGGCATGGACCACCATGCTTGCCTTCAACACTGAGTTTCAGTAATAATCAACTCATGATTGTCTTAACATTTCCCACCACTCCCTGCTTTCTGAGCTTATTTGAAGCAAACTTAGATACCACTGAGTCCTGTTGTTCATTATCATAGATGCCTTAAACTTTAACCATATCTAACTACTAGAGTTAAGAAAGAATCCAAACTTGTATCTATTCTTTAAAATTGTGTTATTTACACTAGTTTTAATTTAAAAAAAAAAACAAAATAATTAAGAACTAGAGAACTAGTTTTTAAGTTACAAATTTTATTCTTCATAAATTATAAACCGATGAATATGGAATTTTTAATTTTTTATGGCTTTTGGTAATATATAAAGAAATTACTTATTTTGCTTTCATTATTCACTATATCTACAGGCAAAACATTTCTCAGAGCTCCTCAAATGAATATTAATATTGCCACATGGGGAAGGCTAGTGAGACGAGCTATTCCCACAGTAAATCATTCTGGCACATTCAGCCCTCAGACTCCTGTGTCTACTACAGTACCGGTGGTTGATGCACGCATCCCTGAACTTGCACCTCCAGCCAGGTATATGTCATAGAAGGCTTAAGTATATCTTACTCAGTCCCAGTCTTTCCAAGTAAAATTGAGAAACTACTGCACTCCTTATTTAAAAGAAGTTAGTTTGCTTTCGTTTTGCAGCTACTTAAAAATAAAGACTTTGATTGCTGTTTCGGTAAATTGCTTTGTCTTCTGTAAGTGATTCTACAGTAACCAAATTGGACTTTGATCTTGAACCTGAACCTCCTCCAGCCCCACCACGCGATTCTTCCCTTGGAGAGATAGATGAATCTTCTGAAATGAGAGTTTTGGATATACCTGGACAGGCAAGGCATTCTAACCCTTCTTTAATACAATTCCTTCTTACAGTAAAAGCATCATAATGACTAAAGTGTACATTTCAATTAAAATTACCAGTATGAGCTATGAGTTTGTGTTTCTTTTTTAATTGTTGTTTTGGTTTTGGGGGGTTTTGTTTTGTTTTTGTTTTTTCATGATTAAATTTTCTCAAGGAGATGAAGTTGATGGGAGATAGCCCCTTTCTTCCTGTTGGAACACTGTTGTCATTAGCCTCTGTTTTCTCACAGGCCCAAAGGAATGCAATGGGCTGCATAAAGTAGAAGATAATGTGTTGCTCTTTTTGTGGTTTTGTTTTTGTTTTTGTTTTTTTCTATAAGAACAAGTAACCAAATCAAATTGTTTCTCTAAAGTTTTTGGAATTGTTTCTCCAACTTTATGATTATCAAATAATTTTTTTACTGGAGGTCTTCTAGTTTATTGAGCACTTGATATTTTACAGGGTTCAGAAACTGTTTTCGATATTGAGAATGACAGAAATAACATTCGTCCAAAATCCAAATCTGAATATGAGCTTGACATTCCTGACTCAGGTCGAAGTTGTTGGAGTGTTCGAGAGCTTGAGGAGAAAAGGTGAGGAACAAGTAGGTGTGATGCAATGCTGCTGTCCATTTGGTCCTATAGTTGCCTTATTTTTGATTATTACTCTTTTAGATCTCAACAGAGGTTTCAGTTCAATCTACAAGACTTCAGGTGCTGTGCTGTCTTGGGGAGAGGACATTTTGGAAAGGTAATCTTTCGGCACTTTAGGAATACATACAAGATTAGTAATTCAAATGGAAATGAATTATTTTAATCTTATTTCAGGTGCTGTTGGCTGAATATAAACACACAAATGAAATGTTTGCTATAAAAGCCTTAAAGAAAGGAGACATTGTTGCTCGAGACGAAGTAGACAGGTCAGTTTTTTAAAATGGAAGTTTTTCTTTGAGGTGAGAGATTAAGAGTGGACAGCAATAAATCTGAGTTCCTAGAAATATTTGATGAACTTAAATTTATCTATATGGCAAAAGGCAGACATAATTAAATGTTGCTTTTCTTTCCAGTCACTTCTCTCCCTTAGGCTGGGTTTGTGGATACCAAGTAAAGACAGTGGAATGTTTAAACTAATTCCATTACATTTTTATAAGTTGAGATGCTAATAAAGTATTAGCATGGAACTGTTACTTATTTGTGACTTAGTAAAACTAATTGCATTTTAGCCTCTGAAACAGGTAAAATGTCATTTCCTGATAGTCCGCAAGTAACTCAATGGTTAATACCATCACTTTTGAAATACACCTTTATGAATTTTCTCTTCTACATATTTTTTAAAAATTATAATTATTTATTCTGTATATGTACACACATGCAGTGGCATACAGCATACATGTTGAGATCATTTATATGTATGAGTGTTTTGCCTGCATGTATGTCTGTGCACTATGTGCATTCAGTACCTATTGAAGTAGAGGGTGTTGGACCCTGTAGGATTTGAGTTACAGACAATTGTGAGCTGTCATGTGGGTAACAAAAATTGAGCCTGAGTCCTTTAGAAGAAAACCAGTGTGCTTAACTGCTGAGCCATTTCTTCAGTTACCCCCTTTGTGTTTTTTAATTCATATTTTTTAGTATAGTGCCTTAGCTTTCAAAGAGTTTAATAATGGTAAATGCCATGGATACATCTTTATATGGTTATTACAATGCAAGGACTTTAGGAATAAAAGATTAGAATTCAAGAATATATCTTAATATGATTCATACACATGCATATATGTGGAAATATTTTATAAAAATGACATGTTTATCAGAAAGGCTTTCATATGATATTTAGTAGTGTTTTTCTTACACTACTAAGTATCTTAATAGAAAGTAGTCCTTGCAGAGACTGGACAGATAGGTCATCTATGAAGAGCATTTGCTGCTCTTTTAGAGGACCAGGTTTGGTTGCCAACTCCCACATATAGATAGTTAGTTTGGGGTTTTTGTTTTGCTTTAATTCTCTATTTTTATGACTAGGGATTGAACCCAGAGCCTTGTGCATGATAGGTAAGGACTCTGCCACTGAATTACATTACCCAACCCTCTGTTTGCTTTTTTGAAACATATAGTTCAAACAGGTTTTGAACTTGTGGTCTTCTTGCCCCCAGCTCCCAGGTATCTGGGTTTAGAAGCCTGCACACTAGACCTAGTCATGTACATTTATACATCCGTGACACATACATATATCTGTATTTAACCACATTTGCCTTTCTAGTTGATGCTTGCAATGTTTTTTAATTCTTCATATAAGTAGTTCTTAGAATTAAAATAGGTTGCTGGGCATAGGGGCACACATTTAATCCCAATAGTCAGGAGACTGAGGCAGAAAGATTGCTGTGATTAAGTCCAGCCTGGGCTACATGCTGAGATCCTGACTCAGATCCCTCCAAAAGAATTTAAAATTTAGACCATTGTTTAAAAATTGACATTTAAAATAAATTGGAATTTGCCTATTTGACTTTTACCCTTTCCCCCCCTACTTTTTCTCATTCTTACCAAATCATATAAAACAGATACATCTTTGATAGCCAAACTACCAAAAAATGGAATTTATGGAGCTTATAAAATAGTCAACCATTTTAAATACATAGAAGTGTATTTATGTTACAGAACAGATAAGTGAGGGATGATCTTTTATTCCTTCTATTTGAACTTGAAATATCAGAAGTTTCAAATGTTTTTATTTCCTTGAACAGTTTGGTTTTATTCCAGGTTTGTAATGTTAATAATGTTGAACTCAAGCCAGTCATGGTGGCACTGGCTGTAATCCCAGCGCTCAGGTGGCATAGGCAGGTATATATCTGGGAATTTGAGGCCACCCTCCTCTATGTTGAGAGTTCTAGGCTAGTCCATGCTACATAGTGAGACCTTGTCTTGAATTCATTTGTTCCTAAAATAATGAGAAACTAGTCATAGATTGAGCATCTATAATCTAAAAATCTAAAACCTGAAATGCACAAATTCTAAACTTTTTGACTAAAGATGTGATGCCAACATCTATCACTCAATGTTCACAAATGTTTCATACACAGTTATTTAAAATATTGTTGTAAAATTACTTTTAGATTGTGGATATAAGGTACATATGAAACATAAATTAATTTTGTGTTTAGACCTGGGGCCCATTGCTGTACTGTATCTCATTACCTGTGATGAAAAACAGTTCTGGCCTTGAGCACTTCAGATAAGGTATCTCTAACCTTTACTACTGTGTTATCCTGGTAGCTTATATAGCTTTTTGCTACATTGTCATTACCTTGAACCACAACTTTGTAGAAAGATGCTTTCTAAATAACTCAATCAGAATAATCCTTTTTTTTTTTTTTTGAGACAGAGTTTCTCTGTGTAACAGTCCAGAATAATCTTAATATCACCACAAATAAAAAAGTATAGATCAGAGACTAGAGCCAAAGCCAAATCCTAAGCCATTACCTCAAGAAAAAGAATCAGTTAAAAAAAATAGACCAGTATATTCTTAAATGACATATATTACTTGTAAATATGACTAGAAAATAACTTAAAATAGTTATACCTAACCAGAATCCTTTATGTTTACCTTGTAGTTTGCCCTTTTAATAATTCCATCAAGTTCTTTTTAACTCTGTGTTACTCTTTTATTGTTGTTATTTTGGGGAAGATAAAGTCTCTATGTGGCCCAGGCTGGCCTGCAGCTTGCAGTTCCATTTGCTGAGATTACAGGTGTGTGCCCAATATTCAGTCGTGCCCCACCCCCCTTCCCTTGATCATGAGTCTCTAAATTTGTTCTGTAGTCTGGGCTATATTGTTTTTATATTATTTTACTTAGAAGTGTGCCACTTTACCTAGGTTACAGTAAATTTCAAGTCAGTTTCTTTAATATGTTATCGTTGAAAACCAAAGTAACATCACACTCAGTCTCATTACTTAGTTTTCCTACCACTGTTCTGAACATTCAGTTCATCTCTCCCACCGCGTGCAGTGTTGTAACCACTCACTCAGGGTTTTTATCAATTTATAATAATTGTAACAGAATAGAAACAGAAGTCGTTTCAGTGTGGGTATGGGTGTGTGTGTGTGGTGCAGAAAGCCAAAGCTTTTCAGGTTATGTGGGGTTCAATCCTAAAACCTGAGTTTTATTAATGGTTTGGTTTTCTACTGGCTAAGATGTTCATTTATTTCTTTCATAGATTTTAATAACTGATGTGAACATTATTTTTTCATACCTTTTAATAACTGCTGAACTCTGAACAAAACTGGTTACTTAGGGCAACAATATAAAAGCATTGTTAGTAAAGAAGGCTGAATAAATTTTACCTACAAATAAATGTTACAGACAATAGCAGTTTATTAGAAGGATATCATTATATACTGATAGATTTAGGGCCCCTTTTTTTAAAGGAGAAATTGGATTTATACTGTTCTAGAAAATGAAGGATACAGAATTTAAAGTTTGAGGGGCTGTCAAGATGGCTTAGTGTATAAAAGTACTTAGCACACCTGACAACTAGCTCTTACAGATTGTCCTCTGACCACTATATATATTCATTGTCACCTGTATGTAGCAGCACACATACTCAACAAAAAATAAATACATAAATGTAATTACAAATATTAAAGTTTGAATTGTGAAAAGTTTTAAGGGGAGTATGCAATTTAGACAACATTGAAACAGTTTAAAGATTATTATATAGTTTTCTTGGATGCTGTAAAATGCTTAAGACTAAAATCATTGTGTTAATTTGAATTGTTAAAGAAGCTTCTTCCTCTCTCTAATCTTATCTTCAATATTGTCAGGATGTCTTTTCTACCTGTCTTAGGGTTTCTATTGCTGTGAAGAGACACCATGACCATGGCAACTTTTATAAAGGAAAACATTTAATTGGGTGGTTTACAGTTCACAGGTTCAGTCCATTATCACTGTGGTGGGACATGGAGGAAGGCAAGCAGACATGATGCTGAGAATTTTGTATCTTGACATGCAGGCAGTAGGAAGTGGTCTGAGACTGGGTGTGACTTGAGCATATATGAGACCTCAAAGCCCACCTCCACAGTAGCACACTTCCTCCAACAGGGCCACACCTTCTCCAACAAAGCCATACCTCCTTATAGTGCCACTTTGGGGGCTATTTTCATTCAAACCACCACACTACCTCTCACATGGTCAGTTCATATCCAATCTGACATCCATCAAGTAGAGTACTCGTGATCCACCATAAATTCACCCATAATGGATTACTAAATCACACATAAATATCCCTCATGTTTATAATTTGTTTGAGCCCAAATTATATCTTAGATAAGCTTTGTCTTACCTCATCTAAATATTTCACATACATTAACTCAAAAAATGCAGTTTGTTTTAATAAAGCAGATGTTTTTAGAATCTTATTTAAAAAAATTTTAACACATTTTTCAATAAATTTAAGTAGGACAAAATCAAAGGTATTAACTTAAATTTTTTCCTATGGATATTTATGCCTGTGCTTTATGTAAACATCAAAGTAAAGCTTAGGAGTATTAGTGTGGCTTTCTAAGTATGTAAAAATTTAAAACAAGATCTTGGCCTGATAATGCACACCTGTACTGCTTGCACTCTGAAGGCTAAGGCAAGTGGATCATGAGTTTGTGGCCAGTGTATGTCACATGAGACTGTCAAAATAATTAGAATGTGTGAAATCAGTATCTAGTTATTTAGAATGTGAATCTGTAAGGAGCTCAAATGTTATCAGAAACTGCATTTTTTTCAGTACTTACATGTAAACTGGTGTGTTTGCTCTTCTCCTAGTAGAGCAAAAACACAGAATTTAAAATACTTTCGTAACAAATATGATTCTTAATGGCTACTAGGCTTATTTAAATTTTCAAGTCATTCATAATATAATTTGGATACTCTCATATAAAATATTCCATCTTTTGTGAGGGGTGGTTTGGGTTTTTTGTTTGGATAGTTGGTTAGTTGGTTTGTTGATTGGTTTTTTGAGACAGGTCTCTCTGCATAGCCCTAGCTGTCCTGGATCTACTCACTATGTAGACCAGGCTGTCCTCAAGCTCACAGAGACCTGGCTGCCTCTGAGTCCTGAGTGCTGTGATTAAAAACATGTGCCACCATGCCTGGCAACTTTATCATTTAAAAAAAAAAAATTAATAAATTAATAACACTAGTAATTTACCCTGACATTTGGAATGCCACACAACAATCAAAATCTAAGCATTTAAAAATATTTTAGGATAATGATGATCATAATCATGTATGGTGCCCATGAAGTTCAAAGAACAAGTTCATGGTGTTCTTTCCTACCCTCCAACTTTGTGTGTTGCAGACATTGAACTCAAGTAGCTAATCACTCACTGGCTTTGTCCTTAATTTAAAAATAAAAGCATTAAACAGAGCTTTAAGAATTTTTTTTTATTCTAAGTTGCAATAGAAACAGAAATGAAGCTTACTTAGTATTAGAAATATATATTATTTCTTAATCAGGTTTATCTATTGCTCCATATTTTGATCAGGTACTAAAGAAAGTTAATTCAAGCTTCATTTGAATAATAATATATTATTATTAATACTTGACATCAATTTGTCAGGTATTAATACTTGATATCAATAATACTTGATATTTCACTGAGTTTTGCTAAATATTTTCAGGAGAAGGGAGAATTCTTTTGCTTTTGCTGTCTAGGGAACATAAATGTTCCACATTCAAGGAGTTTTGCCACATTCCTTTCAAAAACTTGTCTTGTTCTTGTGGGGATTGCTACAAACATTTGTATGATATCACAGAAGATCACATTGTTTTCAAAGAATTCCCTTTTGAAACGTGTAGAATTCTCTTTGCTTTCTTGTCAGTCTTCTAGATTAAATTTTTATCAGCCTATCTGTATCTCTCAGCTTCATATTTTTTGATAAAAATTTGAATACTGAAGCGAATGAATTATAAATGCTGTCCTTGGAATTACCATGTTCACAAACTTTATTTACTTTTTGGGTCTCTCTATGTAAATTAGCTATAATTACTAGCCCCATTTGGGCCAAGCTGTTATTATCATACAAACTGTATAATCTTTATGTTCTGCTACTCATTAATATATTTTCAGTTGCCATTATATATCAAGTAGAACATTTCTCATAATATTGCAAAATACATTTTTATGATTTTTAAATTCATAAGTTTGAAATTTTATTTCAAATTTTGGTATTATTTTTCTCTTACAGTCTGATGTGTGAAAAAAGAATTTTTGAGACTGTGAATAGTGTCAGGCACCCCTTTCTGGTGAACCTTTTTGCATGTTTTCAAACAAAAGAGCATGTTTGCTTTGTGATGGAGTATGCTGCGGGTGGGGATCTGATGATGCACATCCATACCGATGTCTTCTCTGAACCCAGAGCTGTGTGAGTATGCCTTAGACATCTGCCTCACTCTCTGTGACTTTTACACCTTGGTTCTTCCCTTGGTTCTTACTTTTTGCTGAATACTTTTTGTGTTTATGTACTCTCTTGTCCATGATGAAAATTTCATGAATTACCATTATTTCGTACTTGATAATTTTGATTCTACTTAGGCTACATTTAGATTGTTTTTATTTTAGCTGTTAGCTTTCCCCCTACAGAATGACATCCTAGAATCCTAACTTTAAAGGTAAATTATACTGCAAGTACAATGTGTGTGTGTGTGTGTGTGTGTGTGTGTGTGTGTGTGTGTGTGTGTGTGTGTTTAAAGTGTAGGAATGTTGGTATCTCTTATTTGTTTAAAATATTTATATTTGTGTTTTATAGGGTAAGTCTGTATTTATCATATTTCTCAAGAATGTTTAGGGGAAAAAAAAAAGCTGGTATAGGTTGATTGTCCATTACACAAAATGCTTCAGATTTTGAAATTTTGCCAAATATTCCAAATCCTTAATCACAAAATTCTCCAAGTTCTATACCTTTTTTTTTTCTTTTTTCCTAGATAAGGTCTCCCCATGTTACCCAAGCTAATCTTAAATGTTGTATTTATCCTAGGCTGGCCTTGAAAGCCAGAACCATCCTCCATCATCCTCCCAAGTTTTAGGATTGTAGGTGTTTACTACTAAACCCAGCTCTGAAACTTTCTGAATGTTGTATTAGAGCCTTTCATATTTCAGATTTGGGGATTAGGGATGTTCAGCTTATATTCTTATTGCCTCTAGGGAAAGAGATGGAAAAGAGACTTCAGGATAAACCATTTTTGTAGTTCATCGAAATTGTGTATTAAAAGTTAGCTTAATCAACTACATAAACATTAAGATTAGTAAGCATTTTAGATTATAGGCCATATACAGTATATTATTTATTGTTCTAATTTTACAACTTTTACATAGTGGAAACCTATGAAAGTACTCCTATTAGCTGTATCATACAAGACTCACCACGTTTATATCTCTAGTCCCAGTCTCTTCCCTAATGGCCCGGCTATTAATAGTCTCCCGCTCAGGACCAGCTTTTCCATTTGTAAGGCCCATAAAAATCTCATTGAGCATCTCAAGTTGTTTTCCTGCCTGTTTTTCTACATTTCCCAGGCCTGCTACTTTCCCAGTCTTCCTCATCTTAATAAATAGCAATATTACCTTCTGTGGTGTTCAAGCCACAATGCAGTGTCATTCTTGGTCCTCTTTTTCCCTCACCTGTAACATCCATACAGTTAGCAAATCCACTTGGCTCTCTTCAGAATTTTCCCAAATCATTAGACTAAAAAATCCAATAAGTACTTTTATTGATTTTACTTTTGAATTATCTGAAGTCTATTTTCTGATGAAACATCAGCTGACATTCATGTAATAATTTCACTTTCACACCTTTGATTTTCTGTGTAACTGGTAGAGGTGTGTTTACATAGACAGTGATAGTGTCAACAGCTTTCAGTTTTCAGATAGGAAAACAAGAATTAATTCTGATGTATAGTAAAGTATTTTAAAAGCAGGCCAAGTAGTAGAAACTCACTAATATTTCATTTTCTGAATGTTTAAAGCTTAAAAAATTTTCCTTATTTCTATTTTATGTGTGAGTGAGTGAGTGTCTGCATGTATGTTTGTGTACTACATGCATGCAGTACCCATAGAAGGCAGAAGATAGAGAAGGATCCCTGTAGGTGTTTTAACATTTTTAAGGTGGTAGTGCAAAGTAGACCCTCTATTCAGGACATGGTACCAGGAGGATCCTGAATTTAGGTCAACCTGAACTACATAAGTAGTACCTGGATTCAAACAAACATAAAGCATAAAAATATGTTAAGCAGATATTTACTATACATGGGAATTATTTCTTGTTTTGTTTGGTTTTGATTTTAAAAAAACTTAAAAATTGTTACTCATTTACTCCCTTATTAACAGAGGAGCAGTTCCTCTATCCTGTTGAGTAATGTGACAGCTGGAACAGAGCCTGGCACATACGGCGGTGGGATCTGTACCACCTGAGACTGCAATGAAAGCAGTTGAATGTTTGTAGCTGTGCTGTTTTCCAGTGTGTGGCTCTAAACAAAGGAGTTCCTCTGTCTGAGCTTCATTTTCTGCTTTTGTAAAATAGAGACTTGAAGAAATGCAAGTAACAAAATCACCTGACTGTACCAGACTTAGTCTGTGTTTTCCCATTTGTTTTTTAAGATAAATATAATCAGTACAATCTGTTAAAAAAAAAAAAAAACAGAAAAGGAGGAACTTTTTTAATTGTTGCAATACTGTTTTGCAACTACGATGTTTGCTGTAAAAAAAAAGCTTGACAAAACTATCTTGATTAGTGTATCAAGTTTAACAAGCTGCACACAAATGCTTTAACCTGTTCATAAGATTGAACTGACTTGTAAGTAGTTGCATTTAAAAATTCTTCTAAATTACAACCCCATTTTTATAAAAATGAGTAAACCTTAAACCTGAGTATAATACCTATATGTATGTAGTATTAATGTACTGACTTCACATAAAAAAATATAATTATCTCTGTGGATGGCAGTTGAGTTGGAGTGATAGGAATAAATTGCTGAGTAAAATATTATACTTTGGTAAAGGGGTAGGTAATAATGCATATTTTATAGAAAAGATAGTTTTTTAATATTTAAAAATTATTGTAAAATATTATAAAAGATAATTATTTTAGATAATTAAGAACCTAGTTTTCCTAGATATCTGTAGATTTGCATTTGTAAATTCATTCATTTATTTATTCTCACCCTCACTCAGCAAACCTATTATGAGTCAGGATTTTGCTATGCCTTAAGAGTTGACATTACAGCTAGGCTCAGTTTTTTCTGGAACCCAAAGCCATGTATCCATGCTAGGCTCTGTTTCCTGCCCCACAAACAATCCTAAATCCACACATCTAAAACCAGACATTTTCTCAACAATACTTTATTTCTTTGTTACCTATTTATTTCTATTCTTTACTATTCCCTCACCTTGAATAACTTAATTTTCTTTACTAGCACTGTACTGGAATTCCTCATAATCTTTCTTCTGTTCCATTGTAAAAGCCTTATTTGTTTGTTTTCTCTCTTCACTACATACTTCTATCCCAGTACTTACAATGTCCCTAATATAAGTGTTTTCCCCCATTAAAATGACCTGATCCCCTATCATTATAAGAGCAAGTTACAGTATCTGTTATATGACATTCATGATTCTTCTCAGGTCCTTTCAGCTTCATATCCTGCTATGCTCCCCATAGACTCCCATCCTGTGCTTTTATCCACAACTGTAATAAGTATTTTTCTGTCCTGCCAGCCAGCTCTCAAATAATGACACCAAGATTTCTTATGAAATCCATTTATTTAACCCATTTATATTAATCTATGTTCTATCATATGGCCTTCCCTCTCTTCCATCTTGTACCTCCTATTTCCTCTACATATCTCCCCGCACCTCCTGCATGCCTAGATTCCTCTCTTACTCTTCTTTTCTCTCCCTGGAAATCCTGCCTAGCTATTGGCCATCCAGCTTTTTATTATACCAATCACAGCAAATGCACCTTCACACAGTGTACAAATATCCCACAACATTTCCCACTTTTTGTCTAAATAAAGTGGAAAGATTTTAACTCTGATGTAGTAAAACTGCATACAGTAAGAAAAATTATCATGTAAGAATTACATTCACAATGTCCAGTCCATTTGTATTTATCATATTCAGAGAAAATACTCTAATATCTACCTTATCTTGGTGAATTTAAAGTTTTATACCTAAACCATTTTCTATTATAACTTGTATTACCATCTTTAACCTATCTTTTTAGACCTCAAAACATTTTTTTAGATGTACAATCTAAGGCTTTATGTCTCTCACCCTTATACACTTGATACCTTTTTTATGAGTTTTTCTGAATTTGGTAACAAGGAAAACTATAACTGTAACTATCTCGCCTTCAACCCATCAGAGACCCCAGAAGGATATAGTATTACCTGAGTAAACAAGTGCAAAGCAAACAACTTCCAAAACTATAAAAACGACAGAGACAGCTGGCTATCTGGACAATCACCCAAGTTTCCTCTGCAACATTGGGGCATCCATCTCCAGTCTACAGGCCTAGAATATCTAATAGACTCTTCTCTTAAGCAGGAATTTTGAAGGACTGTCTGACCTTGCCTTAGGAAACTTCAGCAGTCACCTTTTCGTGTGTCCTGCTTGTCCAATTTGGACAGCATACTCTCAGCAGTCGAGGAAGGGTAGTTTCTTGCCCAAATAGCTAGCTTTGCCACATTAAAAACAAACTCCATATGGAGGTTTTCCAGTGCCCATCATCCCATTTTGAAGTAAATTGGTGCTACCAGGAGCAGATGTGTCTGACTGTTATAAAAAGCCTTATGTTATTAAAAACATTTTAAATGCTGTATTTTGTAGGTCTTTGAAGTGTTTGAAGACTATCTATTTAAAATATACCTCTGTTTGACCTTGAAAACATACTTAACGTGACTATTAAGTTTGATGTCATAGATGACTAACTACTAACCTGTATTTTTTTATTATCCTAAATAGCTTTCAAGGACTAGAACTTTATATTTTTCAATGAGCTGCATGGGTATAATACCTTAAACAAGAGTCGAAACATATATATACAGTATAACAAAAATAACCTTACATTTGTATTGATATACAAAATTCCATACCATTGTAAAATATTTGAGACTAGTGGTTGTTCAAAAGTAGACTCAACAATCCACTCTTTTACCCTATCATTTCTATACTATATTCCCCCCTTTTCCCTTCAGAAAGAGAGAATCCACAGAATGACAAAAAATACCCACCCCAATTCTTGGGTATGTGGGTGTTATGTTTTTTAGACTGGTTTTGTTGTTTGGCAGTGACAATATCTTTAGGGGACCCTAGAAAATTGGGATAATGATCGAGTCCTGGAAGAGCTAATTGTATTATGTTTTGTTTAGTTTTTGTGTGACGGGAGAGTATAGCTTATCTGAAGTCTTGGCTGAATAAATAGTCTGTGAGGCTGGACCACCTCAGCTAGCAACTTTGAAGTTCTTTTGGATGTAGAATTTTGAGGAAACTGCAACAGGCATTCTGAGAGGCTGGATCACCTGGGCTACTTGTCATATATATAGGTGTCTGGTCTTTTTTTTTTTTTTTTTAAACACATAAACTTTGTTTTTTTGTTTGTTTTTTTTTTAATTTTTTTATTTTTATTTTGCAATACAATACAATTCAGTTCTACATATCAGCCACGGGTTCCCTTGTTCTCCCCCGTCCCGTCCCCCTCACCTTCCCCCCAGTCCCTCCCCCCCCATTCCCACCTCCTCCAGGGCAAAGCCTCCCCCGAGGACTGAGATCAACCTGGTAGACTCAGTCCAGGTAGGTCCAGTCCCCTCCTCCCAGGCCGAGCCAAGCGATCCTGCATAGGCCCCAGGTTTCAAACAGCCAACTCATGCAATGAGCACAGGACCCGGTCCCACTGCCTGGATGCCTCCCAAACAGATCAAGTCAATCAACTGTCTCACCCATTCAGAGGGCCTGATCCAGTTGGGGGGCCCTCAGCCATTGGTTCATAGTTCATGTGTTTCCATTCGTTTGGCTATTTGTCCCTGTGCTTTATCCAACCTTGGTCTCAACAATTCTTGCTCATATAATCCCTCCTCATTCTCGCTAATTGGACTCCCAGAGATCTACCCAGGGCCTAGTCATGGATCTCTGCATCCAGATCCCTCAGTAGTTGGATGAGGTTTCTAGCACGACAATTAGGGTGTTTGGCCATCCCATCACCAGAGTAGGTCGGTTCGGGCTGTCTCTCGGCCATTGCCATCAGTCTGTTGTGGGGGTATCTTTGTGGATTTCTGTGGGCCTCTCTAGCACTTTGCTTCTTCCTATTCTCATGTGGTCTTCATTTACCATGGTCTCCTATTCCTTGCTCTCCCTCTCTGTTGTTGATCCAGCTGGGATCTCCCGCTTCCCCAAGCTCTCTTTCCCTCGACCCTCGCCCTTCACTACCCCCACTCATGTCCAGGCTGTTCATGTAGATCTCTTCCATTTCTCTGTCATTGGGCGATCCCCGTGCCTTTCTTGGGGTCCTGTTTTCCAGGTAGCCTCCCTGGTGAATTAAACACATAAACTTTTTAAAGGTAGCATATATATCTGTGTTAACATAAGTATGAGATGTGCAGTGTATACAAGTCAGCTAAAGATGATTTTTTTTTTGTTTTATGTTTGAGCAGGTAAAAGACATCTGTCAACTTTATAAGTCGGTTTGGACTGTATAACCAAACTAATGTAAATCTCTATTCATGCCATATGAAAGGATGTCATGTAATAATAAGTCATGAGGACTCTGTAGCCAACAAGATGTATCATGTCTCAATCAATCTCAGAGGTGTTTTCATGTAGAGGGATCAGCATGCACATCCCCTGTCTTTTTTGTCTTTTTTCCTCATGTCTGTAGCCACGATCCTCAGGAGGTCTCCCCTAATCAAATCTGATCTTTATTAATTTTGAAGAGAATCATAACTTTTTGTTTCTTGTGGAAACAAAGGCATAACCTCTCCCAACACAGTATATTTTTTGACATTTATTCTGAAGTAAAGACAGTTTTAAAATGTATAGGCTAGTTTAATTTGGTAGTTTTCATAATCCAATGTCTCTCAGCAGCTATTGTTTTTTGTACACTAGCATTTAAAAAATTTAAAGTTAACAAAGCACCATACAGGATTCAGATGCCCTGTGTATTTCCCAACCTTACGTGGCTTTTTTTTTTAATATATTACTTTATTTTTTTTAAGACTTCATTATTTTTACCCCCCTCCCACCCCCCCATGACTGTCTATACTCATTTTTTACTGTATCTGTTTAAATGGTTTCTTGGTCTTGACCACTTTACTGCTCACCTGTAGCCTTCCCTGACTGTGTGAGCCAGGCCTTAAACTGTGAAGCAGCATATTAGCCCTCTGCCGCATGGCTCCATTTGGCACATGGCCTGGCAGCTGGCTCCACCCACTTCAGGTCTGTGAGAGTGGAGCCTCATGCCCGTGGCCTGGGCCTGGAGCCAGTCTATCTGGTAGGTAGGCACTTCTACCTAGTCTCCCACCATTGAGTAGTGTGCAGCCTGCTGCTCTTAAACCCCATTCAAGTGTTTGGTAGCAGGGCCTCTTAAAAGAGCCACATCTGTGTAAGCTGCAAACGCTGAGCTACTCAGAACTTTTTTTTTTTTAAAGCTTTCTCAGGCCCTATGTAGATTTACATGCTGTTCACTGGGCACCAAATGTAATGAGTCTTTTTCTGTCCTGCCAGCCAGCTACCAAATAATGACACCAAGACTTATTATTAATTATATAAGGTCAGCTTATAGTTTAGGCTTGTTCCTAACTAGTTCTTATAACTTAAATTAACCCATTTATACTAATCTACATTCGATCATGAGGCATTACCTCTCTTACATCTTGTACTTCCTGTTTCCTCTGTGTCTGCCCACCTCTCCTGCATACCTAGATTTATCTCTTCTTCCTCTCTCTCCCCAGAAATCCCACCTATACCTCCTGCTTAGCTATTGGCTGTTCAGGTTTTATTACACCAATCACAACAAATACATCGTCACACAGTGTACAAATACCCACAACACACAACAGATTCCTTACTAGTTGTCAAACTGGCAGCTTTCATGTCTCTATTCTGTTCCCTTTTTAAGGGAATGGCCTATATTTGCTTATAAAACTTCTGCTTTGCCACTCTGTCCTTCCATCCTTAAAGTACATTGTAATTCCTCCTACAGAACCAAACCAAAAGTCCTCTCTGAAGACCCTCAGTGAGTACCAGGCCAAATGAATGCATAACCATATTCTCGCATTTTTTAAATTTGTCTCAAATAGCACAATACATTGTACTTAGTAGGAATAAATAAATATTTGAGGACTTAGCTAACTACAAAATTATGCATTGAACTATAAAAGGGTTCAAGAGCAGTGAAGTTTATTAAACATTTGATTTAATTTTTCCATCAGATTTTATGCAGCATGTGTAGTTCTCGGGTTGCAATATTTACATGAGCACAAAATTGTTTATAGGTAAGTGCATTTTTCTTGTTTCTAATAGCTTACTTCCACGTGAATTAGAATTCAGGATAATTAACAAGGATATTTTGTGCTTAACCAACTTTTTAGTTTTCTCCTACATGTGATAAGTGATTTCTACCCCAAGTTGGAAAGATAGATCATTAGCATGAGAGTTGTGTGATGGACTTCTTGGTTCTTGGCCCTCTGCTCATTTCCTAATTAAAATAGTGAAAGTATGAGTTGGCCTGTGGTGACACAGTTCACCAGTAATATTCATCTAGTGATTACATTTAACCATCTACTACAGAAAACTTCTGTAGCTAATTGGCCCCACAGAGAGAAAAACACAGCTATGCCAGAATGTAAACTACCATGCTGCTCCTTCATTAGGATGTCTTGAATAACATGGGATGGTAGTGAGGTTATAATATGTGACGCCCTAGGTTTGATCTCCAGCACAAAAATATATAAATAAATAAGAAAATCCTGCCATTATCCAAACTAAAAAGTATATTGGTGGTATAGCCCATTCATATCTTGGCACTGGCTCCTTGTCAAACTGCAGAACAGCTTGTGGCCAGCATCTGGTCCCTGGCCACACTGAGTAGTGCTGCTCTTACTGCACAGTTCTGCACTGCATGGTGCTAGAGAGCAAGCTCTTTATGGGAAAGCCAGTCAGAATAAGGAATCTATAAACAGTGGTTTATTCAAACTTGTAACAATGTTTTTAAGATAAAGATTTCCTCATGGTTCTGTTTACGTAAAGTATTTTAAACTAGCTTGATTTGTAATCGATTAGCTTTCTCTTTATTTTAAATTGTACTCTTAAACATTAAAACTTATACTTTATTTATACTGTTAGCTTAAATTCTTTGATAATGTGTATAAACAAACTTCAAATTGTGACTAAGATTACACTAAAAATTTAAACTTGAATAAAAGGTATTTAAAATTAAAATAAACGTTTAAAGAGAGAATGTTCATTTTTGTAAATATATTCTCATCTATATAACAAAAAATTACTTAAAAACTCTATTATTACACAAAAGGAAGAAAAATGAGAGCATCCTGTGCTATAACTTGGAAGAAAGAGTTCCCAGAAGACAAAATTGGGTTCCTCTTGAAAATAAAAATTCTGTTTTGTACTATGTGGCTTACTGGTTTATTTTCATGTTTCCACCTTGAACAGAGATTTGAAGTTGGACAATTTGTTGCTAGATACAGAAGGCTTTGTGAAAATTGCAGACTTTGGTCTTTGCAAAGAAGGTAATTGGACTTTTAAAATTCCTGTTGTGATAGATTATTGTTCCTTTGTACTTTGGTAGTTTTCAAATTTGTATATGAAAAACATTTTATTTTTTATTTTAATTTATGCCATTAAAATATGTGGGTTGCTCATATTGCCCATATCAAGACTTTGTTCTGTGGATATAAATAGTGGTTGTTTCCATACACTGCAGCATGAGACTCAGCGTCTCTGTATGGTTGATGTTCTCCCAGTATTTTAACATGGTACTAAGGTCTGGCTTGTTGATTGGGACTGTGCCAAATGAAATACACACACCTAGTGACTTTGCCAGCTTCTTAGAACTATTAACATTTTAAATTGGAAAGAAAGAAGTATGTAAATATCTCAAGATTTTCTATATATTTAGAATTAAATAAAGCAGTAAACTGAGGCAATTTAAATGAAAGGTCATGTGAGAAAGTATAAAGATCATGGATGTAAACACTAAACACTGCTAGGTTAGGTTTGACTCTTAACTTTCCACTTACATTCTGTGTGTCTTTGAAAAACTTGTTTTCATTTCATTGTGTCTATTTTCTCATCCATAAAGTGAGTATAATCCATTCTCCCTAGGAATAATTAGAGATGACTGTGGGACATAGTAACCAATATTTTAAATAAGATATTCTTCTCTTTATACTTAATGTTATAACTCATATGTACTTCCTCCTCTGTACACTGATAGCTTTATTTTATTAACTTTGTTTCCATAGTATATAAACACAGTTCTTGGATATCTTAGTATTAGTAGATGTTTGCTGAGTCAATAGTTTGATGGGTGTAACAGATTTGTAAAGTCTTGGTATGTCTGAGTTAGATACCATGTACAGCAATGTCAGTTTTCTTTCCTAAGCACACCTTCTAATTTTCATGCCAGTTTTTTTCTTTGCTAATAAATACTTGAATTTATCATCCTCCAGGAATGGGGTATGGAGATAGGACAAGCACATTTTGTGGTACCCCTGAATTTCTCGCCCCAGAAGTATTGACAGAAACATCGTACACAAGGGCTGTAGATTGGTGGGGCCTAGGCGTACTTATATATGAAATGCTCGTCGGAGAGGTAAGCAGCAGGAAATAGGTACATGAAGAGAGGGAAGATGATTGGAAGGATAAAGCACATCTTTTTTTTTCTCATAGAGAATTTTAATGTGAAACCTTTAACAGCAGAGATTTGGGCCTTCATATAAAGTCTTCAAGCCTCTTAAAACTATAACATACTTTAGGGGAAAAAAGGTTATTTGGGGAGGGTGTTTCTTTTTTGGTTTTTTTTTTTTTTTTTTTTTTTTTTTTGAGACAGTCTTATGTAGCCTAGGTTGTCCTCAAACTCAAAATCCTCCTGCTTCAGCCTCAAGAAAGCACATCATTTTTATAAAGACACCTACATGTGTCTCCTGTATAAGTAGAAAGTCGGTTTTATGCTAATGGTTAGCTGTGCTTCTACAGTATCTTTACTAGCCTAATTTAGACTTTTATACAGTGGATGAACTGTATTATGAATGTCTTCAAATAGGTTAAGTGTTTTGAGGTGGTTATGTTTTGTGATTTTAACATAACTGCTATTTCATAGGGAATAGAACAGCAGGAGACTAATAAAAATGTACCCTACAGGCAGGTGTAGTGGTACATACCTGTTATCTTAGCACTTAGGGGGTAGAGGCAGGAAGATCATGAATTTGAGACCAATCTGGGCTACATGGCAGAACACCTTGTAATTGAATTAAAATACAAAAAGAAAAAAAAAATCTGCCATCTATAAAGAAAAGCTGGCTGGCCAGGTGGTGGTGGTATGTGCCTTTAATCCCAGCACTCAGGAGGCAGAGACAGGCAGATCTCTGAGTTCGAGGCCAGCTTGGTCTACAGAGTGAGTTCCAGGACAGCCAGGACTGTTACACAGAGAAACCTTGTCTTGAAAAACCAAAAAAAAGGTGGGTGGGGAAGAAAAGCCAGCTGTACATTTATTGGAAATAAATATGACCTTCAAAAATGACAGCAGTGTTGGAGAGATGACTCAGCAGTTCAGAAATTGCATATTACTGTTGCAGAGACCCCAGTTTAATTCCCAACACCCTATTCTGAGAGCTCACAACCATGTGTAACTCCAGCTCTAGGGAATTGGACACCTCTGTAGTCTACAAAGTACCTGCACACAAGTACACATATCTCCACACAGATAGACACACGTACACATAATTAAAAATACTTTACAAACCCTGTTTTAGAAAAAAAAGACCAGAATTGAAGCAGTTGACACTTTACCCATTTTCTTAATTAACAAAGTAAATCTCTGAGGATAACTTGAGTTTAATACAGAAATTTTTATAATTTATGAAACTTATGAAATAAGTGAAAATGATAAGGGCCTAATGTATGTTTTAGGAATTGCTAAGAATGATAATGGGAATGGTATTCAGAATGAATATATTTTTGTCAAGACAGTTGAAACCCTTCTTGAGAGAGATTTATCTAGAAATACAAACTTGTTGGAAATGATTTGTTATTCTGGAGTTTCCCATTGCCAGCCACTTTCCTTGTATATCCAAGTTACAAATTATTTAGTGACTAGATGAATGAATGGATACCTTCTTGTGTGTTAGATGGTTCTGAAATTTTAGTCTGTGTGTTGTTTACTGACACTTAACCATAGTGAACAAACCTGTCCAATGGACAACAGTCCTTTCAGTGTGTTAAATTAGAGTAGATTCTCTGGAAAAAAGAGGAAGACATGGCTCATTAAAAGAGCAGTGAGCTTTATAAATATTAGCTCTTTTTATTTTGCATCAACATTTAATAAACTCCAAACTAGTATTACTGCCATTTTCAGATATGTTAGTAGACACAAAGAGGTTAATAACTTGTCATGCAGCACCTGTGAGTAGGGTTGCGATTTTTTTTTTTTTTGTTCTCGTCATTTTCAGAACCTGTATCTAAAACCTACACTTTGTCCTTTAGGGTCAGATACCAAATCCATCTGGCCTCATTTATTTTCCTAAGACATGTGATCCAGATTGAATCTTCCACCTCTGTTTAGAAAAGCAGCTTTAGGTATTTGGAATGGAATGAAATGTTTTAGCCTCGATATACACATGATCTTTCTAAGGTGAGGAATGCCATTGCTGGAGGCTGTGGCATACCTAAACTCTGTCCCCTCTCCAGTTTTGAAAAGAATGTTTCTGGTTGCCATATTTTTAAACGTAGCATTTAAATAAGGCTAAGATTTAATTCTGATCCACAAGTACATATTTCCTTATCATTTCTACCGGGAATAGTGTCGCATGCCTTTAATTCCATCATTCAGGAAGCAGAGGCAGACAGATCTCTGAGTTTGAGGCCAGTCTGGTATACATAGTAAGTTCCAGGACAGCCAGAACTACATAGTGAGAACTTGTTTCAAACCCTACCCCCACTCCCCCCAAAAATACTATGTTAGAAATAACATGCAAAAATTAGTTTTATAAATCTTGCAGAATTAATAGGCTATTGATTTTGTCATCTTCTGTTCAAGCCACTGGTTTAACAAGTGAGGAAGTTCCTGCTTCCTAGTTTTAAAAGGGTTTCTAAATGGTTGAGTTTTAAACACACCCAGAAGGCTTTACTATTCCATTATAGTTGCCTTTCAATTCCATTTATGTTTAGTGCTTCCACAGGAAGGTAATTAGGAAAGGAATTAAACTTAAAACCTATTGGTCTGCATTATAATTTTATAGTATTATTGAAGCTTCAGTGATAATGGTTTTCTTATTTTTTATTTTTATTTTTTTAATTGTTGAAAGTGTAGTTTGGCTAAACTCTGTTGGTTTGTTTGAGGTTTTTTGTTGTTGTTTTGATCCCATTGGGACATCCTCTCCATTTTTTGTAGCCCATGCTGACCTGGAATCAACTGTGGTCTTAGTACTGAAGTCTACCAAATGCTTGGATGATAGGTATAAGCCAGCATGCCCAGCTGTCAATCAGAACTTCATATAGTTTGTTTGTTTGTTTGAAATATGGTTTCATGTAGCTCAGAAATAGCACAAGCTACTTATATTCACTATGTAGTAGGGGCTAGCCTTGAACTGCTAATCCTCCTGCCTTTATCTTTCAAGTGCTGGGTAAGAAGACAGGCTTGTACCACCATTCCTGGTTTTGTGTAGTGCTGGAGATTGAACCCAGGGCTTCATTACATGTTAGGCAGGCACTCTAACTGAGCTACATCTCCAGGTCCTGTTTTTGTTTCATTTCGTTTTCATTGCCTGAATTTTGGTTGTACTTTGAATATATGGGTTTTTTTAAATTATTATTATTATCTTGGACTTTTGTCTTACAAGAAAATATTTCTTCTAGTCTCCCTTTCCTGGTGATGATGAAGAAGAGGTTTTTGACAGTATTGTAAATGACGAAGTAAGGTATCCAAGGTTCTTATCTACAGAAGCTATTTCCATAATGAGAAGGGTAAGAAATTAGGATCAAGAATTCTTCTTTTTAAAAAAAAAAAATTTAAGCTTAAACTTTTATATTGAAGAAAATTTCCCATTTGAATTTTAGAAGTTGTTTTTAATTCATAGATGGCGAATGCTCTAGACAAATCTTAAAAAAAAAAATCTAAGTCTGAAAGTTGAGAGTCACTGTCAGTGAAACCCGTTCTACTGGTTCTCTACTGGTTCTGTCTTAACTTCCTGCTTTTTATGCTAGCTGTTGAGAAGAAACCCTGAGAGGCGTCTGGGAGCTGGCGAGAAAGATGCAGAGGATGTAAAGAAGCACCCATTTTTCCGGGTAAGTGCAAAAGGTCAAAGTTCTTTAGGAATCTTGAATGATTACAACAGGAAACTAAGCTGGTTGTTTTCTATTTTGTGACCCAGCTAACTGACTGGAGTGCTCTGATGGACAAAAAAGTAAAGCCACCATTTGTACCTACCATCCGAGGACGGGAAGATGTTAGTAATTTTGACGATGAATTTACCTCAGAAGCACCTATTCTGACTCCACCTCGAGAACCAAGGATACTTTCAGAAGAGGAACAAGAAATGTTCCGCGATTTTGACTACATTGCTGATTGGTGTTAAGTTACTGGACACTGTGAAACCAAGCAACTGACTGACAAGAAGACCTCTTGAGAACAGCACCCTTTATTTGCCTTCTGTGCCACCAGGAGCTTCCCAGGTTGTTTTTAAAGCACATGAAGATGTGGCTAAGTACTGTTTTAATACCTTCTCAATGTTTTTAACGTAAATCTGAACACTGGAAGCTGTTTCATGGAGTTTAGGTTGAATGAACATTGGCCGTGGAAATCCATTACAAATAAATACTTTTACATCAATATTCTGTTTTTAAAAAGAAAAAGAACCACTCTTTAATAGTCCCCATCTTTGTCCTAGGCCTGCCTTAAATGAAAGGAAGATTAATCATTTAACTGTGCTACAAAAGAAAAAATAGGGCTTTGGAAGCTATTACTGTTCACTTAAAGTGTGATTCTGTCTGAAAAAGACAATTTGTTTTTTAAGATATCACTATAATATGAAATAATGTGGCAATTTGTACACCTTTGGTGGCTTGATTTAAAGAAAAAAATGAGAATGTATTAATGTCTAGTTTTATAAATTTTCTATATTTATCAGGAGAACACTCTTTATTGCCTTAACTTCCCCAGCCATGCAGCAGAGCCTCATAGCTTTCCAGCAGAGCTACCCGCCAAATGAGCTTTTCTTTAGTAAACAATGCTGCAAACAGTACGAACATCGGCATTTACTTACCATTAAGAGTGAGGCCTTCTGATCAGCTGGAACCACGATACTGTGCTAACTGTATGCATTCCCAAAGTCGAGACACCCTGGACGATGTTCAGTCAGGTCTTCCAAAGTCAGTGAGCCTGATTAACCCTTTATCGATATGCATTCTACACTTTTATCAACCTAGTCATCTTGTTCTTGTGTCTGCTGTAGAAGGGAACTCTATCTTTGTTAAACCATAGAGATTATCATGGTATACATGCTGTGAACATGTATATGTACAAGTTGTAATGTATTCTGTGTTGTAGGCATATTATTTAATTTCACCACTTCATCACTTTTGTACAGTGGCCAAGCAGACACCTCAAACTCCAGCATTTACATTAAGTGCATTTGTACATTTTAGGCCACTGGATCCAGATTTTATATTGGCAGTTATTGAGGGCAAAAGCAATATATTGTAACAGAATGTATAAATATTTTTGATAAAACAGTCTATATTTTATAAAAATTTATTATAACACTAAAGCTGTACCTCAAAAGTCCCACAAATAATTTGATCAAATACTCTACATATCTTCAGAGGATCCGTTTGTGGCTTTTTATCTTTCTTATGATATGCCTTTTTACAATCATGACCTTCACTTGGCTGGAATTTTTTCAGGTTTTTGTTTGTTTTTACTTTTTTTCTCTTAGCCTGTCATTTCGTTTTTCCTCAGTTCAGTATCATTGATGATCCTGTGCTTAGCATGTTAGGACCATTATACCTCAGGAATAGCAAGTTTGGTAATTAACCACACTTGAATTAACCACGCAATCACAGTGAGCTCATCTCTGAAAATTGTCCAAATTTGAGTCTAATGAGAAACATAAAAGCACACTGAAACATTAAGAGTTGAGCTTAAAGTACCCTTGCTAAGATACGTTGGCATGTTTTTATTGTACTCTGAGAAAAATTAAAATTGTTCAGAGATACTTTATATTACCTTCCAAATTCATTATGATTTTTCTCTCAAGATCCTTTGGAAGAAAATTTTTATAAAAAGATGAACAATATGTTGTTTTAAGTTGCTTTACCTTGTTAATTACCTTGGAAAAGAACAATTGAAAAAAATAGCCTAATTGTCTAACTTTAAACAGTGTTAACACAATATTAAAATAAAACACTAACTACTTTTGAGGTACAGTCTGCATACCTTTGTTGGTTCTGAAATATGCACAGAAAGCAATGTTTCAAATGGGCTTTTTGCATTAAAAACTGACACAGATTTAATATACACAGTGTACAGAAATTTTTTTAATTGATGTCAATCACTAAAAAATTTAGAGGTCAAGGCATAGTCACACAATTATGCTGAAAAAAGCACTAATTTTTCTGTAGTTTAAATTTATATATATATATATATATTAGCCAGATTTTAAATTTTAAAAGTGTAAATAGATTTTGCTTTTACTGTATGTGTATGTGACTGCTCAAGCACTTTGTAAGAAAACCGGATACTTTTTAGAATGGTACCCTATGCACCCAAATGAATTGTGCCTTTACGTCATTCTAAGAAAAGGGTGTTTTGCAGTCCTAAGTTACCACAAATGCACAAATTAAAGTTTAAAATAGATTGAAATTTGTAACTTTGGTTTTACGTATTCATTCCTTTTGGAATTTTGTGTTAAAATAATATTGGCTCTACTATGTTCAAGATCTGGAGAAAATTATTTATAGTTAGCTTGCTGGTAAGTACTTTTTATCCGGGGGAAGGCATTTTGTCCACTTCACTTGGAATAATGGGGAAAATTCATGCTTTAATTCTGTATTCAGTACCTTCTTTCATCCATGCATAAAATGCCCACTGTCACTAGACACTGGGGCTAGGAGAGGTGCCTAGAGGAGAGAAGCAATGAAGTTTTCAAGACCGAAGAAGCCAACGTGCTAATGTTAAAATGTAAGCGGTAGCAGCATGTGTGCTTTTCTCATTAGAGGAATAGTATTTCAATTCAGATCTGATGTTTGAGAAAATAGGCAAATTAATAAAGCAGGTTGCTTGCCATTTTGTAGTAATAACACCAAAAAAGTGTATTTTAGCAATGTACAATGATATATTGTATTGTTGGAACAAAATGAACATTGTTATTATACGCTGGCCTGATCAAAACTGACTTCCAGGCTCAAATCTGACAAAATTGTGTAGGTATTGTCTATCTTCCCAGAGCAACTGAGTGAGTTGGTGAGGAAAAACCCAAAGTAGAAGAAAAAAAATTACACATGTTTATATGCAAGAGTAGAGGTAAGTACCTAGATAACTTGGAAATCTATTTGTCAAAACCCCTGCATGATGTTACTTACTCTATCTACTAGGATCCTGACTAGGTGGAATCCCTAAGACACTGGAAACAGCCACACATGCAATCCTAGAATGAGCCCAATTTGCTAATACAGCAGTATCTATTTCAGATGCCGCTGACTCTGACTTGGTCATATTTGATCTAGTACATTTGAAAGTAATATAGTATCCTCACCTAATTTATCTAGATTATGTTGATTTCATAGTACAAAGTGTTATTTTTTTCATTATTAAAAACTCCTGTGAGGTTAAAAATCTTTTTGGAATGTTTGGATAAATTTATTTTTTCATTCAGTGTAAGTCAATGTTTTATTTATTTTAGGGGGCAGAATAACACAATGTAGCCTTAGCTGGCATGGATACCAAAGTTGCCTCAAAGTTGCAGTATTTTCTGAATACTAGGATTTATAGGCACACACCACTTGAACTGTAGTTTTGGGTACACGTTAAAGCCTTTGGGTGTTAAAACCTAGTGTGTCCACATTCCTGCTCAAGACCATTTCCTTGTTTGGTATGAAGGGCTGCCAAAGTTCATTCTTCCTATTAATGAGACCAATAATAGCCAGTAATGTCGTCATCAATTTGATCACAAAAGAAAGCTGCCCTGGTGGTGGCACACACCTTTAATCCCAGCACTCGGGAGGCAGAGCCAGGTGGATCTCTGTGAGTTTGAGGCCAGCCTGGGCTACAGAGTGAGTTCCAGGAAAAGCTCAAAGCAACACAGAGAAACCCTGTCTCGGGGGGCTGGAAAAAAAAAAAAAAGAAAGCTGCCATTAAAAACCTAGAGAATGGAGTGACTCATTTCTATCATCCCACCACTTGGAAGGCTGAGGTGAAAGGGTTTCAAATTCCAGGCTCCATAAAGAGATGCTCTTCAGATGCTAAGCCAAATCATACACACCAGGGCTCAAAGAGCAGTTAAGAACTCCCTGATAGCTGACTGCATGAAGATTCCTGGAAGATGGAGTGCCCAAAGTAGGTCTGAAGTTCTGTCCTTAGCACATGCTTTGACCATCAGGCTGTTTACCTGTGTCCTTTTATAAGTAACAAGCTGGTAAACATGTTTCCTTGGGCCCTGCTTTACGAATTAATGAAATTAAAGTGAGAGCTTCAATTTTCAGTCAGCTGACTACTGTCTGCAATTTGCATCTGAAGTGGGACTCAGTTTTGAACCTGTGGCATCAGACAATACCTCCAAGTAGGTAGTGTTGGAAATTATTCCTAAGTAACGTCTTTTTAGGTATTACTTGGTATATAGGGAAATACTCCCTCACACATACCCTGCACACATGTACACAGGCAAACACACACACAGTCAGTGATTCGTGAGGGGAAAGTTTATTCCTCTCAAAGTCATACTTTCATTTTCTGTCAAAAGCCTCTTGAAACTAGTTTAAAGGTCACTCCTCCCCCACCTCAGGCCATGAAAATGTAATGAAGTATGTGAAAGACACCAGGGTCTCTCTGACCTGGAGATCAACTGATAATGCTTATATTGTGATGCCATTCAATCCTGATATCCTGAGGATCTGTGTGGGTATCTGGGGGTCGGGGAGTCTTTTAGTAGACTTTCAGCTCAACAATTGGTAGTTGAGACTAAAATCCAGCATCAGGAAAAGTCAGGGCCACTGACAATTGGAAATATTAACATGGGGCATAGAGAAGCCTTTTGCCTGGATTAGGACCAGATGGGTACTAGGCTGACCCCTTCAGCTGTTCATCTGGATAATTAAAGTAAATCTCACACCTGTGATAGAAAATTAGCTCAGGACCCAAAGATAGCCGTGGATAGAGTACATTTACTGCTGTAAACACAAAGGCTTACTGTCAAGAGGCATTGAGTTGCCGGAGTTTTTAGTTTGGAAGAATAGTTAAAGGGCAATTTCTGGTTAACTCCTTGTCACTGGGCTGATTTAAGTTATTTTATTTGCATGTTTGTGGTGTGCAATTTGTGTTCCCATGTGTGCAGGCACACATGGACATGCATGTAAAGGCTCAAAGTTGACCTCAGGTGACTCTTGACCACTCTCTACCTTATATATTGAGGCACAGTCTCTTGACAACCCAGAACTCATCTGTTGCCTGCTACTCTGCCTAGCCATCTTGCTCTTGGGAGTTCCAGGTAGGCTCTCACACCTACCCGGTTTTTCAAGTGTGTTCTGTAGAATAAAGCTCAGTTTATGTGACAAGGGTTTTATTTTAGCCCTTTTCTCCAATCTCCTAGAAGAATTTACTCTCCCCCCCCCCCCTTTTTTTCAAAACAGGGTTTCTCTGTGTAGCCCTGGCTGTTCTGGAACACACTCTGTAGACCAGGCTGGCCTCCAACTCAAGAAATTTACCTGTCTCTGCCTCAAGAATGCTGGGATTAAAGGCATGCGCAACCACTGTCTGGCTAGAATTCACTCTTAAAAGCTTTTTGTAAGAAGCTATATATAAGTTTTGGCTCTAAATATTGTCTTTAGTAGAATTCTACTTGAATACAGCTGACCTCAGTACTGAAGCACATTTCTGTAAAATTATCCCCTGTGGTCTGGCTTCTCGTAAAGAAAGGTTTCTATCAAGAAACCTCAGTCCCACCTCAGCTACTAAGTGAATGTAGGTAGGTCTTTTCATTACTAGAGGCTTCTCTGATATAAGAAGAAAGGGGGAGAGAGGACCAGTGTGATAGGGAAGAAGTGCAAAGGTTCCTCCATCTTGTATTCTTGCTGAGACCAGTTCAGGTTTAACTAGAATTTGATCTCCTTGATGGAGAATCCCATGGAAAATTATAAGACACTCTAGGAACCCAATGTCAAGATGCTCTTGCTAACTTAATTTCTGTTAACTGCCTGCTTGTACAGAACCCTTTCCAGTTAAGCCCTCATCTTAGCTTCTGTCAAATTGCTTGCTTACTCTTAACACACCTTCTCACCCCTGCAGCTGCTGAGCGAGATGCCAGGGCATGGTTTCTGCCTTCAAAACCCCATGCTTTGGTCACTTGGGGCTACACTTGGGTCCCTGAATATCTGAGTGTAGTCTTAGCCTGGTGGAATACTTTGCATTGGTTATAAACTGTGTCTGAGTGGAGGATTCCCTGGAACACCAGTGCTGAAAGAGTCTATGAAACTGACAACCAAGTACTTGAATTCAGTCAATAATAACAGACTATTAACCAAGGAGCTTCCAAGGTGAGTGTTTTAAGGCATTCTGTGCTAACATGCACAGAATGGATTTGCTTTACCTGTGTGGAAAGCTAATTACCAACTTGCAAATCAGCTTAAGGAAACAAAATGACCTAAATCTAGACAACTTAGGGGGTTCTATTTTCCACCTTTCCTTAGGACTGACCTATAGTAATTGCCAAAGCCACACTTTTACGACCTACTTATGATGGCAGATTGTAGTCATCTCTGGCCTGGGACCTATGTGATCCTCACTAAAGCCCAGGGAACACATAAAGGTACTGTTGCTCTCATTCTGCGTGTGATGGGAGACACTGGGGATAGGGAAACATGGGAAAGAGACTCCTTCGGTCTTACTCTGGGGTAGGAGATGGGCGCGACCTACCTAGAGCTTCATCACCAGCTGTGCATCTGTCTCTGTTTAGCTTTCTGCAATGTAAGCACCCCATGTTTCACCTAAGGAAGAAATAATGGTCATGTCCCCATGCCCATCCTCCTTCCATGACCAGCAGAATAACAGGGTTAAAATTAAAAGTCCTCTATGGATCAAGATCTGAATCTACCTCCCTGTAGAGTGAGAACCAGCAGTGTACATTAGTGATGTCTAAGTTACCTGTTCAAATTAAATAAGTGGCAAAATTTTTAGTTTTCTCATCTAGTGCCTACGTAAGAGACTTTCAACACTGCCATACAAAATACTTGGAATATTATGAATGGTATGGACTAAATTCCTAAATACTCCTAGGGCCCAGTAATTCTCATACAAAATACAACACCCTTGGCATATCCCAAATAAATATAACTAAGAAAAGAACCTTAGACAAGGTGGTTCTGTAAAATGATTAACATTCCAAATTTAATTTTGTTAGTTATTTCATGATCCTTTCTGCTCACTAGCTCACTGAGAACAAACTTTCACTGCCTCGCAACCTGATGCTTTTCAAGGCCCAGCTCATCACTTCTCACACACATCCTCTTACGTGTGCCTGTGGTTTGGATACTAACACTGCAAAATGTGTTCTAGACGTTAACAGTGGTACTCAAGCTTTTGCTATTTATTAAAACTGAAGAACCTCAATATAAAAAGGATGGGAAACAAGGCTTGCTCAGCTCTATTACTTGTAATGTACAAGACTTACAATTATTGTAAATTACAAATTTCACAGTATTATAACAAGTTTTAGTTTTGAAAAATGTTTTATTTGAGAATTACATATATCAATATCTTCCAAAATACTGTTTCCTAATCACTAAAAAAGAAAGCAGATTCAGTAAGAAATTTAAATCATTAAATATGTTGCACTAATATATACATACAGAATGCTAAGTAATAATATTTAGCTCTGGAATGCGTACCATCTTTTTCCTCATTAAAGGCTCAACCAACACAATGTAGAGACTATGTATAAAGTTCCATGTACATGAGAATGTGACACTTGGTTGCCTCAGCTTATAACTGGGGCAGTTTGTCCACTGGGGTGTCAAACTTGAAGTCTGAAGGGAAGAGATCAGGAGCCCGAGGGTAGATCAGTCTGTAGGACTGTCTGATTGTAACATCAGCAACACCAGCAATATCTCCAATTTCTAAAGGACAAAAAGCAAGACTCAGTTGATCTGCTCAAACTCTTACTACCAAAGTGGAAACCAAAACAAAAAGCAACCCCTCAATTTCACTTTTTAAAATTGACAATGGAAATATAGTCTAAAAGGTATAACAGGAGTCAAAGTCAATACAAGTAAGTGATACTGGCAGGCCCTTTTGAAGGTGTCTTAGTAATACTAATAGACATAATATATGCAAAACAACCTAGAGCATGGCACTATGAGTGACAGGTATTGTTGCCAGGCTGAGACAACATATCTATCATATGCAAAGCTGGGTTTATCCCTAGGATGGCATACAGATCATCCTCAGCTACACGGCAAGTTTGAGACCCTGCCTCAAAAAAATCAAAAATGGTGAAGGGCCATGAGGTACGATCCCTCCCTGAGGGCCCACTGACAATTAATAGTGGCTGGGAAAGGGATGCCATTTTCTTCAGTGATGTAACCACTAGTAAGCTGCCCATGCTCCAATAAATAAGTCTCCCCTGAAAGATAAATAAGTCAAACAGGAAAAAGGAGACTTGTATACAAGAAAGACTATGCCTCTGAATAATCACTTAAAAGCAAAATACTGTATTTTCTTCAGGTGTCTTTGTTTTGTTTTAAGGTGCACGCTCAGCAGATATGAATGGGTGTGAATGGGACTATATCTCATCCTATTTCCTTCTGTGTTAATACTTCTTAAGGATTCTGAATAGTTAGCCTTCTTCACCATCAACTCCCAGCCTTGCCATCTCTCTGGCACACTGCCTAATAAAGATCCTACCTTTCTGTGTCCGCTTCTCAGCTGATGCCTGGGAAGCCATGTAAATAGCTGCCGCTGCCACAGAGATGGGGCTCCTGCCAGGAACCAAGTCCAGCTCCACAGCCTTTCGGGCTATGTGTGTAGCTGCCATCTGCACTTGCTTGGGGAGGCAAAGGTTGGAGCAGAACCTGGACATGAAGTCCCCAGTTGTGATCAGGTCCACACTGGTTTCCAAAGCTTTCAAAATCAGTTTAAAACAGCGGCCAATTTCTTTCTTAGAAATTCGAGATACAGCACATATTTCTAAAAGAGAAAAAATTCAGAAGCCACAGAGTTCATTTTATAATTTATCATTTTTTATTACAAAAATAAAATATTCTAGTTGTAAAAAAATTCAATCACAGCTTAAAGATGAGACCCTAATCCTCTCAGCAATATTTCCCATGGAACTTATTTATTTAAAATTTCTCCATTTATATTTTCGCCATACTTTAAATTTAGGCTGTATTCTTTTGAAATAAAAATTTATCTAGTTCAGTTTATACAAATAAGTTTCTCTAAGTAAACAAAAACTTCTAGGATATCTATATACTAATCTTTGTAAGGAATGTTCTAAGGAGAAGAAAGTAGTCAAGCTGAAGAATGCCAAGTGCATTTGCATCTGGCTACATGCTGTCTCTAAATAAGATAAAATGTTAGCCACTGCTTGAGTTACAGTAAAAAAAGATGTCTTCACTCTTCACTTTGACATAGGAAAACTTGAAAGATACTCATTGGATACATGGTGAATGTAGTGTCCAGCCTGGACCTGGGCAGTGAAAGTCAGTGTACATATCATAGAAACACTGGGAGTAGGCTGTTTTGTGCTTCTGCATAAACACAAGCTTGAAAAACCCAGCAGTGACCTCAAAGTCTTTGACTTGCACAAAACTGCAAACATTAGACCTCAAAAAAAAAAAAAAAGAAAGAAAAATGAAATTACACTGAGATCTTCCTTCCAAGACTTGACCCCTCACATATCAGACCTAGCTAGTAGTTTTCATCACTAGCTACAGATGTAACTCCGATGTAAAGCCTCTGCAAGATGTCAGGGCTTCAGGCCCACAAAGTGGAGTCAGGTGGACAGTGGACTTAAAATGATGCCACCTGCTAAAGCAGCTTGCAAAGAATTTTCTGTCAAAGAACACAATAAAGACCCACTGTCAAATGCCGTTGTCTTAGGGTTCCTATTGCTGTGAAGAGACACCACACCCAGGGCAACTCTGTAACATTTAATTGTGATGGTGGCTTACAGTTCAGAAGTTTAGTCCATTATCATCACGGTGCAACATGGTGGCATGCAGGAAGTCATGGTGCTGGCTACATCTTGATCAGAAGGCAACAGGAAATGGATACTGGGTGTGGCTTGAGCATATGAAACCTCAAAGCCTGCCTCCACAGTGATACACTTCCTCCAACAAGGCCACACCCACTCCAACAAACCCATACCTCCTAATAGTGCTACTTTGGGGGACCATTTTCTTTCAAAACACCACATTCCACTCCCTGGCCCCAAAAGGCTTGTAGTCATATCATAATGCAAAAATGCCTTCAGTCCAACTTCAGAAGTCCTCATAGTCTATCACAGTCTCAACAATGTTAAAAGTTCAAAGTGTCTTCTGACAGTCATGCAATCTCTTAACTGTAATCCCCTGTAAAATTTAAATCAAAAAGCAGATCACATACTTCCAACATGGATGGCACAAGACATACATTACCATTCCAAAACATAGGGAAAGGAAGAGCTGGGCAAACTCTAAACTCTGCATCTCCATGTCTGATGCTGAAACACTTCAAATCTCCAACTCCTTTCAGCTTTGTTGACTACAACACACTTCTCTTGAACTGGTTCCATTCCCTGTTGGCATTTCTCCTCAGCAGGTATCCCACAACTCTAGCATCTCCAACATCTTAGGTATCTTGGTTCTCCAAGGCAATCCAGTCTTCAACTTCACAGCTTCATGCAGTGGCCTCTCTAAGGCTTCCATTTAAGGACACCTCTGATACATGCCCAGCCTCATCGGCTTTCCCTAGTCACAGAGGCAAATTCAATAGCCCCTTTTCTCTATCCTTAACTCTAAATCCAGAACCATGTGGCTGAAGCTGCCAAGTTCTGTTGCTTGCTGGGGCTAGACCATGGCCCCCTCTTTCATTTACATCTTCACTAGCTTTCTGGTTTTGATGGTTTCCTTCACTGCTTAAGCATGGCTGTCTTGGAACTAGCACAGTAGACCAGGCTGGCCTCAAACTCAGGAGGTCTGCCAGCTTCTGCCTTCTGAGTGCTGGGATTAAAGGTGTGCACCACCACACCTGGCTCTAAGCTTTTCTTTAGTTTCTTTTTACAAGTTGGAAACTAGCAGGGTGGGATCTTGCCCTGAGGTCACCACTCCCATTATTCCATATCCTTTATCTTCTTGAACACAGGACTTAGCTCCATTCCACTTTCTGGTGCTCCTTTTCTCTTCAAATATTTTTCCTTGCTCAGTTTGCTCATTTTTATTATATATCCTCATTAGAGTTAACACTAGTAACCATACAACAGAGTCTATACTAGGCTGTCTGCTAACAGAATTAATCCAAATCTTTTCACTTTAGCCTCAGGCTGATTCTTCAGACAAAGGCAAAGAGCAGCCACATTCTTCACCAAAATATCACAACAGCGATCTCTAGGCCACATACTAACATTCTTCTCCTCTGAAACCTCTTGAGCCAGCCCCCCATAGTTCAAATTAACTCAGCACCACTGTCTTCCATGCTCCTACTAGGGTGGCCCATTAAGTAGCACTTAAAGCATTCAAAGTCCCATGGTCTACATTCCTTTAAACAAAAGCATGGTGAGGCCTATTACAGCAATACCCCAGTCCCTGGTACCAACTTCTGTTTTAGGGTTTACATTGCTGTGAAGACACACCATGACTACAACTCTTATAAAGGAAAACATTTAATTGGGGTGGCAGCTTACAGTTTCAGAAGTTTAATCCATTATCATGGTGCAAGAGGTGGCATGTAGGCAGTCATGGTGCTGACTACATCTTGATCAGAAGGCAACAGGAAGTAGACTGACACACTGGGTGTATCTTGAACATATATGAGCCTGCCTCCACAATGACACACTTCCTCCAAGGCCACACCCACTCCAACAAACCCATATCTCCTAATAGTTCCACTTCCTTTGGGGGCCATTTTCCTTCAAACCACCACAGCTGTGTACACGGATTACTGCATGCTATGCTGAAGACAAGCCTATGTGTTATGTGTCAAAGCTGCCTGACAGTACTCTACCTGGTGCAATTGAAGCCTTACCTTTAAATGTCCTTGGAACGCCTTCTTGTCTACAGGCAATATACAGACAAGCAGAAGCTATTGCATCATTAGCTCTTCCCTTCAGGCTCTTCTGCTCATATACTTGCTTGAATAAATTATTTGTTCGATCCTTCAAAGTAGAGAAACTAAGTTTAATTAAATCTAGGCCATTTAATTACTTACAATATCAAATTTTGATGTGTTCATTAAATTATGCAAAGTAAATGTCAGAATGGCTTAAAGCAGATGGACAAGAACTTACAACTATATTTCGAGGGAGGTTGATTCTGTCTGCCATGGTCGTAATTTCCTTGAAGGCATTCATCATTGCTCTATCAGAACTACTCATTGTTCTCCGGTTCTGATACTTAGAATTGCCAAACTCATCAAAACTTGCAGCTCCTGTACCCTACAAGACAGAGTTAACCTTGACGAACATTTCTGGAAAATTTGAACAGACAATTTCTATGAAATGTGATTTACACAATCTGACCACATATGTACAGTGGAGTCTGTGTCTCAAACAGACATTTCCAGGTGAAGATGCTTTAAAGAAGTTTGTTTCCCAGACACCTAAGTAAATCTAAACAATTGTTCCAGAACACAGAAAATAGAAACGAAAGTCCAATTGAATTTATAGACAATACAAAATATAAATGTCAGAAAACAGAATGCAAAAGCATATTAAATATAGATACAAAATCACGTGAAGACTAGTCAATACATGAAAGACACCAATTAGAGAATCCAATAGTTAATATAAAATGTCATGGTCACAGGTCTAAGAAAAATCACATGATCTCTAAAGGTACCATATAAACCTAAGTGAACAAAACTCAAAATGCAATCTTGATAAAGCCTCATAATATTAGAAATGGGCACTTCTCTATGTATAAAAACCATCCTCCCAGGCCTAAAGCAAGCATTCTGGTTAGTGGTAAAAGGCTTCAGCTGCACTAAGTAAAGATCACAGCTAGGTGGATGCTTAACACTAATACTTGTTAACTGATGGTAAAGGTCAAACTCATGACAGAAGTGCACACTAAAGTCACCACGCTGTAACATGGCATTGCAAAAGACACTAAAAGTAAAACTGAAGCACTGTGAAGGAAACCACAAGATATTTGTAGGCGCTATGTCTATGAGCCAAAAACCCCAACAAAGCTATTAAAAAATGCTACTACTATAAATAGCAAGAGTTTGTTAAAGCAAAAAGCATTGATGAGATCTGAAGCCTCATATATATTAATTCCTCTATTCCAGTGACTATAGGAATAAAATTATGTGTATGTTAATTCTTGCATTTAGTTTCTCAAAAGAAGCTAGGTATGCAGATCATGCTGGTGTATGCCTTTAATCCCAGAACTTAAGAGGTAGAGACAAGGCACATCTCTGAGTTCAAGACCGACCTGATCTACAGAGTGAGTTCCAGGACAGCCAGGGATACACAGAGAAACCCTGTCTTGAAATGCAAAACAACAACAAAAATAGACAAGACTGATATCTTCCTGTCTACTCAGCCTGTTTTGTTTAACCTGCCTTTAAGAGAACAATGTAACAACCAACCTTACTTGCCATGGATTTCCCATGTAGTCAACTTGTACAGCATAAACTAATGCAGAGCTGTGATCTTAAATTATGACTCTTCTGCCAGGCAGTGGTGGCACGCTACCTTTAATTCCAGCACCCAGGAGGCAGAGGCAAGCGGATCTCTGTGAGCTGAGGTCTGCCTGGTCTACAGAGTGAGTTCCAGGACAGCCAGGACTATCAGATAGACAAACCCTGTCTCAAAAAAACTCTTCCATGCCCATGATACAATGAGTATCTGTTTGTGTGTTATGACAATAACTTGCTGAAGACAGCAGATACAGGTTGAAAGCAATAGTATAAAAATTAATATCTGTAGGTGTATATGACAGTATACAGATCTGCTTCAAAAGAGGGAATCAGATGCCCTGGAATTGAAGTTATGATAGTTGTGAGCCACCATGTGGGTGCTGGGAACCAAATCCAGGTCCTCCACAAGAGTATCAATTGCTCTTAACTTCTGAGCCATCTCTCTAGCCCCAATAATTTTTCAATGATTTTTTTATAATAACCTTTTAAAATAAAAGTCATTACACTGAGCATGTTGGCATATGCCTCTAATCCTAGCACTTGGGAGGCAGCAGCAAGTGGATCTATTAGTTCAAGGCTAGCAGTTACAGGCAACCAGGGCTATACAGTGATATTCTGCCTCAAAGAAGCAAACAAAAACAGACTGTGCAGTAGTTAAAGTTCTAAAGTAGCATACACTTCCTTGATTAGTCTTTCAGGGACAGTCATCCACATTAACCAGCAGTGTAGCCTAGGGGATACTCTCCATCCTGGCCTGCTGCCTGCAGGTGATGCCCAAAGCTCAAGGTTGCAGTTCTATGAGTTCACACCTATGGTGGGAGTGTGGCCTGGTTCCAAATCTGGAGGAAACTGATGTTCATGGTACATCTCCCCAGAAAAAGGCTTATACAACAACTATAAAGAATATAATTTTGTTTTTGTAATTGTACGTATATGGGTAGTTTGCCTGCATGTATGCCTGTGCACCAATGCATGACTATTGCCAGTACAGGCCAGAAGGATCCCCTAGAACTAGAGTTACGGTTTGTGAACCACATTATGGATCCTGGGAATTAAGATTATTAGATTAGTGTATTGATTCCATATTCTTCCCACCATGACGGAAAAAGAACATCCAAATTGGTAGACTTCCACAGTGGTAACAATGGTATATCTTATTCCCAAGTCAAGAGTCTTCTTTGGGTTAATGACTGACACTTTTGCAAAAATCCTAACTTTTTAGATCTTTATGTCATCTCCCCTTGGCATTCCTGCTAAGTGGAATTATTACCTTGCCAATCATGGTAGATAAATCTCCATCACTCAGAAGAGGATTCTGAGAATCTCCAACTCGAGATGGGTCTTTTGTTGCTTTATCATTGCTGAAAGTTCTCCATTCAGATCCCACATCGATAACCCGGTCCCCTAAGAAGGTAAGCACAGTTACTCACTTAGCCAGGACCTCCCCATGCTGGCTAATAGTTAGCATCTCACCATGGCCATCTGGGCTCCAGCTTAGACATCCTGTCTTACATGTCTGCTCTGAAGCATTTACCAGCTATGTTAGTCTAGTAATGAACTATGTAAACAGTATGCTATCATTATTCATATCCCAACTCTTAGAAGAAAAAATTGGTTCAAAATAACAAAAAGAAAAAGTTGGTGTGGAAGTCTGTGTTTATAATCCTAGGATTTGGGAGGCTGAGGCATAACAAAGAAATCAAGGCTACACTGGCAACATATACATAGCAAGACCTTGCCTCAAAAATCAAAGCAAAACAGTAAAACTATTTTTATGTGATACAAAGAAAAACAATGAAGCCAGGTGTAGTGGAGCAAGCCTCTTGTCTCAGCACTCAGATGATGGAGGCAGGCAGACATCCGGATCCCCATGAATTCCAGACCAGCCAGGGCTACACAGAGAGACCTTGTCTCAAACAAATGAGAAAGAGAGAGAGAGAGAGAGAGAGAGAGAGAGAGAGAGAGAGAGAGAGAGAGAGAGAGAGAGAATGATTCAGAATAAAATTTTAAACTTTTCAATCAAAGAGGCTGTAGCTAGGTATGTGCTATCAAAACACCTGACATGAATAGGTATGAGTGGCCACTGCTTTAGTGGGACAAGTTCAGTGTCTGGAATATCTTTGAAGCAGGTATCAGAGATAGCACTGAATACTTAAACACATGCTGGTCAGTGTGCCCATTGTAATTGTTATCATTTAATCCCCAGAGTTATATAAACACAGGTATCACTTTCACTATTACTTCCCAAATGATGTTAATTGACCAAAGATCACACAGCCAGAAGTGAAAAATGTATCATGTTCCAAACCTATTCCACTAAACTCTTTCAATGAATTGTGCCACAGGGCAGTTAAAAACACACTGTGTTCATCTTTGCCAGCAATTACAATGAGTTTCAGTATGGACAGTCAACGAATACAATGATTACAAGTGTGAGACTAAGCCGCTGCTTAGTTTTGGAAAAATTATTTAACTTAAAAAAAATTTAGATGGAGGGCTGAGGAGGTAGTTCAGTAGTTAAGAGCACATGCCATTTCACCAGAGGGCCCAAATCTGTTTCTCAGCACCCACATCAGGTGGCTCACAACCACCTGAAACCAGCTCCAGAGGATCCACACTCTCTCTCCATGAGAACTCTACTCCTGTGCACACATCCACACACAGACAGACATATACAAATAATTTAAAATAAAACTCTTAATTTTTAATTACATTTACTTATTTTGTGTGTTGGGGGTACATATATCATACATGTGTGGAAGTCAGAGGACAATTCTCTCCTTCTGCCGTGTGGGTTCAGGTAGATGACTTAGTATGTCAGGCTTGGTGGGAAGTACTCTTAACTGGTGAGCCATCTTGATGGCCCTAGTTAGTTCATTTCTATGCCTTATTTCCTCAGCTTTAGATTTCCCCAGTAACTGCACATTTTAAAGACTGTAAAGGATAAATGAGTTAACGCACATGTATAATGCATGTAAACTTTTTCAAAGCAGCTATAAGTTCTCAATATTTATTTACTGCTTTGAAAACTAAAAAACTGGCAAATGGTCTCGGTCTCTCCATTTCCAGTGGGGGTGATAAGAGAGGCATTCATCTGACCCTTAGACTTTAAAAGACCCCAGGGCTCTGCAGCAGCTACTGAGTAACAAAGGAAAATGGAGTGGAATGATAATTTCAATGAAGATCATATCAAATCTTTATAGACTACATTAATTAAAATGCACATATACAAAAATAGCAATTATAACCTAAACCTAGTGATGTACTTCAAGAAAGTAGGTAACTATATAACAGAATGATTTGTTAATGAAGGCTTCTGATAAATTCAGTTTTCTTTGAACTTCCAGAGAACCTGAAAGTAACCAGAATATTGCCTAGACAAGCATGTGTGGGTGAAGGAAGACCAGCATGAGAGGCAGTGTCCTCGCCTGCCATCTCCTATGCACTGAGGAAAAGCAAGGAAGCAGGAGCAAAGACCCCGGTTAGAAGGCATTTTAACATGTCAGCCTGACTGTGGCTCCAAGAAAGGGCAATGTTAAGTGAAAGTGGTGCTATGAGGTTCCCAGGCACTTGTGCTTCCAGAAAGTCAGTAAGGCCAACTTTCCTAGTTAGCAAAGAAAAACAAAACCATGCACAAACATAAATTACTGTGGCCTTCAAGCCAGAGTTACCAAATTTGAAAGGTTAAAAAGGTAAATGTCATTAACTTCTATGTAGTTGTATATACACAAAGCACGTATTTTTTTCAAGCCTTGAACATGCTAGTCAAGTGTTCTCTAAACTACACTGTCAGCCCTATTTCTGCTTTTATTTTGAGGCAAGGTCTCAGGAAATTGTGCAGGCCAGCCTGGGACTCATTCTAGCCCAGGCAGGTGTTTAACCCTGTCTCAGCCTCCCTAGTAGCTGCAATTAATTATAATCCTGTGACACTAGGCCTACCTAACTGTTACGTTTTCAAGGGACAAAAACGAATATATCAAGAAAACAGTACAGGTGGGAAAGCATGCAGGTGTGCCCACACGATGTAATTCTACCTGCATATTTGAAGATAAAGAACCAGCAAGCTGAAATGCTTCATTTCATAACATTTTCCTTTTGGCATCAAAGTACCTTTTACAGATAGCTTTATACTGCTTTTAAAAAGACAAACTGGACTTTAAAAATAATAATTATAAGGTAGCCTAGTATACAGTATATATAAACAGATAACCCAGCAATGGGCAATGGAGTACACTTTTCCAAATATGTGGAATGATCTAAATGACTCACTCAAGAAATCTGGTTTATACTAAGAACCATTCCCTTTTAGACATAATTGTTCAAAACAGCATTTATAAGAATCAAACTTCCAAGGCAATTCAAAGAGCAGAGCATAAAAGTATAAATAATTCAAAAAGTCATGCACATGAGTAATGACAAGACACAGGACTGACTATTCAGAAGAAAGTCTGAATATATAAAGGATTCCCACTTAAAATCCAAATGAGGCAGTATTCTAAAAGTTTCCCTGGAAGAAAAGTGCAATTCAGAATCACTTCAAGGGGAAAGTGACATAAGGTAGCCCTAATGTTTAGATACTACAATCTCTGACAAAGAGGAAGCCTGTGTGTAATCAACCTTTGACAGCAAGAAGCCTATCAGTTAGCAAGCACACACACACACACCCTAAAGTATCCTAGAAACAGAAACATGCCAATTGACTTTATACATTTCAACCAGATGGGAATTCTCCATGCAAACTCTGTCGGTAGCACTGACACAGGCATAAACTATCACTGCAAGCACTGTCTCCATCTCTGGGTCAAGACTTAACAGGCTTTTACTCAGAAAAAGAAAGTCCCACCCAGCACATGTCACTGCACTGCGGTATGTAAGCCAGAACAAAGAGTGGCATCTAAAGAGCATTTCATCGTGCTCTAAAGACATAAATGTCATCTCTATTTTTTGAGAAACGAAGAATAACTGTCAAAAATCATTCTTACTAGTTCAAAGCAGTCATCACTCTAGCACCTACCTTTTGACTTGTCAATGACTGAATTTTGGAAGAAAAGGTCAAAATGACTCATTTCTGTTTCAAATCTATTTTCTTTACGTTACTTTTAAAAAGATGAATGTAAATTTAAGCAGTGAACATGACATGATGTTAACTGGATATGGAACTACTAATTTTAAGCAATATTAATGTGAAATCCTAATTCATAAGGTATGACAATTCTCTTTTCTCAGCAGTGTTGATGTCTAAATGTTTAGCGGGGGGTTGGGGATTTAGCTCAGTGGTAGAGCACTTGCTTAGCAAGCGCAAGGCCCTGGGTTCGGTCCTCAGCTCCAAAAAAATAAAAAATAAATAATGTTTAGCTAACAGGATAGGCATTCATTCTACCATTCAGCTATACTCCCTAGCCCCAATTTTATCTTCTAATAGCTACAACTGCGGCTACAAACCTAATATTTTGCTGATTATAAATCAACATACAAGCAATGTACAAGGTCAAATTTATGAACAACTGATGCCCTAAATATTGTACTCTATCTACTGTTGAATTTCTATAGTGACACTATGACATTAGAATCTAGTTGGGGGCAGGGACTTACTATACAATTGTTTGACTCAGCAGTTTCAAAGAAGGAAGGAAGCTCTGCCTCATTGGCCTGCTTAGTCACAACATATTTCAAGAAGCACCAAAGGGTCAGGTATGGTGACACACTCCTCTAATCCCAATAAGGAGACTGAGGTAGGCAAAGCTCTGAGTGACAGGCCAGACAGAGTTACAGGGAGATGGCTCAGTGGGTAAAAGGGCTTCTGCATAAACCTGAAGACCCAAGTTCAGATTGTGAGCACCCATTTAAAAACTTCAGCATGGCCACACATGTGCAGGGGGTGTGGGTGGAGACAAAGGAATCTCTGGGGCCTGCTTGTCAGCAAGCCTCAATGAAGAGCTACAAGCTCTGGGTTCACTGAGAGACTCTGTCTTAAGTGACTATGGTGGGAAATGATAGAGGACATCCTCTGACCTCTGCCAGCTGACAAGCACATGTACACACGTGCACACCACAACACACACAAATCAGTGATAAGACAACGAATGCCAAATCATAGCACTTCAATGTATTCTATAATTCAAACGAAGGTTAAGTCAAACAGACCACTATTATACTGAACAGTTACGTGACTGGTTCACATGCCAAAGTGGAATGGATTTCTGTAGTCTCCCAATCTGAGTGGGTCTTAAGACTTTACTGACCAATCCCAGTGCACTCTGGTCTAGACACAGCCTTTGGCTTCCTTCAAAAGATACTTGCATTCCTGATAGTCCCTTTTTAAATTAAGTATCATGTAGAAAACATGACTACTCTATGGGAACTCCATGCCTAGTTTATTCTGTTTTTATTAAGAAATTCTGGTGTGATTAAACAGTCCATGTTAATTTTTTCTCACCACTGTCTTCCTGAGTGTATTCTCAAGAGTCATTCCACAGTTGCGGCATCTCTACATAACAAACAATGGCACTGCTACCTAATCAACAAACTAATTACTCCACTCCACCTTACAGGTGACAGGTTTGCTTTGACATGAGTACAAGACAGTAATAAAACAAACACTATAAAATGTTGCAATATGGCAACTTGCATGCCACTTACAGTACTGTTGAGTTCCAACTCTACAACTAAAGTTTACAGTACAACTGAGTGACAGAGCCAAGTGATAAGAGCACGCCCGTGGTTTCTGCTGCAATTACTAACCAGTTAAGATGATCTGAAACAAGTGATTATGGGCATGTTCCAATAAACTTTATGTGTTACAAAATTTAAACATGTACTACTTTCTTGCGTCCAAAAATAGTATTATTTCAATTGTTCTCAATCACTTGAAAGTGTAAAAGCCACTTTTAGCATGAAAGCCATGTTAAGAACATGTGTTAGCAGTGTGTTGACATCAGAAACAATGGATCTCAATTTCTATTAGTAATTCTATATGCTCTAAAACTCCTGCCATAAACTAATCAATGGGGGGAAAAAGTCTCAAATATTCAGTGGTAATAACAAACAAAACCTTCCCGGTATAGGTCTGAAGTAAGCAGCCTTCTTGGGTGAATGACGTTAAATAAGACATTTCCACAGTACATGCTACCAACATTTGTCACAGTTCTCAAGGCTAATAGCAAATTTATTCCGAAGTGACTCAAATTGCTCAAAGGCTGGGAATCCAGGTCATCGATAGAGTGCTTGCCTAACATGAGTGGCCCTGTGCTACACTGGCAGTACTTCAAGACAAAACAAAGTAACGAACCTCTCACTAGTACTTCTGTTCTCTGCTGCTGCTGCTGCTGCTGCTAACATCCTAGCTTTTTGTGTGAGTTTAAGTCTCTTCTGGGTATCTAGATTAGGGAGCCAACAGGCATAAAACTGAAACTGTATTTGTTTTTCTTTTTGCAGTAGTGGGGATTGAACCAAGGGGCTCTCCCAGTGCTAGGCAAGCATGTTCCCACTAGCTATATTCTCAGCCCTAAAAGTAAAATTTTAAGATGTGGCATATTCGAACAATAACAATTTGAACTAGATATTCTATATCCTGATGCCATATTAACAGATCTTTTTATTTTACTACAAGACATTGGATAAGCCTCAATATTATTACTCTGAATTCTACCATATTTATTTTAGAAAGCATACGAGTGGCACAAAAGTTAGATATTTATTAGTTATTGAGTACCATTCCATCTCCTCTCACACACACCTTCCATTAACTATTTAAAATTAAGGATGCAAGTACTGTTGGCTTTTCATTTCTTTTTTTGTTTTGTTTTTTGAGGCAGGTTTCTCCATGTAGTGCTGGCTGTCCTAGAATTCACTCTGTAAGACCAGGCTGGTCTTGAACGAAGAGATCTACCTGCCTCTGCCTCCTCAGTGCTGGGATTAAAGGCGTGCACCACCACTGCTCAGTGAGCCTTTTCCTTTTTGGTTGCATCGACCTTATAAAACATGGAGTGGCTACATACATGCAATGGTACACAGTATGTCTGGAGGCTCTTACGCATTTCTATTTCTCTTTTTACTTTATCCTAACTGTGACTTGCTTGTGTGAGGTGAGAGCCGTCAAAACGTATGCATTAAGATTTTGGAAACTGTACAAAAGCAAAGTACTGTGGATTATGATTTCAATTAAAACCTTAATAGCTGCTTACCTACAACTAGGCCGCATTCAGGACAGATCATATCGCCAGCTCTGTAGTCCTCCACTAAAATTGCATCTGGATGATTCGGACATGTGACTCTTGGGAGAGCATCCAAACTACATGAAAAAAAAAAAACACATTTTTATATTTATTTTCCAACTAATATGAAACAAGTCTGAGTTTTATTGTTTTCTAGTAATAGGCAAGCTGCTAAGATTTTTGAAAACCTTGATTAATATAGTAACAACTTATAATCGTAATAGCCAGCAGCATTTACATATAGTTATCTAGCTTGTGCTCTTTGCTATTTATTTCTCTTGTTAGAAAATAACTTGTTAGCCACCTTAATGACAGATTTGCATAGCACACTAAAGCCAACACACATTTGAATGAAAGACAGTCAGATGTAGCTGTGCTGAGCTTAACGTCTGACATTTCAGTTAGTCCAGAATTGAGGATTGTAGCTTTTACAAATTAGTTTTGCTGGGCATGCTAACGCATGCTATAGTCCCAGCACTTGAGGCTGAAGTAGGATTCCTTGAGTCTAAGACTTCAAGATCAGCCCAGACAAAAGACACAAGTATCTTCACAAGTTAAACACAAAATTAAAAATCTGGATAACCATACAAAGAAGGAAACTAGATTCCTATCTCTTACCCTGTGCAAACATCAATTCAAAATGGACCAAAGACCTTCATGTAAGATCTGAACTTTGGGGCTGGAGAGATAGCTCCGAGGCTGAGTGCTTACTGCTTTCAGAAGACCTGGGTTCATTTCCCAGCACCCATACGGTGGCTCACAACCACACATAACTCTAGCTCCAAGGAGTCTGATACCTTCTTCTGGCCTCCAAGGTCACCAGGCACACACTGATACAAAAACAAAAGTAATCGGACACTTTGAAAGCGTTAGGGGAAATAGGTAAAAACACGTCAAGATGTAGGTATAGCAAGTGCTTTCTTAAAAGGAGCCTAGTAGCACAGGATATAATGCCAAGAACTGAGAAGAGTGACTACATGCAAAAATGTAAACAGCATCCACACTGCAAAGAAAACAATCAGCAGAGTCAATACGGTGTGCAGAATGGGAGGAAAACCTCTGCCAGTGACATAGGAAGCAGTATTAATATCAAGAATCGATATGGGGTACTCCAAAACTTGAAATGCACACCATCCAATCAACAAGTGGACTAATGAATGACAGTTCTCTAAAAAAGGAAACACAAATGCCTAATATTTGTAAATATATTCAGTATCTTTAGCCACTGGGGAAATGAAATTAAAACTGTTTTTTTATCTCATCCTAGCCAGAATGGGAATTATCTAGAAAACAAATGACAACAAATAGTATGGCAAATGTGGAAAAGAAGAATTATCACACACTGCTGATGGGAAGATAAACTGTTAGAGCTGCCATGGGTTTTTCTCCAAAGACAAATCAGAGGGCTGGCGAGATGGCTCAGTGGGTAGAAGTGCTTGTTGCCAGGTCTGAAGACTTGAGTTCAGCCACTGGGACCCATGTCGGGGAGGGAGAAAACCAACTTCCATAGGTGGTCCTCTGATGTTGTTAGGGGAGAAAGCAGAACCCCACAGGTTGCCCTAACTCACACCTTGGCACAGGCCCCTCCCCCCAATAAATAAATACAATAATATAATTTTTAAAAATACAACTATATAATAGACTATACAACTCCTAGGCAGATACCTGAAGGCTCTAAGTAATCACACAGACACTTGAATACCCATGTTCATCCATAATAACGTTACGAAGTGGAGTCAGATGCAGGGTCAAGAACTGTGGTACTAATACATAGCCTTAAAGAATGAAGTCCCAGGAAATGAATGTAACTGGAAAGCATTAGACTAAGTGAATAAACCAGAATCAGAAAAATAAGGGCAGCATGATTCTCTCATGTGTGGAATTTGTATTCAAGTTTACATGTGTATATACACATATCCATACATGTTACATATGCATGTAGGACCTGAAAGAAAAAAAGGGAACTACAAGCGGGGAGGGAGGAAGGAGGAAGAGAGAGGGCCAGAAGGGGGCATTATTTGGGAGAAGTGAACCAGTATGAAGGTGGACACTAATAATGTAAGACATGCCATAATGAGATCCATTATATCACATGCTAATCTAAGAAACTAATTTAAAGCGAAAAATAATGATTGTAAAGCTAACATATTTACTTAAGAGTTATGATATTTGTAACATATTATTTTCCTTTTATTCTTTTAAAAGACAGGTGTTGCTCTATAGTCCTGTTGGCCTTAAACTCACTATATAGCCCAGGCTGGCATCAAACTAGGAGCAATCCTTTTGCCTCAGCCTCCTGAAGTAAGATCACAGGGATGTGCCACAAAGCCCAGGGGCTCGTGATATTAATAATTTTCTTATTTATTTTATCTTGAACACTAAAAGTTTGGGAAAATTGATTAACCTTAAATGACTTGGTAAAACAAGCTTTTAAAGTCACAAAGATTCCTAGTAAAAACGTAAATATTATCTCTGGAAGGTGTGAGCCCTCTTCTAAAATTCACTTGACATGGATATAGCAAATGGTTATGTTAGTCATCACAAGCATACACTTAAAACACAAAATTAACTGTTCCTTCAATATGTAAATAGACATTTGTGGTTTAGGATCAAGTTTCTCATGCTGGCTGGTATAATTCAGAATGTTTTAAGCACTAACATTGTTTATCCATTTATTTTGAAAGGTATATATTTTTATGCGTATATGTATGTGCACTGCATGCACGTCTAGGACCCAGAGGTCAGCAAAGGCATCAAATCCCCTCAAAGTGCAGTTACCATTTGGGTGCCAGATCCTCTACAAGAGCAGCAAGTGCTCTTGATACTGAGCCGTCTCTCCGGCTCCCTAACTACCAACTTCCAAGTCACATGGAAAATTGATTAAAAAAAAAAAAAAAAAAATCACACAATAACCACCAAAATTTACTTACTTAATTAAAATATATCTTGGACTTTTCTAATTGGGAAAAGGGGAAAGGGCAGAAATTGCTTTATACTTGTAGTTATTCTGGAAATTTTTAGAAAAAATAAATTATGAAAAATAAAAGTAGTACATAAAAACTGAAAAGCTGCTGATATAAAGGAAAATGTTAGCAAAATAAGGGTAGTTATCAGTAAACAAAGCATGAAGTTAACCTAACAGCACGCTAAGGAGTAGCATAGTTGAGCACTACTAACAAGCCAGCTGTGATGGAGCAGGCCTGTAATCCCAGTATGCAGGAAGCAGAGCTAGGTTTGCCACCAACTCAAGGCCATCCTAATAATGATACATAGTGAGTTCCAGTGCAGCTTGGACTCTAGTGAGACTGTCTCAAAAAGAAAAACAAACAAACAAAACAATAAAAGTAGATCAAGGGGGCTGGGATTGGAGCTCAATAGATAATAACTATATATAGTGAGTTCCAGGGCAACTTAGACAATAGTCTCAAAAAGCAAAAAAAAAAAAAAAAAAAAACCAACCAATAAAAGTAGGTAAAGGGACTGGGAATGTAGCTTAGTGGGAGAATGCTTGCCTACCATAAACAAGATCCTGGGCTCAGTCCCTAGCACTTAAAAAAGGGAAACAGAAAAAGCTTGCAGTGTATTTAGATGATAATGGAATTATTTATTTTAAGTGTGGGTATTCTGTCTCATATATGTCTGTGAATCATGTGCATGGCCTGGTACGGGCAGAGATAAGAAGGCGGCAATAGATCCTCTGGAACTGGAGTAAGAAGAGTTTGTGAGTTCCCATATGGGTGCTGGAAATTGAACCCAAGTTCTCTGGAAAAACAACCAGTGCTCTTAACCATGGAGCCATCTCTTCAGCCCCATATATATTTTTAATAATCAATTTTCACAACATCCTGCAAGATAGGCACTCTCTTCATCTCACAGAGCATGGTCAGAAAATGATTTACCTGAAATCAGAATAAGTATCGGGCTTCAATCTGAATACCAACCAGTTTCAAGGCTAAGTGACTATATACCATCCCCCAGGACAAACACTAAGACAGAAATCTAACACTGACCTCTCTTTATTCCCACTGATGGAAAAATTTGAAGGTAGTAACAGGAATGACACAAATTTAAAAGCTGGATGATGGGCTGGGCATATCAGCAATCCCACCACTTTCCAGATGGAGATAGGAGAATTCTAGGCCAGGAATACAAAATGAAAACTAGCTGTCCAGAAAAAAATAAATTTCAAGGAACTTTTTTAAATGACAAAAACGGTTTAAAAATTGTAACCAATGAGTTTACTATGTGTACTATTTAACTACAATTTGTGTTTCAAGAATACAGAGGTTCCTATTCCACAAGATGACAAGATGTGCCTACATATGACCACATCCAGTTTCCAAGTCGACAGTCATGGGAAAATTTCATATTTGATAATTTGGGGAAGCTGTTTCCAAGTCCCTACAAGGAAACCTTACCTGACAAAACCACACCCAGATTGAATGATTAAATCTAATTTTAAAATAAATTAGAACCGGTAAGCAAGGGTGCCAATGGCTTTACTTCCACACAAATAGTTGAAGGGGCTCCCCATGTTCACCTCTCCCCTTTTAAGATACACAGTCTTTGAGGTTCCCAGAATGGGCCTGCACTTCTGTGAATAATGGCTTCCCATGGTGACGTTTGTCAATTCCACACACAGTAACCCCCTCAGAAAAAACGTACCAGAAGTGCAGAACTTAATTTGATACGTCAATACACACTCTGCGTTAACTAGAGACCAATGGAATGATGATCAGAAATAAGTATCCTAGGCACTCGAAAGGTCAACACACTGGCATGACTCAGTTTACACATATGCCAGAATACTATTATCTACCTCACAGAGGTTACAAGAAATATAATTAGGGTCTGCAAAGCACTTTGCAGGTCACAAGATTAAAGGCTGTCTCTGAGGACACAGCACGCATTTCCTGTAGATATTAGGGACACTACGTTTTAAAAAATACATTAAAAATGACTTCCAGCATATGTAATTAATTTTTTACAGACAACATCTCCTTCGGAGTACGCAATGACAGTTCGGGGTTTTGTTGGGGGAGGGGTAGCCTTTAGGAGAGAATGATTCAGGTCTCCGTATGTGCTTTCCTTTCCACTTCGGGGGGCCACCGGGCTGGCGACCCGTTTCCACCGGGCTACCAATGCTGACGTTTCCCAACTTTCTAGCTGTCAGATCGACAGGGACCTAGAACGTCGCTTCCCCAGCTCTCTGGAAAGGAGGCGGCGTCCTAGACCCTCAGATGGGATGGGCCGCAGTCGGGGAAATACACAGAAAACATTAACATGACACAAAGGCGGTTGAGGGGTCCGGAGAGAGACGGAGGCCGGGACTGCGCAGAGCCGCGGGGACGAACCCGGACCGCGGCGACTCAGGCGAGCGGGGGACGCCTGTGGCAGCCGTCTGGAGGAGCCTCGGCCCCGCGACCCCCGGCTCCACTCGTTCCCAGGCCGCCGCACTCACCGGCTGGTCGACGCCATCTTCGAGGCTCCGCCAACAGCTTCTCCCAAAGCAGGAAGCGACACTGGCGGCGCGACGCCCCGAGCCGGGCTTTTATGCGCGAGTCGCTCGCGCGCAGTTTGCGCGGCTACGGGTCGGGAGGAAGGCCAAAAGGTATGCGTTCTCAGCGACCCGAGCTAAACGCTTCCTGTTTGTTTGGTTTTTTTTTTTTTCCGGCTGCGTGACTGTCAACCGCAGGTTGCTGGGAGAAACTTTACACGCAGGAGACAGAGGCTGGAGGATCTCTGTGAGTTCGAACACAGCGAGCTCCAGGACAGTCAGGACTACAGAGAGAGACCCTGTCTCAAACTAAACAAAACAAAAAAACCGACCCAGGAAGAGTATCAGAGAATCCAGCGAATGAGTGAATGAGCTTGCATCAGAGTTAGTTCTCAAACAGACCGAATTAAAACTCGGAAGATTTGCCTTTGGTGGCTCTCTCCTGCGGTCCCGCACGAAGGAGGTAAGAGGATGAGGAGTTAGAGTCTCAAACAAAACACCATAAATATAAATAAATGATAGATAAATAAAAAGATAGATAAATAGATAAAACAAAACAACCCACAAAGGAATTCAGGCTGAATGAAATTGGCAAAGCCCTCACCTCAAACCGCTCCTTTAATTTCAAGTCAATTTTCGCTGTCTGAATTCGGAATAAAAAGAAATTAGCTTTTGTCTTCAGGAGCAGGAATCAATTCAAGTTCTATCTTCGACCAACAAGCTTTGAATTCCTACAGTCCCGTTACTTCAACAGTGTAGGGATAGAGCATATTTGCCTCGAAAACACTTGTAGAATTGACAGGAGATCAAGTAGCGCCCGTGACAGCAGTATATGATGGGAAGGAAGCAGAGTCTGACCCTGTCATGATCCATGTTGTCTGTCTTTCCCCATTATCGTTGGACTGAAAGCTAAGAACAGAAAATGTAATAAAACAGCTAACGACTGGACAAGGGCCTAGATTGATTAGTCAGTTGAACCAGCATCAAAATGGAAATAATAAGGCAGGTCTTATGGTTCATCCTTGTCATCCTAGCACTTAGGAGGCAGAGGCAGAAGGTCCAGAGGTCCAGGCCAGCATGGGCTGCAGAGTGAGAATCTGTCGCAGTTCCTGCCCCGCTTACCTTCACAAAGGCGATAATGCTACTTTCTTGTGAACGAACCACCCGACACAGTCGGAATTAAAGTAACTGCAAGAGAGGCATCTTCCACTGTGATGAAAACTCAGATGTTTTAGTAAACACTTCATTTGCCAATGGAAATCAAATACCACTAAGTAGCCATTGTTCCCTTGAACAGAAGAGAAGCTACTTACTAGCTTCCTTTAAGGGACAAGAGGTGCTGGGAATGCAGAACAGTTGTTGGATGGCTTGTCTAGAATGTGAGAAGGCCTGGGTTCAATCCCCAGTACTGCAGAGAACAGGTGTGACAGTGCAAATCTTAACAGCACCACCTGAAGATGGAGACAGGAAAAGGAGGAGTTCAAGGTCATCTTTGGATACCTAATGAATTTGAGGCTAGCCTGGGCTACAGGAAAGCCTGTCTTTTGTAAGCGCTCTGTGTCCAGAGTACTTTGCTCCAGGAGACTGTTTTACACAGCCTTTGACTCCATTTTGAGGATGGAGAGTGACTACAGCATCTGGTTTCTTTCCACAGTGTAAGAATGTATTGAATAACAGTAGATTAGCAAGGCCCAGTGGGTTTAATGGTGGCAATTTGTCATATAAGCCACCTAGTTTGGTAATCTGGCTGAGGCAATGCAGGTTCTTTTATTCCAACCCTAATTGCTAATGTTAACTATCCTATCACACAGCACAGGGCACTTGTATCTGTCTATCTAGATGCATATGTGTGGCTTCCAGAATAACACAAGTTAAAGAGGCTGCAACAGAGTTTGAAAGGCAATAGAAGTGGTCTGAGAGAAAGGTTCTATTGATAACAAAACAGACCAGCAACTTGAGGAAGCCGAAGCTGGAGCTGCTAGAGTCAGAGCTTGAGTGTGACGCTGAAGAGTTTCAGATGCAAGGTGGAGACTGAACTGGGATCTGAGAGTGGGAGATGGAGGGTCCAGGTCCAGAGAGGTGAAAGATGAATGAGCAGGCCGCCCAGCAGAGGCTAGACAGGAAGCTGAGCTGAAAAGGGTAAACAGGAAGTCCTCTGCTTGGTAGTCCCTGACTTATACACTTGGTGTGTGACCAAGATATCACACTGCCAGGTGTCTGTCTCTTTATAGGGTTCAAGTGAGGGAGTTACACCCTTTCCTGGGCCTAGTGTGTCTGGTAAGTTCTTGGGCCTGTTTTCCAGATATGATTTTAATACAGCCATGTACCCTTAGAGTCTCAATTCACCCCCACACTTTATAGAGTAGCTCCTTTTTTTTTTTTTTTTTTGAGACACGGTTTTCTCTGTGTAGTTTTGGTGCCTGTCCTGGAACTTGTTCTGTAGACCAGGCTGGCCTTGAACTCCCAGAGATCTGCCTGGCTCTGCCTCCCGAGTGCTGGGATTAAAGGCATGTGCCACCACCACCACCACCACCACCGCCCAGCTAGAGTAGCTCCTTTTATACTCCCAGGAATAAGTCATTTATCATTCTGTGCTGCATGGTAGTTTGCAGATCCACCCAGGGGCTGTAATCATTCTCCTCCATCAAAATGGAGTCTAAAGCTGTTTGTAAAATGGAGTCTCCTGGAGTAAGGCACAGCCTAAGAAAACACTGTTTTACACAATGTGGGGTAATTCTGAATAGGCCATAGACACTATTTCAAAAACCTAAATTAATTAAAGAAAGAAGTATGAACCACACCTAAGGGCAGCCCCCCACCCCCACCCCCTGCCGTAGATGCCAACAAAAACAAAAGCAACCCAAAGGTAGTTTTGGATATTTTTCTTTTTTGTCTTATACTGCTTTGTTTGGGCTTTTTTTTTTTTAACCTTACCAGTCTTTTGCTTGTATATTATGGTTTCTAATTTTAAGTTTTCATGTGTATGTATATGTGTGCACACCTGGATAGGTGTTTTTTGTAATCTTTTTTCATTTTTTTTGTTAGTTTGTAGTAGTTGTAGGTTTTGTTTTGTTTTGTTTTGCTCTTTGGGGGGCCCGACACCCAGCTCCCAAATTAATTACATGGAGTTTTATTCTTATAAATGCCCAGCCTTAGCTTGGCTTGTTTCTTGCCAGCTTTTCTTAACTTAAATTATCTCATCTGTCTTTTGCATCTGGGCTTTTTCCTTTCTCTATTTCAGTACATCTTACTTTCACTCTTACTCTGGCTTGCTCTGTGGCTGGGTGGGCTAGCCCCTGAGGCGCTCCTCTCCTTCTCTTTTTGCTCCTGATCTTTTCTCCCCAGATTTATCCTCCTATTTATTCTCTCTGCCCTCCAGTCCCATCTATCCTTTCTCCTGCCTACCTATTGGCCATGCAGCTCTTTATTAGACCATCAGGTGTTTTAGACAGGCAAAGTAACACAGCTTCACATAGTTAAACAAATGCAAAATAAAAGAATGCAACACATCTTTGCATCATTAAACAAATGTCCTATAGCATAAACAAATGTAATACATCTTAAATTAATATTCCACAACAGTTTGTTTGTTTTGTTTTATCCTTGTTTGTTTTTTGCATATGGGTGTGTGTCCTGGAACTCACTCTGCAGAGCAGGCTGGCCTTGAACTCACAGAGATCCGCCTGCCTCTGCCTCCCGAGTGCTGGGACTAACGACTTGCGCCGCCGCCACCACCACCCGGCTCTGTTTGTCTTTTTTTAATTTACCTATTTCTTTTCTTCCTCTCTGTCTTTCTCTTTGAAACAAGTTCTCTCTATTATGTAGCTCTGGCTGTTCTTGAACCTACTATGTAGACTAAGCTGGTCTTGAACTGAAGAGATTCTCTCTGACTCCCAAATGCTGGAATCAAAGGTATGCACCACCACACCAGGCTGTTTCTTTTCTTAAAAGATAGAAAAAGAAGGCTTGGAGTTGGAAGGGTGGGGAGGATTCGGGAGATGAATGAGGAGAGACCATGATCAGAATATATTGTATGAAAGTAACTTTATTTAAAAAAGTGTGAGAGACAGGAACATAGAAAATAAAATCTGCATGGGGAGTGGGGGAGCATGATTATCACCACCTCAGTCTGTCATTGTTTAATTCCAAATTGAAAACTTGACTATGCTCCTATGGGATGTTTTTTCCCCTTAAGAACTGGGAGAGTTTGCCAGACAGTGGTTGCGTACGCCTTTAATCCCAGAACTCAGAAGGCAGAGTCTGGAAGATCTCTGGGAGTTCGAGGCCAGCCTGGTCTACAGAATGAGTTCCAGGCCAGCCAAGGCTGTTACACAGAGAAATTCTGTCTTGAGAAACAAAAACAAAGAAAAACAAAAATAAAAACAAAAGAATTAGAGAGTTCCAAAAATGTCATAACCCGTTTTAATTGTGACAAGTGCACCTGGGAAAGAGGCCCACAACCAGTAGTGTTTTCACAGAGAGCACCGTAGGTGGTGGATGATAGGGAAGAGGGCAACTGGGAGTACTTGGAGGATTAGAAAGACCCAGTGGGTTCACAGTAGACAGCTAACAATGTGTGTTGAGGGGAGAGCCCATTAAGGAAACCAAACCCTAGAAGGGGAAGGCAGAGCAACCGGTGACATTTCTCGGCCCAACTTCCAGATCTTTTGTTTGTCCTTGCAAGGGTTTGTTTGTTAGTGTGACTAGCAATGTTGAAGGTCTTCTCATCAGCATCCTCATGTTCAGATTTTATTTCTGATCTTGAGTTTAAGATCTCACACACACACACACACACACACACACACACACACACACACACACTTGAGTTTTATCACCTAAGAATCAGTGACTTAGCCCAGCTTTTACTACAATTTCTGGTGAGAAGTAAATTTTTTGTAAATTAATATGCAAGAAGTCATATTAATTTTTAAACTAATGTCTTGATGTTTATTTTTAGTTTATTTTTGTTATTTTATTTTTTTCAAGACAGGGTTTCTCTGTGTAGCTCTAGTTGTCCTGGAACTCACTGCGAAGACTAGGCTGGCCTCAAACTCACAGAGATCCTCCTGCCTCTGTCTCCTGAGTGCTGGTATTAAAGATGTGTGTCATGACACCCTGTTTTATTATTTTATTTTTGAGTCAAGGTCTTATTAAGTAACCCAAGCTGAACCCAGCACTCATTATGTAGCCCAGACTGTCCTCAGGCCTGTGGAGATGCTCTTGCCTCTGCCTCTTTAGTGCTGGGATTACAGTCATAAACCACAGTCATAAACCACTTCCTCTTTTGGATGAGGAAGAACAGATGGCCGGCCAGATTCTAGAGGGAGGGCCTTCTACCTCTTTCTGTGTCTCATTACTTTTCCTTCTGTCTGGCTTCAAAATTACCGTACTTTGGGAAATGCAGATGATATATTTGTAGAAATGTCCATTGGCTTTTTGATTCCTTAATTATGAAGCATTATTTTAATTTAGGGAGGCAGAGGAAGAAAAAAAAAGAGAAATCAGGTTAATAATAGTACCAACCGACCTAATAGAACTTAACTGTGTGCCAGGAACTATGTAAAGCTGTAGAAACATTACCCCCTTAAATCTTCTCAACAACTCTATGAGTTGTCCCCTTTCATAGATGGAGTACTGGAAGTATAAAATTGCTAAGTAACTAGCCTGAAGTCATGTACCTTGTAAATGGCAGAGCTGGGATTAGAATCCTGACAAATTGGCTTCAGAATCCATGCAGTATACCTCCTAATACAGACTTTGGACCAAAATTTAGATCCATATAGTGGGTTTAATAAACAGGTGCCCACAGCAATCTTGTGGTCTCAATTTTACCAGAGAGCTGCAATCCAAAATACACTTACCAGTTGTCCACACAAGGGCACTTGAGTTGGTCCGATCAAGTGCTCCCTTATCTGAAACCTTCCTGGCTCATATCTCACTGCTAAGTGTTCTTGTGTATGTGATATTGAATTTACCAGCTTTTTGTTCATTGACTGGCTTGAAACCTTATTTGTGGCTAGTTCTCCATTTGAGAATAAACCCAGGTTTTCATTGGGAAAAGCCTACAGCTTCTCCAAATACTATGTGATTACACACAGACTTTAAATCCTATGGATTTATGACTAAGAACCATAACTGAGAACCTCATGTCTGTCTTCAGAATCAGAGCAGAAGATGCTAGAAATGAAAACACTTTTTACTTCAGTGTTCATAGAGCAGTAGTTTTCTTTGAACCCTTTAAATGGTTGTGATTAAAATGGCAACCCTAAAGGTTTCACTCTACTCCCAGCCTTGTTCTCTGTGTCTTGAAGTTTGTATTTTTCTCAGATAATAACTCTTCAATTTGATAATAATAAAACCATGAAGAATTTGAATAATGATACTATAATTTCCCCCAAATAGTTTTAAATATATTTACTTAGTCTAGATAACATTTGCTCTTACAATCTTTGTTACTAATCAGGTCCTCTGGTGAGCAGCTGAGGGAGAGGATAGGGAACTCTTTATCCCTGTTCCCCTTAGGGAAGACTTTTTTTTTGTCACAGAGTTTCACTCATGCAAGATGACCTCCTCTTAGACTTGAAATTCTTCTACCTCTGTCTTCTGTGTGCTAGGATTGCAGGCATAAACCACCACTGTTGACCTCTTTGTTTAAAAACTGCCTTAAAAAAAGGCAACAACAACAACAAAACATTTGTTTTATTATTTTAAATTATGTGTACCTGTGTATGGTGACTCCAAGTACTCTTGGAGGCCAGAAGAGGCTGTTGCATCCCCTGGATCTGGAGCTAGAGGTGATTGTGAGCTGCCTAATGTGAGTATTGGGAACCAAACTCTGGTCCTCTGCAAGAGCAACAAGTGACCTTTACCACTGAGTCCTCTCTCCACCAGGAGACTGCATTTTAATATTAGTCTATTGTTGCCATGAAAACCACACACTAAAAGCTTTATTCTACATGACTACATCGTTTCAAATGCACTCATATTATTAGAAACTTAAAACTCCAAAGATGTTGAAATATGACCAATGGGTGTGACTATGATGCCATTCCTTTCATTCCTACCATGCACGGCTCACAGTATTCTAAACTGACCTGGAAAGACTCCAAAAAAGCTTTATCTGCTAAAGCTCCTCAAGCCCGTAATCCTTCTGAGACCCAGAGGGAGGGAATTAGAACAAGAGATACTGTATTCATGAAGAGGCCCCATGCAATGTTACCCAGATTTGCAGGAAACTCCAAACAAGATAAAAGCTTGGAGGAGGAAGCCTGCAATTTTGGCCATCATGTTCTAAAATCAGGAAGCAGCCTTCATGATTAGATTAGGAAATAGTATGCATCCTGGTGCAGTTTAGTGATTAAAGCCAATCCATGTCCCAGGACATTTTCTAAGCAACACTTTCCCAAGGCTGATTCTGTTCCTTCTGCTGTTTGAAAGTAAACTGCAGTAATCCCTGGAATGCTGGAGCATCTTTGTACCTTTGTAACTAATCCATCTGCATATAGTAGACACCCAATACATGTTGATTTATATGATACTTACAAAGTGAAAATGCCACACTACCTGTAGGGCTTAGGAGATGGTTCAGTCAGTGAAAAGCCAGCTGCGTAAGCATGAGGACCTGAGTTTAGATCCCCAAGGCTCATGTAAAAAAGCCATCTTAGGCACATGTGTCTCTAACCTAAGGGCAGGAGAACAGAGACAAGTAGATCCCTGGAGCTGCCTGGCTGGCCAGTCTAGCCAACTGGTGAGTGCCGAGTTCAATGACAGACCCTGTCTCAAAAGGTAAGAGTGATCAAAGAAGACATATGCATGAGCACATACATGTACACGCATCCTCCCTCCACACGTGTGCACTACACATGCAATAAAAAATTACCTATACTGTTCTTTATAATAATGAAGGAAAGTTAATGTGGATGGACTGGTGGGATTCTCCATTATAGCTAGCTACCTCTACCTGCTTTTTTTCTTAGTGTTTCCCCCATGTATACAATTTTCTATTACACCTGCACACCTCTGGACTCATCTGTTCTACTTCAGTCTTTTCATGACACAATTTAATTTTGAAGCGCTCTGATAAATACTCAATCTGAACATACCTATTCCTCCTTCAGGTTATGTTAAACTCCAGCTACAATCTTTCAAATTTTCAGGACACTTTGCCAGAGTCATGTGATACAAGCTGCACTTCAGTGTAATAAGAATTTAGCTTGGGCTTGCTTTAAAGCAACTAAACCGCACTGTGACAGATCATACCTTCAGGCACTTTTTATTGGGACTTGAAAAAACAAACAAACAAACAAACAAACCCACTGGATTTAGAGCTGGATGCATACCTACAATTTCAACACTTCAGGAGGCTGCTCTGTAAGAGAATCACAAATTCAAGCCTGAGGCCAGCCTAGGCTACACAGAAACATCCTTTCTTAATTTCTTTGAGTTGATTTATTAATATGGAAATACAGATTAAGCATACCCACTCTGAATATCTGAGTACTGACATTTTCTAAAATCCAAGTGATTTTAAGTCCTATTAGTACAGTGGTTCTCACCTGTAGGTTGCAGCCCCTTTAGGGTCACATATCAGATAGCTTGCAAATAGGATATTTACATTACAATTCATAACAGTAGCAAAATTAATTAGGAAGTAGCAACAAAAATAATTTTATGGTTGGTGGTCACCACAAAAACATGAGGAACTGTAGTAAAGGGCCACAACATTAGGAAGGTTGAGAACCACTGTGTTAGTATATCACTATTAGAAATTTTTATACATTGGACTTTGTTATATCATTACTTAAATATAATTACTTAAAGCATATGAAATCACCTTCAGGCTATGTGTATAAGGTGTATATGAAACTAAAGAATGTCTTTAAAATTTGGATCCCATCCTAAAGATACCTCATTATGTATATGTACATATTCCAAACATTTTTTTTAAAATAGGTATAATCCCAAACATTTTGGATGAGGGCAGTCAACTGTGTTTCTCTATTTAATTGACTATCAGATGAATTAAAGGAGAGATTACATAACTTCTTAAGATAATTCATGAAGCATTGTAGACAGCTGCTCTCATTTCCTGAAAATTTAAAACCCTAATCACAAGGGAGATTGTATTAATATTTATACATGACCTCATGTCTAATTTTCATAATTTAAATTAATGTAAAATACACTCATATTATACTATAGTGTATCTTATTGTGCTGCATTTCATCCGGTCATGTTTTATTCACACAAACAGATCTCATTCATTTATTCAGTTTTTGTTTTTTCAAGCAACAGACTCGAGCAAAATTCTCCCATCTATGATGGACAAAATGGTTCCCTCCAGTTCTTAGTTATCAAAACCAGTGCATCAGGAAGATCTTTGACGATATTTATATCAAACATGGATGCCCACATGGTAAGCATCTACCAGCATAGCCAAGGCCTCAAAGGCCATACTTATATTACTTTTCATTTACTGTTGTAAAAATGATCCCTAGAAATGGATCAGTTTACTCTATAGTATTCTAGAAGGTGCATTTCCCTAGGTTTGGGCAACAGCAGTTGAAACATCCTGTTGGTATCATATTAAACTGAAAACCAAACTCTGACTAGAAATATCTGCTTACTGGGCAAAGGAGAGAGATGGCTGTACCACTCCTGACTTTCAAGCACTAGCTTTGCTGTTCTGCACACTATTTGGTTCCTACTAGGAAGGATGCCAAAACATTGCTAAAATGTCTTCCAGGACCTGGCCCATCAGTTCCTAGCTTCCTTCCCTATTCTGTTTTTCTCCTTAGCACTTATCAGCTATTGTATCTTTAACCTGCATGTTTGTTGCCCTATGTGTTCCCATCTTTGGAATGTGAGTTGTAGATGGTAATAATTTTGTCTCTTTTGCTTGCTGTAGTATTCCCAGCAACTATGGCTCATACATAGCAATAATTATTTTATTGATTGATTGATTTTTTTTAAGATGGGATCTTACCACATTGCCTAGATTGGTCTCAATTGTGCTTTTTTTTTTTTCTTTTTCCTTTTTACACCAACCATTGCAGTAGCTGAAAGTAAGGGCACTAAGCTGATAAACACCCCCCAGTGATCAGCTTTGAATTACAAACTGCTCGGGACAGTTTCAAGGCAGCTAGCTGAGATGTCCCTGCCTCCTGCACCACTCCAATCAGGACTTCAGATAAGCCCTACACTTTCCCATCACACAGAGACTGGCAACAAATGATACAGCTAGCTCTCCCAGGAGCTGACCACTATCTCGATTTTCTCAGGGTCCCCTAGAGATGACAGTGCCCCCCCCCCCCCCCCAGACAACAGGAAGCAATCTAGAGAACACAATACCCACATTCCCAAAAGGTGGGGTGGGGTGGTTTTTGGTCATTCAGTGGGTTATAGATATTTGTTATCATTCACAAGCTGTTACTGGTAATGGTCAGGAAAAAAGCTGAACAAAGATTAGATTTAGGGATCTCATTCTGTAAAGAAAAAGGGAGGATAAAGAAATGATAGGATACTGAGAGCCTCCCCAGCACCCTGCCTCTTCCTGTTCCCATGATGTCCTCATCTATCATGGTATCTCCCTCCCTGTCCTCCCACTCTGTCCCTGTTCCAGCTTGACTCTCCCATTTCCCTATGTTCTCATCCCCCACTCCTTGCCCTCCACCACCCCACACACCCAGTCTGCTCATGTAGATCTTATCCACTTCTCCTTCACTGGGTCATCCAGGTAGTTAGCTATACTACTGGCTTATGTCACCAGCAGAAAGATACTTCTTTTAATTCTGTCTTCATGAACTAACCATTTAATTTTAGCTTGGCTCCTTGAATGCATTTAATATTGTGAACAACTTAATAAATGGACATCTCAAAAAAAAAAAACGATAGGATAAAAAAGAGTATATTATTGAATCTACTTTTAAACTAAAAAAGCAACTATTAGTCTTAAATATTTTACATTGGTATGGATTTTTGTATATTGATACACATTTAAGATTATTTTTGTTAGAACATACTGTACATATGTTTCTACTTGTTTAAGATACTGTACCTATGCAGCTCATTTAACAATGTAATGTGAATGTATATCCATTGAATATTATAATTACAAACTGTTTAAGATAATTAAGAAATGAAGTTAGCAGTTGGTCATCTATAACAATTAAACTTGTAGTCATGTTAGATGTGTTTTCAAGGTCAGAGATATATTTTAGATAGACAAGTGTTCTTCAGACACTTCAGAGATCTACAGACTATGGCACTTAAGATGTTTCAATAACATAAGTCTTTTCCATGACAATGAGACATGTCTGTTCCTGACAGCACCAATCTACTTTAGAGAAGATGATGGGCATCAAAGAACCTCCATGTGGAGTTTGCTTTCAATGTGGCAAAAGTTAGCCACTGGGCAAGAAATTGCCCTTGCCTCAACTACTGACAGCATGCTGTCCAAATTGGACAAGCAGGATACAAAAGAAAGTGACTGCTAAACTTTGCCAAGACAAGGTGGGACAGTCCTTCAAATTCCAGCTTCACAGAAGTCTGTCAGATAGTCTAGGCCTGTAGGATCAACCCAACATTGCAGAGGGTGACTGGCCAGGCAGCTAGCTGTTTCTATCATTTCTATAGTTTTGGGATTTGTTTGCTTTGCACTTCCTGTTTACCTGAGTAATATTATATCCTTCTTAGGTCTCTGATGGAGGTGAAGACTAGGTTATACAGTTTTCCTTGTTACAAAATTCAGAAAAGAAACTTACAAAAGAAGTGTTAAGTGTATAAGGTTGAGAGACATAAAAGGATAGTTTTGGGTTGGTTAATACAAGAGGAAAAAAAGTGAATTAGGTACAAAACTTTGGACTCACCAAGATAGGATAGATAATGGATTATTTTATCTGAATTTGCCAAATGCATATGTCCTGGACATTGTGAATGTAATCTTTTTAAAGATTTATTTATTTATTATGTATACAGTGTTCTGTATGCATGTATCCCTGCCTGCCAGAAGAGGACACCAGATCTCTTTATAGATGGTTGCTAGCCACCATGTGGTTGCTGGGAACTGAACTCAGGACCTCTGGAAGAGCAGCCAGTGCTCTTAACCTCTGAACCATCTCTCCAGCCTGTGAATGTAATTCTTACCTGATAATTTTGTTCTTATTTATTTTAACTGTTCTTATTATATGCAGTTTTTCTTTGTCAGAGTTATAACCTTCCCTTTTTATTTAGACAAAAAGGGGGAAATGTGTGATATTTTGGTTGCATTGTGACTGACAATAAAGCTTGTTTTGAATCAGAGGGTGGAGCTAGCTACTAGCTGACCAAAATTAACCATAGAGGATTTGGAGTACTGAGGACAGACAGACACAGGAAGTAGTAGGGTAGAGCTTAGAGGGTCTCAGCCTTTTTGCATGGAGGAATGAAAGAGATAGGTCACTGGTTGCTTCTCCACCACTTCTCTGATCATTCAGGTTCTTACCCCAATATCTGACTCCCAAGTTTTTATTGATAAATAATAATTGGGTAAACACACTAGCTTCTATACTGAATGAGACAATCAATGTAAATGTTTTTAAGCTTTGTGTGTGTGTGTGTGTGTGTGTGTGTGTGTGTGTGTGTGTGTGTGTGCCCGTGTGCCCACAGAGGCCAGTGAGGGCATTAGAATTCCTGGGGGGAGTTACAGGATTGTGAACTGCCTGATGTGGGTTCTGGGAACCGAGCATAGGTCCTGTGGAAAATCAGCATGTGGTCTTAACTGGTGAATCGTCTCTTGAGCTTGCCAGTGTGAGGTCCTGAGCTCTTCAAAACCATCACATCCAAGGTGGAGCATGATGCCAGTGTTTTAGAGAACAGCATTACTGAGGGAAGAAGTTTAGAAAATGGGAGTTTTCATGAGATTTTTACTTTTTCATTCACCTGTTATTTCACAGAATGTGTCATGGATCATAAAAGTAGAATTAAAGTGAATTAACCTAGGAATCTATGTAGAAAGGAAGCTAGGTATTAGAACCTTTGGCTTTGAAGTTTCAGCCAAAGTGGCATATTTATTGAGTGAATAGACAACTGAGAGTTTATAAAAATCATGCTTCCAGCATTAATTATGTAATATTTCTTTCACAAATGCTGAATGTAAGTGTAAGGAAAGTCACTTCTGTATAATATGGTGAAGTTAATATTGATTAGAAAATCCAGTTATCACTACCATTTATTTTTGATCGATCCCAAGACGGCTGTTTGTCAGCAGGGGAGCTTGTGATTTAATTGGCAAGATGGAGTAATTAGCTGTATTCTCAGAGCAGCAATACAATGAAACTCTCATGTCTCAGACATGTGGTTGAGGTTTATGTTTTGTTTTGTCTGCCTTGGGGTTTGTCCACTTGGGAACCTCCTTGTTTATCTGGGAATAATTTTTCATTTAAAATGTTTGCTAATTGTATGGTTGAATAGTTGCTTTCGTTGTTAAGATGGGGGAAATCCCTGAGTTTAACAAGATTTGCTGTAACTTGTCCCCCTTTCCTACATCCTCCCAAGCCTGACACTCTTTTCCCTGGGGTCTGATGGTACCTACTGAGGGAGGGGCTGCTCTCTCCTTGCCTTTGATCAATGGATCTTCCGGGAGGTTGACCTGCAAACTGTCCTTTATATCAGATAGCAACACATTCATCTACAGAAAATAGAAAGCACTCTAATTGGCTAAACAAATAAAGGTTTATTTATCTTGTGCATGACAAAGTCTATTAGTAGATGCAGTGGCTTCCAAGGCAAGGCTCAACCTCTTTCCATCTTTCTGCACTTTGTACTCCTTAGCATGCAGACATACACCCTCATGCGGCTTCCTCCAAGAATGCAAGATGGAGGCTGCATCTCTGTACCTTGCTACTACATTCCAGGTGGAAGCAGCTAGAAGTACAGAGGACAAAAAGTCTTTTTTTCACTCCCATCTATTACCTTCTAAGACACTTAGAAATAATTGCACAAAAAGCTGAGAAATTCAGTAATTTGGTTTTTTAGCTTAAACAGTAGAAATAGTCAAAGAAAAGGTGGACATTTTTTTTTTTCAAAGCCAAACTGTAATTTCATTGTATTTCCTCTGGAGTACAAGAAGTCTTCATAAGTTTCTTGTTATCTTGGAGTGTCCATGTGTTTAGTTAGTGACAGATGACATCAAAGAATGACTTATGGGATCTGTAGATGACTTATCGGCCCTGTGGCTGACCTGTCCATATCAGTCCTAGTTCTCCAGAGAAATGGAACAATTGTGTGTGTAGACATATGGAAAATGCTTATTTTAAAGCTTTGCTTTATGTGATCGGGGGCGGGGGCTGGCAGGTGCAGAATCTCCCTGCGGTGTTTGTGTGTTACCTTGTGTTCTATCCAAAGCTTCAAGTCATCATGACACATGTCCATATTATAAAGGTAACCTGTTTGATTCAAAACCCACTATTTCCAGGGCTAGAGGTGTTGCTGAATGGTGGAGTGTACACTTGGACCAGGGGCTTGATCCTCATCACAAAAACAACACAACCTTTACATACAAACAATAAGAGCAACAATGACCCACAAAATTCAAAAATAAAACAAAATCCACCCATTTTCTTGGTAATCTCATCTAAAATCATTCTGAGAGAAACATCCTAAAGAATGTTTGCTCACACATCAGCCACCAAGGCCTACCTCGCTGGGGTGGTTTGAAAGAAAATGGCCCCCAAAAGGAGTGGCACTATTAGGTGATATGGCCTTTGTGGACTAGGTGTGGTCATGTTGGAGGAAGTGTGTCACTGTGGAGGTGGGCTTTGAGTTCTCATACTCAAGCTATGCACAGAGAGACAGACCACTTCCTGTTGCCTTTGGATCAAGATACAAGGACTCTCAGCTCCAGCACCATGTCTGCCTGCACACTGCCATGACGGTCATGAACTAAACCTCTGGACTGTAAGCAAGGTACCCCATTAAATGTTTTCCTTTATAAGAGTTGCCATGGTTAGGGTAGGGCTATGTGTTTATTTGTCCACTGATGAACAACCATGAGGTCCTACTTGTGGAAGGGAAGACAGGTGGGGAAGAGAGGGCGGTGAGACCAAGAAGGAAGGAGGAAGAATTTTGCTCCTTGGAGAAAGACAACAGAAAAAGAATTCCAGGAAGAAAACTATAAGATGGGAGAGGTATGGACACAAGTCACTTCTGAAGAGACACAGGAACCTGATGGAGCATGGGTGGCGAGGTGAGCACTGAACAAATCCAGGGCTGGCTGCAAAGAGCGGGCCCAAGGCCGGGTGATAGCCTCCCCAAGATCTCAGCAAGGCTGAAGGGCAAAAGTTTCCTGTGAGGGGACTGGAGAGATAGCTCAGAGGTTAAGGGCACTGGCTGCTCTTCCAGAGATCCTGAGTTCAATTCCTAGCAACCACATGGTGGCTCACAGCCATCTGTAATGATATCTGGTGCCCTCTTCTGGCTTGCAGGCATATATGCAGACAGAACACTGTATATATGATGAATAAATAAATCTTAAAAAAAAAAGTTTCCTAAATTTTGTATGCCATTTAATAGCTGTCTCCAGGGGTTCTAAGCTTTACTATTTTTTTTTTTTTGGTCTGGGACCCAAGCAAGGGGCCTAGCATGTGCTAGGTGAGCATTGTACCACTGAGCTACATTCCTAACAATGAGCTTTTTTCCTTTTGAGGACCCAATTTTTAACTAACAACTATTCTATCACTACCCCCAACTTGTGTGGCCCGGACAGGTTCAGGGATGACCTTTGTTACTATGTGTATGAAGAAAGGACAAATGCCAGGTAAGGTATATTGCAAGCAGTTTCTTATCTGTCTTTCTGTTTTTCCCTTGAGCAGGTGACTCCACTGTGACTCAGTTGTGGTGCTGGTGGTGGGCTGTGATGTGGGAAGACAAGAGAGTGGATTTTTGTTTCTTATCCTAGAGAAATTAGCAATGGCTGATGTGGTAACAGGTAGAGAAAACTCGGAGTGACAGACACAGAGAGATGTCTATCAAAGGCGAAGGATGTGAACTCACAGCCACCAGTGCACGCCTGCTTGTGCTCAGAAGCCCTGGTGCGGGCACAGAACTTCAACCCCACGGTGGAGTTCTCATTTTTGGCCAGCTAGGCAAGTTCAAACAACATGGCAATAGGTCAAAGTGTCCTGGCCAGAGTGACAGAACAATGAAACGTAGGGTAGGCGAGGAAATGAGCATGCTTGTGAGGCCTAACAGCAGTCACACTGAAGGTCCTGTGCACTCCGGCAGAGGTGATCAAACTGTCATCTCTGTAAAAATCATCCCAGAGGGGTCAGTCCTGAGATTATTAGCTCCCAGGGGAAGGGCCTGCGTTGAATCTCTGTTTTAAAAAGGCTCTTAGCTGATGTTGATGTAAGAGGGCTGTGGACCATTTTCTGAGAAACATTGGGTTTGGAATTGTAGTACATTCAAAGAGGGACTGAGAGAGGGGGAAGAAGGGAGGGGGAGGAGGGGGGGAGAGGGAGAAAGGGAGAGGGAGGGGAAAAGAGAAAGAGAGAGAGAGAGAGAGAGAGAGAGAGAGAGAGAGAGAGAGAGAGAGAGAGAGAGAGAGAGAGAGAGAGAGAGAGAGAGAGACAGCCATGAAAACAGGAGCTGGGTGACGGGGTGTTTGGGAAACCATGAGCTGGAGGGCAGGTGGTACAGTGACATGAGGATCTCAAAGGTGAAACAGCCTTGAGTGATGACAGTTCCACCATGTGGCCAAGGGAGTGGGTGGCTCAGCTGGAGTAGAGGTGAGTATCAGCAGAGGCAACAAGGTCAAGGGATGAGAAACCTAGGCTGCCCTTATGGACCCTGAAGCCACCCCAAGGCATGGAAGCGCTGGGAAAAGAGAAGCAAAGCCAGGAGCAAAGTTCCGTGTCTTTGGCAGGGAGCTACAGGCACCCACATCGCTGCTGGGGTGTGAACACCTCGGGGAAGTGAAACTTGCCCACATCGCGTGTCTGCAGCTTACCATGCTGTCTACAGACAGAGCCAGCAATCCTTACAGACCAGCTTCCTGTGAAGTATGTGTGGCTTTTGTTTGTCTCATTTATTGAGAGAGAGTCTCATGTAGCCCAGGATGACCTCCCGCCTCCGCCTCCCAAGCACTGGTATTGCAGACATATGCTACCACACCTGGTACAGTAAATGTAAATGTGATTTCTGTTTCCATTGATGAGAAAATACAACATAGAGAAACTGACTCTCACAAAATACAGGAAAATATTTTAATATATTCCAAATGAATAAAACCAGAATTTACTACATAGTGTTAGGAATAGGGTGAATTTTGGAAAGACAGTGATGTTTGTCCTGAAATGTTTTCTTTATAGTGCCCACAAGGTGGCAGCACTGAGTACTGAGCCCTTGCAAGAGGCTGGAACACTCACACCTATTTTACATCAAGACTGCTGGCTGTTCCATGCCTTGATGATTTCTTCGGCAGCATCCAGTGTGCTGTCTTTCTGGAAATTAATAAAAGAATTGTATCGTTATATATCAATATAAACTCAAGTTACAGCAATATTTAAACATAGAAGATACAGCCACATGGTAGTGGTGCTGGCAGTGGTTGCACGCCTTTAATCCCAGCACTCGGGAGACAGAGGCAGGGAATCTCTGTGAGTCTGAGGCCAGCCTGGGCTACAGACTGAGTTCCAGGACAGTCTGGGCTACATAGAGAAACCCTGTCTTGAAAAAACAAAACTAGAAGACACAAGAAAATATCTAGTCTTAGGTGAAGAAACAATTTCAAAGTAAAAACACAAATGCAAAAACTAAACTGTGAGGGGTGGGAAGATGGCTCAGTGGTTAGAGGTGTATACTGTTCTTACAGAGGACTCATGTGGGGTGGGCGGCTCGCAAAGCTGCCTAAAACTCCTGCTCCCGGGGATATGATGACCTCTCTTGCCCTACATGAACACACACACACACACACACACACACACACACACACACACACACACACACACACAATATTTTCAAAGGAAACAAAAACTGAAGAACTGAAAGCAGCTATTCAATTAACTATAATTAGAGAAAGAAGTCAATGCGTTCAGATGCACTATATTGAAAAGTAGCAGGCAACTCCTCCCCACTTTCCTGTCAACCCCTCCGTTCTCCAAGACAACCTCTCACGGCAGTTCCTAGGTTTCGTTCTAATGGCTGCCAGTAAAATCCAATCATATGCTCAGGCTTCATTTCCTTATCTGTGAACATTGTATTCTTCACTATAGTTTGCCTTCAATAAGGAAAATAGTTCATTCTAATCAATACTCTGGGAAAAACTGCTATGATTATTGAAAACTAATCCTCTTAGCTTTTGAACAGACAATACATGTTTTTTTTTTCTTAATTTTTATTTATTTATGTCTGCATGTATGCCTGAATGCCAGAAGAGGGCATCAGAGCCCATTACAGATGATTGTGAGCCACTATGTGCCTGCTGGGAATTGAACTCAGGACCTTTGAAAGAGCAGCCTGTGCTCTTAACTGCTGAGACATCTCTCCAGCCCAACAATGTATGTTTATGATATGAAATTAAATGGGCTGGGTGGTGGTGGTGCACACTTTTAATCCCAGCACTTAGGAGGCAGAGGCAGGTGGATCTCAGTGAGTTCGAGTGAGTTCTAGAAGAGCCAGGACTACACAGAGAAACCCTGTCTCGAAAAACAAACCAAACAAACAAAAAAACAAAAAGAAAGAAAGAAAGAAAGAAAGAAAGAAAGAAAGAAAAAGAAAGAAAGAAAGAAAGAAAGAAAGAAAGAAAGAAAGAAAGAAATTGAATGGAAGAGGTAATAGTGAAGATCTAGTCTTGTGTTGTTCTCCTCTCCCTCTCTCTCCCTTCCCCGCACCCCTTCCATCTGCTCTTTCTACCAAAATGGTTAGGCAGGAAAGCCAGCTCCTGGGGCTGAGAGCCCAAGCAGCCTTGAGTAGAATGGTGTAGTCAGGGCAGCCACTGTGCATGTCAAAGTTGCTGACACCAGCAGGGGTGGTTCTGACCTGATAGGGATCCAAGTTAGTGAGGCCTCTGTGTGGTAGGGCAGCCCATGCAGGTGACCTGATGCTGAATACAACAGACACCTGCCATGAGGTGTGACAGCCTGAAAGTGAGATCAGAGAATGTCTAGTGTGGGGCACAGAGACTGTGAGGAAGGTACCTCTGAGGGAGAATGGCAGAGCAGGGTCTGGGCTCAAAATGTCAAAATATATTGATAGGGTCATCCACTGAGAGGTGTCTGTGTGTGTGTGTGTGTGTGTGTGTGTGTGTGTGTGTGTGTGTGTGTGTGTGTGACTGGCCAGAGGTCAATCACATACAGAGGTATTAAGTAATTAAATGATGAGAACTAGGTTTCACTCTCGAAGAAGGGAGTTACAAACACAGAAATGGAAAAAAATTACAATTAACCCTATGATAATTTTCAATAAATTTGGATACAAATAAATACAGATGCAATCAATTCTGTCTACCCAAGGGTTCTGCTTCTCAACCAACTGATGACTGAAAATATGTGAAAGGAGAAATTACACCTGCACTGAGCATGCACATATTTCTTTTTCTTGTTAGGATTCACAAACAATACACTATAACATCTATTTGCATGGTGTTACATTGTAGTAGATTATAAATAACCTAGAGATGATTTAAAGTATACAGAGGATGTGCATATGTTACAGACAAATAGTATGCCATTTATATGTCACTTGAATATCCTGGAGTTTGGAAATACAGATTTGTGGGAGTATGCAATTAATCACCCCTTGTTACAGAGGTATGACTGACATATATAAATGTGCATCTGTGCAAATGTATTTATATATTCTCTACCTCTGCCTGCTTATATACTGGGAGGGCCTAGGAACAGCAACACACAACAGCAGTGAACACTCAATATCTAGATCTTGATTTAAAGGAAAAACTCTTGCTCTAGGGCTGGAGAGCCAGTTCAGTAATTAAGAGCTCTTCTTGCTCTCAATGAAGACCTGGGTTGGGTTCCCAGAACCTACATGGTGGTTCATACCATTTGTAATTCCACTTCCAGGGGAATCTGACACCCTCTTCTGGGCTCTGTGAGCATCAGGCGCACATGTGGTGTACAGACATACATGCAGGCAAAACACCTACACACATATACAAAACAAAACTAAAAATAACAAAACACCACCTCCCAACACACACACATAAAGCATTACTCTAAAAGGAGCCAGACTTACTGGAAATGGCTGGTTCCAGATTAGAGTAGATAATGATAAAACAATGATAGAAAGTTAAGAGGATGTCCCAACACAATGGTGGCACATCAAAAGAAACAGAGGTCAGTTTACAGGGACCCATAGTGGCCCCATTCTGGAGAAATTTAAATTAAAATAGCAACAGTGATAAATTATAACTCATCAAATAAGGCAGAAATCTATGAGTTTTTAGTGCTACCTATGAATAAGTAAAATGATTAGGTTACTTGATGAGAAATGGACTATTGCTATAATTTCAAAGCAATTCCTTCGAAACAGTTAAGATTTGTAATAGAAAGCTCTAACTTTACTGGAAATACATGTAAACACCACCTTAATCAAGTGCTTGAAATTAATAGTAGCAGGCAAACTATAGTCATGTGTAATCATCACTTTTGTGTTCCTATCAAAGTGAAGAACCTGAGTTGAACCGTGGCGGAGTATCAAGTCAATGTGGAGTAGGTTTCCTTAAAGTAAATTGGCTAGTGAGTTTTATAGTGTCAAGGCAGTGAATGTCAAGAGTAAGGTCCCATCCTGGGGGATGACTCATCCCTAACAGGCTTGAGGGCCAGCTGGCCCAAATCAGTAAAATGATACTTTCTGAGAGCCAACCTGGGTCTGTCTAAGGGCCTTAGCAACAGCAGCTGAGACATGATCTGAAGATGACCCAGACCAATGAGAGGCAGCCATAGCACGCCAGTAGATGCATATTCATCAGCCCTTCCCCTGGGGTGGGATGGAGGGTATATAAGGCTTGCCTTTTCCTGAATAAACTGAGCTTGTTGTTTCAACATTCTCCCAGAGTCTGTGTCGTTGACTCTGTGCCTACTTGGCCCCTTCCACCAAAGAACAGCACAGGACCCTGTTACACCATCACATGACAACTAAATGCAACACACAGTTCTGGCCTTGACAGACTGAGCAACATGATTCTGGACTGAGTGCCTCTGCTTTCTTGTTCTAAGGATTTAACGGGGACAATCGGTGAGACTTGGAATGGAGCTGAGAGGTAGAACAAATGATTTGTCAATGTTAATTTCATGGTGCTGAGGGCAGTGTACTGTGGGTTTGGAGAATGTCCTTGTTAGTGGGGAACACACGATGAAACATTTGGGGATGGTGGATTATCATTAGCAGTTAAGTAGATGCTTTACTCTGAGATGGTATTTCAGAAACTATAAAAACATGCTGAGTACATTTCAGATATATAATCTTTTGTGTGTACACATATGGGAATGATGTATGTGCATGCATGCAATGTCTGTGTATGAATTTGTGTGAGGTGTGTGGAAGAGCACAACCTTGGGTATTGGTTTTCACCTTCGACTTTGATGAGGTTGCATGATTATGCCAGGATTGCCATCTCTGCCCCTGCTATGCTATAGGATTACAGGCGTGTGGAACTGGACTATCTCTGCGTGTGTCTTGGGATACCAACTCAGGTCCTCACACTTCTCCAGGTGCATTTAGCACTGAGCCATCTCCCTAGCCCTGCAAAGTTGTTTCTTCAGTCAGTCATCCTCCCTCACCCTTCCTCAGCCACTCTATTTTCTTCCCCAGAGGCAGCCCTGGGATTTTATTCTAGATCCTTCAAGAGACATTTCAAGCATTTAGTGAACAGAGGCATTTCTGAAAACAAAACTACAATTATTGGAGTTCTATTTGTCCTTTTATTTTTTCAGAGACTACATATTTCATTTTTCTTCTACTTCCACAAATTTCTTTCTAACATTGTAAAATTCTGTTTTTGTTTTTTTTTTTAATTCTATGCTCTTTTACTTCTCTCAACTCTGATATGGTGCTTAGAGAGAAGTACTTGGTGTCCTGCAGAGTTTTCAGTGTCACCATAATTTCCAATACCTTTATATTCCCCCAAAATTTCTTACTTGCTCTCCAATAGATCCCGTTTCATCTTCCTGCATTATCACACCACCACTTTGCCAGACTTTAAAATGTCTACCTCAACCTACTGTCTTAAGTATTTGAAACCTCAAATGTCACAATTTTTAACTGTTCCCTGTCACTGTTCATTTTCCCAGTAAATACTATGAAAGCTGTTTTGTTCATGTGTCTTTCCTTTTCCTTATGATGTTCTTTGAAAATGTGCACCTCACCCTTTTGCGATTATGAACGATTTCTGACTGAACACCGACTGTAAGCTCTCTCTGCCAGTGCACGCACCACTCTATTGATCTGAAGAGAGAATGTGATGCTCTGTGACCTGAAGATGGATTTGTAGATTTTTAATTTTTATTAATTTTTATTTCATGTGCATTGGTATTTTGCCTGCATGTGTGTGTCTGCATGAGAGTGTCAGATCCTCTGGAACTGGAGTTACAGACAGTTGTGAGTGGCAATATGGGTGCTAGGAATTGAACCTGGGTCCTCTAGAAGAACTGTCAGTGCTCTTAAGGACTGAGACATCTCTCCAGATTCATGGATTTGCAGATGTTTAACAAGGAGGAACGGGGCAGTGCTAGCAGACAACAGAAATTCTCTCTAGTTCATCAACAAGTTTAATACACTCATGTAGAGATGGAGAGGTCAGCCAACTGGGAATTAATTACATGGACTAACTGAAGACCTTTCCTCCATATTGCCTCAACCCAGCTTTTGGCAACACTGACAGATAAATGAGGAAATCCACAGTCCAACCAGAATTTCCTTTCCACCCAGCCTTACAGTGTTTACATAACATGACTGCAGACTTGTGCCCTGTTTCTCCTACTGTCAGAACATCTGAAATTCCTACTGTTCTTGGTACCTGCTATCCATTGGCTTCATCTATTATTTGAGACTCAGATCCTTTCTAGGCATCCTGTTCTTGTACCATTACTTTTATGACACTTGGCAGCTCTTCCCTGTACGCTGGGTAATTTGTGAAATCATTTTATAACTCTCCTGAGTTATTTCCAAGAAGAGAAAAGGGTAGGGCTGTGTTTACTGGATTAAACCTGAAGTTTGACTTTGTTGTTTTTATTTTTCAAGACAGGGCTCCTCTGTGTAGTCCTGGAACTCACTATGTAGATCAGGCTAGCCTTGAACTCCTCTGCCACACCTCCACACCCCCCAATGCTGGGATTAAAGGTGTAGGTTACCACTCCCAGCTTTAACTGAAGTCTTAAGGTGACTTTTTCCTTCTGTTGATTATGTTTGTATTTTCAAAGAATGTGTTTATAAAGATGGCCTCTGGCTTGTGGTGGCTCTGTTGACTATCTTTTGATTTTATGATGACAGATATTCAGTAGCAACCATACTTTGAATTTTGATGTTTTTTTTGGGGGGGGCTAATGATTTATTGTAAGATACTGTCTCCTAATGCTGGGCAATATGTAGCATGGAGCCTCATGATCTGAAAGGTAAATGGCTGCTACCCTAGCGGGCACTGCATTGCTAAGATACAATGTTCAGTGGTATGGTTGTGGCAAAGGCATTTTCAACATACAGGATTTTTAACAAGACTTATCTGGATATGTCTCCATTGTAAGTACAGAAACACTAGGACTTACATTTTTTAGGCCAGCAATTATGATGGTATGCTTTATTAACCTTACTTTTTCTATTATATTTTAGTCAATTGAATACTCACATTGTTCTGTTGTAAATACTTGCATTCTACTCATGGTAAGCCTTCCATATTTTGTTGATAGGTTATAGTATTTACCACTGTGTGGTGGCAGCAAAAGCCTTTAATCCCAACACTCTGGAGGCAGGATCGAGTGGATCTCTGTGAGTTCAAGGCCAGCCTGGTCTACAGAGCAAGTTCCAGGATAGCCAAGGCTACACAGAGAAACCCTGTCTCTAAAAACAAAAACAAAAACAAAACAAAAAAGTGTTTATGTTATGTTAGATAGACTATGGATGAACGAGTTAGTATAGAGATTGCCTCAATCTTAGTCAGAGTGTTTTGCACATAGTATGTATGTATGTATGTATTCATGTATATATGGTATGTGCTTGTTTTGCATGTCTATGGATGCACGCGTGTGCATACCTGTGGAGGCCTGAAACTGACATTGCTCTCTTCCTTGATTGCTCTTCATGTTTATATATTGAAGGAAGGTCTCTCACTGAATCCAGAGCTCACCAACTATGACCTAGTGCAGCCGTCAGCCTGGCCTGTGGCTGCAGCCTCTGCCTTTGGAGTGATGGGGTTACAGGTCCCCGCCTTGCTTATCTTGCTTTTATGTGGGTTCTGGGAATCTGAACCCTGGTCCTCATGCTTACTTGGCAAATACTTTCTCCACTGAGCCACTCCACAGCCCAGCAGTAAGGTCTTAAAAACAGCAGATCTAGGATGGTCTAATGGTGATGAATGCACTCAGCTAGCCATAGGGACATCTTTCATTTTCATTTTTAAAAATCCATTTTTCTTTCTTTTTTTTAAGCTGTGTGTATGTGAATGTGTCTGTGTGAGCACATGCCACACATGTAAGGATACCAATGTGTGGTTATCCATCCACACAGTCCAGAAGAGGGTGTAGGATTATAACGGTTCCCCTCAAAAAAGGCTGACTCAAGGATGGCTGGCTCCCAACACTTGGAAGACTGAGGCAAGAGGATTGTCCTGAGTCTGAGGGCAGCCTGGGCTACAGAGTGAGACCCTGCTGCAAGAAACCACAAATAAACAAACTAGAAACAACAGCAAACAGAAGCTGACTACTGATTTACAGTTAACTTCATGGCACCCCGTCAAATTTAAAAAGTGTCACTTTGTATGCATATCATTTTTAGAAACAGGAAAAAGATGCTCTATAAATTGGAATAAAAGATACATTTGTGAGAATACAAAAACTTACTTTAATGAAGCAAAACCGCACCAGCTTCTCAAACTGTGGTTTAGACTCCGAGTCACAGAACGCTGAAACAGGGATGGCTGACAGTTTCTGAAAAACAAGGACGAGGATGCAACAGGAAGGCTGTGCACTTTCCAAATGTCAGTGAGGAGACCACAGACAGCAGAAATAGGTACTGTTGACACTCATAAGTTTTAAGAAGCAAAATATTTTTAAAATCCCTCCAGAGTTTTGGGGATTTAGCTCAGTGGTAGAGTGCTTGCCTAGTAAGCGCAAGGCCCTGGGTTCGGTCCTCAGCTCTGATAAAAAAAAAAAAAAGAAAAGAAAAAAATAAATTAAATGGGAACTAGTTGGGAAGAAAAAAAGAGGCCAACAGGAGTGGGAGTGGAAAGGAGTGAATATAAACAAATACATTCTAGGGGCTGGAGAGATGGCTCAGCGGTTAAGAACACTGTCTGCTCTTCCAGAGGTTCTGAGTTCAGTTCCCAGCAACCACATGGTGGCTCACAACCATTCATAATTTGATCCGGTGCCCTCTTCTGGCCTGTAAGCATACATGCAGACAGAATACTGTATACATAATAAACAAATAAATATTTAAAAAAAAAATCCCTCCAGAAGTCCTAAGTGAACTGAAACGTGATCCTAATTAGTCTTATCAATAAAAACCAGGAGTCAAATATCAGGTTAATACCTGAAAGATCAGAGAAGCAAAGGAGCAGCCATTAGTGACTTCTTACCTCTTCGGATCCTCAGACCAAATGGGGGCGCCCCTGAGATCCTGTCTCCACTCCATATTCCTGTCTCCACCTCCCTAGTGCTGGGATCAAAGGCATGCACCTGATTGCCTGGCTGTTTCTCTTTTAGACCGGTTCAATCTTGTGTAGCCCAGGGTGGCCTTGAACTCCTGATCTTCCTGCTTCCTCCTCCCAAGTGCTGGGATTAAAGGTGTGTGGCGCCACTGCCTGGCCTCTATGGTTAATTAGTGACTAGCTCTGCCCTCTGATCTCCAGGCAAGCTTTATTTGTCAGAACACGAACAAAATACCATACAACAGTGGACTGTTTGGATGAAAGCTAGAATCACTGGGGAAGCAGAGGCAGGCAGATCTCTAAGAGTTTAAGGCTAGCTTGGTCTACACAGCAAGTTCCAGGCATGCCACGGCTACATAGTTGGACTCTGTCTCAAACAAGTAAGCTAAACTAAAATTTTAAAATAAAGGGGAAGAAACAAAGCTAGAATTAAATGTCATACAAAGCACACCCAAAGGTTACTTGATAAGCTAACTATAAAACATCACTGCAAAGGTCAGTAAACATTACCTTCTTTTTCGTCATCCACTTCACAAACTTATAGTCATAAGGCTCATCGCTCTTCATGTCGGAGAGGTCAGCACCTACAGCCACAGGGAAAGGTGGGTGGCGGAAGGATTGTATCTGACACAACAAGGGCTCCGCTTAAGACTGTCGAGATTCAGATTTTCTCCTGACTCACACAGGTTTAACCTAGAACCTTCTAGAGGTTATTGATACACTGTGCTGGAGTCTTACACTACATGAGGAGACTGAGTGACGTACTGAGGCGGCACTCACATACAGGACATCATGCCTGTCCCTGCAGCTGCCAGCACAGGAAGAGAAGGTGAGGGAAGCAATGGGGAGTGCTGCTTCACCATCAGAAAGAAGACGCCATGATGCTAGTCTTTGTCATCTATCAGTGAGGATGTGAGAGCACCAGTATCATACAGCTCTCTTGGGAATGTGATTATTAGCAGAGTTCTGAATTCAAGACCTGCCATACCATATATTTTCAGTAACTATTAAACAGTCAGCCATTGTTCTTCATTGTAAGGTGTAATGGTAATTACGGTTTTCCTTTTTTCTTTCTCTTTAAAATTTTTGAGATAGCATTTTGCATTATAGTCCAGGCTGGACTAGAACTATGTACCCCCAGGTTGGCCTTGAACACACAGCAATTTTCCTGCCTTAGCTTCTTGAGTGCTGGGATTATTGATGTGTACCACCATGCCCGGTTACTTTTATTTTCCTTTTAAATTATTTACTTTGATTTTTAATTGTGTATATGCATATGGGAGTGAACATGGGTTTGTGCATGTGTGTGTGGTACCCAAGAAGGCAAGAAGAGGGTGTGTGATCCCTGGAGCTGGAGTTACAGGCTGTTGTGAGCTGCCTAATTTGGGTGCCAGGAACTGAACTCTGGTCCTCTGCAAGAGCATTATGTGCTCTTATCCACTGAGCCATCTCTCCTTTCCAAGCCTCCTGGCTACCTTTATTCCTATGTTACCATCAGATGAAATTTAAATTTTATCTTTAGAAAAAGGGGCGAGCTAAATTCTAGTGTGGGAAACAATTCATACATTGTAAAGTAAAACTTTGTTCATGTGAAGAGAGGTTGAGATGTTAATATCTCCCCCAGAGGTAGCGTCATAAAGAAGGGCATCCTGTCATACAGAAAAGCTTTTCCATCCAAATCCTTCTGACTCCTACCTAACCACATTGTATCCAGAACTAAGACACAAGCTAGTACTGGGCTCAGGATGGACTGACAACATGGAAAGGATACTTTAGTGCAAAACTGGGATAAATCCCTCCTCAGAGTCTACTGTCCGGGGAAAACTGGATCCGTGGAGAACCCTGAGTATCGTTTCCCGGGGGTCTTCCGCCTATTTTCTCAATAAATAAATTTGGGTGGGAAATCTTATATACTTGAAATTGAAAGAATATCTGGTGGGAAGAAATTGGATTGGGTCAGATGAGAGCCACAAGGGCATCTCAGTCTAAACAAGTTTCCTGTGGGAGGGAAGGCTCTTCATGAAGATTAGAGTGTGTTCTGGGAAAGGCACACTGCAAAAACCATGAAGGCCTCCCCTGCAGCCCAAGGTGGGACAGGCCTCCCCTGTACCCCAAGATGGAGCCAGAGCTTTCGACCACTTCCTGGAAAGGGACCTCGAGCCTCAGCTACAAGTATAGCATCCAGTTCTCTGAAACCTGTGATAATGAAAAAATTACTAATGTCTAATGCTTGTGTACTACAAAATGGTTCTTACATGAATATAGAGCTAAGGGAGCCCCTCCTACTTCAGGAGTTTCCCCCACTTTCTCTTAATGAATCTATGTGCATGCTGCCATACTTACAAAAAACTAACATATGATCATTCATTTGTCACATAAAATTGAATTTTATTCCCTCTAGGTTTCTAAAATTTAGCATAAATGAGAAACTTCAGTTTTTCAAGTTCAGTGGCATATAATATTACTACAGTCTAAAATACTGAGAACTGTATTAGAGTGATCATAATTAACCAATAAAGGATACTCAAAGGTTTATTATTAATAATTTTTTAAATATTAAAGAAATGTAAGTTTTATGTAGAAACTGTCGGAACATGGCCAAAGGAATGATGCATGGTGAACAATGCCTTGGGCAACTGTGAGAGAGGCTCCAGGAAAAAAGGCAGAAGGCCTTTACCTCAGGTGCATTTTGTTCCCTGGATTGCTCTTGGATGTGACTTCATATCTCCTGTGACAAACGTTTACATTCAATTTATAAGACATGTTTATTCTTGATGGATGTTGGAACACTGCTATAGGATCCAGTCCATGAAAGGCTATGCTGAGTGCTGTCCTCAGTGGGTCCTGAATCTGGGTATGGCCTTCTGCCTTGCTTTTGTGCTTTCCCAGATAGAATCTATAGTGTGTGTCAGGCAATTGTGTTTGTATTGGTCTGTCCTGAGAAAGTTCTGGGAAAGGGCTGCTCTGTTAATACTTAGTATGTGGTTACTGGTATTATTTATATGGTTTTCTGATCATGTTTTTCTCAACTCAAACAACCTTCCTTGGATCATTGCTTTCTTTGCTACATTCATGTATAAAGTACACTGAAACTGAGGTAAGGTTGTCTACATCATTAGACTGTAGTCCGACCATTCTTTTTTTTTTTTTTTTTTGGTTTTTCGAGCCGACCATTCTTTAAGGTCCTCAGATCCCAGGTCTTTGTAGATGGACCTGCATAGGTTGGCAAAGGTCAACAAGATTCGTGTAAAAACATCATTATACTTCCAGCTCGAAGATTTGTTGATGGCAAGTCAGGATTATATCATCAACTTCAGATAAAGGCAAGTCTGATGACCTGAATTCAAGCTCCAGAACCCACATGGTGGAAGGAAAGAAATGATTCCCAAACGCCGTCCTCTGACCTCCACACATGAGCCTTGGCTTGTGCCCCACACCCTAATGTAAAATGAAGAAATAATCCCATGCTTTTTGGAAACAGAACTATAAAGATTCCTGATGCACAATTCTGGGAAGTTACTTAGGGCTTTCCAAGCCTTCCTGCCTGCAAAGATGGCGCTAGCAATGCTTTCTAGAAGAGGGTATTTGAGTGGGTGGCCTCCAGTAGACTCTCCATGATGGTTAGTCACACCCCTTTTTTCCAGCATTCATTTCAGCATAAAATAGCAGGTATTTTCTTACGGCTCCACAACTTCTGGAAATTTCAGTTTTCCTACCAAATAGCATTTAGAAAAGATAAACAAACAAAAGAAAACTTCCAAGTGAACTATTTCATGCGTACTGTTTCACATTCAGAATTTCTAGTTACACACTGGAACACAGTAAGAGCAGTTAGTTCTGTAACAGAACACCCAGAACAACAGCAAACTGATAACCACGTATCAGGAGGGAAAACTCAGGTGAAAGTCCTGAAGGAAAGCAAATGGTTGGAATTGTTGAAACGATCTCTTCTAGAGATAAAATGCCATTCTGATTTTGATACTTTCCCCTCACACTTCCCTGCTATCATTTCACACATAAGTGTCTGTAGATGTGAAACAGCAAAGGGGTTACACACCTAAGGAAGACACGTCAGCGATGATGAAGTAACCCCCATCGGGAATGATGGGTTTCAGGCCAACGCTGGTAAGTAAACGCACCATCCGATCTCTTTTTACTTCTAATTCCTTTGGTAGAGAATTAAAGTAACACTCTGGGTCACCCATGCGCTTGATATCAATCCAAAAAGCCTGGGCCAAGGCTGCCTGCATGTTAAGATTAAAAAAAAAAAATGGAAAGGAAGCATGGTAATGTCAGTTATGGCTCATTTTACTAGTAGAATAAATAAAAGTCATCCAATTTGTGACAAGGAAGTCACTCAGGAAATTACAGCCAGATTCCTGTGAACTATCCCGCTCTGTAAGTTAACGGAGGAAGGAGTTTTATCTAAAAGTTTAAATCTAATATGACAAACAGGAAGACATGAAAATCCCAACCAAAAAAGAGGTGTTACACAAAAAGAGTGTACTTGGTCACAAAAAGGTATGTATTGTTTTCTACTGAGGTGAGCTGTGGTCCAGCTTGCTAATCTCAATCTGAAGAATGGCCAGAGAGGTGAAGAGGGAGTCAATGTTTCCTGTTACCTAGGATGGCACAGGAAGAAATTAAAGCCAGCCTGCTGTGTAGACAAGCAAACACAAGTTCCTCATTCCTCAGAGGAAATGCTAAAATCCTTCTGATTCCAGGAAAGTGGTGTGAGTTAAACAGGGACTAGAAACAAGCATCTAGAATGTGTGGGCAACTCCTCCAGCAGTGGTGACTCAAGAGAAGAGAGAAGTGGGACCAAGAAAAGCCAATATTGTAAAGAGCAAAGGGCTTCACGTTCGTGTTCCCCCTCTCCATATGGCGAGTCTTTGGTCTCCAAGGTACAGGCTTCAGGAGGTGTGGCCTTTGGGGATGATTAGGACAGAAGATTAGAGGCCCCAGGAATGGAACGAGCACCACTTCTATCATGAAAGAACACACTGAAAAAGTGACACCTATGAGGTAGTAGTAGGTCCTTATCAGATGTGGCATCTGCCAGTGATCTTCAGATCCATGAGAAATAAATTCCTTTTCTTTATAAGCTGCACAGTCTCTAGTACTGTGTTACAGCAACCTTCACAGACTAAGTCAATAAGGATCAGGTGACTGGGAAGTATGTCAGGTCAGGAGGATAAAAACAGGTCACAATCAAAGTAGGCATACAGCACAAAGATCTGCCAAGCAGAAGGCCAGATGCTTGGCAGGCAAAGTGAGCCATTTGGGTAAGAGCTGGGACCAAACAGTTCACAACATAGGCACAGCCCTGGCTGTCATAAAAACTCCAATGAGTACCTATTGAAGGGTGGATGCAGGGGTGAAGTGGAAAGGGCAGGGGAGAAAATCTGTTCTGTATGATAGAACTGTAGCAAGAGACAGAGATAACAGGTGGTGGGGGCAAGAGCAGAGAGAAGTCTGTGGCAGGAGAATTTAGCAGTAGGACAGAGTCAACAGTTCTTCCACACTAGGAAATCAGCATCCAGTTTCCAAACACAGCTGTCTGGGGAATTTTCCCCAAATACAGAATAAGATGCTTCAGGAAATAGTCTAGAATCTCAGCTTTACCTTTCCGAGCAATTTGTTCATTCACTATAGAAATCATTGCCCTGGAAAATCCAGAACACAGAGATACAAACGTCTGTGCTAAGTGTACCTGGATTCCTCTCTTTCTCCCAAGCCTGGTTGCTAAGTGTTGCCCCGTGGCAAACACCATTGACTTAATCTTCCAGCTATCCAGGGTCCCATCATTCCACATCACCTCTGCCATCCTCACCTTGGTTCAATCCACTGATATCTCTCGTGGAACTCTTCCCTTACCTTCTCCCTTAATGAAGCACCAGACTCCTTTTGAAAAACGTATGATCATGTTTCACGGCTTCTTGTGTCTCTCAGTCCTAGCAGTGATGTACATGTCCCAGCCTGATGTGACTCCCAGCTACTGCTCAGATCTGAGGCTCTCTTACTCTTCACCCCTGGTCACCTCATCCCAGTAGCCATGTTTATGATATGATATGGCAGCCATGCTGTCGACCGCTGGGTCTTAGCTCTTCCTATTCTCTCAGGCCACAGGGCTCTTCTCTAGGTTAACCAGCACTCAGATGCTGTCTTCTCCATGAGGCTTACCTCCCAATATGACATCATATACTCTCCAACCTGGATCATTGCATCTTCCTTCTTCCCTACCTTCTCTTTGTGTCCATCAAAATCTGACATAATATATTTTGAAAGCATCTCTATGATTTATGTTCCTCTATGGGTGGTAAGCCCTATGAGTGAAGCTGCTTTTTGTCTGTAAAATCTCTAATCTTCAGTAAATCTTAGTTGAATAAGAGTAAGTGAATGGCTTTATTTTAAGGTGATAAAATGAACTTAAAATATAATAAAGCAAAGCTTCAGAATGAGTCTTTATCATAAGGTTGCTTTAGAGAATCACTAAAAGTAATGGAAATTTTTCCTATTGGGCAGACACCTTTGATGAGAAACAATCAATCAGGTTCAATGGAGCCAATACTTTTACTCTCCTGTGCTTTAACTGCCTTCTAGAAGTAGAACACTTTCTAGTATTTGGGGTATTCAGAGGAGAATGATAAATAGATCTGTTTCTAGAAATGTATATAAAAATAGCAACCGTCTAACAAAGACATACATTAAAGGCCAGGAGTGGTGGTACTTGCCTGCCATCCCACAGCTTGGAAGGTTAAGGAATGGCATTGTGCTCGAGAAAAAGACTGACCTGGTAGAAAGAGTCTACTGTCTATGGGGCCTCTACATACGGGTAGCATTTTACTAGCTTCTTACAGACTATCTAAGAGCTCTTTTTAGAAAGCACAGTTTCCCCCTTTTGTTACACAATATATAATATAAATTAGTATAAATAAACAGCGCCATGTATCTTGCTCTTTTTTTTTGTTTGACTTCACAATGTGCTCTGGAAATCATCCTTCATCAGTTACACTGTTCTCTGCCTGCTCCCCATCTCCCATGGGGGATTGCTATACTGTCCAGTCATGCTTTGAAGTCTCTGTGTGGCCCAGACTAGCCTTAAACTCATGACTCTCCTAATTGAAGCCTCAAGTGCTAACATGATAGGCCTGTGCCACCACACCCAGTGACCTTTTCTTTTCTTTTAAATAGCTACTGCAGTTGAGTATTGAAGAATGAGTATCAAAGTTGTCTGTCTCTCTCTTTTTTTTGGTTTGTTTGAGACAGGGTTTCTCTGTGCAGTTTTGGTGCCTGTCCTGGATCTCGCTCTGTAGACCAGGCTGGCCTCCAACTCACACTCACAGAGAACCGCCTGGCTCTGCCTCCCGAGTACTGGGATTAAAGGCATGCACCACCACCACCCAGCAAGTTGTCTGTCTCTTAAAGTATGTTATCATATGTTACTAGAGGAGCTCTGCAGATGGGACACAAGTCATGGATCTTGAAATTACACTTTATTCAATGACTATGTGTCTGCCCCCAAATTCCCACACTGTGTTAGAAGGGCTTGTTCATGAAGGAGCTAGCTAATTCCCACATGCTCAAAGTGACACATACCTGTAAAGGGGTTGCACAAGTGTACACAGTGTTTTGTTGAACGGTCTGTAAATGTCTTATCAGGTGTTTAGGGCCGATGCTCCAGCCAAGCTGGGAAAAGATAAAAGCATATTTCAAAAAATAATCTAAGAATATATATCATATCTAAGAGAGGTGTTAGTGTAAACAACAGATGTAGCGATTAAGAAACGTCCCCAGGAGGAAAGCGGGGTAATGCTTGTTCTTGTGAAGTTCCCAGCTCTGTCTTCACCCCTCAACCTGCCTTCTGAAGGTAAGCAAAACCTGTGATCATTGTGAGCCCTTCCCCTCCGCTGATGGGCCACTTCTGGTACTCAGGAGGAATAAAAGCTAGCACTTATACTTGCTTGAAGTACAGGCACAAGTCATTCTGCATAACAGCTCAGAGGACTCCTCCACAATGAAAGCACACCGATTTGTAATTCTCCTGGTCTCCTAGCATTCCCTGTGTCTTAGCCCTGTCTTCTATCGGTAAGGCTGAAAGAGAATTGAATTTCAACTGGGGGAGTATCTGTTGTCGCTTTGAGACATTATCTCTTGTAGCTTAGTTGAAGAGAATGTTGAGGTCCTGATTTTCTTGCCTCCACTCCCTATGGCTCAAGATTATAGATCCTGATGAATGCATTGCCATGATCAACAGTACATTCATTGGTGAATGGACTCTGAAGGTAGGCTACCTGCCCTGGCTTGGGTTTATTAGCAGTGTAATCTCAGCAGACAGTAAAAATTCCTGTGATTTAGTTTTATAATCTGTAAATCAAGGATGAGAACCTTGCCCACTTCATACTGTGCTTATAAGAATGAAAAGAATTAGCATGCTTAAAAACACTTAGCGTTCGGGCCAGAGTTAAAGCCAGAGTATTATCCAGTGTTATTTTTCTCTTTTCACATGGGAATATTCTTTGTGAAGAAAAAAGTATCATTAGCTGATCACTCATAAAATTTAAACAAATTTAAATAATAATTTGATTCTTCTTTCTTTTAAGGAAATTACTTGGTCTCAAAAAGGATGAAACGTGGGCCAGGGATATAGTTCAGAGGGTAAGAACTTGTTTGCTGCCAAGTCTGAGGACCCGAGTTCAATCTCTGGGATCCATATGTTGGAAGGAGAGTACTGACTCCTACACGTTGTCCTCTGCCTTCCACACACACACACACCACAGCACACAGCCCCCAGACCCCAAATAAATACATGCAATTAAAAATAAAAGGTTGAAGCTTGACATGAGAGTCAAACAAATAAATAAATAAATAAATAAATCACTAAATATAAACCCCACATATATTATGTATGCATTTAAAACTCAAAATAGTCTGCAGAAATTAAAGTATGGGCTTATTTTTTTATTTCCAAGACAGGGTTTCTCTGTGTAACAGCCTCCTTTTTCTGGAGGGTGATGGGGGTTGAAGCCAGGGCCTTTCACATGCAGTTGGTGCTCTGCCCTGAGCCACACCCCAGCCCAGCGGGGCTCCTTCTCTTACCTTCCAGCCCGTCACGCTGAAAGTCTTGCCTGCACTTCCTATTGTTACTGTTCTCTCCCACATACCCGGAAAAGTGGCTTAAAAAAAAAAGAAAAGAAACAGATAACTGCCTACATGTTTCCTTTTCAATTACTTTTCATTTAGTATAATCTAAAAACAGTGCAGACAACATGAACTCAGTGAAAACAGAGATATTAAATAGTACCAGTCTAGTTACTTCCACATTTTTTAGATAATACAAGTATCATCTAGCTCAGTCTATTGCACAAGCATTACCACCTTTCATTTCAGAACAAGTTTACCAACCAGAGGCGAGTCACCAAGCCATCCTTGGCTGATGTCTTCCAATGCCGCTCATTCACATTTGTCCATCACATCTTTCTTAGTAACAAAGCATCAAAGGACACAGAGGAGTATGTGGCTTCTGTCTCTAAAAGCTTGAGGTCTAGCCGAGGAAGCAGACACTAAGATGGCAGCGGTGGCACTGTGCTGGGGGCTGGACTAGGGGCGGACAGGGGTGCCAGGCAAGGGTGGAAGGCGAAGGGAGGTCTCCTGGGCCAGAGATGATTTGGCTAAAATTTGGAATACGACATCAGTTTAGGCAGGCAGAAGAGGGGAGGGCAGACATTCTGTGCTACAATATGAAATGTAATCAGTGTTTTTTTTTTTTTTTAATGAGCTAAGAAATTTGTCAATGAATATTTTAACCATATAAAAGTGGATGCCCCTGCCCCCCTTTTTTTCAGGGGTAGAGAGGAAGTTCTTTGTGATGGTTGAAATGTTAGTTTTGTTACTGGGAGATATCTGATCCGAGAAATCTCATTCAGTAAGAGGAAATTCTACCATTGTCTTTCTTCCTCTTTTTCTGATAGGATCTCACTATGTAGTTCTGGCTGGCCTGGAACTGGCTATGTACACCAGGCTGGTTGTGAATGCACAGACTTTGTCTTCCAAGTGCTAGGATCAAAGGTATACACCACCACACCTAGCTCTCTATTTTCTTTTCTCTTTCAGATTTTTAATTTTATTTTTGTTGTGTATGAAGGCAGGAGACGTGATGAAGAGCACCGCACAGGGAGCAGTGCCTGTGTGGAAAAAGGCCTTAGTGTGTTGCATTAGAAAGCCCTCACACTGCAATGGTCATTCGTGTCTTTCACATCAGACTGTTGTAACTGGTTGCACACCCATGCTTCAGTGCAAACAAACTGCATTTTCTAAGTAATTAAACAGTAATTTCATATTTCTGTGTTATTTTAATTTTATAGGCTGCTATAACAACTAAAACAAATCTGAGTAAAAATATGTCTTGAGGGCCATCAAAATGATTTGGTAGGTAACAGCACTTGCTGGGAAAGCCTGAGTTGGATCTCTGGAACTCAGAGAAAGGTGGGAGGAGAACATGTACTCCACAGCACTGTCCTGTGGCTTCAACATACATCCTATCACGTGTGAGTGCCCAATCAATAAAAACATTTTAAAGTTTTATATATCTTTAGCAAGTAATGTCAGTTATACTGTACTCTGAGTACTTATTATTTATAAGTAAACAATACATTCGGAGATCCTTCAAGTCCTTTTAAGGATGAATATTGCCAAATTGAGCTAATTATCCAAAATTTGATTTAAAAAATTACACCATTTTATAAGATTTCAAAAATTATAGTTATTCATTCAGTTTGTGTGTGTATGCATGCTCATGCCACAGTGCATGTGGAATACTCCTTTACACTGTGGGAATATATGTCGCTGTGATTGGTTTAATAAAGATGCTGACTCAGGACCTTTGCCTTCTTTACCCCTTCTCTAAGGTTTTTGCATGGCTTCCTAATGTTGTGGAGTAATCTTTTTGTACACTGTGAAGATGTGTCACTTGGATTGGTTTAGTAAAAAGCTGAATGGCAAATAGCTAGGCAGAATTTTTGGGGCAGAGAGAACACTGGGAAGAAGGCAGAGATGCCAAGAGATAGAGAACAAGCAAGATATGCAGGAGGAGAGGTAACAGCCATGAGTCACTTGGCAGCACATAGATTAATAGAAATGGGTTCACTTCAATTGTAAGAGCTAGTTAGAAACAAGCCTAACCTACTGCCCAAGCTGTCATAATTAACAAGTTTGCGTGTTGTGATTTGGGAACTGGCTGGTGGGATGGAGAAAGACTTGTTACATTCTAATCCCCTCCTTCCATCTCTGTGGCCATTTATAATGTAATACTGGAGCAAGTATGGTAACTTCTGTTCACACATATATCTTTACCTTCTCCTTTCCATGTTTCCTACTCATCTTATTCAGCAAAGACATTTGATTGCCTAATGTTCTAATTTGCTTTTTGTTCCTGTGATCAATACCATGTGCAAAACCAAATTAGGGGAGGAAAGGGTTTATTTGGCTTATTCTTTGCTATTACAGTACATCATTGAAGAAGTCATGGCTGGGACTCATCTACAGCTCAGAAAGCACGGCAAAAACCATGAAGGAATGCTGCTCACAGGCTCATGTTCAGTGGTTTTTCTTATACTGACCAGGACGACTAGCCTAAGGATGGTACTGCCCACAGTGGGCTGCAGCTTCTTATCAACCATCAATCAAGACAGTCTTTCATGCAAGTGGCCATCTGCCTTTGTGATTCAGACAATTCTTCAATTGAGGTTCCCTCTATTGACTATGGGGTGTTTCAAGCTGAGGCACTTATACCTCAAGTGTAAGACTCTAATGTGCAAAATGAGGATTTAGAAGAGGCCAACACAAATAATCTCATCCTTGTTATTTAGAAACAAAATGCAGAGATTCTATTAACTACAGAGGGAACAACAAAATAAAAGTGAAGGAAGCGAAGGCTGGAGGTGAGCAAGAGTGACACGGGAACAAGACCAGAGGGAGTCATGTGGACACCAGAGGGACAGTGTGTCTAGGCAAAGGAAAGACAGGTACAACACCCAAAGGTCACCCTCACAGCTTCCAGTCCTACAGTTGAGAGCTTGGCCACACCTGATGATACTGCAGTATTTGGGTGGGGTAGCCCAGCGGCAATTGCAAAATCCTGCTGAGGACAGAACAGCAATAGCTTGCCATTCTAAAATTTCTTGCTGTTATTTTAGCAACTCGTTCGGCACCAACAATCACGAACCTCTTCATGAAAAGTTCCGCCCTAGTGTCTTACACACCAAAGAACAGCAGGATTCTTGTTCAGAAGCCAAAGATAGGGAAAAGAACTGCTCCGCTCACGCCCCAGCTTTATCTTGTGATCTCAAGTCCCTCCCCGACATGAACATCTGTTCATCAAGCTGAACTTTAATCATTCAAGTACGATCCATCTAAATACTTCTGGTAAGTGCTCACATAGATACCCTTCACAGAGACTGTTTTAAAGCTGGCCGGGATCCATATGTTGTTCCACATGTGCCCAAACCCTCAGACTGGAGGCTCTGTCATAATCAGTACCTATTTTTATATGCTTATGTCCGGTATAGACAAGCCATTCGTACACCTCATCACTGATGCACAGGGTGTCATGCTTGATGCAAAGGTCAGCAATGACTTGCAGCTCCTCTCTGGTATACACCTGCACATATTAAAGGAAAGGGCACAGCCAGTCATTCAACACGTGAGAAAATAGCGCCCCCCCCCAGCCCGTGTAAGCAAAGAGGCTCACTTACCTTGCCAATGGGGTTATGTGGCGTATTCAATATAATGGCTTTAGTTTTAGAACTAAATTTACTTTCCAGTTCTTGAGGATTGAATGTCCAGTCAGAACTAGACCACTTCAGCCCATCAGTAGGTTTCTAAGCATGAAGAATAAAGATGTGATTTGAACCAATTAAGATGTGATTTGAACAAATTGATTCATGTTCACTGTCTGACAAACAGCCTCATAAAGAAAAAAGAAGATTAAAGACAGACCTGACGAAGGTAACTGAATAAATGACTAACGAAGAACACAAACACAAATAATTAGGCCCTCATTCAACCGCGGGAACCCAGAGGACCCGAGTCTTATGTACGCACCTGCTAAAGGAAACAGTGAACCCTGGCAGCACAACAGCTGTTGTTCCTTCCCAGGAGCCGCAGTATCTACAGGCAGCGTGTGACAACGTAAGGCTGACAGAGGAGCCTGCGAGTCACCTTAGCTACTGTGTTCATTATTTTCAAAGGGCTTAGCTATGCCTTCAACGACAAAGTCATTGGCAATTCAAAACATTGTTCAACCAGTGGGTGGGCCTCCTGGGGACTTACAGATCTCAGGGGGATGAACACAGGCGTTGCTCCAGCCATTCTCACCATTGGCTCGTAACAGTCATAGAAAGGCACCATTATGATCACCTGAGATAAAAGCAGACAAGAACACAGGGCATCAGCAAGCAATTCAGCTCATGATGGGGCGCCTCTTACACGGGAGGCGCTGTGCTAAGAGATGCAGCAATGGAAAAGACAGGCCTGTCCTCATGGAGTGAATGTACAAAAGACCCTAGATATAAAGGCATCCTGGGAGTTAACGCTGGAGTTCTCGGTCTCTCGGGAAATCCTTGGAGAGACTTACAGTGGGGACATTCGAAATTGTCAATTATTATAGGTGCACACCCAGATTTATCTGGGGCCTGGACTGCTCACCATATTCTCAAAGGGATGCTCTAAGCAAAACCAGTTAAGGATGTTTTTGTATTTCAAGTTAGAAAACACAACGGAGGAGGAACCTGATATACCAGACAGTGACAGGAACGAACATTGCAGTGGTTTCTAGAATGAAGTGCTAATTTAAGATAGTATCTTGAGATTAAACATGTGAGTGAATCAGGGGGCAGAGTGGATGCTATTGTTCTGGTGTGATGCCCGCAGCCCCTTCGCCCAGGAATGTGGTACCTAGCATCGTTTTCCCCCAAGTCTTTGGATCAGACTTCTCACCCCTCAAAACTCTTCTCCAACCACCCCTGCTGCAGTTTCAGGTTGAGCAGCTAATCTGGTCTGCTGCCATCACACTCCAGGCTGCAGACCTAATCTAGGACCTTCCTGCTTTTTTCTTTTATCTCTGTGGGGGTTTGGGTGAGAACGGCTTCACAGGCTCATGTGTTTGAATGCTTGGTCCCCAGTTTATGGAACTGTTTGGAAAGGATTAGGAGGTGTGGCTTTGTTGGAGGAGGTGTGTCAGTGGGGTTTCAAAAGCCCACTTCCTTCCACTCGGCTCTCTCTCTGCCTCACAGTTGTCATCTCAACATGAACGCTCTCATCTACTGCTCCAGCATCATGACTGTCTGTCTACCTGCTGTCATGCTCTCCTCCATGATGGTCATGGTCTCTTCTCACCCTCTGAAACCAAGCAGGCTCATAATTAAACTCTTTTGGAAACTGCCTTGGTTATGGTATTTTGTCACAGAAATAGAAAAGTAATGAAGACACTCTCCTCCCTGCCTGCCTTTCTCTCACTGAAATAAGATCTTATCTAGCCGTAATGGTCCTGATCTCCTGGCTTAACCTCCCAAGTTCTGGGAGTGCAGGCACACATCACCACACTTACCTAGCTTTTTGCTTTTATACAGTTTCACTTACATTTGTTTGTTTATTTGTTGTGTATATGCTCTTGTGTGCACCATGGGGTACGTGTGGGAGTCAAGGGACAACTTGCCAATGTTGGTTCTCTTATTCCATCGTGTGGGTTCTGGAAATCAAATTCAGGCTTTGCAGAAAATGGCTTTACCAAGGGAGCCCCTTGCCAGGCCAGGGAACCACTTCACCAGCCCACGCTTTTATATCTTTTGAAAACCTAGCCCAATGTGTGTGTGTGTGTGCGTGTGCGTGTGCGTGTGCGTGTGCATGTGTCTACATGCCAGTCATATACAAAGTTAGGTCAGCCTGGGCTAGAGGAGACCCTGTCTCAAAAACAAACAAGCAAACTAACAAACAAACAAACAAGCAAACTAACTAACTATGCTACAAAGTGAACAAATCTCACAGACATAATAATGAATGAAAAAACAAAACAAAACAAAACTCAAGAGCCTGTACATGATTCCAACTTCTGTCCAGTAGAAGAGCCATGAGAATGACTAGGTGCAGATTACAGGATACTGGTTAACTCTCGGAGAACAGGCACAGGAAAGGGCTCAACGTCTCTGGACGCTGGAAAGGTGTAAATCTTTATGTGCACTACAGTCACATGGCAATTTATCCCCCTCTACATTCAAGGCTTGCTAGCTTTACTGTACCATCACTAGACTTCAAAATGGATTGAAAATGAAAGAGAAAGGAGCACAGTGAGGAGAAGTTTCAATGCAGGACAGAAGCACTGATGTGGATGGATACAGTGTTCACACACTTACTTCATCTCCAGGGTCAACCAATCCTTGAATGGCGTTAAAGAGAGACCCATATCCTCCCACCGTCACAAGGATCTCTTCATTTGGATCAATTGGATTGTGATAAATTTTTTCATATAAGCAGGACAAAGCTTTCACAAGTGCTGGATGACCCTGTTGTAGTAAAGATTAAGATAAAACAAAAACCCACCTGGAAATTGATTATGAAAACTACTACTTTAAGGCAATCTAACTCTAAAATGTAACCATTTTTAAAACTGGGTTTAATATCTAGCATTATTCCTACATTTGTACTTTTAAAGATTTAGTTTCCATGTACAGGCATCTTGCCTACATGTGTGTATGTGTACCACACGAGTGTAGTGGAGAGAGAAAAGGGTGTTGGAGCCCCTTGAACTGAAGTTACAGGCAGGTGTGAGCCACTGTGTGGGTGCTGGGAATTGAACCCAGGTCCTCTGCAAGAGCAAGAAGTGCTCTTAACTACTGAGCCATCCCTCCAGCCTCCAAATCTGTACTTCCAAAGTAGCAATAAACTTTAAAAGCCTTTGCACTTTGAGGGTCTCTATAAATGGTTATGTAAACTTGCTGCTGATGAAAAGTATCCATAAAAGAAAAGGTTTGGAAACACAAAATTTCAAAGCATTTGTTTTGAATAGAAATGAACTCCCTCCCAGTATATTTATAATAGCACAAAAATTAAATGAATGTAAAAATCCTGCATTCGATATATCCCCTGAATCTGCTTTTCTCAATTGCTGGGGAGGTTCTCAATTGCTTTTAGTCCTGCTATGGACTAAAAGAAGAAAAACCAAACTGATCAAACACACACGCTAGTGTTGCTGATGGCATATGCTACCGGGAAGCAGAGTATTATCCACTGATGAGAAAAGACTAGTTCCCAAGGACAGCGATTCCTGTAAGATGAGAGGATAACAAACGTACACACTGTGAGCTATGTAGCGATTCTCACACTAAAACTTCCTCTTTAGGGGCTGGGAGTATAGCTTAGTACTAGAGTGCTTGCCTAGCAGGTAAAGGGCCCTGGGTTCAACCCATATTCTGAAATAAGTAACTTTTTATTTAACTAACATACAATAACTGCACATATTTAAGGTGCAGTGTGATACCTTAACACCTGACCACAGTATATCGATAAAATCCATAATTATCGTTTTCCTCCAGTATTTCTTTGGAACTTTCAAGCTCCTTTCTTCTATTATAGTTCTTCAAATATATAACAGGTTATTGTGAATTATCATTCCTGTTTGTGCTGTAGAAGACTATTAGCCCATTTATATTAATCTACATTCTGCCATGTGTCTCGTGGCTGTTACCTCTTCTCCTGTACATCCTGCTTGCTCTGTGTCTCCCTGAGCCTCCATTATCTCCTCCTACTTCCTCTCTCTGCCTGCAAGTCCCACCTAGCTACTGGCAGGTAAGCTTTTTATTAAATCAATCACAATACATTTTCACAGTATACAAACATCCCACAACAATTTATTGTGTGTTGGAGGAGGGTATCCACGCCACGTTGTGCATGTGGAGGCCAGAGAACTACAGGAGAGTTGGTTCTCTTCCTCCACCACGTGTGTCCCAAGGATCAAACTCAGGCTGTCAGTCTTAACAAGCGCCTTCGCCCCCTGGGTCAGTTCGCCAGCCCTACTCACGCTGCCTGTCGTGACACTTGCACTAATTTACAGTGATGTCAAGGGTGCAGAAGAGATTTTTTTCTCCCTCTTCTTCACTTGCTATGCTTTGATTTTTAAATAATGACCATTCTGCCCACGCTGAAATGATTTCTCATGATTTTATTTGCATTTTCCCGATGATTAGTGACAGTAAACACGTCTCTGTACACTCTAGCCACTTCTATTTCTTCTTTTGAGAAATGCAGATTAAAACCTTTTTTTGTTATTTAGCTTTTCCACCTCCTTATGCATTTTAGACACTCATCCTGTGTCTGATGAGCACCTTTCTCCCATTCTATAGGTTGCCTCTATTCTGTTATGCTTCTTTGACATACACAAATTGCTTAGTTTCGTAAAATCACATTTGTCTATTTTTGCTATTGTTACCTGTGCTTTGGGGGTTTTATAAGAAAATCGGCCTATACCAATACCTTGACCGATTTCCCTTACATTTTCTCCTACAACTTCCTCAGTTTCAGGTCTGATATGGGGGCTTTTAGGCTGGTTAGTTAGTGAGTGGGCTGGCTAGTTTTGTGCCAATTTGACACAAGTTTGAGTCATTTGGGAAGAGGTAAACAAAAGCAAGAAAATGCCCGCCCCTCCAGACCGGCTTATGGGCAAGCCTATGGCACAATTTCTTGATTTATAAGTGATGTGGGAGGGCCCTGGTCTGTTGGTCTTGGATGCTATAAGAAAGCAGGCTGGGTAAGCCATGAGGAGCAAGCTAGTAAGCAGCACTGCTCCATGGCCTCTGCATCAATTCGTGCCTCCAAGTTCCTGCCTTGAGTTCCTTTCCTGGCTTCCCTGAATGATAGACTACAAGTTGTAAGATGAAAAAAAAAAACCCTCCCCAATTTGCTATTGGCCATGGTATTTTACCATAGCAATAGCCATCCTGGAGAAGACAGTGAGATCATGAGAGCCCTGTGACCATCTTGGTCAGGTCAATCTCGCTGATTTCCCCTGTGCTCACATCCCCACAGCAAAGCCCTGTGTGGACTGTGGGGACTTTCATAGTTAGACTCACAATGACAAAATGTAAAGACTTCTTTCCATATCCTGTCCCCCTCATTTTCCACACTCTCAGGAAAGGAAAAGATAACCAGTCATAATGATAACCACACGGCTCTCAGGCAGGGCAGACAAACATCTAGTTCAAAGTTAATCTAATCTAAAATGTCTGGATACCTGGGCATTTCAGTAGATGATGGATAAGGGGTTAGAGAGGCTAGGGAGGAAGCAAGCATCTAGTCAGAAACAGGGTTCCTTAAGAAGCCAATGCTAAGGCTACATGAGTGTCAATGAGACAGCAAAGATGTTGAGAGAATAATTTCCCTTCCCTTGATGTCCTGCCATCTCATTTCAGAACAGCAGTCAATGAAGGGCTGAAATAGGACTGTGAAAGGGCTGGAAGCTGGGGAAGGCTCATCTCAGAGGTAAGGGTAAGGGGCTTCTGACCTTCCAGGTTGGGACAGTTGATCCCAGAAAGACAATATCCTTTAAGGAAGAGGAGTTCACACACACAAACACAGACTCCACCTGGAGGTATCATTGTATGCCCCACATGGCCCCGGTAAACTCACAAAGCCCCTCGTATACTGATTCAGGTTATCAGTTAATGCAGCCTTTGATAATTCTTCCTTTACGTATGGAGGAGGGGATATATCTGGAAGGCCTTGTCCAAGATTCACAACAGAAGGATCTGCAGCCAACTTAGTAAATTCAACCCTGATTAGAAAAGAGAAAACAACTGAAATTAGAAAGTACTAAAATTGCAGAGTTAGCTTCAGTTTCCTATGTTCTCAGTCAGGCAGTGGTGACTCATGCCTTTAAATCCTAGCATGTGGGAGGTAGAGGCAGGTGGATCTCTGAGTTCAAGGCCAGCCTGGTCTGCAGAATGAGTTCCAGGACAATCAGGGGTACCCAGAGAAACCCTGTTTTGAAAAACAAAACAAAACTCATATGTTCTCATTATAATCCCCCTCTAAATAGGACTTAGTCTTAGAGATGAAGTATAATGAGTTCCCAACAAAAACGTTACTATCCACAAGATAAAATTATCTAGTAAATGATGGTTGAACTAATGATCCTATCTTCCCTAGAGACCTCAATTTAGTAACATTCATGTTTGTGTCATATACATATGTAGAAATATTAATGCCTGTAAATGCCTGTAATCCCAGCACTGGGGAGGCTGAGGCAAGAGGATCAAGAGTTTGAGGCCAGCCTGGGCTACATGCATAACCAAGCCCCACTTCAAGAAAAAAAGAAAAGGAAACAGTTTGTTGTAAATTTCATGAAAGCATCAGTCAAACTTAGTTTTAGATATTCTCTGCCATATATCCAGTGCTAGCCCGGAGGCTAGCTTTCTCCCATTTGATTGTAATTAATGAGAGGAATTAAATGAATCGCTTCATTATTGGACTGCGGCTGAAGCTAAAAATCCAATTTAAGGGACCACAGGAAACTTCCCCACACGGCCACTTGTCTAAGACACTCACCACACATTGCTGTCCAGGCCTTCGATTCGTTTGGCATTTTTGAATTTCAAAGCCATTTTCTGAAAGATACACATTGAAAGTTTCTTTGAATCATTTAGTCAGAATTCAAAGAGGTCACTAAACAGTGGGCCACTCTTGCTTTTTAATTCTGTTACTTTGTAAATGGTACCATGGAAAGAAGTTTTAGAACCCAGTGCAAAGTTCTACAGAATTGTTAACTCTTCCCCCACTGTTTTAGAGAACGCTTTTCCTTGTGGCCCTCAAATCTTTACAATCACACCCAAGGACAAAAATACCACCCCAGCATGAAGAGTTAATTTAAAGGCTTGAAACACTTTCAAGAGCTTAATAACAATATCAAAGGAAGAGGATTCAAGAGAATCTTGAGCCATGCTATGAAGGTTGCATAGCGTATTAGACATCCAGATTTCTATAGGGAAGTTCTTCCTGTGGCCTACAGGAAGTACTCAATAAATGGTTCTGAATTCCTTAATAATGGGTTATAGATAATGCTAGTTAACATCAGGAAGCAATGCTTATATACCAGGCACCTTTCTGTGTGCTTTACATGAATCCCATTTATGAATGAGCAAAGTTGAGAGGGACCATGAAGATGGAGATGAAAAAAACTTTTCACATCTGCCAAAGTTTATAAAACAATCTCAAACAGGCTCAGCCCAAGATTTGAGCTCATGACCTTTCTCTACAGCCCATACTTAAACTATCTTCTACAGTCTTTCACATACTAAGACCTTCTAAAAAACATGACTGGAAGTTGCTGCTTAAAATACAGTCATCATTCCCATTAGGTCTACTAATACCAAGCAAGCAAGCAAGCTAAGAATGTAGTAGGAAAATATTAGAAGTTATAATTATCATACCATACACAATATTTCAGTTCTTTCAATTCAAAAGCTACGTTTTGACTATTTCTCAAAAGTATTGAATTAGCTTTGAGTTCATTGTTAGCAGGCTGGTGGAAATAAGAAAAATGATTGACAGCATTTCTGCAAGGAATTTTATAATAGAATATTAAAGCAATTTTAATTCAATCTGGGAGAGAGATAATGATAACAGTTATTAAATAGAACATTGTTCTCATTCTATTTCCAATAACGATATCAAAGAAATAGCTTCCTCAGCCTCCTATTTGCAATCTTTGAAACTCCAGTGAAGGGAATCACAAGCAAATTCTCTGGAAGTTAATACACTTCTAGAAGAGCATTTTGATGAAGTCTCACCTGAACATTGTGCTACTCTAGAGAATACAATTATAAAACTCAAAAGACCCAGAAGGACAGAAAAAGATATTTTTAACAAAGGCCTTTCTCTCTTTCTGAAACAGTGTTGAGAACTTAATGATTCACTCAGCATGTAACCAGAAATGCAAATCTGTAAAAAGGCCAGGGCGGTGGTGGGCATGCCTTTAATCTCAGCACTCGGGAGGCAGAGCCAGGTGGATCGCTGTAAGTTTGGTCTACAGAGTGAGATCCAGGACAGGCACCAAAACTACACAGAGAAACCCTGTCTTGACAAAACAAGCCAGGGTTGGGGACATGGCTTAGCGGGTAAATCGCTTTCTGTGTACGCATGAGGACCTGAGTTCAGATCCTAAGCACCCATGTAGAAGCCAGGTTCTCACATGGCTTGTTTTTTTGTTTTGTTTTTGTTTTTTTGCGACAGGGTTTCTCTGAGTAACAGCCCTGACTGTCCTGGAACACACTCTGTAGTCCATGCTGGCCTTGAACTCACAGAGATCCGCTTGCCTCTGCCGGGTGCACCACCACTGCCTGGCTCTCACATGGCTTGTAACTCCCAGACTGAGGTGGGGGTGGGAGTAGATAGGATGATTCCAGGGGCTCCCGGTCCAGCCAGTACATCTCAAACAGTGAACTCCAGACCAAATCGATGACAGACCCTGCCTCAAAAATAAGGTAGAGAGCAAGTGAGAAGGACATCCGATGCTGACCTTGGGCCGCCAAATTCCCATTTGTGGGCATGTGCACCCCTCCTACATGCACTGTTCCCCCACAAACCGAAAAAAAAGTCATTATGGAGTACAACAGACAAAGTAGACATGAAGTACAACTATTTCAAATTTAGTTAGTTGAGATAAAAAGGCACATTTTGACTTCATTTTATTCCAAGTCTCCATCTAAGCCAGCCACTTCCCTCTACTGCCATGCCTCCCCTCCATCACGGTTCAACCCCTCACCCACCGGCTTTCTCAAACGATGTGCGTAACTCTTACTCTTCATGTAGTCTTTCCTCCACCAACACTGTCTTTCCACACCAGCGTCTCTCAGCTTCACTATACGCAGTAGTTCTCAACCTTCCCAAGGCTGCTACCCTTTAAAACATCTGTAATGAGTCTTTCCTTACCTTAGGCGTGTCCCACTAGCTCTTACAACTTAAATTAACCCATTTCTCTTAATCTACATTTTGCCACGAGGTTTTTACCTTTCTTTCACTCTGTATGTTCGACTCCCTTTGCTTCCCGTTGGCGTCTTGATATCTCTCTTACTTCCTCTCTGTGCCCAGAAGTCCCGCCTATACTTCCTGCCTAGCTATTGGCTGTTCAGCTTTTTATTACACCAATCACAGCAATACATTTTCACTCAGTGTACAAACACCCCACAACAGACAGTTCCTCATATTGTGGTGATCCCCAACCATAAAAGTATTTCATTGCTACCTCATAACTATAATTTTACTACTATTATGTATCATAGTGCAAAGACATCTGATATGTGACCTCCAAAAGGGTCGTGACCCACAGGTTGAGAGCCACTGCTATAGAGACCTCCCCAAGCATGTCCCCTCCCCTGAATTCCATGTTCGAAATAAAATTGTGCCAGGTAGCACTGAGTTTTGAATAACCATCAACAAAACAGCAAGCAACCGTTTCCCTTTCATTCATTCGTTCATTCATTTGTATGCCCTTAGATTATGAACTAACATGTGCACTGCTGTGCTATTATGTGCTATCATGTGTTCTCCAGAGGAACAGAACCAATAGGAAGTGTGAGAGGTTTATCTCAAGGACTTGGCCAAACAGCAATATGCAGAGCAGACAACAGGAGAGAACCCACATTACAGCTGGAATCTGAGGTCAGGACTCTTACACCCTAGGTGGGGCGCTCGCTAGGTTTCTTTCTCCTAAGATATCCACTGAACAAATCTCACCCATATTATGGCGACTACTCAGCTTTTCTCAAAGCACACTACTCTAAATTTTAATTTCATCTAAAAACTACCTTCACAGCATAACTACACTGGCGTTTGAACAGGTATTTAGGTGCTTAGGTATCTGTTAGCCAAGCTGACACCAGCAGAGTCCTATGTGCAGCACATGGTGAGCTTTCAACAAATATATGATGAATGAAAAAAATTCGTTCACATTATAGTGCCACTGAAGTTAAGTTAGGTACTTATATCTGTCAGCTTAAGTTAATTTATGCTGCAATAATAAAGGACCCCCAATTTTTAGAATTGAGACAGGGCCTCTTGTTTGCCTCTGTGTATACCTCACTAGCTCCTGAGTTTCTGGGAGATTCTCGGTCTCCCATTTACCCATAGGAGTTTCTGAGATCCTCAGTCTCCCACCTACCAATAGGAGGGCTGGGACAAATACATGCTGTCTTGTTCAGCTTTGTGTAAGTTTTGGGGATTGGAATGTAGATCCTCACACTTTTGCAACAAGCGCCTTAACCTCTGCACAATCTTCCAAGCCCTAATATATTTAATAGCATAAGATTATAAAGGTTTTCCTTTTGTTTATACTATATATACACCTATATACACTGAGACTCGGCTGCTGCTCTGCTCCGCACCACTCATCCTGAGACACAGTCAGTCTCTGTCCAAAACACAACCTACTTTAAAACAAAAGATCATAGAAGTTCCTGTTTGGATATACACATTTTGCTTCTATTTATACATTTTTGGTCCAAGTGATTTCATGGTTGATCCATGGAGCCAGGTTATATAGCTGACCAGCAGAGGAAGCAGTAAGCACTTGTGGAAATAGCTAGATAAAGCTGCAGGGAGTCCAGGTCCCAAAAAGGAGGTGTGGAGTCGGTGAGGGAAAAGTGGAGACTGGCACGGTCTGAATAGGGAAGGCTGCCACTTTATTGAAAAAAAAAAAAAAAGGCTACACTGTTTATAATTGCACACAGGATTCAATGGGAGCAAAGGGCATGTGGCTTGTGATCAGAGATTGTGGAAGCTGGCATTGACCTTCACAAGTTAATAGGCACCAGTCATATACTAATGGAAGGGCCACAAGTTCCTCTTGCCAGAGATAAGGATGACTTCCTTTTTAGCAAGCAGGAACTTTCTTCAAACCCCTGAGGAAATGGGGGCTTTTGTCTAAATGCCTGACTTTGGGAAAAGGACTTTCTCTATTATGGAATATTGAAGTTTTTAAATTTGGCTTAGTTTATCTAAAAACTAAAGCTTAAAGTGAGCAAAAAGGAGGCTATACAAATATTACTGTGAAACTGAGCAGACCTTAGGAATCTATAAATCTTCATTATCAAATATACCTACCTTAGTTTTCAAGCATATATTACTCATCTAAATTTTGAAGCACCTTGGTGTTAACTTGTGTGGGAGTAGGCAGAGTTATCATGCTATATGGTTCCATGGTGGTGGGGATTTTTTCCAAAGAATTATTTTGTTTAAAGAGACTGTCATTTTATACATTTTTGTATTTCAAAGCTGAACAAAATTTCCCAAAGGAAAAGGCATAAGGGAACTCCCATAACACACAGTGAGAATCATTAAACATGAGAGTAATAGGTGCTGGAGAATTGTGATCTGCAAAGTTGAAATGCTGGAACTTCGTCAAGCAGCAATGGTTGCCATACAGTCAAGATCAGACAGGCCATTGCTACAGGTTGAGTTTGGTCCCCCTCAATTACACAGGTTGAGGCCCTAACTCTCAGTACTCAGAATGTGGCAATAGGAATAGTGTCATTGGGGACTCATTGGATTTGGAGCTAAGGGCACTGGCTGCTCTTCCAAAGGACCCAGGTTTGATTCCAAGCACCCACTTGGTGAATCAAAACTGCCCATAATCCAGTCCCAAGAGATCTGACACTCTCTTCTGGGCAGTATTGCTGCACACCATGCACAGATTACATGTGGACAAACATTCATACACATAATAAATTAAAATAAAGATTTGACTGTTATTTTAAAAAAAGAAAAAAAGAAATAGGTCCATTGCATATGTAATAGTTAAAATGAGGTCATTAGGGTGGGCTCACATCTACCTTGGCCCATGGGTTCCTCATTTAAGAGGACACACAGAGAGAACCTTATATAAAGCACATGGCCAAGACTGAGGGATTTGTCTACAAGTCAAGGATGCCAAAATTGCCAAGAAATCACTGAAAATCAAGGAAGATGTTCCCTTCACTCCTTAGGATGAAATGTCCCTATTCACAGTGGTCTCAGCCTTTTCAGCCTCTAAAGGCAGTGAAGGAAACAAAACAAACCTCCCATTTCTTAAGCATTTGCTTTATTAAAACAACCAGAGGAAATCAATTGACTAGCTGTATTAGTCAGGATTCTCTAAAGTCACAGAACTTTAGAATTAATCTCTCTCCTCTCTGTCTCTGTCTCTGTCTCTGTCTCTCTCTGTCTCTGTCTCTCTCTGTCTCTCTCTCTCTCTCTCCACACACACACACACACACACACACACACACACACACACACACACACACACACGAATTTGTTGGAATGACTAACAGGCTGAGTCTAACAATGGCTAGCTGTGAAAGGGAAGTCCAAGAATCCACGAGGCTGGGTGTCTCAGCTGGTCTTCTGGATGTGCTGAAGAAGTAGGCTCCAAGGCCGGTGAAGGAAGGGATGTGCTGACAGGCAAGGACAAGCAGGTAAAGAAAGGATTAATGATTCTTCCTTCTTCCATTGTCCTTATATAGACATCCAGCAGAGGGTGTGGCCCAGATTAAAGGTGTGCCTTCCCACCTCAAGATCTGGATTAAAGGCGTGTGTCATCTCACTTCAAGATCAAAAGAGTGTCTTCTAGCCGTAAGATCAGGATTAAAGGCATGGTGGTCTTCCTGTCTCAACAACCGGATGACAAGCTTGCCCTCCATTTCTGGATTGTAGCTCATTCCAGGTATAGTCAAGGTGGCAACCAAGAATAGTCACACTAGTGGCAGGTGAGAAGCCACTGAACCTCAGAGAGGTTGGTTAACTGATTAGAATGACAATGGCCAGGGAGAGGCTGGAGTGTTGCATGTCCAGAGTCCAATTACAATTTATCTCAGGCTATCTTCAGCCCCCTTAGGAGACTCAGTATCTGCCTAACATCTTTATGACTAACTGATGAAAACCCTTTGAACTGTATTCACTTAACAGATCACTAGCTTTGCCAACCAAATGGCTGAGTGTCATGGATAATATCTGAGGTCCATAAAAGAGAGACTCCCTACGCCTCACATACATGTACCTTTAACATCCCTACTTAATGTCTTAACGTATGTATTTTAAAAGTGGCTAGCTGGACTTAGGTCTATGTTCATTACCATAAAAGATTCATCAGACTGTTACCACACTGGAACATGTAATTTGGGGTATCCTGGAGTTGTGTTCCATAGTTATTCATATTTGGCTCCTGAATAAGCTATCTCTTATCACCTTTGAGGTGAGGGTTGTGTCTTTACAGTGACAAAAGTCATATGACACTCTGCAACCAGAGTGGGGACAACCAGACTCAGCTGCAGAGGCAAATGATGGTTGTGAGACAGAGGCAGGCAGGTCTCTGAGTTCGAGGCTGGCCTGGTATACAGAGCGAGTTCCAGGATAGCCAGGGCTACACAGAGAAACCTTGTCTTGAAAAACATACACAAAACCCCTATTTCCTGAGGCAGACCCAGGACCAGGACGTTAAAATGAGCTTCCAGATATATAAGAGAACATCTATAGGTCTAGTATGATTTTTGAACACAGCTAACCATGTGAAGTGCATTTTTCATCAGTTAGATTTCAGGTATGGCATATACATGAGTATTATACAAAGTTACCATTGAAATCACAAGCCACCGAATATTCCATCAGCTTGAAGTCAAAGGGTGCTGTTCTAGAGCTTCGCCACAAGGTGGCAGGGTTGGCAAAGATAAGGAAAAGCTTCACCAGCGAATTCCTAACATCCTAAGAGCCTGCCTGCTACACCAAAGTTTCAACTGCATACGTTTTAAGAACTTAACCCACAACACCCAATGCATGTAGGTGGGATGAGACAGCAACAGAAAAAGCCTCTCAAAGGAGAGGCTGAAGCTGAGGAAATCAAGGCTGTCAAATCTGTTCAGTAGGAGTCATTAATCAAGTTTACCTAGATGAGCCTAGGAGACGGCCAGAAACTACTGGAGGGCAAGAGAGGCCTAAAATAGAAATGGCAAAGCCATATACAAGGTTTGAGTGCATGCACACACACACACACACACACACACACACACACACACACACACACACACACCACATGCACATACACTTTGTTGTATCTTATTTTACTTACTATTATTATTATTATTATTATTTATATTTTGATGTTTCGATGCCCACAGTGACGACACTTATTTCCTTCATTCCTTGGTATTAATAATACTACCTTTTAAATGTCTATTTTTGTTTGTTTATTTAAAACACACTGGAAACGCTATACTGAAACATGATACCACCCCCTCGCCTATGCTGTGGTTTCTTTTGTGAAGTACATAGCTGTTACTCAGGTTCCTGTGAAATCAGGGACTCTCAGGATAGCACTAGGACATAATCAAGGACAGAGGCTTCCTCCAGCACGTCAGATGCCATTGATAATCCAGACCTTAGCTGCATGAGACACAGACTAAATCCCCATCTCTTCTGGCATGCAAAACAATGATAAGACGGCTCATGCTACCTGAGAAAGAGAAAAGGATAGTTGGTACCTGCAGCTCACAGGTAACAGATGGGGCCTTGAACCCCAAAGGGTTTTGCTTACCTCTGCTTTCCTTCACACGAGACTAAGTACAGTCACATTCCCCAAACTCACTGTCACAGAAGGACTGAAAACCGTACCACTCAAAACTGTCTCAGAATCATCAGGGAAATGAAAATTAAAATCACGAGACATCATGACGTATCCATTAAGATGTTTTGAGATACTGTTGTTGACAAAGATATAGGGCAACTGGGGTACTGTTCAACCCTGCTGGGAAGACAAAGGGGTTCAGGCCGTTTGAGAAATAGTTTGGCGGTGACCTAAAAATTAAACAATTTAAATGTAATTGAATATGATTAAAAATAAACCATACATCTCACTGTGATGTGTTTACAAGATAATGAAAAACTATGTCTAATAAATCAATGTACAAGGACACTTCACACGTTTATGCACAGAAACTCAAACTTACAAACAATCTCAAGGCCTGTCAAATGGGAAAGAGAAAAGCAGACAGGTGCCTCCACATACTGAACTAGTGCACAACAGCAAGGAAGTTCTCACAGGTACGCTACACTTAAAATCACTGTATGTACGGGAAAACGCACGCAAAGGGCCACGTGACATGTTCCTGTTTATATAAAACACTGAAAGTGAACCAATCCTTAGTGACAACATGCAAATCAAAGGACTAGGATTTTATCTTAGTGGAGGAGCATTTGTTTAGTGTGTGCAAGGCTCTGGGTTCAGTTCCTAGCACCACTGGATAAGGCAGGAGCTTCAGCAGGGCATAAAGAATGTCTTAGGGGTGATGGAGATGCTATGTAGTTGCTTGTAGTAGGGATTTCATGGTACATCCCTCCAGCAAATAAATGATCATTGAGTTATCATCCTAAAGCTGTAGTTTGTTATATCTAGACAGAGCTGATTTGAAAAGGTCATCAGGGTGTTTTAAAATCGTGCCTCCTTTCTCTCTGTGTAAAAAAAAAAAAGTTCATCAGGCAAACATTAACAAAATTATGTCATAGATTTGAGATCTTCCAAGGTATTATTAGCTACAAATTCAGAAAACCAGGTGGATTACTTTATTTTGCCACGAGATGGCAGCACAAACACAGACTTCTCCAGCGATGATGGAAAAACTGAATGTAAAAGTTCAGTGGTCATCCTTGTGGATTTTTTTGACTCTATGAGACCTTACCCTCTCTGAGGAGTGGATGGGGGGTGAGGAGGGAGGTAGATGGAATAGAAAGAAGGAATGAAAGGGGAATTATGGTTGGTATGTAAAATGAAAAAAATTGAATAAAATAAAAAATTCAGTGGGACATCTGAATTAAGATTTAAGAATGAAGCAATTATACCTGATGCAAAAGTGTATGTATTTAACTGAAAATTTTAAGCAACACATACTTAGTTGCTCTATTTTATACAGAATTATTTCTAAACTGGGTTTGGTGGCTCATTCCTGTAATCCTACAGTGCTGGAGGCTGAAGATAAAGGATCAATACAAATTTGATGTCAGCCTGGTCTATTTACCAAGTTTCAGACCAGCCTGGGCTCCATAGTGAGGCCATGTCTCTAACAACAAATAAGCAGACAGGCAGGCATCGTGACGCATACTTTAAACCCAAGAACTTGAGAAGTAGAGGCAGGAGGATCAGCTCAGGGCCAGCTCAAGCTACTTAGCAAGTTCTAGGCCAGCCTAGGGTACATGAAACCCTGTCTGAAAACCAAAGAAAACAAAACCAACCAGCCAACAATAAAATGCGTTCAGCATCTGTTGCCTGAACAAGTGATGAGGAAGGAATCTGGACTCTCTGAGAGAGTGTGCTAGAGGAAAATCCTATACCTCAACAGGAAGCTAGGCACTGGCTACAACACACCTCACAGGACTGATCCTCAGAGGGCAGGGAGTGTGAGCTATTGCAGACATTCCTAAATTGAAGGCAAACAGACATCAAAGTCTGTTTCTGGAATTCTGGCTGATTTCAGTCTTCGGAAAAAGCAGTTCCTCTTTATTTGCATCAATTCATTCGCTTCCTATCCATTTGTGCTAATTGGTTTCTTTGAACTCATCACAGCTGAGGATATAGCTAAGCAGGGGAGGGCTTCACCAGCAAGTATGAGGCCCTAGGTCCAATCTCCAGTTTCAACAAAAAAGTGGGGATGGGTGGATGGATTCAGCCTGGCATGGTATATGGTGATGCACACTTATAACCCCAGTGTTTACTGTTAGCCTCAGTCTTACCTAACACCCACATGACTACTAGACTAAACTCCCAGACTACACCCCTAATCTGAGCGACCCTCATTCTCTACCAATCCTGAAGTTAACAATGTGACAGCATCTGAATTCTGTGACAATCAAAATTACTGTATTGTTTCCCCATCTTGATGTAGCCTGCCTAACTGATGACCATCAATGTATTGCGAAAATATATTGATTCATGACTATTAAAGTTCACAATCTTTCTCCCAGTGGAACAAATTCAGGGCAGCTTGAATCTATATTCTTGGGCCATCCAAAATCACTCACATTTGGCTCAGGATAAACCATTTTCTTATTCCTCCCTCTCTCTTTTTCCTTGGTCTCTCTCTATTGCCAATTCTGGCCCTGAACTCTGGACTCAGGTGATTCTCCTGACCCAGAGCTGGGGTAGCTGGAACTATTGATGTCCTCTGTCTTCCAATTTCTAGTGACTATAGTTTATAGTCAACAGCCTGGCTGCCACACGTAACCCTCCAATGCCCTAAACTTCCCACTGCTGCTTTTCAAACACCATCCAGTCTGCTTTTTCATCCTCCAATAAGAATAACAGTTATCTCTTTATCGTCTGACAATTTTAAGGTTTATATCATTGTGTGTGTACCTGTGTCCCTGCATGCAGCTGCCTGTAGAGGTTAGAAGAGGGTGTAAGATCCCTGGTGGGTTATGGGCTGTAGATGAATTTCTGAATGGTTTTATTAAATAAAACACACAGAGCCAAACATAGGGGTGAAAGCCTTAGAGAAAGATCAGGGAAATAGGGAGAGCCACAGCTAACCTTACCTCACCAACTCGGCAGCTTCCAAATGCGAGTTACTTCCTGTCTACCCACGCCTTGATTGCTTTGCTGGTCTGCCCTCGCCTTGGCTCTCTTAGCCCAGCTTCCTCACTTTCTCTTTCTACACAGCTGTCACTTTCTGTCTGTCTGTACAGACCTCCAGCCCTCTAGGGTTGTTACTTGGATTAAAGGCTTGTGTCACCACTCTTGGCTCTGTTTCTTAGTGTGGCCTTGAACACACAGAGATCCTGCCAGCTAAGTGATAGGCGTGTGCTACCACTGTCTAACCTCTATATTTAATACAGTGGCTGTTCTGTTCTCTGACCCCAGATAAGTTTATTGGGGTGCACAATATATCAACCACAATGGGCAATTGTGAATAGTCTGATCTGGGAACTGAATTTTTAGTCCTCTACAAGACTAGCAAGTGCTCTTATGGCTGATCCACCTCTCCGTACCCTCCTCCAACCTTGCTGTGATTTTCAACACAAAGCCTCTGATGAACTATGTCAATGTTTTGTGACAGGGTCAGTCCTTAAAATGGTAGCTGTTAAAAATTAAGCCTAGAATCAACATGTAATTCAGTCATTCCATTGCTTGGGGGTGGTGGTGGTGAACTGTATGTCAAATAATCTACAGGTTTGAATAATGCACCGTTGGTGATTCTTGTCTGAGATGTAGATGAGAATCACTTAGAAAGGTTTTTTTCTAATAATATTCCAGACTTAAGGATCAGCATATCTTAGTGTGAGTCATATATGTAATCTAACAAATTCCACCAATGATAATCACAAACATACACACCATTGTTATTGTTTGCTGGAGCCCATTTAGGCTTTACCCAGCAGGTCTGCATAAAGAGGATGACTGGACCACGGTCCTGAGTGCAGGTGTCTGAGATGGTCTGCACTTGACTGTGCTGGGGGGATGTCTTTTGCTCAACCCCTTGGCATTCCTTTAAATACCCTAGGGCAGAGACAGTTGAGGCCGGATGGATTAGGATCCAGGCCCTCTCGAGGCTATCTTGTATTTTCTATCTTTTTCTCTTCCCTCTATCCTTCTATCTAATATTTCCTGCTGCTGCTACTCAAGAGTACTCTGGGGAAATGTGGGGGTGAGATGGCCCCCCACAGTTGTTTATTTTTTGAGGCAGGGTCTCTATATATAGCTCTTTGACTGTCTTGGAACTCTCTATGTAGGCCAGGTTGGCCTTGAACTCACAGAGTTCCACCTGTCTCCACCTCCCAAGAGCTAGGATTAAAGGCATGGGCCACTATACCCAGTTCACACCTTTTAGTATCGTAGTTTCATAGGATCACATTGGGTGATCATAATTGCTTGGATTCAACCATCTTCTATGTATGGGGGAAGGGAAATTCAACATGCTCATGAGTTAGAAGTAACAATATTTAAAAGTTGATTATACTTTTTGAACTTTTAAAATCTACATAGTAAGGGTTGAGAGATTAGAATGAAGATGAACAGCATGAAGCTCCTAACATTCTATCATGTTTGACTCATGAAAAGGACAATTAGAGAAAACTCAACCAAATATCAAATGCTCACATTCACATTAGAGTATGAATTCAACAATGTCATGATTCCCCCAACTCTTTTCTTTTTGATAACCACTGAGTGATTTCAAAGTAAATCCTGGACCTTGCCTCATTATATCTCTACTTATTTAGTATACCTCTTTGAAAAACAACTGGAATGTCATTACTGTTTGGCTGGAACCTCCAGCTCACCCCTGAATGATCCAGAAAGCCCCACTCCCCCCTCCAAACCCGACCAAGAGAGAGTCTCCAAATAAAGGAAAGGCACCAAAAAGCCTACTTCAGCATTCTTGGTGGCTACTGGAGCTTCCTCCCCTGAAATTTCCAGTCACTCAAGTCCCTGCCTAAAGCATTCCGCTTTTGACCATACTTGGGCACAAACCCAAGTGGGGGACATGTCATCATCCCTTGTCTACAACCTATATAATCTCACCACTTTAGTTCAGGTGTGTGGCTTCTCCAGCCTCAATCTCTGGGACTGAAGAACCTGCCCCAGAGTTGCTTTGCTCAAATAAACCCATTGTTACACTTTTTCAATTTAGCTTGATCTGGCTTACTGAGTTGGTGGAGAAACCTATTATCAGGGGTCGGAAAACCTATTAATTACCGTAATTAATAATAATCCTTTGTCATAAACATATGACTAGTGCACATTCATCTTTCTCTTTAATTTTTTTCATATTATCAAATAAAAATGACAGAAGGGCAGTCTCGTTCTGCACTAAGCTCTGTAACAGATCAGGCTGAACGACAAAACGAATTCCTTACACCATAGACTAAGCTGCTCAGCTGACCACACACACAAGCAACCAGGAATAGAGCTCAATAGCCAACTTTTCTAAGGAAACTGCACCCAATGGGCATGGCCATGAGTTGCCTTCTGTCTTAGTCCATCCACAAAGAGAAACTCAAGCAGCCTGATGTTTACCTTATGTACCACTTACTTTTCTGTCTTTCTGATCCCTGTCCCCACATCCCCCTGTCCCTCACTAGGAAAATAACTTTGAAATCATCTATCTACTGTTCAGCTTGTTTCTATCCTTTCCCATGTGTTAAGCCAGCTCCCCCTCCTAGGCCCCCTGGAACACTTACTCCCTGGAGTGATGTGTTGCCCAATTCTAGAATAAAAACAGCAATTAAGGTCTTCAAACTAGGACTTTGTGATTTTGTCCTTTAAAAATTTGGTAGTGGATTGGGTCAGATTCCTCACCGAGGTCTACATGTTGCTATTCAGAAGTCATGGGTTGTAGAGGGCATGAGGTCCATATGCTTACTTATAGCACTAGAGAAACCAGAGCTATTAAACACTCCAGCTTTTTTTCTTCAACGGAAGAAACTGACACCCGTTCACCTGGAAGGCTGGAGTAGATATTGTTTAATAAACTTGACTATTCTGTGGAGCCAGCCCTCACCCAAATCCTCCTTATCCTGAGCATTGTTTCTCAGTCAGTGGAACCCATTCTTGTGGAAGGTCATAGATACTTTGCAAAAGGTGTGTATTTTGCAAGAGAGTTGTGATGTAATCACACCTTGAGCTTTACTGAGGTAATTGTCATGCTGCAGACGTTTGAACCAGCCCTGCTAACTAAGTCAATGCTGATTGGCTCTCTTCTTGCCTCTCTTGGTTTATTTCTCTGCTGGCAGTACAGCTTGCAGGGACCCCCACGATGGGTCACCTCAGGGTAATACCTCTCAAGGCTGCCTCCCACCTACTTCCCATGCCACTGACTGACAGAAGAAACTGGCTCAGTTCTCCATCCTGTAGTATGACTCACATTCTGGGTTTATTTGCTTTTCCATGGCATTTCCCCTGCTTCCTAATGCTACCACCTTTTAATATTGTTGTGCTGATCCCCCAACCATAAAATTATTTTCGTTGCTACTTCATAACTGTAATTTTGCTACTGTTATAAATAGTAATGTCAACATCTGATATGTGACCCCTGTGAAAGCATCACTCAAGCCACAAAGAGGTCATAACCCACTGATTTAGATGAACTGGAGGCCATCGGCCTGCACTTTCGTACTTTTAGTCAGAGTGACAGGCTTTGCTAAGTGGTGGGGAATCTTATTTTAAAGTGTGTTGCATTTGCTTTTATTAACAATTCAAAGACGTGTTTGATTAAATAAAAATTAAACTGCAAGCAGGAGGCCGAGTCAGCAAGTAGCTGACAGGAAGTGGTAGGAAGAAACCACGTGTAGCAAGGGCTTTTTACGAGAGGGCTGAGAGAAGGATTTGTGATGGGAGGGTGGGGGTGTTTTTGGAAGATGCCAGAAAAGGGAAGTTAGCTACTAGCTATTCAGCCTCTCTGACCGAGCAAAGTTCCACCTAAACTGTTGAATCATGAGTTCTTTAGATTTAGATAAATTCTCTTAGTAGTTCTGCAAGAGTCAGTGCCTAAGGGAACAGAACTCCCTCAGGCTGCAGCCCTCGCTGCCAAAGCCCTTGCTTAAGTGGCAGGCACTGTAGATAATAAAAAACAGGTAACAACAGCTAAGCAAACAGAATTCCTACTTGAGCACAGACAGCAGAGCCTGGCGAGGTGAGGAATACACCTGTCATGATTCCGATTTCTCATTTGTAACACACAAAAACTTACATTCCAGTTGAACGTTTCTGTGAACGCAAAAAAAGAATGGCCAACACGAGGAGCCACAGGCAAGCAAGCAATTGCTCCAAGAACCAAAGTTCTCGTCAGTGATGAGACAGAATCCTTCATTCCACTAAAATGCTTACTAAAAGTCTCTTGAAAATGGTGTCTTTTTTTTTTTAACTAACATGAGAAAATACATAGAATAATTTGTCTGTCTGTGATAAGCAATACCTACGGCAGAAGTGGAGAATCCAAGGACGTTCGAAGAATAAATTGTTCTTAGAAGCTGTGCTCGGCTGCCAAGGGAGTAGAGTCTTCTCTGGGCCAAAAACATGCTGGAGAAGAGAAATATTGAAAGAGGAGTCATGTGTGTTATCTATATCACTACCAGTCACCCGGAGGCAGCTGACAGAACACAAGCTCATACAAATATGAACATAGTAAAAGTTTTAAAATTGCACTTATTAATTGTGAGGGGTGTGTGTGTGTGTGTGTGTGTGTGTGTGTGTGTGTGTGTGTGTGTGTACAGGCATGCATGCGTGTGAGTGTGGTGTGGGGCTCACAGGACAATTTGTGGGGACTCAGCTCTCTCTTTTAACCATGTGAGTTCTAGAGACCCAACTCAGGCTGTCAAGTTTGGCAGCAAGCATGCTTACCTGCTGAGCCATCTCACCAGCCTGGAACACATTTTTGACAACTAAACTAACTTCCTTCCCTCTCTCCCTCCCTTCCCTTTGGACTCTCATTCTACTCTACAGTATTAATTTCTGGAATCATCCTAATGCTATTCTTCTGCATCTTATAAAAATATATACCGTAAAGGAAATATGCAAGTGATTAGAATCAAGATGGATTCACTTGTGTCAACCAGAACAAAGCCAAGTATATACAGCAGGGAGGCTATAAAGCTACAGTTGTTACAAGTTTGTTTTGATAATGATTATCACAAAAGACTACCCAGAGGCTGGCAGAGAGGACACTGTAACTTTATACACAAGCAACTGTGTGTTCAACTTGGGACCAAGGCAATGCCTTGTAAATCACAAGATTTGTAGGTGGATTTTTCATTGGGACCATGTCCCCAATATTGACATGGAGACTTATTATTAATTATGAAAGCTTGGCCGATAGCTTAGGCTTATTTCTAACTAGCTCTTCTAACTTAAAATAACCCATTACTTTTAATCTACATTCTTTTACGTGGCTTGGTTACCTTTACTTTGTAATGCCCATGCCGCTTGCTCTGTGCCCTGGTGTCCCTGCCCTTCTCCTTCCCAGAGTCCCCTTTGCCTGAAAATCCTGCCTAGATATTGGCCATTCATCTTTTTATTAAACCAGTCACAGTGACATATCTTCACACAGTGTAAAGAATATTCTACGACAGGGATTAGTGTTTCAAAATATTTTATATAATCCTCCGTGTGTGTGTGTGTGTGTGTGTGTGTGTGTGTGTGTGTGTGTGTGTGTTTTAAACTTCTCCATGTGTGTTGAGCATAGTGTTGTATACTTGTGATTCCAGCACTCGTAAGAGTAGGTAGGAGGATCATATGTTTGTGGCTAGCCTGGACTACATAGCAAGACTGTTTCAAAATGCTGAGTGACTGGGATACAGCTGAGTGGTAGAGTGCTTGCCTAGCATTGGCAAGGTCCGGTGTTTAATCCCAGCATCTTAAAACAAAACAAAAACCCCAAAGCCACCTCCCCTGGAATGCCCTATTTGAATATGCCCATAGATTTCTACGGCACTGCATTTCCCCCATGGTGCTCTGCCATTTCCAAATAAATACTATACTCCTTTGAGAAATGTTCTCACCCATTGATGTTTTATTGAGATGCACAACATTTAAATCGTTTTACACTGGAGATCTGTAAAGATATTCTAAATAAAATATAAAGCTTTTAGGCCAGGAATGGTGGCACACACCTTTAATGCCAGCTTTCCTATTCATTTATTTATTTTTGAGGAATAGTCTCCTGTAACCCAGGCTGTCCTCAAACTCTGTAGCTGAGGATGACCTTGAACTCCTGATCCTCTGGCCTTCACCTCCCAAACGGGATTACAGGCCTATACTATGACCTCCGGATGACTTTTACTTTTTAAATAAATGTGTTTTTAAATAATTGCTCCAATGTAATTAACACTGTATACTGATATTCACCAACAGACTAAATAAATTGATACATTCAGATGTCATGACGTTGGAAAAAAAAAACGTAGCTGGCTTTGGTTTTTCTCTAAGCACAAGGGTCTGTGAAGAAAACTAGAAAAATGTGAATCAGAGTGACCCACCCTATCTAATCACAGCACACGGTATATAAAGCCTGATACATATGATCAACAGAAAAGTCAAACTGTCATTTTATCATCTCTAGAGTGAACTGATTCAGAAGGAAGACTGTGAGCAACCTAGAGATTCAAGGTTGGTGAATCGTTGAAGGCAAAATGCAAACCTCAAAGGTAGGCAAAGCATTCAAAACTCAGCTTAAAAACGCTTGAAGTTTAGTGCTCTGAACTTACCACTCAAGCTATCAAGTTACAAACCTACCCCAAGTGAGGTACACACACCCAAAGAACAGTTAGAGTTTAGTGAATTTGACAACTTCCAGAATCTTCAGGTGATCGGCAAGCTCAAGAAAGGTTATCCAAGATACCCCTAAAAGGGCTAGAGCTAACGAGCAAGTACCCGTTCGTTTTCACATGCCATACCTGTGAGTCCACTTCCGGAAGGTTTATAAAGTTCACTAATTGCAACAGAGGTAGGTGAACAAGGTTCTGGCTTGGAAAGTACAAAGAGGTGTTCAAGGCGATATGAAAACAGGAAGCACGGAAAAATTTAGTCAAAGTTTATCAGCATGAGTTAAGAGGCACCATTCAAAAACGGCTTGAATGTAGAGACGGGAGGATAAGTGTTAAAATCGCCCTCTGCTACATAATTACTGGGAGAACAAGAGACTGCCTCAACAAACAAAAATCTATCACGGATGAACTCGAGTCAGTGCTACCCTTTCAAGAACGCTTTCTAAATACCCCAAATTACACAATTAAGAGTAAAAGAACAGAGGACTGGGGTCCAGTGATCTCGGAGCCCTTCTTTCTCCAAAGAAGAACGTGTTAACCCCAAGGTTGACCCCCGCAGTCTCCGCTGCGATCCGACCGAGAGCCTTGTTAAGGGAGCTTCTCCAGCCCTCCGATCCCCCTAAGGCTCCCAGCTCAGCAAACTCCGCACGCTCCGGGCCGCGTCACCGCGCACCAAGTCCCGCGCCCGCTTACCTCGCTCTCCCGGTTCGAATGCGACTCTAGCCTCAGTCCGGAGATCGCGAGGTGGCGCGGGGGGCGGGTCCCGTGGGAAATCCACTTTGGGTGCAGCATGGGACCCTCCTGGAGGGCGGAGGGGGCGGGGTGGAGGCGGCGTCTGGCTCTGGCCGGGGATTGGCCCCGGCATCAGGGCTAAGGGTACGGATTGGCTGCGGGGTTCTCCAATCCCGGAGCGCACTGTGAGAGCGTGAACCAAGCAGCCAGTCTGGGAGGACGGGGCGTGGCCTCAGTTTTTTATCCCGCCTAAAATGGGTGTGTGCTACTGGTTGGGGAGGGACTGATTTGGTAAGGTGGGTAAATTTCGGCTCCGGGTGCATTTGGAGCGGGTTCTGGTGAGGGACTGGAAGATGCTCGGCCTGTGCTGTGTACAAAAGGGCTTGCAGGAGTCTGTTTGTCCCATCTAATGGGGCAAGAGGAGGGAGAAGGAACCCTTTCTTCGGAACTGTAGTGATGCAAGACCTAATGGGCGGAGGAGGCGAGACCGAAGCAGGAAGACACCTAGTAACTAAGGAGGAAACCCGAACTTGGGGGGGGGGGGGGGGAAGAAGAGCGCCGAGGCACTGCCAGGGGTTGGGGGTAATCGAAAAGTATCTGTTAAGAGCTCAGTTTGGGGTTTGGATGTTCTTCCTCTTGCTTTTAAAGAAGTCTAGGTGGTGGTGGTGGTGGTGGTGGTGGTGGTGGTGGTGGGGTGCATAAGAGCGGCTGAGCGTTGTGATCATGCATGGAGGAAATAGCAAAAGCAGGCTTTGATTGGATGCTCCGTCCTTGGCACAGTGAGTCTCTTCCGTGTTTTGGTATGATCATTAAATGAGCTCATTGTAAGCAAGGGCGCTGGGAAGACTCTGAACTGATGGATCCATGAATGGGAAGAAGATTTTTATTATAGGTATAAGAGAGACTAGCCAGAGACCTTTGGGAAAGGCCAGAGCAGTCATGGCTACCTCTCTGGGCAGAGAGGAGAGGGCAGACTGGCAAAGACTATGTCTCTCGGTAGCAGAGGGAAGAGCAGGAACAGAGAAAAACGTAGTGGGTTATAAAGACAAAGAAGTAGCTGCAGGGATCCTGTGAATTGGAACAACCTGGAAGTTTAGGGTAGAGGCGGGAGGGGGCTTGAGGACCCTGTGGCTTTGGTATGCACCATATATCTCAATAGGCGCGTGGTTCTTTCTTCCTGACAGACAGAAAGTTTCAGAGGTCCCCGAGGAATTCTGCGAGTGAGCCTTTGTCTCTCTGCCAGCAATCCTACAGTCCAGTTTGAGCTGAGCCAAGACTTTTGGACCATGTCAGTGAGTCTGCCCATTTTTGGGGGGTTCTTGGAGTTTTTCCCTTTGAGCCTAAAACTCACAACGATCTCGGAATGGCTTTATCTGCAGTTGGTGTTCTGTTGACATTGCTGTGGATGGACTGGGAACCCTCAGGGTTTGTTCTGAAGGTTTTTAAGGTTGAATGGCTGTTCGGTTGCTTTCCTTTTCTCTCTCTGTTTTTCTCATGCAACCATTACAATAAGCTGCTGGCTTGTTATTTCGAAACACACGGTGTGTGGCATGAACACTGTGTTCAGGGATTCTGGTGTGATTAGACTGGTCACGTGATGAAATGCTGCCTTTCTTCTTTGATTTGCAGTTTTCTTGCCAGTTTGAATGTGATTTTTGCAGCCCTCTTGGAGACAACACAGAATCCACAAGTTGACGTTTTCTGTTGTTTTGTTTTGTTTTATTGAGACAGGGTCTCACCCCACAACCCAGACTGGTTTCATTGTTTAGCCCAGCTTGCTCCCAAACCCTCAGGAACCCTCCTGCTTCAGCCTCCTGAGCACCAGGGTATACAGGCATGCAGCACAATGCTCAGCTTGCAAGTTGTTAAGTCATCACTTCCCATCTACACAACAACAGTGATATTGGCCCTAGTTTAAATGTTTCCAAAGCCTTAGCAGAAATTGTGCATGTACCCACAGAAAGGTTGCTAAGGGCAACTGAATCTTTCTCTGTGCATGTAAATTTTCTCTGGATCCAATGCATAGCAGTATGGTAGGGAAAGTGATTGAAAATGTGGGGTGTATATGTAAACTATAATGATCAAAACTGTCCTTGGGGAAAGCCCAGCATAGCCTTCTAGACATGGATTCATGGCACAGCTTCTAGCTAAGCATCAAGAAATGTGAACACAGTCAAATATCTGCTGGGTGTGAACCTGGTGGGAACTGGTCTTTGCTAAGATGTCTGGTTTCCTTCTCTCTGTGACTTTACCCCTTGGGACTCCTGTACCACATCCATAAAGGTGCATGTAAACTTTCAAGGAGTGCTCTGTAACAGGTTGTAGGTTCTCAGGCCTAGAACTGTCCATGAAGGCTTCCAACTTGCCTCCTCTGTCTGTCATGCTGAACACAGTCATTCTGACATTGCTGTTGCTTCAGAGTCACTGCTTCAGGCCACCTGCACACTTGGGCCTCGAGGTAGTTGACTTCAGATGACGCAGATTCTCTGCGTTCTTAAATACTGGATGATGATGAATGCTTTGTGTAAAGTAAAGCAGGAACAAGAACCTAAACCTACGTCAACCTCCTGAAATCCTCTTGTGATGTGTACTAATCCAGTGGTAAACATTGAGGGGGAAGCATCAGAAATGGAGCCAGGATGATAAAATACCATGTGATGTCATGTTTAAAGCTTTACATGTAGCATTTACTATATCCCAGGAACCCTTTTAGACTCTGACGGTGCTGTGGTGAATAATAACAACAACAAAATCAAAAAGACCCAGCCAACTGGATCTAGGAGAAAAATATGCACAATTAATGTTAACGCTCGCAGGTAGTAATGAAAGTGACAGCCATTAGAGGGCGCACTTTGCTGTTGAATTTCACTTATCTGGCACGTTGAATCAGGTAATGCTGTTGAGTGCAAGACACGTCACTAAAGATATTTTTGGATGGCTTTGGTAGGTTTTCACACTCCCTACCTCTTCCTTCCTATTTCGGATTCTTTTCTTTTTGCTTCTTTTTCTCTACTGCTTGTCCAGCCAGGGGATATACTTAAGATATATTAAGGAGATGTGACAACATATTGTATGATCAAGCAGACAGTTCATTCCTAAATCAGAAAGAGCCTCTCCACTCTAGGGCATTATTTTTCTGTGAATATTTGTTTAATGTCTTTATTCACAGTTAGACTGTTAGCTACTTCCCAGTTCTTTTTAATTAATTGATTACTAATTAATTTTATGTGTAAGTGTTTTACTTGCATGTATGTATGTACATCATGTACATGCCTGGTGCCCATCAAGGTCTGAAGAAGGCACCAGATTCCCTGGAACTGGAGTTAGGGATGGTTGTAAACCACCACATAGATGCTGGGAATCCAACTTAGGTCTCCTGGAAGAGCATCTAGTGCTCTTGATTACTGAGCCATCTGTCTAGCCCCTACTTCCCAGTTCTTAGCAGAATGCCTTGTTGGGGTTCAACCAAGAGTTCTCAATAAATAACAAGTCTAGCTTAGGCAGTTGTGGCTGTCCATGCGATCTCCCCTAACTTCCCAGAGACACTGTTTCTGATCTATGCTGGGAAGATCTCTGTTATAAAATGTGGGAGAGTGTCTTTTAAGCTTCTTTTAAGCTTTCCCCTCTCCTCTGCTTTCCTGTACTGTGGGAGGGGCCCTGGAATGTGGATTTGAATGGCAGACAAGTGTTTGACGTTGTGAATTTTGGGCCATATTTCTTTCCATTTTGTTAGGATGAAAGACTGATACACATTGCTAGATGTATTTTAGTGTCCACTGGGACCTAGCCAATGTGGGGTACACACCTTTGTTACTGTTGTACTACCATGCCCAACAAGGATGAAGTATAGAAAGCGGGTCTGAACCACCTTCACAGAGACTGGGTGCTCAGTAAGAGTTGTTTTAGTACATTCTGAGAGTCGAGGATCATGAGTTACTCGGCCGAGCTCTATTCTTAGAGTGGCTTTTTAACACAGAAACCCCATGTGTTTGTAGATTTGCAGCGAAATTTCACTTTTTCTCTAGTTACTGTTTTGTAAATTTTGCTTTCTGGTTGTTCATTGCTTGTCTATAGAAATGGTTGAAGTTTGTTTTTTGTTTGTTGATTGAGCTGGTTAGGGGTGTGTGTGTGTGTGTGTGTAAAATGTGTGATATGTGTGTTTCTAGTGAGCATATGCATGTGTGGATGTAGAGGTCACCAGGTGTCTGTTTCTTGATTGCTAGCCACATTATTTTTTAAGACAGAATTTTCCCACTGAATCTGGGTTCATGTATCTGGCTGGACTGGCTGGCCATCAAGCCCCACGTGCCTGCCTGTCTCTGCTCCACCTTCCCCAGTGTTGGGTTGCAGATGTCTGCTGCCTTGCCCAGCTTGTATGTGGGTGTTGGGTACCCAAACTCAGGTCCTCATGCTTGCATGGCAGGTGCTTTACTAACATAACCACCTCCCCGGTCCTGTGACTGTCAATATTGTCAACTTGACAGGATCTAGAATCATGGAGAGACAACATCTGGATATGGGACTTTCTGGATTAAGTTGGTTGATGTGGTTAGACCCTCCCTAAGTGTGAGTGGCTCCATCCATAGGCTGGGGTACCAAACTGCAGAAGGAGAGAGCTAGCTGATCACCAGCATTGTCCGCTGTGCTTCTTGACTGCAGATGCAATGCAATGTAACCAGCCATACTTCATGCTTTCCCTGTCAGTCAGTGTAGACTGAACCCATAACTGAATACAGAATGCCTACTCCTCTTTTCCTCCCTAGTCCCCCTTCTCTTTTTCTGACACAGTATTACTATGTAGCCTTGGTTGGCCTGGAACTTGCTGTGTAGACCAAGCTGGCCTTGATAGGAGGTCTGGGTGCCTTTGCCTTACAAGTCCTGGGATTAAAGGCTCTACCACCATTCCCACCTAAACCTTTCTTTTCTTAAATTGCTTTTGTTAAGTATTTTGTCACAGCAACAAGAACAGTAAATAACACATTGACCTTGTATCTTTTGGCCTTATAAAACTCACTCTTCAGTAGTAAGAATAGTTTTGTAGATTCCAGGGGATTTTCAGTCATACAAAGACAGCTTTATTTTATCTTGTCTGATCTGCATGCTTTTAGGGTTTTTTCTTGTGATACTGTTTGTCTTTTTTTTTTTGATACTGTTTGTCTTAGTTAGGGTTTTATTGCTGTGAAGATATACAATGACCACAGAAACTTTTTTTTTTTTAAGATTTTTATTATGAAGACAATGTTCTGCCTACATGCCGGAAGAGGGCAGCAGATCTCATTACAGATGGTTGTGAGCCACTATGTGGTTGCTGGGAATTGAACTCAGGACCTCTGGAAGAGCAGCCAGTACTCTTGATCTCTGAGCTGTCTCTCCAACCCCACAGAAACTCTTTTTGTTGTTGTTTTGTTTTTTGTTTTTTTGAGACAGGGTTTCTCTGTGTAGCTTTGCGCCTTTCCTGGAACTCACTCTGTAGACCAGGCTGGCCTCGAACTCACAGAGATCCGCCTGGCTCTGACTTCCGAGTGCTGGGATTAAAGGCGTGAGCCACCACTGCCCAACAGAAACTCTTATAAAGGAAAACATTTAATTGGGGCTGAATTACAGTTCTGAGGTTCAGTCCATTGTCATTTCTGAAACCTAGCAGTACACAGGCAGATGTGGTGGGGAAAGAAGGAGCCCAGAGGTCTATATCTGGATTGGCAAGCAGCAGGAAGAGAGAGAGAGCCACTGGGCCTGACTTGAGTTTCTGAAACCTCAAGCCTACCCACACACTTCCTCCAACAAGACCACACCTACTCTAACAAAGTCACAGGTCCTAATCCTTTCAAATAATGTCACTCCCTGTGAGCCTATAGGGGCCATTTTCATTCAAATCACCACACTGTAGGAAGTGATCCAGTGTCTTGCTGAAAAGAGTGGTGAGAACGGAAGGTCTGGATTTTCCAAGGTCAGAGGGCAAACATTTAGTTTCTCATTAAGTATGATGCTGGTGCGGAATTTTTGTAGCTACAGTTTATTGTCTTAAAGAAGTTGACATCTGGCCAGATATGGTGGTGCATACCTACAATGTCATCAACTGGGAGGCAGAGGCTAGAGGACTGGTGCAAATCTGAGGATAGCTTGAGCTATCTAACAAGACCCTAGCTCAAAATAAAAAACAAAACAACAAACAGCAACCACCCCAAACCCCAAACTAAATGAAACAAAAGAGGAGACTTGCACTGCTCTGGGATTGTTTTGCTGTTCATGGGTGCCATGTCAGGATTTTTATGTAGTTATTTCGAAGAACCCATGATGATCTTGACACCCCCCAACCTCACTTCCACTCCCTCCCCCCCAATGCAATCCCTCCCTCCTCTCTTCAACTGAACTCCTGGAGCTTGGCCCAGTGCTTGGCTGTGGGTCTCTGCATCTGCTTCCATCAGTTACTAGATGAAGGCTCTATGATGACAGTTAGGGTATTCGCCAATCTGATTACAGGAGAAGGCCAGTTCAGGCACCCTCTCCACTATTGCTAGGAGTCTTAGCTGGGGTCATCCTTGTGGATTCCTGGGAGTTTCCCTGCCACCAGGTTTCTCCGTAACCCCAAAATGGCTCCCTCTATCAAGACATCTCTTTCATTGCTTTCCCCCTCTGTCCTGCCCCTCAACTCAACCAACTCAATCCCTCATGTTCACCTCCACCCTCTCCCCTTCCCCAATTTACCCAGGAGATCTCATCTATTTCCCCTTCCCAGGGAAATCCATGCGTCCCTCTTAGGGTCATCCTTGTTACTTAGTTTCTCTGGGGCTGGAGATAATAGCCTGGTTATCCTTTGCTTTACATCTAATATCCACTTATGAGTGAGTACATACCATGTTTGTCTTTCTGGGTCTGGGTTACCTCACTCAGGATGACTTTTTCTAGTCCCATCCATTTGTCTTCAATTTACTGACATCATTGTTTTTTAACATCTGAGTAATAAATACTCCATTGTGTAAATGTACCACATTTTCTTTATCCACTCTTCTGTTGAGGGACATCGAGGTTGTTTCCAGGTTATGGCTATTACAAATAATGCTGCTATGCACATAGTTGAGCAAGTGTTCTTGTGGTATGATTGAGCATCCTTTGGGTATATGCCCAAGATTGATATAGCTGGGTCTTGAGGTAGATTGATTCCCAACTTTCTGAGAAACCACCATATGGATTTCCACACTTGATCTTAGCCAAAAGGCTGAGAAGAGATTAGGGATTTCCAAAGTGGGTGCACAAGTTTGCACTCCCACTAACAATGGAGGAGTTGTCCTCTTACTCCACATCCTCTCCAATATAGGCTGTCAACCATGTTTTTGCTCTTAGCCATTTTGACAGGTATCAGATGGTATAGGAGGATATTTTCATATAAAAACATCTTGTATGTTTAGCATACCCCTGTACACTTTACTCTTCATGCTTCCTCATTCCACTTGTCCTCTTTGCTTCCCTAGACAATTTCACTTTGATTTTCATATCATATACGCACATGTAATTTTATATATCTATATACAGTCTAGGAATTATGTGTGGGGCGTTTACCCACCACCCCCACAGTTCCCCAGAGTTTTCTTGAGTGCGAGCAGCAGGAAATATTAGAAGGATTTATTGCAGAGAATATCGCGGAGATAAACAGAAAATAAAGGATAGCCTCGAGAGAGTCTGGAACCTATTCCAACGGGCCCCAACTGTCTCTGCCCCAGGGTTTTTTATAGAGACGCCAAGGGGTGGAGCAAAAGACCTCCTCCCCCAGCACAGCCAAGTGCAGATCATCTCAGACACCTGCACTCAGGCCCATGGCCCTAATCATCCTCTATGCGGACATGCTGGGTAAAGCCACGAGGAACCCGAGAACGGGCTCCCACAGGTCCCCCTTTCTTAATATATAAAAAATAACTATTAATGCCTTACAGCAATCTCCATAGCTGTTACACCTCCCAATATGGGAGTAGAGGATGATAAAGATGGCATTTCTCTTTTGAATTAGGTCCAAGGTGACTACAGCAGTCTTAGCTGCCTCAAGCCCTTTCTAAACCAAAAACTCTTAAGGCAACTACAAACTTAAAGAATCCCTTAGCTTCATCATTACCATTAACAGGTTAACATAAATATTGCTATACATAGTCACAATTTCCTGAATCTTATAACTCAAAGCAAACTCTTAACAGAACCATTTGAATTAGCATATATGGTGCTATATATAGTTAACAATTTTCTCCATCTTACAACTTTAACTCTTAATCATTTGAATTTTCTTGCTAACAGAACATAGGAAAAACTTCAATGTATTCACATCAAACTTAAATATTTTCTTAACTCCACAAAACCAGGGTGCAACAATATCAATAGGGTAAACATAATTTCTGCAAACATAATTCAACCTCATAACTCCTTTTCTTTATAATTTTTTAAACAAAATCTCAAACCTAGTTAGAAGAATCCAAACTCATACAACTCCTACAAACCCATATTGAAAAGCAATCTTCTCAATCTAACCATTAACACTTTGAAAACTTAGCAAAACATCCAAAAGCAGTTTCTTAATAAAACTCTTTATACTTTAAAAGTAGCCTCTTAGTATACCCCATTTGCATTTTTTACTAACAAAACATGACATTAATCCACTCAAACAACTTTTGAAGTTAGACTAAGGAATATTAACTCTCCCCCTTTTCTTTATAATTTAAGCAAAATCTCAAGCCTAGTTAGAAAACCCAAACTTTTCCATTTAAACAGTTCCATTTATAACAAAACCAGTTCTGTAAGTAATTTCATTTTTTTTTTTTTTTTTTTTTTTTTTTTTTGGTTTTTCGAGACAGGGTTTCTCTGTGTAGCTTTGCGCCTTTCCTGGAACTCGCTTTGGAGACCAGGCTGGCCTCGAACTCACAGAGATCCACCTGGCTCTGCCTCCTGAGTGCTGGGATTAAAGGCGTGCGCCACCACCGCCCGGCCAGTAATTTCATTTTTACATAAACAGTTCCACAAAACAATTCATGAATCACCAATTAATAAAGCATATATGCATACACAAAACTGCATCTTGATTCTAGGTAGAAATAATAAATTTCTTCATTTAAACAGTTCCATTTTTAACCCAATTCCAGAAAACAGTTCCTAGGTCATTACTATAAGTAAACTCAAAATTGTCCCATATCAATGAAATCTCTATTGTTCATTTCATTTCTTAAGTCTTAAAATTCAAACGATAAATTCTGGTACTAGCCTTCCAAATATGAGAAATCCATAACCAAATTCTTTTTGTAATTTTATCTCATTTTAAGTTCAAAAAGTTCAAACAAGAAATAAATTCTGGTATTAGGCTTTCACTTCAAAATATGAAGAGACGTTTTTCAACCAAAACTTTTTGCAGTTAACAATTTTTGTTCAAACAAGTGTCTCTGAACTTATTCTTTTTTAGGTACAGTAGTATTCTAAACCGCACCGTTTTTGATGTTAGCTCAGGTTTTTCTGTGTTGCATTGATTTTTCACGGATCTCAGCTGCGGATGCCTTGTGCTGGTTCTGGCGTCCGCCATTCTTAGCTTCTTAGCGGCTTCTGGAACTTTTGAAAACTGCTCAGACTGCCTACTTTGCAGTCTTCTAGGACACTAACTTCTAGATCTCAGGTTTTTTCATCATATACATTAAGCATAGACTCACACTTAACATTTACACTTTTTTACAAACTCACATAATTTTTTGCAAAGCATTTAGACTCACATTCAACATTTACATGTTTTTACAAACTCACATATAACATTATCATCTACTTATTTATACTCCTTAAGGAAACTATAGAACTACTTTAGCAAATATATTTCTTATTACTTATATATTTCTTATATTCATTCCATCTTATTCTTATTTAAACTTACATTTACAACTAGCATCTTCTTACAAGCTTATTACTATATGTCTTAAGATTACATTAGATACTTCTTGCAAGCTTATATTCTTAAAGGAACTCTATAGATCTATTTTACAAACTTATACAGGGCTACCATTAGCATATATTTAACTTAGCAAACACCTAAAGATTTCTTTAACAAGATCTAACAAGACAGAATAATTTCTACAAACTCACATCTTATTTTCATCTTTTTCTATTTCTTACTCTTAATTATTATCACTATCTCTATTAGATTCTCTTAACTAGACAGGAAGTACGTACATCATTTCTAAAGTTTAGAAGTTATAGTCAGCTTTGCTATACAACACTGGAATTTAGTGAGTGTTGTTGTTATAGAATTGTGATAGTTGTTGCTAGGGGACTGTAACATCTTCGGGACGAAGCCACACTCCAAAGTTGCCAGTTCTCTCAGCCGTTCCGGACCGGCAGAGATGCACTGTCAGCGGTAAACGGTTTTTAACTAGAGGCTGTCCCTTCACCCAAATTCATAATAGTTCCCCTAAGTGCTTCAATTCAGACAAACGTTTCTATTACAGCAGTACTTTTGGTTTGTTCTAAGGAAAAATTTCACTTCACACTGAGGGTGAAATTACCGTATTTAGCTGCTGTAAAGCTCTTCGCCAAATACTGCACAGCTATTAGGTGATATAAAGTATTTTTCCAAAGGAGCTAGTAAAGCCAAAAGCGGCACAGCTCTGAACTCCATTTCCGCACTGTTTGCATTAACCAGTGACAAAACCTCAGAAACACTGATCGAGCCACTTTCCTTCTGGTTTCTTTATAGAAACATCATTGGAGCTGACCTTTCTTAGTTCCACGCTCCTTAGGGAAACGTTCCGGTAACCACCGAGCTTCATTCTCCTCTTGTGAAAAAACACAAACATGTCCTCAACCCCATATTAACACAGGATCGGGACCCTTCCATAATCCCGAGCAGGGATCTTTCCATTTCGCATTACTCTCAGCTAAAGGACCAGGAAGATTGGAGTGAGCTCTAATATGGCCCACAAAGCATGGCAGCTTTCTTTTGTGGAATAGCGTCTTCAATTTGTTGAAACATTTTGACTTGGTTGTTGTTAGTTCCAATATTTTCACCAAAACTGTTACTATTCAAAAGAGTTAAGAACATAGATGTTCTTTCATGAAACATATCCTTTATTAGCTTACTCCGAGAAAAAGCATTTTTATGATTTAGTATTTTCACTTCATTAGCTTTAACTCCTGATATTATTAGCAGCTGTAATATTTAGCATTGATTTCTTATAAGGAACTTTCAGGTGAAGCAACTCTTTTGTAAGACAGCTAGATTTTCTGAAGTTTGTTTCCCATCTATAAAGCAGTCATTTCTTTTTGAATGCCTGTTTATTATCCCCTTAATTAGATTTGCAAAGGAATCACTCGTTGCAGGCTGTTTGTTCAAGAGGTAAATAATTTTTAATTTCACATAAGTTTCTTCATATCTTAGACAACGTTCAGTGTATAAACTGCTCTCTCTTGCTTTCTTAAGGATTTTAAAGTGGCTTGTTTGCTCTTAAAGGTAGCTTTTTGTCATCCAACTGCCGTAAAAATTTTACACAGCTATTAGGGTAAGTAAGGCATTTTACCAAAGGAGCCCCAAACCTCGAAGCACCTAGTTCCGTATCCTTTCAATTTTTCATTGGAACTGACACTTAAACTCAGACGATTTTCCTCCTTATTCTTTTAAAAAGCTATATTTTAAGTTTACCATGAACCTATTTTCGAGCTTACAAAAGTTTCAGAACAATGTCGCCATCTTTAGCGGAAAAACTACCTTTCCCAGAATGCATTTCCCTTATATCAGTCCATAATAATCAGTCCCATATCTTTTCCTTATATCATTTCCCATCAGTCATTTCCCATAGTTCTTTTCGGGTCTGAGAGTCAACTGGTTCACTTTTACCAGACTTGCTTACAAATTCTTGCCCGGGAGGTTTGAACAAAGTTTTTTGCTTTTGCAACGGGAGATTTGAACAAGCATTTTACATTTTCAGCTATGGGACATTGGGAGGTTTCTGGTCTCTCCTTCATTTGACACTGGCCTCGGATCAGAACTGCACCTGCCTCATTAGCCGGCATTGAGGCTGGCATTTCTGATAGCAACTTTCCTAGGGCCTTGTGTTTGTTTTTCACTGACTGGCTAAGACATTCACAACAGTTTTTCCATAGCTCCTTCGGAGAGATTTTCTCCCACTAATCTGTCTCATTTTGCTTGTTCCTTCCTTCCCCAGATGCAGAGCTTCAGCTATCTGAGGCTCTGTACCTCTGCTAGCTGCCTTTGGAGGTAGGGGCTTTTTTTTTCTCCCTCCAAATCTGCCTCAAATTCTAGCAGCTTTTTCAGGTCATATATTTTCTGGGGAGGATTATGTCCATTCTGTTTCTTCAGAGTCTTTCTCCCAGACAGATCCCAGTTTGGTCTCAATTTATCCCCTCTACCTCAGAAACAGTTTCCGACACTACAGTGGTGGCTTTCCCTGCTCCTGAAGGTAGGGGCTTTTTGTCCATTTGTTTTCTGGGTCTGTGTGGTTTGCATACAGACTGAAAATCTAACAGGAGGTTTTTGCCATTTCTAAACTCCCATTAGAACAGTTTTTTTTGCCTCATCAGGCCTTCACCTGGCCCAGTCCCCCAGTGGGTTGTGTTTGCTTGTCTGGGTGCTCAAGGACAGAGCTTATGCCAGAGGCAATCACCGCTCAGGGCTACACTCCCTCATCTCAGGGAGTCAGTTGAAACAAAGCTTTTCTCAAAGAGGTGCTTTCTCTGACAGAAAAGAAAGCTTTACTCCTGGATAGTTCTGTTCTGCCCTGGCTTGGGCTCTTTCCCCAGACAGCATTCTGACTCAGCAGCATGACTGCTTTAGACACAGTTCAGCTTTACTGTTTTCCCAGAAAGGTCCTTACTCTGATAGGAAAGCTTTTTCTCAGATTTCTTTTTGCAGCTGTGGACCTATCAACCCGGGACTTGTAGGAAAGTAGACAACTGTGCCGTTCCCACCGGCTTTAGCTTTGTTTGTTCATTGGCAATCTTCCCCTGGGTCCTGCACCTTCCTGCCTCAGCTCTGTGCTCCAGGAAGTTTACAACTGCAGGAACCCTAGTATCCCCGAAATGCACTCCAACTCAGAGACGCTGGCCAGTCACCTCTGGGTTTTTGGTCAGAAGCGAGGATACAATGCTTCAGGGGATCTTTGCATTAGGACGATTAGGAGCACCTTTTCTTTCTGAAAAACTCAAACAAAACCCTTGATGCCTCAACTCGGCTGTAACTGAAAAGCTTGGCATTTTTGCTTTTCTCAGGTAAAGTTTCCTGCCCTATTGGGCTCTCTGTAGCTCTTTATCCACACTCTCCCAAGCATTTCCCTCAGGGTACTCTGACCCACTGTCTTTTACTGGCTTGAAGAGACAGAGCTTAGAAGAGTTTAGGAACTTGTCCCTGCCTCCTGCATTGCAGGGAGGATTTTTAAAGCTTGAAAGAACTTAGGTTTTGCTGTCTTAAGAAGTTTGTTGTTTTCCCTTAGAGCTACTCACAGGTGGTCCCCATACTAATATCTTCAGGTGATTCTAATTTTTGTCCTTCTGAGAGTGAGTTCTGAAAGGCTTTAGTTTTTAAGTTTGAGAGCTCTTGAGAAAGATGAAGGCTTTTTAGAGAGTTTTTTTCCCCCAAATTTTCCAAGAAAAGCTTTTAGTTTAAGAGAAAGATTTTTTTTCCCCAAGAGAGAAAGACCAACTTTTCCCCAAACTTCCCAACTTTAAACTTTTTGGCTTTTTACCCCCCATTATTGCCTCAGGGAGAAGTTACTTTCTCCTGCCCCTTGGACTTAGCATTTCAGCTGTCCCCAGGTCAAAAGCTTCCATCGGAAACTTTTTCTTCCCCATAAGCTCAAAGAAGAGCTTTTTTACTACCCAAAAAGCCCAAAGAAAGATTTTCCCCCCAGTTTGCATTCATAGCCCCCAAAGTTAGAAAATTGTAGAGTTTTTCTGTCTAGTTGCCTTACTTATTTTTTCCTACACAATCTTACACTTCTAAGTTTTTCCTAAACTATATTACTATGCTATCCTTATACTTACTTTTCACAGATAGAAATTGAGAAAGGGATAGAAGATAGAAAATTTTGACAGAAGAGAATTTCGCTGCAGCATCGGACATCCTTCCAGTCCGCTTTCCTTTTCTCTCGTGGATAAAACCCCTGCCTCTCAATAATATATATAAAATATATATTTTTTCCATAACACCGGCATGCCTTATCCACTGGCAGGGCTGAACTCAGCACTTTCGCCAAAAACTCTAATAAAACTATTTTCCTTTATCTTTAGTCCCTATTACTTTGTCTTTAGTCCCTGTTCATTTGTCTTTAGTCACCCCTTTTTTTAGTCCCTGTTCATGGCGCCATTCTGTGGGGCGTTTACCCACCACCCCCACAGTTCCCCAGAGTTTTCTTGAGTGCGAGCAGCAGGAAATATTAGATAGAAGGATTTATTGCAGAGAATATCGCGGAGATAAACAGATAGAAAATAAAGGATAGCCTCGAGAGAGCCTGGGACCTATTCCAACGGGCCGACTCTCTCTGCCCCAGGGTTTTTATAGAGACGCCAAGGGGTGGAGCAAAAGACCCCCTCCCCCAGCACAGCCAAGTGCAGACCATCCCAGACACCTGCACTCAGGCCGGTGGTCCTAATCATCCTCTACGCGGACATGCTGGGTAAAGCCACGAGGAACCCGAGAACGGGCTCCCACAATTATGTACTAAAGAAAACATACATTCGTTTTTCTGAGACTGATTTAGCTTGCTTAATGTGATTATTTCTGGTCGCATTCACTTTCAACAAACAGTATAACTCTATTCTTAATTACTTCCCACCTTATTTTTGAGACAAGGTCTCTCAGAGAATTCAGAGTCCATCTGTTGGCTAGACTGGCCATCTAGTAAGCCCCAGGGATCCTCCTGTCTACCCCTGCCCCGACCTCAGTGCCAGGCTTACAGGTGTGCCCACCATGTCTGGTTTGTTGTGTGGGTGCTGTGATCTGAATTATGCCATGTTTGCACTGTGAGTACTTCATCCACTGAGCCATACCTCCTCAAAAAAAGTTCTAAGTCCCTTTAAAAGATGTTCACCACCTACCTTACACTTTTGGTAGTTGGAATATAGTTTATCTATACTCCATCATACTAAAAGCTGGTCAAAATATGGAAAACAACCTTTATTATGCTTGGGGAAAATCAACAGGATTTCAAGTACAACTGCTAGTAATAGGAAAAAGAGTAGCATAAGTTTATAGTTAAAGATAAATCGTTAAAATTCCTTTGATATCTGTAGCATGAATCCTAAAGGGTCTTATTAATAAAACAAACCTGGAGTTGGGTATTGGGGTGAATGCTGGAAAATCAGAGAAGCAGAACAAGCCACACCCACCTCACCTCACCAATTCCTCAGCTGATCCTGTTTCCTCAGACTGGAAGTCTCTGAGTCCTCATCCAGAATGAATCTCAGCTGAACTGCTGCTAAAAGTTTAAAAGCTTAACCAGGCCTAGTTCCTGGTTTTCACACCTTATATACCTTTCTGCTTTCTGCCATCACTTCCTGGGATTAAAGGCTCACTTCCTGGGATTAAAGGTATGAGTCACTATGCCTGGCAGTTTCCAGTGTGGCTTTAAACTCACAGAGATCCAGATGGATCTCTGCCTCCCAAGTGATAGGATTAAAGGTGTGTGTGCTACCACCGCCTAACTTCTATGTTGAATATTATGGCTGTTCTATTCTCTGACCCCCAGATAAGTTTATTGGGGTGCAAAATATATCAACCACAGATATCTATAGATTACCCATCATCATTTAAAGCCCATTTTTAAAGTTATATATTGTTATTCATGAAGTATACATAACATATACTTATGTATACCTTATACATAAGTACTTAAGGTATACATTATGCTTAGTTGTCATCATGTTTCTATATAATCAGTGTCAACTTTTAGAGTTTGGAAATGTCCTGTTACAGTTTCCATCTACATAAACTGGAACATTTCCTTCTTTAGCCCATGGACTTGTGATCCAGCTCCTTGTCATGCTAATGGCTTCTTCCGTTTTCCTGTGGCTATTATATATATGGACTCTAGATCTCTATGCAGGTGCCTTGATTCATAATGGAGTGTGTTGATAGGGTTGTTCATTACCAATGTCCACAAATCACACCATTGCTGAAAGGTTGAGCAGTTTTGATATAATGGATACTTTACATTGTCTCCAGTAAGGAGTAATGCTGGCTTTCCCTGTCCTTTAGATACATCACATCCCTGGACAACCTGGTTTCTAATTATGTGCCACCATTTAAGAATGTGCTCAGTGTCCATTTGTCTCCTGGAGATCATCTGGAAAAGGGATTTTGTTCTGAGCAGTGTTGTTGATACCTCTCTTGTGGTAGAGATGTCAATGACATCCTTGGCGCACAATCTTATAGGAAGATAAACACAATTTCAATGATCACACTGCATATTTTTGCAGATTTTTAGTTTTCTGATGCAGGACCCAATTATTATCAATTGAAGTGACACTTGTTCCAGATCTACACCCTGTACACCTCTGGTTTGAGTGGCAGGATGGCACTGTTCTTAGAACTATAGCTTATACCATTTGCGCTTTGATTTCCTTTGCTGGAGCTTCATCCTTTCTTCTTCAACTCTTCTGATCTCCTGCTGGAAGCTTTCCCTTAGCAGTCGAGCCTGTTCCTAAAAAGTGACAAGTGGAGACAGAGTTGTTGCACTGAGTAGATTCCTATGTTCTATGCAGTTTTTGTAATAATTTACTTTTATTATTTAATTTCTTAAAATTTTCTTTACCCTTAATTTTATATATCTTAACCTGTTTTTATTCATGTGTAAAATTTAATACGTTAAGAAATGATTTTTTTTTCTTTTTGAATTTTTTATCCTCCTCCCCAAATTATGTTTTTTTTGGGGGGCAGCTGTGATCATGTCTCTTGGGGGGTGCCTTTAGCTAAGAAACAATTCTAGCAATGGGCAAAGAGACACCTTGTTGGTGGTGTTCTTCTATCAGTCACGGGCAGAGTGGATGGCAGTCCTTTGTTCATCCTAGCTTGATGCCCAGCTTGGTGGCCAAAGCTGTTTTGTGCCTAGGGCACATTTAAAAAAAAAAAAACAACCCACAATTCTATTGATGAACCTAAGTTACCAGTATTGATTTTTTTTCCTTATCAGTTGTCTATAACCTCTGTAGATAATCTTAACTATGTGTTTGACTTCAAATTTTAGCATCATAGACCTTAACACATCCACTTACTCATATCTTATATAAACAGGCACCACAAGAATGAATTCTGAAAATCTGACCTAAGGCTCTGTCTGAATCTTAGTCTAAGATATTTAGTCTAGGGTTGGGGTGGGAGTGGGGATGAGTCAGTAACATGCCTGCTGCATAAGCGTGAGGACCTGAGCTGGAATCCCAAGCACCCATGGGAGACCTAGACACAGGACTGTGCTGTAATACCAGGCTGGAGAGGCAGATATAGGCACATCCTTGAAACTAATCGGCCAGCCAGGCTAGCCCCACCAGTGAACTCTAGGTTCAGTGAAAAGACTCTGTCTCAAGAAATGTGGTGGGGAGTGATGGAGGAAGATCTGAAGTAGATCTGTGGCCTTCACATCCATGTGCACCCATGTGCAGCACCACAGATATACACAAGGACTCCCGCAGAAAAAGAGGGAAGAAGAGCGGTGCAGGGAGACGACATTTAGTGTAAACTTCCACAACTTGGCAGCAGGGTGAGATCATGGGTGAGAAAACCAGAGTCCCAGACTGAAGACAGTGAATTTCCTCATCTAACTCCCAACTGAACACAGTCTGGGAGCAGAGTATAGGAAAGAGGAGGGACAGACAGGCTATCACACAGTCGTAGAGTTCCTCTCCTCATAAAAAAAACTCTCAGGAGTAAACTCATACTAAATAAGACAGAAAAACAACCGTTGGGGATTCCACTGTGGGAAGGAGCTGAGATATTTTTACAGTGGTAAACTGTGTTACAGACTGGAATTCCATTCTGGACATCCAAGTCAGGTGGCTCACAACCATTTAAAACTCCAGCTCCAGGGTATCTGACTCCCTCTTCCAGCCGCTACAGATACCGCATACACATGAACACATGCGCGCCCGCCCGCCCGCGCACACACACGCTCACTTTAAAATATTTTTTTTAAGTGAAGAAAACATAGATGGCCATGCAATTACAATACCTGAAGTTGGTGCTCCATGGCCCTCTGTTGCTCCTCCCTCTTCTGGGCCTGTTCCCTCTCCATCTTCTCAGCCAGCTGTTTCATGTGTTCCTGGTGACGCTTCTCCTTGTCCTTCATCAACTGTTCACTCTGCCGTTGCCTTTCCTCTAGTAACTTGGCTGTAGCCTGGGCAGCTTCAGCTTTCGCACGTTGCGCTGGGAAGGAAAGCAAGGAGGAAGGTGTAAGTGCATCACGAGTTCCTCTCCTCTTCCTCACAGGCTTCATTGTGCTACCATGTCTGATTCCAGCCAGGAAGACACAGTTTTTTTTTTTTTTTTTTTTTTTAGCTCTGATTTAGGGTCCCAGGTTTACAAGTAATTTAAACTTTCCACAGCTTTTGTGGGCACATGTCCCCTTAATTTGTGCCTCACCTTCCATCTCCTTTTCCTTTTGTGTCAAAACCTGGTCTGTGTGTAGAATTGCATTAGTCACCTCCTCCTTGGACTGCAAAAATTGCTTCAGAGCTTCTTCAGCCTTTGAGTCCAGAAAACATGAAGTTAACAGCAGGAATGACTGAATGCCACAGGATTGTCTCTCTTACCCCCTTTCCTCTAGTGACACCTCTTGGTGCTTAGAGTCCTAGTCACAGAAACAGACACACAGTCTAGGCTGGACCCTACTCAACAGTATCTTTAATTGGAGGCCTATGTTAGAAAACACAGGCTGTTTTTTTAGACTAGGGCTCTAACACTGGAGTTAATGGTGCTGTGGTGATACACGGGGAGAGTTTGATAATGACATAAGCCCGGGTGGAGAACAAAAGGAGCAAAGGAAATGAAAAAGGTAGAAAAGAATGGGGCTGGAGAAGAGTGATGGACAGATGGACAGAGGACAATCTTACTGCACCCAGTTATCTTTTAAAGCCAGTTTGAAGCCCAAGACTGATGAATTATAAGTTTCATTTAAGGGGCCATCATTGGATCCTTTGCAACACAAAGAGTCAAGCTGAAACACAGGGCGACAGTCATACTGGTGGTTAATGTGATTGTTCAATGTGAACTCAGTTGTTAGGTGAATGCACTGTCTCTGATGAGTAAGCAGGATGTATCCAGTATGGTATGATACTGTATATGATAACCTTCATGTATGTGATGTTTAAGGAGTGTATGCATGGTGTGTAAACCTATGACACTCTTGCAATGATGCTTGTGGTCACTCTGCTGTCTAAAGGAGGTCAGCAGCTTCCCAGAACACACACATAACCTTGGTTACCTGAACCCCTTTCCTGGGTTCCTCAGAGTACTTTTTCTTCAGCTCTTCTATCTTCTGGATATAAAGGCAGTATCCCCCTGGTTTAGAATAAATCCCCTGCTTCACGTCTTTTTCTAGTGGACTGAAAATACCCTGAAGCAGAGCTGAGCAGTGATCTGAGGATGCCTGTTCATTCTTCTTAAGGAATTCCTCTTGCTTTGTTTCTAGCTTGGTCTTTAATGTGAAAATGAAAAGAAAAATGTTAAGAAGCAAAATAAGCCTGAGTTTAGAATTTCTGGGAACATTTCTCAAAACCAAACAAACACAAAAGCAAAGTAAACAAAGGAAAACTTATAATCATTCACTATAACTACATCTGTTCTTCTGATGCCACATTTTTCCTCATGTCATCCTTGCTCCTTGGAAGTGAAGTTCAGAGCAGAGCAATCTGCTTTTTTTTTTTTTGGTTTTTCGAGACAGGGTTTCTCTGTGTAGCTTTGCGCCTTTCTTGGAACTCTCTTTGTAGACCAGGCTGGCCTCGAACTCACAGAGATCCACCTGCCTCTGCCTCCCGAGTGCTGGGATTAAAGGCGTGTGCCACCACCACCCAGCAAGCAATCTGCTTTTATAGACTGGGCCAGAGATGACACATGGAATACACATGGCTCAACATTAATTTGCCTCTGATAGCTAAAGCTGTAGTTTTCTAATCTATTGGCTTGAATATTGGATCAGTATATGGACAGTGGGCATGCCACTTGATCAGAAACACTAATTTATTCTCCTTCTTAATTCAGTGAAGGTGAATATTACAAGTTTATTTATGAAAAGAGAAATGTTTTAAAGCCTTGAGTCTATGAGAATCCATTTTTTATTATTTATTGTAATTATTAATAGGTAGCTGTTACTGCTACAAAATGTATTAACAATTGCTCCCCCAAACACCCATTTCATTTCCCCATAGCACTTTGCCTTCCAAAATCTATATCCAGGTAAATTTGAGAGAAATATTACCCTTAATTCCATTTGGAACACTTGATCAATATCTTTGAAGGAATTTTCCGTGAAAATCTTAGTGGCTTCTTTCTCACTGGCCCCGTGCAGATCCAGCAGCTCCTGGAGGGTCTCTGTGGGCAGCTGCAACTTCTGGCTCATCTGCTGGTCATAGTGAGCAATGGCCTTTTGCACTGCAGCTGCATTCTCTGTCTGGGACAAAGCCAGGACAGCATTCTCCACGCAGGGCAGACCCCCGCTGCTGATGGTGTTCACATAGGTTATCACCAAACTCTTTAGTCCTATAAACAGGTGACAATATTTGCTATAGATGGATGATGACAATACTATTCTGTGTAATTCTGGATATGTCAGTCATCGATGTCTTAAGGCATCAGTGTCCTTAGCATCATTTAGAACAATGACAGACAGGAGCATCTCAGTGTCTACCTCAGACTGATGGGATTAGACCTTCCTCTGTGCAAAGTTCCTCTCATGAAGTGTGGGAGACCCCAAAGGCTAAGGATGCTGGATGGAGATTACATGCACCTGTGTCTATGGAATGCCAGTACCATGACAACACGCTCCATACCTCTTTCATGTTTGTCTGTGTCACCAGCCCTGGGAGCCTTTGATTCCAATTCAGGAACAAAATGTGCTCTCCCAGTCAGAAATTCTCCATCAGGTTAAATAGAAAATATAGCATTGCCCAAGAGAACTTTCTGTATGTGCTAATATGACAACAAATAGCTCCATGTAGATTTTATTGTATTTTCATGTACATTTTTTTAAAAAAGACTTATTTATTTATTACATATACAGTATTCTACCTGCATGTATGCCTACACACCAGAAGAGGGCACCAGATCTCATTAGGTGGTTGTGAGTCACCATGTGGTTCCTGGGAATTGAACTCAGGACCTCTGGAAGAGCAGTCAGGGCTCTTAACCTCTGAGCCATCTCTCTAGCCTGTATTTTCATTTAACTTTTAAGAGCCATACTTGCTTAGTGGCTATCCTTGGTGAACGCAGGTCCAATTTGCTGGGTAATTTAAAAAGGAGTTTTTTCTTTTACCCCCATTTCTCTTTTCCCAACAAGAAAACGTGATAGACAAAGTCTATTATAAATGCTGGTACCATCTACAGCTTAGCCCTACAGTGGTGACAGGTCTACAAGCAGGTCATTGCTATCTCATGATGCTGTGGCCTAAACAGTGAGCAGAAGGACTGGAAGGGACTCACGTGGTCCATTGACCTTGATGCCTCCTGAAAGCGTTTTAACCTTGGAACAGCTGAACACATAGGAACAGAACTCTGCCACTTGTTCCACGAAGTCTGAGTCCAGGTCTTGCTCCTGCAGCGATTCCAGCTGGCCAAGCTTCTTCCCGTGTGCTGGCCGCTCAAAGACAAAGCATTTCTTCTTTGGGAAGAACTTCTGGATACAGAGCCGAGGGAGATTAAGCTTTTGTTCTTTTTCTTTTTTACCAGTATCTACAAGGAGTGAAAAGCAGGATTTTTAGACAGAATTTGAAAGGTGAATATATATATATGTATATGTACATATATATATATATATATATATATTTATATTAATTTGGTCATGTGAGCTTATAATACTGGCATCCTGGAAGCTGAGGCAGGAGGATTATAAGTTCAGGCCAGTCAGGGTTACATAGTGAGACCCTGAAAACACAAAACAAGGAAAACAGAAAGGGGGTGGTGGTATCTGCTTTAAGGATTTTCAATCTAGGGAAAGGCTGAATGCTCTGCTAGATTCAACCCACTTAGTATATATAGCTGGACTCTGTGTGTAGATAATATGTAATCCTAGAATACGACATCATTTGATTTCTAAAGATGCCTGGCAGCACATCCGTTACATGGAGGCTACACTATTCCAACAGTTGAGCTAGGATATTGGTAATATCCTTAATACACATTTTTTTTTCAAATATATACTCACGGTGCACCTTATTCTGTATTCTGGCATAAAAACAAGTTTGAGGCAGAGAAGACAAATTGAGGGTAAAGGAGAAAGTGAAAGACAAATAAATTGTAGGTCGCTTACTATGTATAAGCTTCAGGGAATTCTCTAGGTATTCATCCGCAGAGATGGGTTCCCCATTTACTTTCAGCTCGAGAGAGAAGTCCCTCAGAGTCCACACGAAGTCCGGGAAGAAGTTCACAAATTCATCTGAGTCCTCCACCTCATCCTGGTCAGGTGAAGATCTTGTTCTGATTCTGTCTGTCAGCTCTGTCACATAGCTGAACAGCTAATTAAGGAAAGCCATGAAACAACCATAGCACCAACCAAAGTCCCAGGGTCCACATCCTGTATGAGTTCTACATATTGAGCCCTAGCCTCAAACCTTCATTTGCTTTGTTCTTAACCTCAGTGTGAATACTGTAGCTACATAGATGTGGGTTATTTTCTTGTTTTGTTTTATGCTTCATTAACCAAGAGCCAGAGTCATGGAGCTGGTTCATGAGGGTAGTTCACCCCACTCTCACTGGTGTACTGAACCTCAGAAAGGATACTGCAGCTGGTCCATGGCCTGCTGGTTGATGGCTCCCATACTGTTGTACACGAAGGTGCTGCTCAGAAGTACAGCCAGGGCAAAGATCCAGCAGTCATTCTGGTTGTCGCCCTGGAAGTGAGAATACACATGGGTCAGGAGTGTGTTCTGTTCTTATGTTACTTTTCAGCAGTGGTAAAACATACTCAATTAGAGGGGATTTTAGCCTTTAAAAAAAAATGAAACCTTTTATGACCTATGCAAGGTACAAAACAAAACAGAAGACTGTACTGAACCTACAGGTGCTGTCCACAGCACTTGCAGGGTGAACGTTCTCTTGGTTTGTGGTTTTATTTGTGATGTTTCTCACTGGTGCTTCTTAGCCTGTTGTTAGTGTTTCAACACTGTGGAAACTGCTGTTCTGTGACCCAGTCTTGTAACTAGTTCCTTTCTCTTGGTTGACTAAACATAGCATGTGTTATATAATACATATGAAAAGGATGCTATGATAAAGTTCAAACTCTTATTTAAAAATGACAGTTCCAGTGAGAAGGCTTGGTGGGTAAAAATGTCTTGCTGCCCAGTCTTAGAGCCTGAGTTCAATCCCTAGAAGCCACGTGGTGGAAAAGAGAACTGACCACACACGTTGTCCTCTGACTCCACATGTGCACTGAAGCACAGGCATGGCACATGCAACACACGCACAGGCACACACTCACACACACACACTAAATAAGTAAGTAAATAAATAAATACCTACATACATAAAGGTTTTTTAAAGCAGCATAGAGAACAGTGTAGACCATTCAGAAAGGAGTGGCTGAATTGCACACTGAGCCCTCAATCCTTACCTTCTCCACATCTCCCAGGCCCTCTGTGTCAAGCAGAACTAGGATGTGGTCTGACTTCTGGGGATGAGGGACACACCACATCCAGAGCCCCTTGGTGTGAGACTGCACTGTGGAGCCCAGAGAGAAGCCTGAAAAGCAGAGAGGAAAGGAGAGATTAGATGTGTAGAAACAGGTGCTTCAAGAAAGTGATAATAAAATTAGCATAATCAAACACAACCAGGGAAGATGCCTCAGTGGTTAAGTGTGCTTGCTGTTCTTGCATAGGACCAGAACTCTGTTCCCAGAATCTACATAACAGCTTACAATTGTCTATAAATACAGTTTCTGGAAACCTTATGTTCCTTTCTAATACTTGTGAATACTAGGCATGCAGGGTTGTACTCACACAAAATACTTGTACATGTGAATATAAAATAAATAAATCTCTTTTGAAAAATCAGCACAATGTAGTCTGGAGAATGAACTGAAACCAAAGCTGGTGCTGATCTCACAGTCAGAGTCATAACAGAAACTCAGTTTTCAGAGATGCAGAATGCAGTGGTCTTCCGGGCTTGCATCAAGGTTCCACAGAAAATGTGCAGCAGGGTCAGTCCCTCATGTGCAGCTCCTGAGCTTGCTGTGTGAGGCTGTGGGGTAAAGCTGCAGTAACAGTGGAGACCCAGGAAGTTAGAGATGCCAGGACTGGGATGTTCACTGAGGAAAGTTGGAGTCAATGAGTGGACCTAACCCTAGGGGGAGCCCTTGTGTCCTGTAAACCGCAGGAACCAGGAGGCAGGGTCTGCAAGCTGCTGTGCTCTAGAGAGGGCCACCACAAGCCCTATATGCTGCACATGGAGCTATAAGGTTAGGTTTGTCCTTCTGGGTTCAGTCTTGCTGTGGTGTGTTCTGTCCTTCCTGTCCCCCTGAACACTGCAAATGGGGATGTTTATTCTGTGACACTGTAAATTACAGGTTTTCTTGAGTCTCAGATGTCATGGTGGACTTTTACACACTGTTAGAACTATAAGACTATGGGGACTTTTGAAGTTGGTCCAATTGCATTTTGGTCTCAGGAGCAGAATGTTATGGTTTGAATGTTAATATTCATCACAGGCCCATGTATTTGAACACTTCGTCCCCAGTTAGTGGCACTGTGTTGGGACTTGTGGAAGCATTAGGATTTAGGACCTGTGTAGCAGGAATCTTAGAAGGTCTTATTAATAAAATCAAACCTGAGGCCAGTTATTGGGGTGAATGCTGGAAGATCAGAGAAGCAGAACAAGCCACAGCTACCTCACCTTGCCAGTTCCTCAGCTGATCCTGTTTCCTCAGACTGGATGCCTCTGAGTCCTCATCCAGAATGAATCTCAGCTGAACTGTTGCTCAAAAGCCTAAAAGTTTAACCAGCCAAATGCTTAACCAGCCAAATGCTGCTAGTTTCTGATCTTCACACCTTATATACCTTTCTGCTTTCTGCCATCACTCCCTGGGATTAAAGGCTCACTTCTTGGGATTAAAGGTGTGTGTCACCATGTCTGGCTGTTTCCAATGTAGCCTTGAACTCACAGAGGTCCAGAGGGATTTCTGCCTGTGGAATGCTAGGATTAATGGTGTGAGTGCCACCATTTTCTAGCTTCTGTATCTAGTGGCTGTTCTGTTCTTTGACCCCAGGTAAGTTTATTAGGGTGCACAATATTTTGGGGAACACAATACCACCACAGACCTGGCTGGCAGAGGGCAGGCCTTTTAAGGTTATTGCTGTCCTTGTTTGTGGCCCTCTGCTCTCTGGCCAGCCATGGTATGAACAAGCTGCAGGCTCCTTCCACTACACATATAGCCATAAAGTCCTGTCTCCCCTGCCATAGTGGGCTGATATCCCCTGAACTGTGAGCAAAGTACATCCTCCTTCCTTACATTGCTGCTGTCAGTCATTTGATCAATGATGAGACTAATAAAACCTAGAAAACCTGAAAGCCTGGACTCAGACAGGTGTCTCTATAGTCATCTTCATGTCATCATCATTCAAAGTACTCAACTGTCTTGTCTACGGGTGAATGGATGAGGCAATGTTAGACATATTTTATCACTGAATCTCAAAAAGGAAGAAAACTTTGACACACATTCTCACAGTGACAAGCCTTGAAGGTGTATGAGTCTCCGTATTCACGTGGTATTCCTAGGACACCCAAATTCATAGATACAGCCTATAGAATAGTGGTATAGGATGGGCAATGAACTAGTTCTCGAGATGGATGGTGGAGATAGATGCACGAATTTGCTTAATGCCACAGAACCAGGTTCTTAAAAAATTATGAAGATAAATCTAATATAATTTACAATAATAAAGTCAATACATATAATATAGATAGCCGCTTTAACCTTAAACATCAGTAGAAACTTTATTACATGACTGTTTTAGCAATACTTTAAAGTTTATTAACACATAAATTAAATTACCTTTATTACTGTCTTTCTCCATCTAGGAAATGAACCATTTGTGTTTTTGGAAGGGAAACTAGGGGTTAGATGTGGGGATACAGTCCTGCAATCAGCTCTCAGGAGGCCAAGGCAAGAGGATCATGAGTTGAGGGTCAGCCTGGACTACACGCTGAGCTAAAGGCCTGCTTGGGCTATATAGCATGACTGGTCTCAAAAACGAAAGCAAACGGACAAAGCAACAATGTCAATAAAAAGGATCTCAACAGCCAACTGTGACTGGAAGATTAAATTCTTCACACTCTCATGCAGGAAGCAGACAGTGTGAGTGGACACAGGGGACCCAGCTCAGCTTTGTTGGTGGCACTCACCTGTCTTCTTCCCAGCCAGCTTGTTCATCAAGTAGGATTTGCCTGTGCGGTAAAGGCCCACGATGGCCACCACCACCACAGGCTGCTCGATGGCTGACAGGATCCCCAGGGCCTCCTGGTTGGCTGTCAGTTGCCCTTCCACGTTCTCGATGAGGCACACAGGGCCTGGCATGTGGACCTCTGAGGCCATTGTGCAGGCTTGTCCCCTGTCTATAGAGGGAGGGATGAGATTAACTAGAATCTTATTTGTTCACTCAGAAGTAGAGTTATGAAACTCTCAAAAAACACAACATGCATCAGAGACATAGGTTAAGAAGAACCTGTATGGTTTTAGAATCTTATATTATTGAGGAATTTCATTTATAATGTGACACTGACGGCAATCTACTGCTCACAACACAAATATTCTGTTCAATTTTGCACTGAAAATTTTCTTTCTTAAAGATTTTGTACTAGACATCAAATGGACAATGAAATCAGATTTAGAGAAATTATTTTATATTGCAGCTTATCTAATCAATCAAATATCCATTTACTCATTAGTTTACCATATGATGAATAATGAATTTATAATGAATAAAGACCATGGAGTTAATGCTTCATTGTTTGATGCATGCCCTTACACAAATTCTAGATATTATAAAGTATATTCATTCTATATTTCCGAGTAGTTATACCCATGTTGTGGCCCGAATTTCTAGAGATTATAAAATGTATTCACTCTATCTATCCTTGTAGTTATTCTCATGTTGTGGCCACGAGTCTCTATCCACAGAATTAATCACATTGCCATTCATGAAAGAGAACCAACGTAATGTGTTTTTTGCAAGATTTATGGAAATATGTGACAGTGACTCTTCCAAAGAAATAGTTGTACAAGAGCAGTGCCTTGAAATTTAAACTTCATTAGCTATGAATGAGCAATGAATAAAAACTGGGTTTAGTCTCACAGCAAATGAGAACTTGCAAAATAAACCCAACTATGCAAATACTGGATATTGCAGAAAGCAACTGTGATGTAAATATCAAGAAACTGGAGAGTTTGTCAAGACCACAAGAAAGAAAGTGGTTCAAAGAAATCACTTCCTGCCATTCTCCTTTAGGTTTTCTGTTTAGTTTTCATTTGGTAGAGAAAGGAGAAATACAAGAGGAGGAAGAAAAACACTGGAAACAGAGGCTAAGAGCTGACCATACAGAACAAGACTATTAAACAGGAATGGGATGAGTGAGAATGGTACCTGGACTGGGGTTCTGGTCTCCAGAAGACAGGAACAATTGCCTGAGGGCCTGGAGTTGGGGACAGTGTAAACAAGCTTTGTCCTCAGCCTTTTGTGCCCAGAATTCTTCTAAGAAAGCCGTTCACTACAAAATAGGTGCTGATCCTGTAGGAGAGGGTTAAGAAGTAAGTGGATATGAAGAATGAACCCATCTTCTGACTGAAGGAGGAAATTCACTTGGCAGTCAAGATTAGATGTGTGATGGATACACCCATCTTTCATCTTTCACTAGGAGATTCAGCTGTGAACTGAGGTTCCCAAAAAACAGCCACAACTCTATAAAAGAACCCACAAGGCTGACTGATTAAGAATTTGTGTGATTGTGGAGAGTTGGGATGTTGTTAAGTCTGGAGCCAAATTTTCCTAGGCAATCTTTAGCTGACTCCATGGCCGTTTCTTGCATCAGAAGGCTTGTAGCAAACTCCTCTTTTGGCACATTCTGCCTGCCCCACGTTGCCACCAATGCATTTTAAAAGTACATTGATTTATCACTTTCTTTATTCTGTTGCTACAAAACTTCAAGAAACTTGCCAAGTTGGAACATGGTATGTGTGGTAGGCAGAGCTTGTGTTTCTGGGCCATCGATCACTCATGTTCAGCTCTAGAACAGATCATATCTCTTATTCCCTTTGTGTTCCTACATCAACACTGTGTTTCCTCTATTTGTCCTTCACCATAGCAGTGGCTGTTCACCCTGCATCTCATTCTGTTCCCCTCATGAAAATCAGCCACAGGCAGCCCTTTCTGTGCCAGCTCTGCTCCATCACTGATCATAGCCATTTGTAGCTTGAGTTTTCCTGCCTGGCCCACAGTCAGGACAAATCTCTCTCACCTGCCAGCCCCACAGCCGCTCAGACCCGACCAAGTAAACACAGAGACTTGTATTGGTTACAAACTGTATGGCCGTGGCAGGCTTCTTGCTAATTGTTCTTATAGCTTAAATTAATCCATTTCTATTAATCTATACCTTGCCACATGGCTCGTGGCTTACTGGCATCTTTACATGCTGTTTGTCTTCATGGCGGCTGGCAGTGTCTCTCTGACTCAGCCTTCCACTTCCCAGCTTTATTCTCCTCCTTGTCCCGCCTACACTTCCTGCCTAGCCAATGGCCAATCAGTGTTTTATTTATTGACTAATCAGCAACACATTTGCCATACAGAACATCCCACAGCAGCCATTTAACTGTGTCCCTGTTAGCAGAGATAAGGTGAACACCGAGAAAGACAATCCCAATGCCTATCCTGCCCTGTTTCAGCCACATGGCTCCTGGTCCCTAACTCATAATGAGTACAGTGGTGTCCCTTAGAGCCTGGCTGCCCTGATAATATCACCTAGGGTTCATTTGCCATGCCAGGAGCAGCCTTTTCTAGTCATAGTAGTTCTTACAAAATGAATTAACCCTCAAAAATGCCATCTCATTCCTGCCCAGGTTATGGCCACATGTTCCGGATGAGAACTCCTCAGACCTCGAAAGAGCAAGGGTCCCTTCTTACCTGCCTTTGCTGCTCAGTTGGTGGAAGGGCTCTGCTTCTTGTCTATCATGTCCTCCTGCAATCTGGAGAGGCTTTCTGAATTTCCCCAAGTGAACAAAAGCTGAAGAGCACTGTAACTTTTGTAGTAGGGTGAAGCACTGAGAAACTGAAACCATTTGGCCACGGAAGTGAATCAACCATGGTGGAAAATCCCAGTGAGCTGTGTTGGGGGAAGAGTTTGACCTGACTTCCCCACCAGAACTTTCAGTATTTGGTTCCAAGAGATCTTGAACCCCTTTGTTATTTAAAATCATACCACAAGAGGGAGCCCAAGCCTGACACTGTCTGGGTGGCCAGGAACCAGAGCAGAAGCTGTATAGCCAGAGATGCTGGATAGAACCAAACACAGCCAAAAAAAAAAAAAAGTGTGTGTGTGTGTGTGTGTGTGTGCAAACAAACAAACAAAAAACCCAAACCCATTTCCTTGATATGGAATGATTTTGGTTTGTGGGATGCTTGGAAAAGTATAGATGAAGAGGAAGGATATATATATATATATATATATATATATATATATATATATATATATATATATATAACCTTTGTAGTTTAATTTCTGAAAATCACAAACTAACAATGGGATTGCATATTCTTTTAGAGGTGCAGTAAGTGAGGGGACAGTGTGACTTCCAACTTCCTGACACCCAGCAGCTGGTTCTTAGGCTCAGTACAGTCAGGTGGTAGGGTCCTTTTTCATACAGATGTCCCAGGCTCAATGCTGATGTCTGTTTATGGATCACATATCTTAATGTCATAACACACATTGCCCCGTGAGTTCCTAGAAATAAAGGCAGAGGGAGACTCTCAGGCATCACATTATAATATCTAAGGAATCTTCATGGAAGCACTCCTGACTCCTAAGCTGTGTCGTGAACCCCTCACTATGCTGCCTGTCTGTTTACTGAGTGAATGAATAGCTATGAAAACCTCACTGACAGATTAATTTCTAATAGCTCCTTACATTCCATGCTGAGGTCAGCCCTTTCTGACTACAACCGTGAGCAGATAGGGTGCCGTCTTGGATGTGGTGGAAGTGTGACTTTCAAGCTGGCCTCAGTGTGGTGATATTGGGAAGTGGAGAGCTTCAAGAGGTGTGGCTATGGGGTGGGGGGTGACAAAGTGTGAAAGACAGATGAAAACTTTCCTTGGGGCTGTGGTTTGTGGGCTCTTGTGGGAAGTCTCCCTCTCTCACCATGTGACATCTCTGTCAATTTGGGTCTTCTTGGCAAGATGGCATGTGCCATGTTGTAATGTAGCTACCATACTTTCAACAGACAGTGAACTACCACTGTTGGATTTTTAGCTTCCAGTGCTGGCAGCCAAATGAATCTCCTTTCTGTATAAAATATCCAGCCTCAGATATTTTTAATTTTTTCATTAACAATACCAAACTTACAGAGGGTATGCGTAGTCTTGCCTCAGTCCCTGAAGCTAGTCCCAATGGTAGTGTGAAAGTGTGTAGTAGGACAGGCCCATAGAGTCGAGGAAATTAGCTCAGACCAGTTTCCAAGGCATGCGCATAATATACTTCTTTATGAGCCAACCTAGAGTCTGCCTGAAGGCCTAGCAACAGACATTATCAGAGTTCCTGGTCACTGTCAGAGTTTCTGACATGTGGAGTCTGCCAGAGGGCCTAGAGAGTTCCTGATTGTGCCCAGCCAATGAGGGATGACCATATAGACTGGGTGCTCAGAGGAGGGTATATAAGGCCTTCCCCATTATTGAATAAGGGAGTTCATTATTTGCCTTCAACTGACTCCTGGTGTCTGTGCCGTTGATGCTACGCCTTCTTACCCCCTCCCCTGAGGGAGTCATTGTAAAAGTGTTCAAGTATTTGTCTCTGTGCTCTTCCTTCCTTTCCTAATTGCTTCTCAAAGTAGAGTGAACACACTAAAGCCCCTTAACAGTGCTGAGGTCCCTGCTGAACTAACCACCAGCTTAACTTTTCTGTGAACACAGTCCTCTCTGGCCCTGTGAACTGAACACCACACAGTGTCTCCTTCCTACCTAGGGTCCTCATTAATGTCTGTCCTTCCTCTATCGTCTTCCAGTTTCTGCTATTCATGGAGTCGACAGGTAGTGTGATCCTAGTGTCCCCAATGGCTCATGTGAGCTGGTCTCTCAGGGAATGATTTCCCTGGTATTGCCTCAGGCTATGCAGGCTTATCTTAAAAATGCATGGTGGTGCACACCTTTAATCCCAGCACTCAGGGGGCAGAGGCAGGTGGGTCTCTGTGAGTTCAATGCCAGCCTGGTCTACAGAGTTAGATCCAGGACAGGCACCAAAGCTACACAGAGAAACCCAGTCTCAGAAAAAAAAAGAATACATGGGTGGTTATATTTCTCTCCTTCACCCACACTCAAACTGATCCCACCCAACATCCTGTTCCATTGACCACCCTGTCACACCCATTACCCTGAGCCACCCACTACCCTGTCCCACCCACCGCCCTGTCCCACAAGTCAGTGAGGATCATTTTCTGTTTGGTAATGAGTTTTCTCCATTTCACAAAGTTCAGATGCAGACTATTTCTTAATCATCATAGTTTCAGACTGAGCCATTATAAACATACCCAATATACATGCCACATTTTCCCTTTCTCTGTGTTAAAGGTTGGAATTGAGAGCTATTATCATCTATGATGAGCTTGCTTCACTCTCTTCATCCTCACTCTTTAGTTCTTGCCGTGGGCCCCACAGTTTTGAATCTCAAGAAGAGCTCATCGCAGATCTAACTTGTTTATATTCCTTATGTTGACATCCGGTCAGCTGTGAGAAGCGCCAAAGCCCCAACTCATCCTTTCTCTTCTACTTTTCCTGCCAAATCAGGGACAAATGAAGCAGTTAGCAGGGATCCTTGCTCCCACTCTAAGACCTTGATTACTTTGTCAAGTTCATTTTGTGAAAACAGCTAAAGCTTGGTTGCATGTCTTAACAGCTCACAACAGAGATCACACAGATACTACTACCAAAACTTTTTTACAAACCCTTGTCTTGTGTGGTACTCTCAGCAGTTGTAATATATTTAGTCCATCTACTTTCAGGGGTGTTCTACACTTAGGGGATGGACCCAATCCATCAAAGATGCACACCACTCCGCACCACATAGAGGAAGATGGCTGTACTGGTATTTCCCAGTACATCTCTGATTCTCAGGATGACTTATTCAGGTTGCATGTTTCCTCCTCTCATGGAGCATGTGAACACCACTACAGCAGGAGGCACAACATCCATGCTGCATGGATGAAAGGAGCCTTATTGCAGGAAGATAAGGCTCAAACCAGTTGCAAGGGCATGCACATAACCTACTTCCTTATGAGCCAACCTGGGGTGTGCCTGAGGGCCGAGCAACAGGTGCTGTCAGATGTCCTGATCATGCCTAGCCTATGAGAGGAGACCATGCAATATCATCAATGAGAGGTGACCAAACAATGTCACTGGATCAGAATGCAGCCTGAGTGCTGGGAGGAGGGTATATAAGGCTTTCCCAGTTATGGAATAATCGAGTCTGTTGTTTGCCTTTCACCTGACTCCCGGTGTCTGTGTCATTGATGCAGCACTTTCTCACCCCCTCCCTTAAGGGAGCTGTTAGGACCCAGCAACACCTTATAAGGATTGGGCCTGCAAAGTGACATGGATCAGCCTCAGTTGCCTGTCTCAGCACCTATTGCAGGGACCATGTCACCAGTCCTTCCCAACTCGTCTTTGGTTCTTTTGGTATCTGTACAGGTGACAGTTGTGTTCTGTGACTTTTTCTAGGAAGATATGAACAAACATATACTCACCATAAAAAAGTATGTGGTGGTTTGAGAGAAAATGGCCCCCAAAGGGAGTGGCATTATTAGGAGTTGTAACCTTACTGGAGTAGGTGTGGTCTTATCTGAAGAAGTGTGTGTTACTGTGGAGGTGGGCTTTGAGGTCTTACATATGCTCAAGCCACACCCAGTGTCTCAGACCACTTGCTGTTGCCTGCAAGCCAAGATATAGGACACTTCGTTACTTCTCCAGCACCATGTCTGCATGCCACAATGCACCATGATGATAATGGACTAAACCTCTGAAAGTGTAAGACAGCCCCAATTGAATGTTTTCCTTTATAAGAGTTGCTGTGGTCATGGTTTCTCTTCATAGCAATAGAAACCCTAACTAAGACAGAGGGCCCATGACATATTGAAAAATGGTCCCATCCAAGTCCAGGATAGTAAACCCATGAGTGGGTGACTTAAAGGCAGATAGATGCAACACCAAAAAGCCCACCCTGGCATGACTAGGGAGCACAGATTTAGGTTACCCCACATTTCATATTCCAGTGTGGTAACAATTTCATGAAGTTTCTACAGTGACAGAATTAAAGTCATAAATCAAGAAACTTCTCAAATACATTCATTGAAACCTTAGGTGAGAGGTTGCAGTAAGGCAGGGAATCTCTGCTATAGACCTCACAAGAGGACATTCTTAGATTTTGGGTTGGTGGAAGTCAGAGAGTCTGTTCGTATTTCAAAAGAATGTTAGGTCACACATAGAGAGGTACAATAAATGGCTACTTAAAGCTGCCAAGGTCATTTAACTATGCTCTGGCTCTTAATATCCCAACCTGTCTGCAATCACCGAAGTTCAGGTCAGTCACCAGCATTTATAGGAGGGTTCAGCTTGGCTTCTTTTTAGGATCTTCAGTTCACAAATGATACATTCTTTCAGACTTATATATGTCCCTAATTGTATTATGTCCATCATCAGTTTGAGCAAAAATGAGCAAATATACTTAGGTACTTTTCATTCCAGGCATTGTCACTCTGTAATTGAAAGTATTAAATTCTAACTATCAGAGTCTTGATATGTCATTACGTATATGGCACTATATATAATAAAAAAGCTGGCTGTTTAATACATTGCTCAACCTCCTTTGATTTTTCTCTGTAGCATCCCAATAAAGCTTTATAACTGTTTCCCATGGACATTTTGTTACAAAAAGAGGGACCGTACAAAAACTCTAATCCATCACTCCCACCCAAGCAGAAAGCAGGCAGAACTGAGGCCCTGATCAATTCAATAAACGTGGAAGGAGGAAGTGAACCAATGCAAATATTAATCCTGCCTCAGCTTCCCCTTTCTCAGCTGTGATAGGTGATACAACCAGAGGTTGGTTGCCCAGTCTTCCTCCCTCTAGCCTTCTCCTCTCTTTGCCTCTCATTTCTTCACTAACTTTTGCACAGGAGGCAAGAGTTGAAGAATATTTTCAGAGAAGAAAATAGACACTTCCGCCCTGCTCTTGTCAAAGAAAAGATGAGAACAGGCAGGCAGGCAGACAAAAACTCTGCCCAGCAAGAAATGAATGGGGATTATCCACCCATTATTCAGTATAAAACACCTGATACTCAGTATTTTGGACAAGATTTAAGAGTAGACTCCAGCTAAACTCAGCCCACGAGCCCCTTCTAACGCTGTCACTTGCATGCATTTGTCAAAAGGTGTCTCTTTTTGTCATTAACTTTCTGAATCCTTTCAATTCCCTCCAGGTGTGGTATCAGATCACAAAACCACACACAAAACAGGGACCTTCATTCAGGCATTGTGTGTGACAGTTAAAACTAAAGCACAGGAATGCAGATCAACAGAATCTTCAAAATTGCGCTAGGTCCAGGGAGCAGCTGTCAGAACTGAAATGGGTCACAACAGAGATGGTGGCACCAAAAAATAGAGGTATATGAGTTTGCCGCCAACTGGAACAGCTGGACAGAAAGACACAGAGATTATGCAGACATGGAAAGGGAAAGGAGCTCCTCACCCTTGTGTTTCATGTGGCTGAGGTCAAAGCCTGAGTGTATATGACCTGAGGAATTGTTTCCTCACTTCTTTCTTCAGACATAGCTTCAGTTTACAATGAAGATTTCTCACCTTCCTATAGCCTTGTGGGCTGGAGGTTTACTTTCTTGATTGTAATCCTGAGAGGTGTCCTTAGGAATCACCCTTTAAAGGTAGTAACTTGAAAACCCAGCAAAGTCCATATGTGATTATTATCTGTTATATGACAGGTGTACTCCATCTTTATATTTGTTAGTGGGTTGTTCTTCTATATGTGCTATTGTCTGCACTTTGGAGAACAATAAATATAGCTTGGAGGTGTTAGATGTGTTTTTGAAAGATTTATTTTCTTTGCTCATGTGTATGTGTTTGTCTATCTCCTGTGTGCAGGTCCCTGCAGAAGTCAGAAATGGTCGTGGGATCCCTGGAGCTGGAGTTACAAACACTTGTGAGCTGCTCTGCCTGGATGCTGAGATACAAACTCTGGTCTTTTTAAGAGCAGAAAGCCCCACCCTTAGCTGCCAAGCCATTCTTCCAGCCCCTAATGTGTTCTTAATAGTTTATCAGAACATGGTGTCTACACAGCTGCTCCATCTGGGATTTCAGCAAACAGTAAAGTGGCCATTGTTCAGTTGAATTCTGTATAGGTTCAAATTGGATTTCTATATGGCTGTGTTTTACAAACATGATCAGAAACTTTCTTCCCATGTATTCCTGCCCCTTCACCCTCTCTGAATTTGAAGTCTACATAGTCTCCAAACAATGGATAAGGAAAGCCCCAGGCTTCCTCCAATTCTTTTGTAAGGAAAGATTTCCTGCTATATTCAGGCCAAACCGGACTTCTTTTTATTTCCTGCAGAAGTGAAAGCAGACAGACTAGGCTTCTCAGAAACAGCCTGGATGTCAAGAAACCAGGTGCTTTCCTTTTGACTGGGTTGGAATTTGGTTTGTGCAGTTGTTTGTACATAAGGCTGTTGGAAGTTTTTTCAAGTCCCAAGATTATGAATATTGGGTTGGAATGCTTTTATGCTAGCTGCCATTTACAAAACAAACTCTATAGCAAGCTTCACTGCACACAGCAACAGGGATCACATAATTCAAGCAGAACAGAGGCAAGACCTTCAAGTTAGGAAAACAATTGGCACTGTGAATGTAGGTGTTTACTGAGCACAAATACTTTGTATACAAAACTCTTCAAGATGTATAGGAGAGTGTGAAGATTCATTTGACCTAGTCACTGCCCTAAGAGGGTTCACTGCAGTGAGTAAAATGGACTTCTCAGAGAATGGAAGAATGGAGGAAAGCAAGAACCCTAGACATTACATGACTGAGCACCCCAAGATTGCCAACAAGAGCATTAGGAAACTTAACATTGAGGAATTTATTTAAACGGTTTATACGTGAAAAGGACTCAGATTATTAAAGCATGGGCTTGCAGTTTTCTTACTCATAATTGTTTCCTGATACGTTTTCTATTATTTTAATGAACTCTGGTATCAGTTACATACATTTTTAAAAAGATAGAGAGTATCACGATGATTAGCCTCAAACTGATGAGACCTGGGTCACAGCACCTCAAGTATGTGTGCCACCACACAAGCTCCTACACAAGTCTTAGAAATCTCAGGGTGTCTTTTCAGAGCTCTGCTTTGACCCCTGTGACTAAGAATTCTCTGAGTCATGATCAGGATCATTTTGTGAAGTTTCAGAAGAACTGTACTTGTCTTTAACAGAGTGGGCAATTATACATTGATTTATAAATATTATTTTTACCTAATTCCTCTCATTTGTTGTTCCACTCATTTTTAACTCATTTAAAATCTCACATTATTATTTGGTACATTTCTTCATTTCAATTCTAAAAGGTTTCTAAAAAGTTGCCTTTGCTGGGTATTTTTTTTTTTTCAGCAGCAATTAGGGAAGTAACAAATATGGTGAGTTTCAGCGTTGTGTGCTTTCTCTGAAAAGTTAGTTGATTTATCTGAATTGCCAATGTTATTCAAATTGGGTTGTCAGAATTCTTATTTTAAAATGTTCTTTGCTGATCACAAATTGTTTTTATAATTTTCATTACATATATTTATTATACAAATTGTGTCATGATAGGATATGTTCATATAAGCATATCTTGCATGTTTAGCATACTCCCATGCTCCTATCATTCTCAGCATGCCCACCCCCTTCCATTAGTCCTCTTTGTTTCCCTAAACAGTTACATTTTGGCTTTTATGTCATATATACAAATGTAATTTTATATATCTGTATGCAGTCTAGGAGTTCAATATTAAAGAAAGCATACATTTGTTTTTCTGACACTGATTTAACTTGCTTAATGTGATTATCTCTGGTTGCATCCACTTCCAGAAAACAGCATAAATCTGTTGTCAATTCCTCCCCACCTTATTTTTGAGACAGGGTCTCTCAGAAAACCCAGAGCCCATTTGTTGGCTGGACTGGCTGGCTACCAACCTTGGTGCCAGGCTTACAGGTGTGCCCACCATGTCTGGTTTGCTGTGTGGGTGCTGGGATCTGAACTTAGATCTTCATGCCTGCACAGGAAGTACTTTACCCTCCCTGCAAAAATGTTCTCAATCCCTTTAAAAGATGTAAACCGCTTACCCTGCATTTTTTTGGCAGTTGGGATATAGTTTATACATATTTTGTAGTACTAGAAGCTGGTCAATATGTGGAATATCTTTATTATGCTTGGGAAAAATCAACAGGATTTCAAGTACAGCTGCTAATAACAGGAAAGATTAGTGTAAGTTTATGGTTACAGATAAATCATTAAATTACCTTTGATATCTACAGGTTACCCATCATAATTTAATGGCCATCTTTAAAGTTAATGTTCCACATTATGTTTAAGTATCATGTTACTATGTAATCTAGAGTCAACTCTTCATGTTTGGAAATGTCCTGTTATAGTTTCAATCTAAATGAACTGAAACATTTCATTCTTCACCCATGGATTTGTAGATTCATCTCCTTGATTCATCATGCCAATGACTTCTTCCATCTTCAAGGGGATAATATTTACATATATATAAATATATATATATGTGTGTGTGTGTGTGTGTGTGTGTGTGTGTGTGTGTGTGTGTGTGTGTGTGTGTATGAATTCTAGATCTCCAAGCAGGTGTCTTCATTCATAATAAAGTGTGTTGATAGGATTACCTACCACCAATGTCCACAAATCATGCCATTGCTCAAAGTTTGAGCAGTTTTAATATAATGTAGAACTTTATGTTGTCTCCAGCAAGGAGTGAGGATGGCTGTCCCTGTCCTTTAGACCATCACACTCCTTGACAGCTTGGTTCCTAATTATGTGCCACCATTTAAGAATGTGTTCAGTGTCTACTTGTCTCCTGGAGATCATCTGGAAAAAGGACTTTCTTCTAGCAGTGCTGTAGATACCTCTCCTGTGGTAGAGATGTCAATGACATCCTTGGTGCACAATCTTATAGGAAGATAAACATGATTCAAACGATCACACTGAAGTGTATTTTTTTTGTTTGTTTTCTGATGCAGGACCCAATTATTATCAACTGGAGCTACTCTTGTTCCCAATTCTGTAGCCCATTCATCTGTTTTGAGTGGCAGGACAGCAGTATTCTTTAAGCCTTTAGCTTATGACACATATGCGTGAGGCTTCCCTTTCATAGAGAATCTTTATCTCATCTGGAAGTATTTCACGCTCCTGCTGGAATCTCTCATTTAGTTGTAGTATCCATAGTAAATTATTTTTTATTATTTAATTCCTTAAATTCTTCTCCACCCTAAATTTTTATTACACTTCTTTAACTTGTTTTTAGTCATTAGTAAATTTTAATATTCAAATTTTTCCCTTTTGGATTCTTCATATCTACCTCCCCCAAGTTACACTTTTCTTTGGGCAGCTGTGGTCACTTCTCCTGGGGGGTTCCTTTGGCTAAAAACGAGTTCCATTGATAAATCTAAGTTATCAGTATAGGTTTTTTTCTCATTGATTACCTGTGACCCCCATAGGTAATCTTAATCATGTGTTTGACTTTAAATTTTAGCATTATAGACCTTAATACATCCACCTACTCATATCTTATATAACTAGGCACCACAGGAATGAATCCTGAAAATCTGACTAAGGCTCTGAATCTTAGACTAAGACATTTAGTCTAGGGGATGGAGGATGGCTCATCCAGTAACATGTCTGCCGCACAAGCATAGGACCTGAGCTGGACTCCTGGGCACCCAAGTAAAAGTTAGACACAGCACTGCCTTGTAATACCAGGCTGGGGAGGCAGATATAGATAGATCCTTGAAACTCATTCCCTAGTAGGTGACCCTCATCATTGAGTTCAAGGTTCAGTGAAATACCCTGTCTCAAAAAATATAGTGGAGAGTAATGGAGGAAGATTGGAAGTAGATCTCTGGCCTTCACGTCTATGAGCACACATGAAGAAACACTAACATACGCATGCATGTTTACACACACCAAAAAAAGAGCGAGGAGAGTGAGGACAAAAGTGAATGAGAGAGACAGACAGAGACAGAGAGTCAGACAGAAGAAGAAATTTAGTATGAGCTTTCACAACTTGGCAGCAGGGTGCCAGATGATGATTATGAAAATCAGAGTCCCAGACTGAAGATAATGAATTTCTTCATCTAACTCCCTACTGAACTTGGGAGCAGAGTCTAGGAAAGAGGAGGGACAGACAGACTGTCACATAGATAAACTCTTTTAGATATAAACTCATTCCGGGTAAGATGGAAAAAAACTTAATCTGTTGTATATATCTTATAAATAGTGTTTATTTATTTTGAGACAGGGGCTATCACCCTGGTTGGTTTTTAATTCCCTACATAAGTGAGGATGATTTTGACCTTTTGATCTTCCTGTCTTCACTTTGCAAACTTAATCTTATATGAACCTGGATTTTCTTTATTTCCATTTTCCAGAGGGAAATAGTTCATGGTTCATAGAGTCTTAAGAAAGAAATAAAGATAAAACATAAAGAGCATAGCTATCATAATTAAACAGATATTACTAAAGGACTTAGCATGACACCATTACACATTGAAAACTTTTTTTTATTTTACAATTTAATTTAATTTTACATATTAGCCATGGATTCCCCTGTTCTCCCCCCCTCCCGCACTCCCCCCCCCCACCTTTCCCCCAGACCACCCCCCATTCCCATTTTCTCCAAGGCAAAAACTCCCCTGGGGATTCAGCTCAACCTGGTAGATTCAGTCCAGGCAGGTCCAGTCCCCTTCTCCCAGGCTGAGTGAAGTGTCCCTGCATAAGCCCCAGGTTCCAAACAGTCAGCTCATTCACTAAGAACAGGTCCTGGTCCCACTGTCTGGGTGCCTCCCAAACAGTTCAAGCTAATCAACTGTCTCATTTTTCCAGAGGGCCTGATCCAGTTGGGGGCTCCTCAGCTATCTGTTCATAGTTCATGTGTTTCCATTAGTTTGGCTATTTGTCCCTGTGCTTTTTTCAATCTTGGTCTCAACAATTCTCGCTCAAACAATCCCTCCTCTTTCTCGCCAATTGGACTCCTGGAGCTCCACCCGGGGCCTGGCCGTGGATCTCTGCACCCACTTCCCTCAGTCATTGGATGAGGTTTCTAGCATGACAGTTAGGGTGTTTGGCCATCCTATCACCAGAGTAGGTCAGTTCGGGCTTTCTCTCGACCATTGCCAGTAGTCTATTGTGGAGGTATCTTTGTGGATTTCTGTGGACCTCTCTAGCACTTTGCTTCTTCCTATTCTCATGTGGTCTTCATTTATCATGGTCTCCTATTCCTTGTTCTCCCTCTCTGTTCTTGATCCAGCTGGGACCTCCCGCTCCCCCAAGCTCTCTTTCCCTCCAACCTTGCCCTTCATTACCCCCACTCACATCCAGGTTGTTCATGTAGATCTCATCCATTTCTCTGTCATTGGGTGATCCCTGTGTCTTTTTTAGGGTCCTGTTTTCTAGGTAGCCTCCCTGGAGTTGTGAGTACAAGTCTAGTCATCTTTGTTTTACATCTAGTACCCTCCTACGAGTGAGTATATACCATGTTTGTCTTTCTGAGTCTGGGTTACCTCACTCAGGATGATTTTTTCTAGATCGATCTATTAGCCTGCAAACCTCATGATGTCATTGCTTTTCTCTGCTGAGTAGTACTCCATTGTGTATATGTACCACATTTTATTTATCCATTCTTCAGTTGAAGGATATTTAGATTGTTTCTAGGTTCTGGCTATTACAAACAATGCTGATATGAACATAGCTGAGCATGTGTTCTTGTGGTATGATTGAGCATTCCTTGAGTATATGCCCAAGAATGGTATAGCTGGGTCTTGGGGGAGATTGATTCCCAATTTTCTAAGAAAGTGCCATATTGATATCCAGAGTGACTGTACAAGCTTACATTCCCACCAGCAGTGAAGGTGAGTTCCTATTGCTCCACATCCTCTCCAGCATAAGGTGTCTTCAGTGTTTTTGATCTTAGCCATTCTGACAGGTGTAAGGTGGTATCTCAGAGTTGTTTTGATTTGCATTTCCCTGATGATTAGGGACGTTGAGCATTTCCTTAAATGTCTTTCAGCCCTTTGAACTTCCTCTGTTGAGAATTCTCTGTTTAGTTCTATAGCCCATTTTTTAATTGGACTGTTGGGCATTTTAATATCTAATTTCTTGAGTTCTTTATATATTCTGGATATCAGCCCTCTGTCAGATGTGGGGTTGGTGAAGACATTTTCCCATTCTGTAGGCTGTCGCTTTGTCTCGTTGACTGTGTCCTTTGCTCTACAAAAGCTTCTCAGTTTTAAGAGGTCCCATTGATTGATCGTTTCTCTCAGTGTCTGTGCTACTGGTGTTATATTTAGGAAGTGATCTTCTATGCCGATGTGTTCAAGACTACTTCCTACTTTCTTTTCTTTCAGGTTCAGAGTAACTGGATTTATGTTGAGGTCTTTGATCCACTTGGACTTAAGTTTTGTGCACGGTGACAGATATGGATCTATTTGTAGCCTTCTACACGTTGACATCCAGTTATGCCAGCATCATTTGTTGAAGATGCTTTCTTTTTTCCATTGTAAAATTTTGGCTTCTTTGTCAAAAATTATATATTCATAGGTGTGCGGATTAATGTCAGGGTCTTCAATTCGATTCCATTGGTCCACATGTCGGTTTTTATGCCAGTACCAAGCTTTTTTTTTTTTTTTTACTGTAGCTCTATAGTAGAGCTTGAGGTCAGGGATCGTGATGCCTCCAGAGGTTGTTTTGTTGTACAGGATTCTTTTGGCTATCCTGGGTTTTTTGTTTTTCCATATGAAGTTAAGTATTATTCTTTCCAGGTCTGTGAAGAATTGTGTTGGTATTTTGATGGGGATTGCATTGAATCTGTTTAGGCTTAAGAAAAAAATTGATATAGACAGTCATAAAAGTAGTTTAAAAATAATAAAGTCTTTAAAGTGAAAGAAAAGTAATAAAAAACAAGCCACATCAGGATGAAATATATACAGGGGGTCTGGGTCCTATATGGTGTCTTGTTAACTTTAAATTTTTTAAATGCTAATGTACAAGAAAACAATGGCTACTCAGAGACAATGGATTATGGAGACTGCTAAATTAAACCAACCTATATACTTTTAAAATGTCTTAACTTCACAATGGAAGTTAGACAAAGTGTTGTCTTAGAGGAGAGGTTATGCTTTTGTTTCATCAGGAAGGGAAAGGCTGTGTTTTCTTTCCAGGTTAGTAGAGATCAGGTTTGACCAGGGGAGACCTCCTGAGTATCTTGGCCACAGACTGGTGGGAGAAGCCAAGAAAGACCAAAGAACAGGTGACATGTAAGCTGATCCCTTGACATGGGAACAACTCAGAGCTGAGATGAGACATGCTAAATTTTGTTGGCTACTTCATTTCATATGGCATGGATAGAGATTTATATTTCAGTTTGGTTATATAATCCAAACAGACTTACAAAGTTGGCAGAAGCCTTTTACCTGCTCAAACATAAAACAAAAAATTCATCCTTAACTGATTTGTGCACATATAGAATCTCATACTTATACTAATGCAGATCTGTATGTTACCTTTGAAAGTTTATGTGTTTTCAGAGCAAGGGGCCAGACACCAAGGGAAATGAGTGGCCCAGGTGATCCAGCCTCTCAGAGTGCCTCTGTTGCAGTTTCTTCAGAGTTCTTCACAGAACAGCTTCAAGACTGATGGATGAGATGGTCCTGCTAGATGGTCACAGACTACTCTCCAGCCAAACTCACTTTCCCATTGCACAGAGGCTGGAACACAAATGATACAACTAGCTCTCCCAGGACTTGACCATTCTCTCAATTTTCTCAGGGTCCACTAAAGATGCCTTTGCCCCCTAGGCTACAGGAAGCAGTCGAAACACACAACAACCACATTCCCAAGAGATGGTTTGAGTGGTATTTTGTTTTTGGGTGGAGTATGGATATGTATCATCATTTAGTGTGTTGATTACAAGTTGTTATTGGTCGTAATCAGTGAAGAAAGTAAAAAAGGAGATTAGATTCAGGGATCTCATTTGGAAAAGAAAAAGGGGGATATGGGAATGATAGGATAAAATGATAGAATATTGAATCTACTGTTAAACAAAAAAAGCAACATCTAGTCTTAAATATTTTAGATTGGTATGGATTTTTGTATATTGAAACAAAATTTAGGTTATTTTTGTTATACTGTATATATGTTTCTATTCTTGTTTAAGATATTGTACCTGTGCAGCTCATTTAAAATATAATGTAAAGTTTTAGTCCTTGAAAGCTATTTAGGATAATAAAGAAATATTATCTATAGCAATCAAACTTATAGTCATGTTAGGTATGTTTTCAAAGTCATACAGAAATATATTTTAGATAGATAGGTGATCACTCCTTTCCTCAGACATAGCCTAAGTTTACAGTGAAGATTTCCTAGCCTTCTATATCCCAGTGGGCTGGATGTTCACTTTCTTGATTGTAATCCTGTGAGATATCCTCAGGAACCACACTTTAAAGGCAGAAACTTCAAAACCATAGACTCACAAATATAGGATAGATAGGATATCTTACTTAATTTTGCCAAATACAAATAGACTAGATATTATAGACTAAATATTGCAACTGTAATTCTTGCTTGATAATTGTTTTGTTATATGTAATTTTACTATGTTAAAGTTAAAACCTTCCTTTTTGAAGAAAAAAGGGGAAGTGCTGTGGATATCGCTCTGTATGCTGTGAATATGTCACTCTGATTGCTTAATAAATAAAACACTGATTGGCCAGTAGCCAGGCAGGAAGTATAGTATAGGCGGCATAAGCAGAGAGGAGAATTCTGGGAACAGGAAGGCTGAGTCAGGAGTCACCAGCCAGACACAGAGTAAGCAAGATGTGAAGGCAGAACTGAGAAAATGTACCAAGCCATGTGGCTAAACATAAATAAAAGAATTATAGGTTAATTTATGTGTAAGAGCTAGTCAATAGTTAGCCTGAGCTAATGGCCGAACAGTTTTAATTAATATAAGCCTCTGTGTGTTTACTTGGGTCCAAGCAGCTACAGAACTGGCAGGTAAGAGAGATTTGTCCTGACCATGGGCCAGGTGGGACACAGGAAAATTCACCTACATACACTAAAGTGCACATTCAGGTAGCCTCATGGACTCAGCAGATCACATCATGGCAGGATTGTTTAAGGAAGGGGAAGGTCACAGGTGAGAGATGAAGACATGGAGATCCATGGGGAGATGTCTATGATGATTTCTTAATAGACTCTATGTTTTAACAGTCATACATATCATCTATTTCCATCATCACATGGTGAACCAAGATTCCAAAGGATGGACCTTGTGACCCACTAGCCAGCCACAAGCCCTGGGACCACACTCAGTAGCAGTAGAGTTTCTGTGACAGAGAAGCAGATATGAAGATGATGCAGGCAGGGCTTAAGTGCCAGATTTCTGCCACTTTTACCACAGTCATAGCAAACTTTACTGGGAACTGACTTACGTACCCTTTCTGGGAAAACACAGTTTTAATATGACTCAAGTCATTTTTGCAAAGAGTTTGAGTAATATTTTCTGCAAAATAAAAAAAAATTAGCTTAATGAGTTTGAAGTAGTTTCAAGAACAGTGAAGCTAAAATGTTAAGAAAGAAGAATTTAAATAAAATTGTAAAACACCATTTAAAAAAATTCATGTAATCCACCACTAATGCCATGAAAAACCTTACAATATACAGAGCCCATCCTAACTGAACTGGCTGACAGTAGTGAGTAATAGTAGAAGGTCCTGGGTGTATAGGAGGGTGGCAAATGTGCCCTTTTCCTCACTAACTAGTTCTGAAAAAAGAAACAGCCAAGTGAGGGGATTTATTTTGGGCAACTAATTTCAAAAGTAATATCCTGCCTCCTCATCTCAGATGATCACACAGCCCCCCCCCCAATATTAAGAGTCACTGCCTACATAAAAAGCCTGCATTTATAATGGACAGTGGTCAAAACAGCAAATGGTTACAAAGACCTCTTCCAAGCAAAGGTTTGCCAGCTCTGGCTGAGAAGTCCTGATGAACCCTCCCACTAGCTCAGCTCCAGAAACTATTTTTATGATTGTTGATTCCCTGCTGTGAAGCAAGCACTTTCACTTACATATTCTTCACATCTATTAATACTGTTGCTGTACATTTGATCAACCACATTCAGAGAAAATCTCACAGCATTGAAGAAGGAAATAAGAGACCAGGGAGGAAGCCAGTCCATCTACTGTGAACAGCAATAGTAGGTAAGGAGGCTCACTTCTCTTCCAAGCTCTGGGGAGTTCTGCTCAGGGACATGGGGTCTATAGTATCAGGAAGGAAATGAGAAGGTTTTGTATAGGTCACTTATATAATATCAGAGTCAGAATGGGCAGCAATTCACCGGAGTACAGGGTCAGATGATATTAGGAGGGGTGTTATCACTACATTTCAGTATTGGGCTTGAATTCAGCTGGAAATACTGAAACTATGTGTGCTCTTCTCTATGTTCACATTGTCTCTATTGAGTGGGAACACAATTAAATGACTATGGACATTGACAGTACTTGCTTTGTCCTGCTCCTCCTGCAGCTAAGCAACTGAAAAATCCCGCACATGCTCAATCCACCAAAATGTTCATAAGAACCAGAGGGAGGGGCAAATACTAAACACCTGAGCGGATTATCATCCAGGTACAAACGTGAAGAAAATGGAGAATTTATTCATGAGTGTTTTTACTCATTGAAAGAATTATTGTGCTTATAAATCCATATTGAATTTCTTGCATGTAGTCTAAATAAAAATAAAATCACCTAATGCTAAATTTAGAGATATTCTATTTTTAAGGAGTTTTTAATCCTTTCATTTATCTATTTACTTTATATGCCTTTGTGTACAGGATGTGAACATGTCATGGAGCATGTTTAGAAACCAGAGGACAACTTGTGAGAGTCAGTGCTCTCTGGCCAACACATAGATCCTGGGGATTGAACTCAGGTTGTCTTGCTCCTTTACCAGCTAAGCCATCAAACCAGCCCCAAGAAAGTCTATTTTTTTTATTTAAAAAAAAATTTCTTTCCTTTTACATACCAACCCTTGTTCCCTGTTCCTCCCCTTCTCCTGCTCTCCCCCACCTACCGCATCTACGTTTTAAAAAGTTAATTTATTAAATAGAATTTTCAAAATATTTTTCAGCCCTGAAAACAACCATACAGGTAGCATTACATAGACTGAACAGATTATATTTAGGAATATATATATATATATATATATATATATATATATATATATATATGCAATAACTAGTGAAAAAAGTCATTAATTTGAAGGACAGTAGGGAGTTATGTGGGAGGATTTTGAGGAAGGAAAGGGAAAGAAAAATGTAATTCAATTATAATATCAAAAATTAAAAAATAAAATTAATAAAAAGTATTTATGTTTTATTAAGGAATTTTTTATTCATTTTACATACCAACCACAGATTGCCCTCTCATCCCTCCTCCCACTCCCCTGCCAGCCTTCCCCCATCCCACCCCATATGCTCTTCTCTGATAAGGTAAAGCCTCCCATGGGGAGTCAGCAGAGCCTCGTACATTCAGTTGAGGCAGGTCCAAGCCCCTTTCCCCCTCAAGGCTGTACTTGTTGTCCAACCATAGGTAATGGGTTCCAAAAAAACAGCTCATGCACCAGGGATAGATCTTGATCTCACTGCCAGGGACCCCTTAAGAAGACCAAGCTATACAACTGTCTGTCTTATGCAGAGGTCCTAGTCCAGTCCCTTGTAAGCTCCACAGCTGTTGGTCTAAAGTTCATGTGTTTCTACTAGCTTGGTTCAGTTGTCTCTGTAGATTTCTCCATTATGATCTTGATGCCCCTTGCTCATAGAATCCCTCTCCCTTCTCTTTGACTGGACTCCTGGAGCTCAGCCTGGGGCTTGGCTATAGATCTGCTGTGGGATAACGCTCATGTACACTGGTTTAATAAAACACTGATTGTCCAGTAGCCAGGCAGGAAGTATAGGCAGGGCAAGCAGACTAGGAGAATTCTGGGAAGAGGAAGGGCAGAGTCAGGAGTCACCAGCCAGACACAGAGAAAGCAAGATGACAAGGCAGAACTGAGAAAAGGTACCAAGTCATGTGGCTAAACATAGATAAGAAATATAGATTAATTTAAGTGTAATAGCTAGTCAGCAGTAAGCCTGAACTAATGGCTGAGCAATTATAATTAATATAAGCCTCTGAATGATTATTTTATAGACAGCTGAAAGACTGCAGAGCCAGGCAGGATCAGAGAAACCTTCTGGCTAAATGAATCTCTGTATCTGCTTCCATCAGTTACTGGATGAAAGCTCTATGATGACAATTAGGGTATTCACCAATTTGATTACTGGAGTAGGCCAGTTCAGGAACCCTCTCCATTATTGCTGGTAGTCTAAACTGGTGTCAATCTTGCGGATTCCTGGAAACTTCCCTTGCACCAGGTGTTTCCCTATTGTCATGATGTCTCCCTCTATCAAGATGCCTTTTTGATTGCTCTCCCACTCCATCTCTATTCTAGCTCGACCATCTTGTTCCCTTATGTTCTCATCCCCCATCACCTACCCTCCATTACCCCCCTTACCCCAGTTTACTCAGGAGATCTCATTTATTTCCCCTTACTGGGGCAATCCATGTGTCCCTCTTAGGGTCCTCCTTGTTAGCTAGCTTCTCTGGAGCTGTGGGTTGTAGTCCTGTTATCCTTTGCTTTACATCTAGTATTTAATTATGAGTGAGTATATACTCATAAATTAAAAATAAAATTAATGAAAATATTTTTAATAAATTATCTTCCCTATTTAATATCTAGCATAAAATTTAAAACTAGAATCCATGATAACTTAAAGGGAAGAGTTGAGTTGTTAGTAGTTGAATTTTGAAAATTCATTAGTACTATCATTTTTATTCAACTTCTTGGATTATATTTTCATAACTTTCTAAAATTACGCAGATTTTTGCTTTACCACTTCAACAATGCAATAAAACTTCAGTTTGTGCTAGAGGGTTGTGTGACTCCACCTTCTGAGAAGAGAAGGGATTTCTAATTTATTCCACCTCTTCCCTCAAAGACAAAGAACCTCAATGAACACGGCTCTAAAGGTCCACATGCCAGAGCCCCTGTGTCTCATTGAGAATGTGAAAGGACAACTGAGGCCTAATCAGAAGGCCCTGGAGATCCTGTCGGCCATCACACAGCCAGTGGTGGTGGTGGCCATAGTGGGCCTCTACCGCACAGGCAAATCCTACCTGATGAACAAGCTGGCTGGGAAGAACACAGGTGAGTGCCACCAACAGTGCTTTGCTGAGTCCCCTCTGTTTGGTCACACTTTGAACTTGGGTTGTGAGGGGGAACAATGTTAGAGAAGGAGATAGATTCTGAAATCTAATCTACTCAGAGTTGGGCTTTTTATCTTCACTCTGTTTCAGGAAGTCAGTCAGCTCCACAACACTCTTTATTATCTTCAGTTCCATTTTAAAATCAGAAATTATTCCTATCCTAGAAAGGGAGAAAGCATAAGAAGAATAATTCAATTACATAATAGTCTGTATGACAGTCATTAAAAGTAAAGGCTGGGCCAAGAAAAAGAATCAGTAGGTAAAGGCCCTTGCTGCACAAGGCAACCTGGACCCGATACCAAGAAGGTAGAAAGAGACAGTCAAATCTACAGAGCTGTCCTCTGACCTCTACACAGTGCTGTGACACACACACACCCTAACACACACACCCTAACACACATCATGCATATACAAACACACACACAATAATGATGATGATGATTTTGTAATTAATAAGGTCATGAAGTAACAGTGAGTTTCCTCTGATCTTTAATATTTTAAAAATGTTTCAAATTGAATTGGAAATTCTTATTGTCATGAATAAACATAATATAAAATTAACTCTTCTAACCATTTTAACTGCAATTCTTTATTATTAAACAAATTCCCATTATTGTACAATCATCACATTAATCCACTTACATATTTATTATGTTTCCCCAAGACAAACTACATACCCATCACACAATAATTATCCATCCCCCAATTTTCCATCACTGTTCTATAGCCTGTTGTTGTGGATTTGACCCTTAAAACAAAATATGAAGGAAGTAATGGCTGTGGCGCAGGGCATAAATTCCAGCACTCAGGATGCTGAGGATAATTTTTTTTTATAAACTTCTAAAATTGTACAGGGTGTGAACATGTTATGAACCAGAGGACAACTTGTGAGAGTCAGTGTTCTCCTGCCAACATCTAGATCCTGGGGACTGAGCTCAGGTTGTCTCAGCACCTTTACCAGCTGAGTCATCAAATCCACCCCCAAGAAAACCTATGTTTTTAAAAAGATAATTTCCTAAATAAAATTTAAAAAATATTTTTCATCCCTGGAAATATCCATATAGGTAGTATTATATAGACTGAACAGGTTATATTTGAATCCCCTAGTTCAAGCACAGCTTTGATAACCAAGCAAGGTCTTCATCACAAAAAGAATGGATATTCATCACATTTATAGCACTGATTTTTTTGTTTTCTTTTTTTTTATTAAGAAATTTTTTTCTATTCACACCAATCAAAGATTCCTCTCTTCTCAACCCCCAGCCTCCTCCTTCCAACCCACCCTCCACTCCTCCCCACAAGAAGACAAGGCCTCCCATGGGGAGGCACATCCAGTAGAGACAAGTCCAAGCCCCGCCCCCCCCCCCCCCCCCCCCCCCCGCCTCAAGGCTGCACAAGTGTCCCATCATAGGTAGTGAGTGGGCTCCAAAAAGCCTGCTCATAGCATTGATATTTTAAGAATATTATTCATCCAAACATTAAACATGGAACATGTAATTTTTTGTGTGTTCTGAATTTTTTTCTAAAAATAACATGTATATTTCCCCACGTAGTTTTGTTACCTTCTAGATGAAGTGTATTTATTCCTAAGTAGTTTATTCTTTAGATGGAATTGTAAGTGGTGTTAATTTCTTAATTTTCTGTACATTATTATTTTGGTTATTTATTTATTTATTTATTTCTAATTATCTTAGAACTCGTATATCTTTTTTTAATTTTTATTTTTATTTTGCAATACAATTCAGTTCTACATATCAGCCACGGATTCCCTTGTTCTCCCCCCTCTGACCCCCCTCACCTTCCCCAAGACCACCCCCCATTCCCACCTCCTCCAGGGCAAAGCCTCCCCCGCGGACTGAGATCAACCTGGTAGACTCAGTCCAGGTAGGTCCAGTCTGCTCCTCCCAGGCCAAGTCCCTGTGCTCATTGCATGGGTTGGCTATTTATTATTGGTGTGTAGGGAAGGAACTAATTATAGAAATCACAGGAATAATTTTGTGTGCTGTAGCCATGCTGGATTAATTGATTATACTTAACATTATTCTGTGGGATAGTTAAAGGTTTTAGCATATAAAATTATACCATCTGTGAAAAAGATAATTATTAAGGGTGTTATGGAGAGCCTGCTCCAAGGCCACGTCCAGAGTAATGCAAGAAAATCCTCAAAGGTGGCTAGCACTAGATTTTTTCTATCTGAAGGTATTTAGAAATAAGTTTCTATCTATCTGACTGGTAAAATAAGAAAACACACATGCTTTGGGATGTTAACTTTCTCTTTTACTTCATCTTAAGAATGGTCTCTGACTCTTTCTGTCTCTACACAGCTACGTATCTCCACATGGCTACATTTTATACATACAACTACATGTCTTTCTTATGTACATATGGCCATACATCTCTATACACAGTTACATCTGTTTTCACATGTCTACACATCTATCTTTTACATACATTTCTCTTCTATATCTCTTTTCTATACAGCTTCATCTTCCTTGACTCCACATAGTCATAAATCTCCACACAGCCACAGATGAATATCTCATTTACATAGCTCTCTCACCACACAGCACTTTACACAGTTCCTAGGCACAGCTCCCCTACATAGCAGCAGCAGCTTCTTTCACATAGTTCTCTCTCTCTCTCACACACACACACATAATTCTACATTATTCACTCACTCTTTACTCATTCCTTCTTGCACCCACTCACTCCTCACACTTCTCTCATGCTTTTCCTCCTCCTCCTTCTTCTTCTTCATGTTACTTCTTCTTCATCTCTCACCCAGCACACACACACACACACACACACACACACACACACACACACACACACACACACACACACTTTACTCACATTCTGCAGCAGCTTTCACATAACTCTAAACAACTGTCTCTTTCCACATGGCTGCTGCTGTTCCACAGCCAAACTCAGGACAATTGTAAGTTACATTTTCAGGATCTGACCCATTCTCAAAACACAAAGTAAGTCACATAGTTTCTCTTAGGCTAGTAATGTCACATCGACCCATGCATGTAGCTCTAAGTTGGTGAGGGGTCCCAGACAGTAAACAATTGGCTGAACCTTGAGCAGTCAGGGTACATGCAGAAAGAGAGCTACTGCAAGGACTATGTTTTGATGTAAACAGCCTGACCTTAATTTAGCAATAAACAACACCTAGGAATTAGAGTTTGTGTGTTTTCTGTAGGGGCGGTTTAGTCTGTATTGGGCTATTTCTAAGGTCTTTGCAAAATGTGTAAAAGCCTGTCTTTGAGACAGAGAATACTGTTAATTTCCTGTGTCAGTAAAGAAGAACATTCTGGTAATACTTCTGTACATCAGAATTATACAGCATAAACAGAAATCCACAGCTAAATGTGTGCCCAGAGATGTAAATCACACTACCAAAGGGCCGTGGAAAGCACCCCACAGCTGTTCTTATTAGGGAGGCATAACAGTGGCATCTGAGAAAGTTACAAACAGAAATCAACCAGTTTCCACAGCCAGCGACCCCACAGCTTTGCCAGGTGGGGCTCCCCATCAGGGAGCTATACATCTGGTGGGTCGACTTGTCAAACACTAGTTGTCACCTGCTGTATACTCCCAAGGCCCTCAGCAGATAATCTTATTCTCCCTTTCCAACTTGGGTACCAGCTATTTCTGTTTTTTTCCTAATTACTTTGGATAACACTTCAAGTACTGTATTGAACACCAGTGTCCAAACTGGGCAAACTTTTCTCTTCTATGATCTTAAAGGAAAAAATTACCAGCTTTTACCAATGAGTATAATATTGGCATCAGTTTTCATATACAGCATTTCATACATTTGCATTAAGAAATTATTCTAGTTTGCTGAGTACTATTTTTAATGATAACTGTGGATATTTTCAAGTATTTTTATTATTTCTCTGGTTGCAAGATCAATACTAGTTTTGGTTTCAGTTAGCTCTACTGACTTGGATTGTTCTCGTTTTTACATCAATTTCCTGAAACGCCTGCTTCTAACTCTCTGTCACTGTGTCCTCTCTTCTACATGTCACAGGCTTCTCTCTGGGCTCCACAGTGCAGGCTCATACAAAAGGAATCTGGATGTGGTGTGTGCCTCATCCCCACAAGAAAGACCACACGCTTGTTCTGCTTGACACTGAGGGCCTGGGCGATATTGCAAAAGTAAGGATTGAAAGTTCAATTTGCAGTGCAGACCCTGATATCTAAATAATCTGTAATTTTTAAATAAGAGCTTGAATTTACTCTATCTTAATGTAATTAACTTTAGCCATCACTAATAAATAGACAGACTCATAGAAGAGCAGGATGGTCATTCTGCAGTATCCCAGCAACTAACAGGCTGTAACCTAAACCTGGTACCCAATCTTATCAAGGCACCAAGGATAAATTCAGTGTCATGTATCCTACTCTACATAGAACTTCATTTACAGATTTGAGTTTGAAGGCCCATAACTGTGTTCAAATGGAAACCTTGTTACTAAATCACAGTCCTTATTTTAAAGTTTCTTTTAGCATCAATTATCTGATTCATCAACTGAATAAAAAAGACAGTACTCTACATGTCTTATGGCATTTCTTTTAATACGTAATAAAATAAATAATTTTTCTGGTACATAATGAGTATCCAAGAATGACCTATAATGGCCTATCTCAGTCCTTTGTGCTTGTTACGCTTGGGAAGAGCCCTATTTTCCATTCTCAGAACTAGAAGAAAGAATTAAATGAGATTTTAAAAATAGACACAGGTATTATGCATCACATGAAAGTATAAATTCTCAGTTAGCAATGAGAGAAATACTTAAATCTACAGTATATTTGAAGCTGCAAAATATCTGCAAACATCCACTGTCTATATAACAATTACCTGGCAAGGTCAAAAAAACTGACACATGACATACTCATGACCTATGTGTGTTCTGACTTCCAGGGAGACAACCAGAATGATTCCTGGATCTTTGCCCTGGCTGTACTTCTGAGCAGCACCTTCATGTACAACAGCATGGGAGCCATCAACCAGCAGGCCATGGACCAGCTACAGTATCCTTTCTGTGATGGAGAACATCCCAGCCTGGAATGCTACAGAGTCAGTGTTGGCAGATAGGAGGCAGAATAATCCCAGCTTAAGGGGAGACTTCATACACCAACTAATGAGTCCACACTGAGTCAGAGCATGGTAAAACCATGTGTGGGGATGGATGAGACCAATGGGAGGAAGAAGACTGGGGACCCTGCTCATTCACCACTTTTCCTTAGCTACCCAGCTATGTGACAGAGCTGACAGATCGCATCAGAGCAAGGTCCTCACCTGACCAGGAGGATGAGGTGGAGGACTCAGCTGAGTTTGTGAGCTTCTTCCCTGACTTCGTGTGGAGCCTGAGAGACATGACCTTGAAGATGGAAGTAGATGGATTCCATGTCACAGCAGATGAGTACCTAGAGAATTCGCTGAAACTCAAGGAAGGTACATAGATTGATACTTGTAGATGAAAATGCCAGAAATTTATTTCCTTTTTGGGTGGCACATTCAGTTTTTCATTTCTATGCTTCTGGCTATTCCTAAGAAGTGATTATTATTTATCATCTGCCTGAATCAATAATAATTACATTAATTTGCAGTTTCTGTGGCTGCCCTTTTCTCAGTACTGTTATCAGACCATGTTCATCTCTTTACTTACATTGGGACTTATGTGGCAAGGCTGTACATAACCAAAACTATAACATAGAGAGAAGATTTATTTGAAGAAATTCTCAAATGACAAACTAACACTTCCACTAACTATTCATCCTGCTTTGGAAAAATTATTTTCCCAGGTACCTGCAAAGAAGTTGAAAAAATACAACTTGCCCCGATTCTATATTCGGAAGTTCTTTCCAAAGAAGAAGTGTTTTACCTTCTACCCACCCACTGAGTGGAAAAAGCTCTCCCAGCTGGACACACTGCAAGAAAATGAGATCGATTCTGATTTTCTGAAGCAAGTAGCAGAATTCTGTTTGTACATCTTTAACCATTGCAAAGCCAAAACTCTTCCAGGAGGCATCCCTGTCAATGGCCCACGTGAGTCCCCATCTTGGTCTTCCACTCATTTCAAGATGGAGGGAGAGAGAAACATTCATATAGTTTCAGCTTTCAAAAGTGTAGAGGCTTTGACTATTTATGTTAAATTCTAGACAGTTTAAACTGATCTACCAGATTTTAATTAGTCAAATCCTATAGAAGAATAGGTAGTGAAAACTGAGTTTAAATAAGTTAAACCAAGTTAAGTTTCCATAATGTTGTACAAAGTCAGATATGTCCTGTTGTTTAGTATCTAACCAATGTATGCATAGTCATTTAAATTTAAAGAAAAATTAAGTAGAATGAATTCAGACTATTAAGTCAAAAAATTATACTATACAGCCTTATTTCTCATGGTTACTGTGATGAAAAGCAGAGCCATTAAAAATTGGTTCCCCTCAGAAAATTCTCTAAAGCAACACTGAGCTCGAGTGAGATAAGGGTGAACACTTTGGGTAAGGAAACTATTACTTTTCCAGACGTGTTTAACTAAAGACTTTTCAATGAAGTAATATAGAGGACTATATTACCATACTATGCTCTGGTAAGTGGTTCTCAAACTTCCTAATGCTGAGACATTTTAATACAGTTCCTCTGGCTGTAGTGATCCTCAACCATAAAATTATTTTTGTTGCTATTTTGTAACTGTAATTTTGCTATGGTTAGGAATCTTAATGTAATTATCTGATACTTCCAATGTTCTTAGGAGATCCCAGAGTGGTCTCGGCCCAGAGGTTGAGAACCACTATGAGAGGTCTTATTCTAAACATGTTGGAGAACTGAGATATCCGTGTTCAATATACACAGGCCTGCCTTATCTTTTCCTTAGAGAAGAAAGTTCTACTTAGTGGATGTCATCATTTGCTCTCTGTTTATAGGACTAGAAAGTCTAGTGCTGACCTATATTGAAGCCATCTGCAGTGGAGACGTGCCCTGCATGGAGAATGCAGTCCTGGCCTTGGCAAAGATAGAGAACTCAGCTGCAGTGCAAAAGGCCACTGCCCACTATGACCAGCAGATGAGCCAGAGGGTGCAGCTGCCCACAGAGACCCTCCAGGAGCTGCTAGATCATCACAGGACCTGTGAAAAAGAGGCCGTAGAAATCTTCCTCAGCACTTCCTTTAAAGATGAAGACCATTCATTCCAAAAGGAATTGGCGGTAAATTTCTCCTAAGTTTATATGGATCAATGTTATACAAGGCAAAGGATATATCAGACAACAAAATGAGTGTTAATTTTGAAGGAAACTATCCTTTGTAGCCCTTAAAAAGTGACAATTGCCTCTTTAGAATATATACTCAAAAGAAACAATCTTTAAACTATGGACTCAAGTTTGAAATAATTTTATGATACTCACCTTTAGTTTAAGTGCATATAATTAACAATCAGTGCTTTAATCAAATTATACACTTGGATAGATCAATTTTATTTCATTTGGTCAAAAGAGATAAACTTGTGGTTTTAGTTGTCTCCTTGGGCTTATGCTTTGGTTCCTTCATTCTATTCACAGCCATCATCAGTCCAGTTTAAATGCAAAGCTTGCAATTAGGTTTGGCATAAACCTCTGATCATCATTTCTAGTAAGGAGGGGATTCATAAGAAGGTTCAAACTCAAAGAAGAGCCATAGTTTTCCTCAGCTGTCATCAAGTTTCTGGAGACAACGAGTTTTTTTGGGAAGCCCTTGGAGAAATTCTAACCCTTGTTACTATCTTCTCTGGTGTCCTTTTTACTTCCATTTTTACACTGCAGTCTCAGCTAGAAGAAAGATGGGATGACTTTTGTAAACGCAATCTGGAAGCATCATCAAACCATTGCTGGGAATTGCTTCACGATATTTTCAGATCTCTTGAAGAAGGTGTGAGGCAAGGCACTTATTATAAGCCAGGAGGTTACTGCCTCTTTGTTCAGGAGATAGAAAGGCTGAAGAAAAAGTACTATGGAGAACCAAAGAAGGGCATACAGGTAACCAAGATATTTATCAGTGTGCTCTAACACTGCTGGCATGTCTCCTTCATCCAAACATTTAGAAAAATGATACTTATTCATCTGATTGATGATTACTTTAACTCTACATTCTGGCCATTTCATCTTTATATCTATATCACTCTGAACTGTTTTCTCCCTGAAGGCTTTATGTCTCAGAATGATTCGCCCATGTAAGCCCACAAGATTAACATCTCCAATTCACATGCCTTAGTCTAAATGTACGGAATCACTTTCTCCCAGTATCAACCAATAGGGAGCTTTCTTTTGTTGCCTTGGATGATTTGCCCATTCCTGTGGTAAGGAATCTCAGATGGATAGAACAATTCTTGAGGGTGGTGGGGAGACAGATAGATAGATGTCCTCCCACTAACTTATGTTCTCTGGTCTCTAAGGTTGAAGAGGTTCTACAGACATACATACAATCCAAGGAGGCTGTTTCTAATGCAATATTACAGACAGATCAGAGTCTGACAGAAAAGGAAAAGGAGATTGAAGGTGAGAAAGAAACCAAAAAACAAAATCTTGAAACAGTTTAACTATTTGCCTGTCTTAAAATAGTAACTCTTAAACTCAAACAAGAATGGTCGTTTTGACCATGATGCTCAGGGTTGCTGATGTTATGGAGTTACCTCAAGAGTAAATTGGACTTGGGATAGTCTTTCTATCAAATAGTGATGATGACAAGGGGCATTCCCAATACCCACCTAGTGGTTCATAACTTACTGTAGCTCCAATAACAAGACTGCCCCCTTCTGGGCTCCACAGGCACCAAGCGTGTGCGTGGTGTACAGATGTACACGCAGGCAAAACACGCATACACATAAAATAAAATAAAACAGGCCCAGAAACAGAGTTATGACTTGGTCCACTTTAAATCCACCCCATCTATGATCTACAGGAGCATGTTAAGGGACCTGACCTGCAGACCCAACGCTACAGGATCTCCACAACACAGGACATCCAAGAAGAGTCCCAGTGAGGAAACAGCATCAATAGTGTAGCAGAAATCAGAGACCTCAAACCAGACCAATGACTCTTTAATGAGTACTTAGAAGTAAAGATATATATATATATATGTTTACTGTGTGACTTACTGTGTCACACTGCAGCTTCCATGACGAGATTTTAAAATTTCCCCTATTTAAAATGATTTCATTTGTTTTCTCCTTCTTCTTGTTTGTTTGCCTTTCTCTTTCTCCCCCCGCACTGCCTTGCTTTTCTCTTAAATTTTGTTTTCATTTGTGGGCTGGTTCTGGTGCAGGGGCAGAGGGCAGATGAAAAGGGATGGGGAAATGAATGGGATCAAGATATATGATGTAAAAGACACATAGAATAAATAAAAAGGGAAGGAAAAGAAAAAAGAAGAACAAAAATTTAATAGTACTAACAAGAAACCATGGGAGTAAGGAGGAGGTAATACTGTCTCCTCTGGGGAGAACTGCAAGGACAGAATGCCATAGACAGGTGCCATACGGAAAACACATGTACTTCTCACAGTTCTGGAGAACAAGAATCTAGAGTCTGGATTCTATGATGGTCAAGAGTGCTCTCTCTAGTATCTTGGTGTCTTCCCACTGCATCATTGCAGGGTGGGAAGACTGAACTCTGTGTTTTTATTATCATCTTACAACAGCACTGAGCTCCTATGGAGGCTCCATCCTCACAATCATCTAAATCCAATTACCTCACCAGAATCACAACTCGCTATATCATCACACTGTGACTACAACTTCAACCTATGAGTACATATAGAGCACCAGCAGTCAGTGCCTTCCCACTGTAGACCCACGTAAAAATTGTTTCCCCTCTTTCTCAGTGGAGCGGAAGAAAACTGAATCTGCAATGGCTGCTGCAAAACTAATGGAGGAAACACAGAAGAAGAATGAGAAGCTGATGGAACAGAAAGAAAAGAGTTATCAGGAGCACCTGAGACAGCTGACTCAGAAAATGGAGAATGACAGAATCCAGCTGAAGGCAGAGCAAGAGCGGACACTAGCTCTTAAACTTCAGGTATCCTGTTATTTTTATCCTCCAGAATCTTTAACAGAAACTATGCTGTAGGAGGTTAGACAATCACATGGTATAAGGAATTATCCAGCCCATATTCTGTAGCAGTCTCTTCAAACTTACTGTGACCATCACTGTGCATGGATAGCTGTCCAAAACTACTTGCTCCCATTAAAAAAAAAAGTCCTGCGAATACTATTTTCCTGAGTCACTACAAACAACAGCTATCCACAGAAAGACATTGTACAAGTATTTTACAAGTTTATTTTATTGTTAAAAATCCATTTGTAGCTAGAGTTTTCCTGCCTGGCCCACAGTCAGGACAAATCTCTCTCACGCGCCAGTCCCACAGCAGCTCAGACCCAACCAAGTAAACACAGAGACTTATATTGGTTTCAAACTGTATGGCCGTGGCAGGCTTCTTGCTAACTGTTCTTACAGCTTAAATTAATCCATTTCCATTAATCTATACCTTGCCACATGGCTCGTGGCTTACCGGCATCTTTACATGCTGTTTCTCATCATGGCGGCTGACAGTGTCTCTCTGACTCAGCCTTCCACTTCCCAGCTTTATTTTCCTCCTTGTCCCGCCTACACTTCCTGCCTAGCCAATGGCCAATCAGTGTTTTAATTATTGACTAATCAGCAACACATTTGACATACAGAACATCCCACAGCATCCATTCATAATTTAAACTTAAAAATATTTGGAAAAATACAGCTCCAGTTTAAACATTTAAGTTTCCACATTTAAAAAAGGAAGAGATCAAATGTAATTTGGCACAAGGGGACCCATGGAACACCTCAAGCATCAAATGTTGTCAAGGCTATTGGTTGCTCTCTTCAGTCTGATGATAAGGCCCTATTGCTGTAGACAATACTTTCTATGTCATTGAGCACAAAGAAGTGAAACTGGTGCCTAAGCAGAAGCTTCACTCTCACTGGCCAGCATTCATGGTACTAAATGGTGTTCTGCACACTACAGAGGAGAAAAGTAATCATCAATATCAACCAGCTACAAGTCCTGTGACCTACAACAACAACCTGCTTGTAAGACATAACAGTGCAATAGTTGCTGCATGCAATGGGAATAACCAACCACTTTTTTTTTATTTGATTTAAGACCCACTACTGCCACTGCTAAATGCCCAAGAACCTGAAATTAGATTGCTCATAGGCCTAGGATAAAACCTACTACAACTGATTTGTTAAAGAAACCTATAAATCAAATGACTCCTAATGACATACTGCTATACTCATAGATCAGTGCCTTTCTCATACCACATCAGAGAATCTTCTTCTTGTAGTAGGTGGGAATGAACAGAGAACCACAAATGGACAATATGCAGAGAATGAGAGACTTTGGAGCACTCAGCCCTAACTGGGATGTCTTCATCAAACCCCTCCTCTCAACACTCATAGACCCACGCAGAAGAGGATACAGATAGATTGTAAGAGCTAGCAGTGATGGGTGACTCCAAGGAAACCTCATTTTCAAGGCACAACAGGACTGATGCACATGTAAACTCAGACTCTGGCAGAACACACAAGACCTATAAGGCTCAAGCCAGACAGGGTCCCAGCACTGAGAGGGAGAGTTGGGCATGGGTCCTACCTTTAATCAAGAAGCTACCTGCAATTGATGCTCACTGGCAAAGAAAACTCAGTTTTCGCCAATGAGTGTTAATGAGTATATCAACCACACTTGAGGGCAGGCCCCATGCTCAGAAATAATTTGCCAAAGCAAAATGAACTCAGTGTTTTTCTAGATCTTTTGTTTCATTTTGTTTAGGCCTTTTTGTCTTATTGATACAACCATTTGTGTGTGTGTGTGTGTGTGTGTGTGTGTGTGTGTGTGTGTGTGTGTGTTTACTTCAGTCCCAGGAATACATAAATGCACATGTGAAAGCAAAATCATTTGGAAGAATAAAAATGACAAGGGAGGATATGTGTGAGAAAATGGAAGGTGGGAAGTCATGAAAAACAGTTGATCAACATACAATATAGATTTAATTAACAGTGTCTTTATGCAATATACTAGCACATACAATGATTATGCACAGTGAAGGTTTTAAAAATCACTAAATTAAATTAAGCAATCAAAAGAGGACAAATGAGTAACTGTAGTGCAGTGTTGATCCAGCAGAGAGTTGTCATACAGCAATGCTACAGTATGTGCATTCTTTGATTGATTCCTCATGAGTTGTTCTGAGTAAATGTTCTAGGCTAGATCTCACACAATCATCTGCAGGATGAGCCAGTAGCAATCTGTTTTCCTCACACCTTGTCTATATCTGGAAATACCTAGAGTAGGAAGATGCATCACCAACTGACACACAGTCTTCCAACACCTTTCTGTTCATAGCCCCTCCTCCAAGGATAGGTTGAGACTAAATGTCAGTTCAGAAATGTACTGTTGGCCATATCAGTCCTCCAGGTCCTCAACTACTATCTCTTACTCTACATATGAAATTTGGAAGCTTATATACAATTCCATGATGAGACATTTTACTTTATTCTGGGATTCACAGAATTAAATTTCCATTATTACTGCGTAATAGAGTTGTCTGTCAATGATTATGGAGCAATAATTCCCAAGACCTTCATGGATGTTGGTGGTGCTCAAGTTCATTATTGTTTAGTAAATAATAATAAAAGAAATGTCTGTATATATTCAGTGAAAGAGCAATTAAAGCATATGTTTGCCCACAGTTGGTAGAGTTCAGACAGCTGGGACTTGACATTACAGGAGGAAAAGTGTGTTTGAAAACAAAAACTATACCATATAATTGCCAGTTGATGGAAATGCTGTCTGTATTTAGGTGTAATGAGTAAATTCTCATTGATCCACTAATCCCAGGGTTGGGTTTTAGATCAAAACTTTTTCAGGGACTGTAGATATACACTACTTTTGACCAAATAAGAAATTATCAGGTATTGTAATAAAAGCTGAAAACACAAGACAGGGGAGGGTACGGACACTAATGGGAAAAATCTAAGAATGAATACCAAGGTCTTAAGGAATTACTGAATTATTTCAAAACCACTAATTTGTAAATTGTTTGGTAAATTTTGTTATCTTGATGTTTCTTGCAACACTAAATATTCTCTTTCCCTCTTAGGAGCAGAAACAGCTACTCCAAGAGGGGTTCCAAGAAGAGAGCAGAAAACTTCAAGAAGAGATGAAGAACATGGAGAAGAGATACAAAGAAAAAAGTATTATCTTCTACACTACAAATAGAATGGAAAAATACATAGAACAGGACTGTTAAGAGGACTTACCATGTAAAAGGAACTTCCTGTAAAGCCTGGGGACCTGGGTTCAATCATGAGAAGCTATGTAAAGTTGGAGAGAAGAGACTGCACATAGTTGTCCTCTGATCTCCACACATGGACAGTGGCACATGGGTGCCCCTGCTCCCTACAAGCCATACAGACGTAATAATAATAAATAAAAATTAAATATGTAGGACAAGAGTTTCTATTAGAACACTATCCAGTCCAAGAACAAGTTCAATAATGAATTTGGGGTATCTAACAACACCCACTCGCTTTACATTTGAATTCGTGACATTTATACCTTCACTAAGCCACAAGCTTTGGCTTTTATATCGTCACTGAGCCATAAATCAGCAAAATGAAATTACTTGTAAAACCATTTTTCCATCTTAAGTTTTTCATTTCATTTTTAATTATATTATATACATTAGCATAACCTTTACTATATCTGATATTTGAACTATACATCTTTTGTGGTGGAGAGCCCATAAATTATATAACTAAGGGGCATGATAAGAGAGAAAGTTGCCAGAAAATTCATGAGAATTTTCTTCTCCTCTGAGTAAATAATTTAGACTCTTCAACACTGTGCACATTCTCCCTTTTGTGCACTGAAGAGTGAACCAGTTCTTTAGATATTGTTGAGTATTCCTGCTGATAGACCATAGAACATATGTGATTATATATAAAGGGAAGCTCCGGGGCTGGAGAGATGGCTCAGTAGTCAAGAACACTGGTTGCTCTTCCGGAGGACTGGTTGAATTTCCAGCACCCACATGGAAGCTCATAATTATCTGTAACTCTAGTTCCAGGGGATCCAGTGTTCTCTTCTGGCCTCTACAGGAACAAGGAATGAACATGCACAGAAAAACATTCAGACAAAAACATCCATATGCAGAAAGCAAAATAATAATTCTTTTTAAATTAAAGGGAAGTTCTTTTTAGCCATCAGTCCCAGGTCACAATAGTTTCAGTGTGTAGCTGATGTACAATTAACTAGTGATAGAAAAGTATTGACCTTTAGACACACAATTCAGAGAGAGAGCTGTAGAAACACACACACACACACACACACACACACACACACACACACACACACAGACGACTGTATTCAACCATTGCTCTATAAGCCTATTAGTAACTAGTGGATATCCTCAGATATAGATCTCCTTGGAACAACAAAAGCAAGGATGGACCTTCACTCCCCAAACCATGTCTTGGTGAGATATGTCAGAGGCATCATGATTTCTCCATGCTGGTACCACAGAACTCCATGTATCCAAACTAGTACTACTAAACAAGTGTTGTTTAGCAAACTACCAAACAGGTGTTGGCAGAAGGAGACATCATACCAATCCTACATGTTTTTTTTTTTTTCCTTTTCTTCCACAGTGGATCATATGCAAGCTGAATCTTCAAAGACTACAGAGACTACAGTAAAAATAATGGAAGAAATGCAAAGGAAATGTGATCAGATGATGGAAAATAAAGACAAGAATCACCAGGAACACGTGCAACAGTTGATAGAAAAGATGGAGAGAGACAGAGCTCAGCAAGAGAAGATAATGACCTTTGTGCTGCAGGTATTCCTTTGTGCCATCACAACATTCCCACCCAATGGCAGGAATAAAAGACACTGATTAGAGGTTAGTGCAGTTAATCTAGGTGAAGGACCATTGTAGCTAGACACTCTACCACAGTTTCACATCATTTGTGTCTGTGGCATAGAAAATCTGCATTTGCTAATGGCCTCTTGCTGGTAGACTGTGCTTCCTGGAGTCTGCATAATTCTCACTCACTATATAGTAGCTAGTGGTCACCAAGCCCTGTACAAAAAGCCTCCAATGTATTATATATTGTACCCACATCAAATGATACAGAACTGGTTACCTTTTCTAAACAGAAAATTATGGTTGCATATGAGATAAGGAATTTCTGCATCATATATCATGGGAAAATACCTAGCATATGTTTTCTGCCTAGTGGAGTCAATAGTGATTTTGTCTTTGCTGAAACACATATGAAATGCTCTCTCACTGTTCTACCCTAACTGTTCTCTGGGCTTCCTCTAAGTCTGAGGATTCTGTACATTGGCCCAGAAGTGCACTCTGAGCAAATACAGTCCCAGTCTCCTCAATTTTATTTTCTTATTATTAATAATCCCATCAGAATTTCATGATCTAATTATACTTGTGCTTCTGAGCACCATGGAGAAATCCTCCCAAGTGACCATCATTTTGAAATGAATACCCACACTATAGAAGGGGTCAGTTGGAGGAGGAAAAGAGAGTGATAATTATACCCAGTTGTGTTGCCTATTGGATCAAGAATCCCAAAGTAGAACTCTACAGCAGCAATACATCAGGGACTCCATAGATGAGCCTCTTCTAAAGACTATGAAGAAGTTCTTGGGAAATAATTCCAAATACAAGAAGCTCAAGAGAAAGAAACGTGTTATAAGATAAGATAGGAGGCTAACTTCAAAGAGAGTTTCAAGTCTGTTTAAGATACTAATTCTAGAAATGAAAGAGAGAAACTTATTAGATAATAATGAAACAATTTCTGTGAGATCATTTTATTCTATGCCTCTTTAACTATCCTTTCCTCCTTAGGATCGAGAAAATTTCAAGGAAGAAATCCTTGAAGAGAGAAGAAAACATCAGAAGGAGATTCAGGAGATAGAGGCAAAAAACAGAGAAATAATCCTAAAATGTATTAGACTCTGCATTCGTACAATCAATATTTCCTTCCCAACACTGTCACCAGGGCTCAAGTGCAATGATCAACTCCCACACAGCAGTCAATAGCATTGAACATGAACTTTACATGCTTGCATTATCTGGTCATAAACATTGCAGAAATGAAGATGGTGTATAAAGGTTAAGAGCTGCTACTAAGGCGATTTCTTTGATGCTCATTACTAAAACTGTTGATATCCCTCTTGTTTTTCCCACTAATGCTATTAAGGATGGTTAAGTGCATACTATTTGTCAAGTTACTTACATTTCCTTTAGAGAAAATATAAATTTTATAATAAGATATATTTTAAATAGGGAGCTATTATGTAGTTTGTTTAAGGTTGATTTCTCTTTCCTCATCCACACAATGATTATAGATCTATGTTCTGATATAACGGCTTACTTACACTGTTGAATCTGGTTGAAATAACATGAACATAGAGAAAATTAGATGCAAAGTGAACCAAGGAACTTTAGGCCCAACTAAGTATCAATACTGGGGGTTCAGTGAATAATGTTTCAGCTCACATTGAAGGAAATGTTTCTTTTTGAATTTTAAACTTTATTTTACAGTAGTTGTGTAAAAGAATGGGTTTTATTAAATTGCCCTTTGAATGCTTAGTCATCTGACTCAGCCTAGGTTCAGAATGCAGAAGCTCCATGGTCAAGGGGAGGGTTGTCCCTGTGAAGAGTGAGTGTGTAGAGCTTCGAGATTCCTTGTAATGAAGCCCAAGGGTAACTACTGCCCTCTCCTTGGTCCTGGCTCAGTGACATCATGTTTTCATACTATAACAAGAAGAGCAAAGATGTGTCTTCATTCTCAAAAGTCATATCTGAGTTAAGAAAATGTATCAGAGGAACTGTGATCACTCCAGAATAAATTATGAACCTAAGAATTTCCGTCATGAAAAATCAATATAAATAAACATTGAGGGAGAGAGAAGCTACACACTGATCCTACATATTTTTTCTATTTTGTTTGTTTGTTTTAATCCTCAGTGGAATCTGCACAAGCTCAGTCCTCCGAGTCAATGAAAATGCTCCAGGAAATGTATGAGACTACTCTGAAGATTATGGAACAGAAAGAAAGAGCTTTTCTGGATTATTTGAAACAAATGGCTGAGCAGATGAAAGCAGATACATTGTATCAAATTGCAAAGCAAGAAAAGATCTTGGTTAACAAGCTTGAGGTAATTCATTGTGACATCTTAATTTTCTCATTCAATGTCTAGTGATAAAAGACACTGATTAATGGTTAGTACATGTGATTAGGTAAAGGACTTTTCTGTGTAGACACCTTCACCTTTGTATTTCTGACAAAGGCTCATTACATATAGAGTATGCTCCATGACTCCTGAATCATTGTGTCACTCAAAATATATAAGCCCATAACTGAAATCCTTACACTTAGGACTTTAACCACTTTAACCCCTGCTTCTTTAAGGACACAGGACTACTCTATTATCTTTTTATCTCATTGTTTGTTCTAGATAGGGTCTCTCTGTGTAGCTCAGGCTAGACTGGCATTTGAGATCTTTCTACTTCAGTACCCCAAATCCAACATTGCAGCCTTGTACCACTAACATGGGAATTGATGTCTTTTTTTTTTTCTACTGTGGAAATTGCCATTCCTGAAAGATAGAAAGTGTGCTGAGATACTATTCCTGGGTGGACATCTGGCATGTTTTTTCTTACCTAGTGCACTCCACAGTGGTTTTGTTTTTACCATCTCTATTGGCCTCTTTCCTGTAAGCATCCTAAAAAGCAATTTCACCTGCCTATGGCCACTTAGCAACACTGATTGTAGACACTTTCCTGTTCTCCTGGCCTTGAGTCTGAGTCACACTTTGGGCAAATGCACTCCCAGAACACTTCAGTACTTTATTCTTTGTAATGCCAACAAAATCTTACAGGTCTGTATAAAACTCCCCAATCGTGTCTTTCCTTAATCTGGAAACTATGCATCACTCTACTAAATGTATATTTATTATCCTATTTACATACATGTGATATTCATATCATATGGTTAAAGACTTTTGAAGAGATTTTTTTAAAGATAAAATTCTAAACATGGAGTAAGAGGCTGAATGCAGAGCAATACTACGTAGTACAAATTCTAATTGGTCTTAAGAATAAAAACATGGAGTCAGATATCTGGTTAAACACTGAAAGATCAGAGGAACAGAGCAGCCAGCCACTAGAAAGACTTCTTAACTCTAGGAACCCTTGATTGAAAAGAAGGAGCTCCTGTTCTATCTTGCCTTAAAACTTCCTTTCTCTACCCACCCATCTCACTTCCTGTTTCTTCCTCCCAAATGCTGGGATTAAAACAAGGATGAATTGTCTGCTACTCACATCACCAGGGAGGCTACCCGGAAAACAGGACCCGAAGAAAGACACAGGGATCGCCCAATGACAGAGAAATGGAATGAGATCTACATGAACAGCCTGGACATGAGTGGGGGTAATGAAAGGCGAGGGTCGAGGGAAAGAGAGCTTGGGGGAGAGGGAGATCCCAGCTGGATCAACAACAGAGAGGGAGAACAAGGAATAGGAGACCATGCTAAATGAAGACCACATGAGAACAGGAAGAAGCAAAGTGCTAGAGAGGCCCACAGAAATCCACAAAGATACCCCCACAACAGACTGCTGGCAATGGTTGAGATACAGCCTGAACTGACCTACTCTGGTGAAGGGATGGCCAAACACCCTAATTGTTGTGCTAGAAACCTCATCCAACTACTGAGGGATCTGGATGCAGAGATCCATGACTAGGCCCTGGGTGGATCTCTGGGAGTCCAATCAACGAGAATGAGGAGGGTTTATATGAGCGAGAATTGTTGAGACCAAGGTTGGATAAAGCACAGGGACAAATAGCCAAATGAATGGAAACACATGAACTATGAACTAATGGCTGAGGGGTCCACACTGGATCAGGCCCTCCGAATGGGTGAGACAGTTGATTGGCTTGATCTGTTTGGGAGGCATCCAGGCAGTGGGACTAGATCTTGTGCTCATTGCATGAGTTGGCTGTTTGAAACCTGGGGCCTATGCAGGATTGTTTGGCTTGGCCTGGGAGGAGGGGACTAGACCTACCTGGACTGAGTCTACCAGGTTGACCTCAGTCTGTGGGGAAGGCTTTGCCCTGGAGGAGATGGGAATGGGGGGGGGGGGCGTTGGGGGGAAGGTGAGGGGGACGGGAGGGGGGGAGAACAAGGGAATCCGTGACCGATATGTAGAACTGAATTGTATTGCAAAATAAATTAAAATAAATTAAAAAAAAAAGAAAAAAAAAAAAAAGAAACGAAAAAAAAAAAAAAAAAAAGCATATGAAGCCAAGTGCTGGGATTAAAGGTATATGACACCACTGCCTGCCCTCTAATGGCTGGGTCTGTATCCTGATATTCAGGCAAGGTTTATTTGTTAAAGCACAAACACAGTATCACCACAATACTATGTTAAGGAATGTAGACAACACATTTCAGATGCTAAAGTAGAAAAACTACTAAAGCTATGAAGAATCACACTGAAGAAATAAAAATATAGGCTGGAGAGATGGCTCAGAGCATAAAAGTGGTTGCTGTTCAAATGTAAGGACATGAATTTGAATCCCCAGAACCTGTGTGTAAGCAGGATGTAGTACCATGAATTCCAGTTACCAACATTTTACAGGGAGATAGAAAGCATAAACAGGAGAATCCTTGGAAACTCACAGGCCAGTTTGCTCAGAAAAACAGTGGAGGAATCTTGTCTCAAACCATGTGGAAAGTGAGAAACAACACGATGGCTATCCTCTCACTTCCACACATATTCTCTCTCTCTCTCTCTCTCTCTCTCTCTCTCTCTCTCTCTCTCTCTCTCTCTCTCTCTCTCTCCTCTCTCTTCCCCTACTCTCCATTTCCTTTTCCCTCTCCCTCTCTCATACACCCACACACATTCACACTCACGAGTGTGCACACACAACAGACACAACACTAAAAAACATATTTTAACATTTTTAAAGTGTACTTGTCTGACCATTATTGAAAAAAATAGTTATCATAGTTTTGGTTATTTACTATATAGTATCAGTCCAACTTAAGGGTTTCATTATAGCATTTCCATAATTGCATATAACCAGATTTGATGGCATTTTCTTTTTCTTTAATGACCCCTCCTCTTTTGTCTTACTATTTTTCCTTTAATTATGTGTCCTTCTCTCCCCTCTCTGGATTCCACATGAGACAAAGCATACTTCTTATTTTCAGCATGGCTTATGTCATTTCCATCCACTTGCCTGAAAATACTGTAATTTAATCTCATTTACAGCTGTAAAAGATACAGTTACATACACTGTAAATTATAAATGAGTTATAAAAATTTTTCTATAGAATGATAAAGACAATGTTGGCTCTTTGAGAATTAAACCAGTATATTTTCTCTATTAGAATTTTTGGAGTACAAGGAGTTCACCAGGAAAGGAATAGATGTACAAAGAATAAACTTCCCACTGTGGAGAGAATAATAAAAAAGAGAATGTCCAATTTGGTTGTGTAATTTAGCTTCTGGGGACAGTGAATGATAAGCATGAGGATACAGGTTTCTCTGTAGAAAGTTGACTTTGGTTCTTCTGGATGTGTACCCAGAAATGACATGGCTACATCTGATGGAAGGTCTCTCTTAAGTTTTTGGAGGAACTTGAAGACTGACTTCTGTAGTAGTCATAATAATTTAATTTACATTCCAAGCAGCAGGGTATATGGACTACTGTGCCCTGAATCCTCATTGCTGTTCCTTGCTCCTTGGATGCCAGATTTCTTACTGGGAAAATGATACTCTGTGCAGATTCCAGTTTCCAATTTCTCTTTTCAGGAACAAGGAGAAATTTTTAATGAAAAACTTAAGAATCAGAACAAAAAGCATGAGGAAGAAATAAAGAAAATGAAATCTTTTTGTTCCATGATGTGAAAAGTCTAAGCACACCGGCTTCCTCCCCTGCTCTCTCCTTTCAGGACAGAATCTTACTGATAAGCTTCAAATCATCTCACATCAGAACTAAATGTAATCCACAATAATAAAGATGGCAAACCTAAGAGCATATGGTCTTTGTACAATGGAGTATAACTCTAGGGTGTTACTGTGCCATTTCCATAGATCCATAGGAAGTGCTTTGATATTAAAACAGTGAGGGTACATATACCATGCTTATTAATAGTATTAATTATCAATATAATGCTTGAAAGAATCTTCATAGAAATCATGTAACTCTACTCTGAGTGGATATTTAGTTGTGTGGCAGAGATGCACTTAAAATGTCCCCCCCACATGCTCATGTATTTGAATACTGTGTCCTCAGCTGCTGATGCTGTTATGAGAGGTTGTGGAACATTGGGAGATGGAGCCTAGTCTAGGAAATAGATCTGGGAGGGAAAGAGGTTGCAGACTTGTGCCCAGCCTGCCCCTTTCATATCCTCTACTTCCTTGGCAACTGAAATTTGAGCCAGCATCTGCTACAAGCTCTCTCAGCACCTCCTGCTGCCAGCCTTCCCTTGCTGTGGGATGTTCTGTATGTCAAATGTGTTGCTGATTGGTCAATAAATAAATCACTGATTGGTCAGTGGCCAGGCAGGAAGTATAGGCGGGACAAGGAGGAGAAAAAACAGGGAAGTGGAAGGCTGAGTGGGGGAGACACTGCCAGCCGCCATGATGAGAACAGCATGTGAAGATGCCGGTAAGCCACGAGCCATGTAGCAAGGTATAGATTTATAGAAATGGATTAATTTAAGCTGCAAGAACAGTTAGCAAGAAGCCTACCACGGCCATACAGTTTGTAAGCAATATAAGTCTCTGTGTTTACTTGGTCGGGTCTGACGGCTGTGTGACTGGCAGGTGAGAGAGATTTGTCCTGACTGTGGGTCAGGCAGGAAAACTCTAGCTACATTCCCTCCTATGATGGACTGTATGTCCTCAGACCATGACCCCAAGTCAACCTTTCTGTAAGTTACTTCTAGTCAGATACGTTGTCATCACAATGAGAAATGTAATTAACACAGAAAATTGGTAGCTAGAATAGTGTCCTTGCATGGTTTCCTGAAGCCTAACCTGGTTTGTGGGACCAAAGTGTAAAAGCTTCAAGTTGCAGGCTAATGAAGCCCTGGGACACCAGAAGCAGAGCACTATTTGAGCTGTTATGAAGGGAGTGGGGAAGACCAGAATTAAATAGAAATGTAGAAGTAGAGACTGCTTGGGTTGCAGGGAGCTATGGTGAATCAGGCAGAGGTAGAGGCTGAAGCTGCTGAGACCAGTGTATGAAGCAGAGGAGCCCAACTGTCCTGGTTAGGTGACCCTTGGGTCAAGGTAGGAGAGCAAGCTTCCACAGCTTTCCCATAGGCTCAGCCAAGAGTGTGCCTCACAGCACATGGTGTGCCCTACCACCTTCAGCCTCCATTGTCTCCACTAGGAGAGTAAAGAGAGGCTACTTCCGGGACAGAAGCACCGTGTCCCACGGGGTCTTCATCAGCACCAGGCTACAGCCACTCTCACCGTGTGTTCTAGTTTCACTTCTGTCCCAAGGAAGGTATCTGGGAAATAAGATGAAAACTGTAATTCCATGAGCCTCTAAGACCACAGTGTACACTACTGCACACCTGCCAAATGAGAAAAGCAGACAATAAAGTTTAGTGTGATTATCTGGGAAGAATACAAATGTGTTCAAATATAGAACTGTACAGTAGTGTTTGCTGATGTTGTTACACACATCCCTGTAGATGTATCCAACCTTCCCATCAAACAATAAACACAGAACCAATGCAAAGAAGAAAGCCAAGAGGTCAGAGCCAAGAGCCAAAACCTTACCCTTCCTCCTGCAGTGGTCCTACCTCTCCGAACCAGAGCTACCCCTGTGTTAAAGTCTTTATATAGAGTTCCTGTCCTGCCTTCTCATTGGTTGTAAACTCAACCACATGACCGCCTCCTCACAGCCTGTCTGTATAGGCCTCCAGGTTTTCCATGATTGGTATTAAGATTAAAGGCATGTGTATCCAATAATGGCTGTATCCCTGAACACACAGAGACTTACCCAGCTCTGCCTACTAAGTGCTGGAATTACAAGCGTACACTACCACTGCCCTGCTTTCCTATGGCTTGCTAATAGCTCTGACCCCCGGGCAACTTTATTTATTAACATACAAATAACATTTTAATACAAATAAAATATCACCATATTTCCCCTTTTCTATTTTAATAAAAAGGAAAAAAAGAAAAAGCTTATAACTAATATAAGAAAAACTATATACAAAAGGACAATAACTATATACAATATATACAAGTAATAAATACCTAAACAATGTCTAGTCCATTTGTATTTGACAAATTCAGAGAAAATAATTTCATTATCTATCCTATTTTGGTAAGTCCAAAATGTATCCTAATTAATCTTCAACTATAACTAACTAACCTTCAACTATAACTAACTAATCTTCAACTCCCTCAGAGACCCAAGAAGGAAATAATATTAGCTAACAAAAATAAAAACAGGAAGTGCACATAAGCAACCTCCAAAAAATTTGTGAGTTGACAGAAACAGACAGCTGTCTGGACAGTCACCTGAGGTTTCTCCGAAGTGCTGGGGCATCATCTTCAGCCTATAGGCTTAGCATATCTGACAGACTCATTTGTGAAGTAGGATGTACACAAGGTCAACAGTTCAACCTCACATTGAGTGAGAGTAGTCCATGTACCAGTACCAGAAACACCTGAATTCCACTAGTGTCATGTCATGATTCAGGATTTTAAATTCTGGAAATTGTTGATGGTTTTTTAATTCAGCTGTCCATTCTTCTTGGCTGTGTATATATGGCTTCATCTCAGCATCCCATTCTTCTCCATATCCCTCCATCAAATGCCAGTCTACTATTGAGAGGCGTGAGCTTAGTTACTCTTCAAGAATAACTGTTTCAGCTACTGTTCCATTGCACATCAGAGGCCATCGGCCCACTGCCTGTTCAGCTGCCTTCGAAGAAAAGGGCACTGTACCTTTTTCGAATTGCGAAGGCCACTTCAGGGATGGTGCCATTTTGTCCTGGCCTCTGAAGATGCCTTTTGATAAAGCCATAACCACACTTGTTTTGGCAAGAATCAGTAATCCTTTGTTTTATGTCCTGTTTGTCCATTTTGTCCTGTTGATTCGAGGATACTTTGTTGTCCAGTGGCTAACTTTTGCCACAATGAAAGTTAACTCCATATGCAGTTTCTTCAATGCCCATATTTTCTCTGAAGTAGATTGGTACTGCCAGGAGCCGACATGTCTCATAGTCATAACAAAAAAGAAAAATTTTCTAAGTTATTAAAACATTTTAAATGCCATATTCTGTAGATCTCTGAAGGGTTTGAAGATAACCTGTCTATCTAAAATATATCTACTCAATCTTGAAAACATACCTAATATAACTACAAGTTCTATTATAATATCTAACTACTAACTTTCATTTCTTTATATCCTAATAGTTGGTAATAACATTCAAGGATCAGAAAATTGCATTACATTGTTAGATGAATGGTACAATTAGAAAAATATATATAACATTTTCTAACAATATCAATTTCAATATATATAATTCGTATACAATATAAAACAATCCAATCCAATGTAAAGTATTTACATTTTTCTTTTCTTTCTTTCTTTTTTTTTTTAATAAGAACCTTAAATCTAATCTCCTTTGCTTAGCCTTTTTCCTAACCCTTGACAACAACTTGTAACCAACCCCCCTAATCAATGAAAATTATCCCAGACCCAAAAACCATTAAAAGACCAAAAAAAACCAACCGCCCCACACCACCTCTTTGGGAATGTGGGCGTCGTATTCTTGAAATTGCTTCCTGCTGGGTATGGGCGAAGGTATCTTTATCCTGAAAGAAAAATTTTAGGTTAATTGTCAAATTCTAGGAAAGGTAAATATATCCTTCGTTATCCAGTCTGTGTATAATGCCAAAATTCAGGGTTTATCTCAAATCCTTATTCAAGTAGTCTTTGAGACTGGATCATCTCAGCTAGCTCTTCTCAAAATTGCTCTGAGCACTTTGTAGTTCAAAGCTGATCTGTAGATGATGTTTGTCAGCTTAGTGATGTTATTATTGTCCACGTGGAATTGTTGTTGTTGTGGGGCCCCATCTTCTTCCTGGAGACTTCAGTTGATGTTAGGCCTAACCGTGATTTCCTGCAAAAAACTGATAAGAGACTCGAACACAAAGACTATATATGCGACTTTTTAGAATTAGTTAGTACTCTATATGACCATTTATATCTTAACAAAGTTTAAAATGTATATATATCTATATATATTGATCTTGTAAACTTTGATATAAAATTCATACTTTAAGAAAAGTTTAAAGAATCAGAATAGAATCAAAGAGTTGAGATTCGTAATAGAATAGTCCCTTAATTAATTTGACTTTTCTCCTGTCCCATAGCAGAAGATGGCTCTTTTCCTCTGGCATGATACAGGGAGTTTGCATTTTCCTTTTAACAACATGCTTGAGTTTAAAGAAGGAGAGAGCCATTCTCCAACTCCAAAGTCAGCTTTAAATTTTAATTGAACTGGGACTATTAGAAGTTAAATAGTGTTAAATCTTTAAAGAAAAGCAGAAACAAACATTTAGGAAGACATAAAATTTTTTTTTAGATAACATACCCATACGCCATTTCACTCTGTTTCTTAGGATAGATGATTTGTTCCTTTTCTTCAGTTGTCTCATTTGTCCAGTGTTCTTCAAATTCCTTAACCTTCATTCTCCTAAAAGACAAAAACAAAAACCTTTCCCCAAGGTTTTTTGGGGATGTTCCTTTTTGACAAGTTATCTGATTAAATGAAAAGGCATGTGTTACTGGTGTAAGTTAGTTTAAATTGGATGTTTACGATAGTTAATGAACTATCACCTCCTCTAATTAAGAGGTCTCTCTTGTTCAAATCGAACCTTTATCAATTTTGATGGTACCCACAGCTTATCTTCTCCTGTAGAAATAAAAGCAAAACCTCGTCCCCAACGTAACACATACCCTGGTTTCCATTCTGAGGTCAGCACATCCTTAAAGTATATAGGTTGATTTAATTCTGTAGTTTTTTCTATTATCCAATGTCTCTCTGCAGCTGTTGTTCCTTTCTCATTGGCATTGAGAAAATTCAAAGTTAATAGAGCATTATGTAGTCTATTTCTGGGGGTTTTTTGTTACTCCTTTTTGTTTATTTAGCATATCCTTTAGAGTTCTGTTTGATCTTTCTATAACTGCTTGACCTGTAGGATTATGTGGTATACCTGTAACATGGTTTATATTATAATAAGCAAAAAACTGTTTCATTTTAACAGAGACATATGATGGAGCATTATCAGTTTTGATTTGTGCAGGTATACCCATAATGGCCATAACTTCTAGCAAATGAGTGATTACAGAATCAGCTTTTTCAGAACTCAAAGCAGTTGCCCATTGAAATCCTGAATAAGTATCAATAGTGTGGTGTACATATTTCAGTTTTCCAAATTCTGCAAAGTGAAACACGTCCATCTGCCAGATTTCATTCCTCTGAGTACCCTTTGGGTTACATCCTGCTGGTAATGGTGTTTGATTGTAGAAGGAACAAGTAGGACATTTCTTTACTATTTCTTTGGCTTGTTGCCAGGTTATGGAAAAATCCTTTTTTAAACCTTTACTATTTACATGATGTTTTTTATGAAATTCTGAGGCCTCCAGCACATTTCCTATCAATAATTTATCAATCTCATCATTGCCTTGTGCTAGAGGGCCTGGCAGACCAGTATGGGATCGGATGTGAGTTATATATAAAGGATGACTCCGTTTTCTGATTGTATCTTGTAATTGAATAAATAATGAAATTAATTCTGAAGCATCGTGGATAAATTCTGCAGTCTCAATATGTAATACTACTCTTTCAGCATACTGAGAGTCAGTTACTATATTGAGAGGTTCTGAAAAATCCATTAATACCAACAGAATAGCATACAATTCTGATTTTTGAACTGAATTATAAGGACTTTGAACCACTTTACTTAAATTTTCTGATTTGTCACCTGCCTTTCCTTGTTTGTTGGCATCTGTATAAAATGTACGAACTCCAGATATGGGTTTTTTCCTCACAATTTGAGGCAAGATCCAATCAGCTCTCTTTATAAGATCAATTCTATTGCTTTTGGGATATTTGCTGTTAATTTCTCCCAAAAAATTACTACAAGCTTTTTGCCAAGCTTCATTTTCTATCCATAATTTTTCAATGTCCTCCTTAGTTAAAGGTACGACAATTTCTGCTGGGTCTATTCCTGCTAATTGACAAAGTCTCAATTTTCCTTTCCAAATCAAGTCAGAGATTTTTTCCACATAAGTTTTTAATTTTTTATTTGGTTTATTTGGTAAAAATATCCATTCCAATATAATATCTTCCCTTTGCATTAATATTCCTGTTGGGGAATGCCTAGAAGGTAAAATAACCAAAATGCAATCCAGCTTTGGATCAATACGATCTACGTGCCCTTCATGTACTTTCTTTTCTACCAAGGCCAATTCTTTCTCAGCTTCAGGTGATAATTCTCTTGGACTATTTAAGTCCTTATCACCTTCTAAGGTTTTAAACAAATTATTCAGTTCATCATTTTTTACCCCAACAATAGTTCTTAGATGAGAAATGTCTCCAAATAATCTTTGAAAGTCATTAAGAGTCTGTAGTCGATCTCTCCTAATTTGCACTTTTTGAGGTCTAATTTTTTGAAGTTCTATTTTATATCCTAAATAATTAATAGAATCTCCTCTTTGTACCTTTTCTAAAGCAATTTGTAATCCCCAGCAAGGCAAAATTTTCTTTACTTTTTCAAACATTCTTTCTAAAGTATCTGCATTTGAATCAGCTAATAAAATGTCATCCATATAATGATAAATTATAGATTTAGGAAATTTTTTACGTACCACTTCTAATGGCTGTTTTACAAAATATTGGCACAAAGTTGGGCTATTCAACATTCCCTGTGGGAGAACCCTCCATTGAAATCTTTTAACCGGTTGAGAATTATTATAAGTAGGCACTGTGAAAGCAAATCTTTCTCTGTCTTTTTCTTGTAAGGGTATTGAAAAGAAACAGTCTTTTAAATCAATAACTATGAGAGGCCAGCCTTTTGGTAACAGAGTAGGTAAAGGAATTCCAGATTGTAAAGAGCCCATTGGCTGAATTACTTTGTTAATTGCTCTAAGGTCTGTTACCATTCTCCATTTACCAGATTTTTTTTTTATAACAAATACAGGAGAATTCCAAGGGCTGGTTGATTCTTCAATATGATGAGCATTTAACTGTTCTTCCACCAGCTCTTGTAAAGCCTGGAGTTTCTCTGTTGTTAAAGGCCATTGCTGAACCCATACAGGCTTGTCTGTTGACCATTTTAAAGGTAGAGCTGTTAATGTTTTTGGAAGATTATCAGTTGTTGTGCCCTGTTCTTGTATGACATGGATGGCTGGTGAGCACTCATTAGAATAATATCTTTTAATATTTCTCTCAGAAACATGTACTAATTTATGATTTGTTTCTGAGATTGGAGGGATATTAATCTGAGTATTCCACTGTTGTAACAAGTCTCGACCCCACAGGTTCATAGCTATGTTAGCCATATATACTACAGGGATGTATGGTGATATTTTATTTGTATTAAAATGTTATTTGTATGTTAATAAATAAAGTTGCCCGGCTAGCTCAGTCGGTAGAGCATGAGACTCTTAATCTCAGGGTCGTGGGTTCGAGCCCCACGTTGGGCGCCAAATGTAGATGTATCCAACCTTCCCATCAAACAATAAACACAGAACCAATGCAAAGAAGAAAGCCAAGAGGTCAGAGCCAAGAGCCAAAACCTTACCCTTCCTCCTGCAGTGGTCCTACCTCTCCGAACCAGAGCTACCCCTGTGTTAAAGTCTTTATATAGAGTTCCTGTCCTGCCTTCTCATTGGTTGTAAACTCAACCACATGACCGCCTCCTCACAGCCTGTCTGTATAGGCCTCCAGGTTTTCCATGATTGGTATTAAGATTAAAGGCATGTGTATCCAATAATGGCTGTATCCCTGAACACACAGAGACTTACCCAGCTCTGCCTACTAAGTGCTGGAATTACAAGCGTACACTACCACTGCCCTGCTTTCCTATGGCTTGCTAATAGCTCTGACCCCCAGGCAACTTTATTTATTAACATACAAATAACATTTTAATACAAATAAAATATCACCATACATCCCTGTAGTAGACAGTGCTCATGGACACACTAAAAAAAGTATACACAGTGAAATAAAGGTTTATGCAAGAATTTGTAGCAACCCTCTTTTAAAATTTTAGACAGGGTTTCACTAGGTAACCCTGTCTGACTAGGAATTACTATATAGAATAGTCTGCCTTCCGATTCAGAGATCCTCTTGCTCTGCCTCGCAAGTGCTTGGATTAAAGATGTGTGCCACTATACCCAGTCAACAGATCTTTTCATAATAGCTAAAAACGAAACAGAAGCCAGGTACAATGACCCATGTGAGTAGTTCTAATTGTCCACGTGAGTGGAGGGGACAGAGCTAGAGGCAGAGAGAGAGAGACAGAGAAGGAAGCAAAGAAATGTATTCAAAAGAAGCACATAGTTCAGTGTCAATTTTGAGGAATATTTTGACATTTAATATCATCACATTTTTAATGCTCAATAAAAACCTAACAGTGTGTGTGGACCTCTAGGTACATTTTCTCTATTTGGTATCATAAACATTATGAATACAGTGTTGATGTGCCCACCAGGAAGAAAATGAGGCACAGGGACCCCAAAGCTGGTAAGTGCACATGGTTTACATGTTTGCTGTGCCAGACCTCCCTCTAGTGCTGACTGTTCTTGCCCCACATCAGAACTTGGAGGAGTCCCAGGTAGCATGGGTGGGTGAGATGTCTGTCTTGCTCCTCATGTGGGGTCCAGATCTTTTATCTTGTTTCTTCAGTCCCTCAGTCTCACCCCTAGAAATGCACAGGAGAACTAACAAGACAGAGATGTGTCTATGGAACACAAGTCTTCAGGCTATGCTAGGCAGGACTCTGTCCTCCAGGCTTCCCCTGGTCTCCCAATCCCTTTGTTCAGTGAGGAATTCAACAGCTGACTTTCCCTTCCTAAACACTGCAGCAGTCAGCAGCCTTTGATCTTCCTGATTCTTAGCCTCTCTCTGTTTGGAAAGGGCTCTGAGAAGACACCCTAAGATCATGTATAGGAGCTGGTGTGGGGGCACATACTTCTAGCTGCTGTGCTTGAGGTGCTAAGGCAGAGGTCTATCAGTTTGAGGCTAGCCTGGGCTAAAATTGAGAATCTATCTGAAAAAAATATGTGAGTGATACCAGAGTTTACTAAAATAAAAACAAACATATACCAGGAAATAACTACAAGTAAAAAGACCTGAAAAAACATGTTTTAAAGATCTGAATCAATTTAATAAAAAATAGCAAAAAAAAAAAAAAATCCTCCTTGTTAAGTTTCCAATGTTCTCCTTGGTGATCTTGGGCTATTTAGTTATGTGGTGTCTAGTTCTCTTGTTTTCCTCTGATCTTCCACCCTCTGAAGAGTCCATTTAATCCACTGCAATGAACCTGTTAGGTCAGGGACTGTGTCAAATGAGTCTTCATGCTCCTCTGTACATTTCCCACAGTGCTATGTACACAGTACTTGTGCTCAGTAGACACCAACATGCATTGTGATAATTGTTTTCCTAACTTGAAGGTCCTGCCTCTGTTCTACTGAGAACTCTGTGATCCCTGTTGCTCTTCAGTGGAGCTTGCTACAGAGTTCATTTTGTAATCTGCAGCTTAGCATAAAAGCATTCTATACCTGATATTCATACTCTCAGGATTTGGAAAAAAACTTGAAGCATTTCCATGTAAAACAAACTGCCGAAACCAGACTCCAATCCATTCAAGAAGTCATGTGGTTTCTAGACACTCAGGGTGTTTCTGAGAAGCTGAGCCTGTCTGCTTTCACTTTCAGTCTGGTGCCCATAGTGACAAAATGTCCTGGTTGTCCTGAATTGACATCAGAAATGTGTCCTAACAAATAGAAGCAGAGGAAAGCCCAGGGCTTTCCTCCATACTTTACTGGGGGCTATGTAGATTTCAAATTCAGGGAGAGTGAATGGACAGGCATTTATAGCTAGAAAATTTCCAATGGCATTTGTAAAACATAGAATCAAGAAACCTGCTTTGAGTTTCTGTTAACACTGGCCAATTTATTGTTTTCTGAACTCCCAGATAGAGCAGCTGTCTGAACACTATGAGCTGATAAACTACTAAGAATACATTAGAGGATGGAGGGATGGCTTGGTGTCTAAGGGGAGGGCTTTCTGCTCTTTCAAAGGACAGAGTTCATATCTCAGCAACCATGCAGAGCAACTCACAATTGTTTGTAACTCTAGCTCCAGGGAAACCTCATGACCTCTTTCGACTTCTGCAGGAACTTACATATATGAAGTAGACAGACACATACACTTGAATAAATAAAATAAAATCTTAAAAGTCCACAAAGTACCTTCAAGCTGTTTTTGTTGTTCTACAAAATGCAGAAAATTAACTCATGTAGAAGGAAAACTAAAAACACCTAAAAAGATTAAGTGCGTTCATCACATAACAGACAATAATCACCTATAGCATAAAACTTCACTGGGTTTTGAAGTTACTGTCTTGAAAGGGTGGTTCCTGAGGACACCTCACAGGATTACAATCAAGAAAGTGAACCTCCAGCCCACAGGCTATAGGAAGTTGGGAAATCTTCGTTGTAAACTTAGGCTATGTCTGAGGAAAGGAGTGATGATCACCTATCTATCTAAAATATATCTCTATATGACCTTGAAAACACACCTAACATGACTATAAGTTTGATTGCTATAGATAATATTTCTTTATTATCCTAAATAGCTTTGAAGGACTAAAACTTTACATTATTATTTTAAATGAGCTGCTCAGGTACAATACCTTAAACAAGAATACAAACACATATACATTATAACAAAAATAACCTTAAATTTGTATCAATATACAAAAATCCATACCAATCTAAAATATTTAAGACTAGATGTTGCTTTTTTAGTTTAACAGTATATTCAATAATCTACCCTTTTATCTTACCATTCCTATATCCCCCTTTTTTCTTTTCAGAATGAGATCCCTGAATCTAATCTCCTTTGTTTAGTTTCTTCACTGATTATGACGCATACCGCCACCCATTCACCATGTCTGAGTGAGGGGCTGTGGATTAAAAAATAGAGACAAGAGACAGCAAGTCATTTGCCACAGCAGAATGCCAAATGCCGTTTATTGAAAGAAGAAGGAAACCTTAAATACAGGCTTACAGAACAATGGAGGAACCCCAGAGGGCAGAAGTTCGCTACCCAATGTCCTACATTCTTGCATCTAAGCTGTTTACACCAAAGATCTTGCATCTAAGCTGATACACGGACAAAGAACCTCCGGTGAGCATTCAGTAAGATGGAAATTGGCAGGGAATCAGCATAGGGAGGACATCTGGTCAAGGTCGGCAAGCAGGCAACAGTTTACTCGATATGGGAAGGCCAGGGCCCACAGATACATATCCATAATCCACCAGAAAAAAAAAAAACACACATCCCACCTCTTCGGAATATGGTTGTTACGTGTTTTAGACTGCTTCCTGTTGTCTAGGGGGCAAAGGCATCTTTAGTGGACCCTGAGAAAATTGAGAGAATGGTCAAGTCCTGGGAGAGCTAGTTGTATCATTTGTGTTCCAGCCTCTGTGCAATGGGAAAGTGTGTTTGGCTGGAGTAGTCTGTGACCACCTAGCTGGAGCATCTCATCCATCAGTCTTGAAGCTGTTCTGTGAAGAACTCTGAAGAAACTGCACCAAAGGCACTCTGAGAGGCTGGATCACCTGGGCCACCCACTTCCATTGGTGTCTGGTCCCCTTGCTCTGAAAACACATAAACTTTCAAAGGTAACATACAGATCTGCATTAGTATAAGTATGAAATGTGCAGTGTGCACAAATCAGTTAAAGATGACTTTTTTGTTGTTTTATGTTTGAGCAGGTAAAAGGCATCTGTAAACTTTGTAAGTTTGTTTGGATTATATAATCCAACTGTAATATAAATCTCTATCCATGCATTATGAAATGATGTAGCCAACAAGATTTATCATGTCTCATCTCAGCTCTGAGTTATTCCCATGTCAAGGGATCAGCTTACATATCACCTCTTCTGTAGTCTTTCTTGGCTTCTTCCCCGAGTCTGTGGCCAGGATACTCAGGAGGTCTCCTCTGGTCAAACCTGATCTCTACTAACCTGGTAAGAATACACAGCCTTTCCTTTCCCGTGGAAACAAAAACATAACCTCTTCCCCAAGAAAACACTTTGTCCAACTTCTGTTTTGAAGTTAAGACATTTTTAAAATATATAGGTTGGTTTAATTTAGCAGTCTTCATAATTCAACATCTCTGAGCAGCCATTATTTTTTGTACATTAGCATTTAAAAAATTTAAAGTTAACAAGACACAATATAGGATCCAGACACCCTGTATATTTTCCATCCTGACATGGCTTATTTTTTTTATTACTTTTCTTTCTCTTTAAAGACTATTATTTTTAAACTATTTTGATGACTGTCTATACCACTTTTATTTCTCAATCCTAAGCATATTGTTAAATTCACTGTAACATATTTAGACTTTTCCCATCTTTGCCTGTTCTCTGCATATCTGAAACCTTTTCTGTCTACATGAGCAAACCTGAGACCCACCACACGGCTTAGCTCATGGCACACTGTTGGCTCAAGCAGGCAGGCAACTGTTGGGAGACGTGTCTCTATGCCATGGCCAGCATGAGAGACACAAGACTAGAAAGCCATGTTTGGCTCAGGTTTTGAGTGTTTAGAATCTTTGAAAAAAAAAAAAACTTTCTCAGGATTTATGTGGATTTACAATGAGAACAGGTGAAGCAGTTGTATCACCAAAAAGCCCATCCTGGCATAAGTGATGGCCATGGCTAGGGAGCACAGATTTAGGTCCCCCAAATTCCATGTTCCAATGTGGCAACAATTGCATGAAATTTTTACAGTGACAGAACACTGAACTTCACAAATCAGGACACTCTTAAAATACATTGTCTAAAACCTTAGGTGAACAGGTTACAGCAAGGTAGGGAATCTCTGCTATAGACCTCACATGCTATCAGAGGACATTCTTAGATTTTGGGTTGGTGGAAGTCAGAGGGTCTGTTCATATATTCCAAAAAGACTTACTTAATTGTCACAAGGATGTTAGGTCACACATAGAGTCACATTAGAGATGGTGGCACTGAAAACCAGAGGAGCAGGAGTTTGAGGCCAGCTTGAACATCTGGAGAGAGAGAGAGAGAGATTATGAGGGCATGGGAAGGGCAAAGAGTTCCTCACCCCAGAGTAACACCTCTCCTCAGCTGAGAAACTGGAATTCCAGCCCAGTTATCCTGTGCTGTAAGGGCTGATGGAGTTGTGTATCCTGATATTACATGTGGCCCAGGCTTAAGGCCAAAGTGTATATGACCTTGGTCAGGGTCTCACTCCTTTCCTCAGATATAGCCTCAGTTTACAGTGAAGATTTTTCACCTTCCTACAGCCCTGTGGGCGGGATGCTCACTTTCTTGATTGTAATCCTGTGAGGTGTCCTCAGGAACCACATTTTAAAGGTAGTAACTCCAAAACCCAGCAGAGTCTGTATGAGATTATTGTCTGTTATGTGATAAATGCACTTAATCTTTTTAGGTGTTGTTAGTTTTCTTCTTTATGTGTTATCATCTGCACTATGTAGAACAACAAATACAGCTTGAAGGCAATTTGTGGGTTCTTGAAAGATTTTATTGTATTTGCTCATGTGCTTGTGTCTGTTGACCACCTGTATTCAGGTGTCTACAGAAGTCAGAAGTGACCATGGGATCCCTGGAGCTGGAGTCACAAACATACTGATTTGAATGGTTCCTGTGATACAAATTCTGTCCTTTGTAAGAACAGAAAGCCCTGTCCTTAGCTGCCAAGCTATCCCTCCAGCCTCTAATATATTCCCAATCGTTTATCAAGCCATGATGTCCAGACAGCTGGTTGAAATTGGATTTCAGCAAACAGAAAGTTGGCCAGTGTTAACAGAAGTTCAAGTTTGGTTTCTATGTGACTCTAGGTTTCACCAATTATGACTGGAAATTTTCTGTGCATTCATGCCTGTCTGCTAACCTCCCTGAATCGGAGGTCTACATAGTCACCCAATAAAGGATGAAAGAAAGCCTCAGGGTTCCTCTGCTTCTCTTTGTGAGGAAAATCTTCTGATGTCAATTCAGGACAACCTAGACATTTTTTTTCATTCAGGCAGACAGGCTCAGTGTCTTAGAAACAGCATGGATATCAAGAAGTCCGATGTGTCCTTGAAAAGATTGGAGTCTGGTTTGTGCAGTTTGTTGTACATCAGGCTGCTGGAAGTTATTTCCAAGTCCCAAGATTTTGAATATCAGGTGTGGATGCTTTCACGCTAAACTGAAGTTTACAAAAAGAACTCTCACACAGCAATGGGGAACACAGGGTTCACACAGAGCAGAGGCAGGATCTTCAAGTTAGGAAAATAACTGTGTACACAGCACTGTGGGAGATGTCCAGGGGCAAGTGAAGACTCATTAGACCCAATCACTGCCCTAACAGGTTTACTGCGGTAGGTAAAATGGATTCTTCAGAGGGTGGGAGAGTAGAGAAAAGCAAGAACCCCTGAGGCTTCATAACTGAACAGCCCACAATCACCAAGGAGAGCACTGGAAACTTAACAACAAGGAACTTATTTTACTGGTTTATGTGTGAAATGGATTCAGATTATTATGGTGTCATAGTTTTCTTACTCATAGTTATTTCCTGATAAGTGTTTGCTTTTCTTTTAGTAAATCTTGTACCACATTATAAAAGTATATGGTTGGTAGGTGTGCATAAGTATCAGTCACCAACACGTTTAATTTTTTTTTTTTTTGAGATAGAGAATTACTGTGTAGTCTGGGCTAACCTCAAACTGGAGAGACCCCTGCCTCGGCATCTCAAGTCTTGTGACTTGGTGTACGTGCCACCATACCTAGCTTCTACCCAAGTCTTAGAGATCTTAGGGTGTCTTTAGAGAGCTCTGCTTTGACCCCCATGACTATCATAATTTGCTGAGTCAAAATTAGGATCATTTTGAGAGGATTCAGGAGAACTGGACTTATATTTAACAGAGTGGGTAACATGTTGATTTATAAATATGGATTTTAGGGATCTACTTTCATTTTTGAAGCCTGAATTGTTGTTCCACCCATTTTACATTTTAAATCACTCATGATTATTTGGTACATTTCTTCATTTTCATTCTAAAAGGTTTCAGTTTGGGATTCAGGGTAGGTACTGAGGCAAACTGTCTTTTGGAGTAAGATTTATTAGCAGTTACTAATGCCGTGGACAGACAGACATCAGCATGATGGTGGATCAGAGGAGAGTTTGGTCCCCAAACCCACTGATAAACAGACAGTATGATGAGGGTTCTGATGAGAGTTCAAGCCCATGAGACTGAGTGGGGTTCTCTGCTTGGAGGTCTGAGAGGAAGGGGACTTGTGATGTGTAGCTCATAACATTGACCTGCAGCCAGCCTGTCCCTGACTGCAGGGCAGCAAGAGGGAGTCCTGCACTGGGGAGGGTAGAGAATGCAAGACTCTTAGCAGGTGAGGAAGTGGGGGGAGGGGCACATACAGTTGAGGTGTGTCAAGTAGAGCAGTAGCCTATCATGTCCAGGAGTCTGGCAACATGAGGTCTGTGAGAACTGGGAAAATGAGAATTGAATGAGGATGGCTGTTCTCTTGGAATCAGGAAAACATGCACAGGTTCGCTACCATGGATGGTTCTAGAACTTCATATTGGGCTCCATGGTGAGGAAAAGAGAAAGAGGCTAAGAATCAGGATGATCAAAGGCTGATGACCTTAGTGTTAAGGGAAGGGAAAGTCAGCTGCTGAATTCCTCACTGACTAAAGGGATTGGGAGACCATGGGAAGCCTGGAGGACAGAGTCTTGCCTATTATAGACTGAAGACTTGTGTTCCTAAGACACCTTTATAACTTTTTTTTTGTGCATTCCTAGGGGTAAGACCAAGGGCCTGAAAAAATAAGATAAAAGATCTGAACACCAAAATGAAGAGCAAGACAGACATCTCACCCACCCATGCTGCCCAGGAATCCTCCAAGATTAGTCAGTCACCACTGGAGGGAAGTGCTGGCACAACAAGCATTTAACTCAGTGTGCCTTCACCAGCTTTGGTGTCCCTGTGCCTCATTTTTATTTTGATGGGTGGACACATCAAATCTACCTTTTATCTTATATCTATATCCTCTTTGTTTTTCCAAATAAGAACTCTAAATCTAATCTCCTTTGTTTAACCTTTTTTCTATTAACAATAACGACTTGTAACCAAACATCCTAAACAATGACAATTATCCATAACTCATTGAAAGAACAAAATCCACCCAACCCCACCTCTTGGGAATGTGGGCATTGTGTTCTTAAAATTACTTCCTGCTGTCTGGTGGCAAAGGCATCTTTAGGTGATCCTGAAAAGAAAAAATTTAGGTTAATTATCACGTCCTGCGAGAGGTAGCTGTATCATTTGTTGTTCAGTCTCTGCTAATGCAAAATTGCAGGGCTTGTCTCAAGTCCTTGCTCGAGTAATCTGTGAGGCTGGATCATCTCAGCTAGCCATCGCAAAATTGTCCTGAGCAGTTTGTAGTCCAAAGCTGATCTTTGGGTAGTGTTTGTCAGCTTAGTGGTATTATCATCATCCTGATGGAATCATCACTGTGGGGTCCCATCATCTTTTTGGAGACTTCAAAGTCTCTGTTAGACATGGTCATGGTTCCCTGCAGAAAACTGATAGAGACTCAAACCCCAAATCATTTACAGGCAGCTAGATGAAGCCTTTTTTTTTTCTAGAATTAGTTAGTACTCCATGTGCCCATTAACATTATGACAAAAGTTTAATATATATATATATCTTATAAATTTTGATATAAAATTCATACCTTAAGAAAATTTTAAAGAGTCCAAATAATACCAAAGAATTATGACATTAGTGGCAAGAGAATAGAGCCTTAATTTTGGTTTTTCTTCTGTCCCATATCAGGTTGCTCTTCTGACATGATACATAGATTTTGCATTTTTTTTTAACAAGAATGCTTGGGTTTAGAGAAGGAAAGAGCCACTCTCCAACTCTAAAGCCAGCTTTAATTAAACTGGGACTACATAAAGACAATTAGCATTATATGTCTGTAGAGAACAGCAGAAACACACATTTAGGAAGACTTATGAAATTTTATCCTGCTAGGTATGTGATATACCAATAGGTCAATTTACTCTTTTTCTTGGGACATTTTTTTCTGGATGTTTTGTCCTTTTTCTTCAGTTGTCTCATTTGTTCAGTGTTCTTCAGATTCCTTAGCCTTCACTCTCCTAAAAGACAAAAACAAAACCCTTCCCCAACCCTAATTTTGTGGAGTTTCCAAATCTAATCTTTATCAATTTTGATTTATGGTTTCTCCTTAAATTTTGTTTTATTTTCTATAGCTGTTCTATCATCCAGAGCAGTATGGTTTTTTATAGTAGAAGTTAGATTCTTTAATTGCTCTAGGAAGGGTTTTCTTCTATGATCTCAGGAAAGGACTGAACTGAATTTGTCATGGGGGCCTATGAGAGGCCCCTCAGGGAGTTTCCCAACAGCAAAGGCAAAGGATTACCTTGCCTGTCTCTTGCTGACCTACATTTGTTAAACCAATGTTTGCCTTTACCATACCTTCTGCATATTCCAGAAGGGAGGGGCATTCTGTTGGGATTATTCCAGCAAAAAAGGTTGTTTCTAGGAATACACTGCTTACAGTCCCTTTTTAGGTGACCTTGTTTACCACATTTGAAACATCTGACATTACTATTTTTCTTCAAACTTCTGGAAATCACCTCTCCTATCTAAGTATCATCATGGTCATGTGATTCAATATTAATTGTATCTTGGATCCATTCCTCCATTAAATGATCTTGCATTTAACAGCCTAATTACTCTTTTGCATTGTGCATTAGCATTTTCAAAAGCCAGAGATCCAATTATTATCTTTCTAGCTTCTGAATTTGGTTTTGTTCTATTTACTGTTGAAGACAGTCTTTGTAAGAAATCAGTGAAGGTTTCTTTTGGGTCCTGTGTAACTTTTGTAAATGACTCAATTTCCTTTCCTGCTTCTGCAATTCTGTCCCAAGCATTCAAGGCTGCCATTCAGCATAAAGTTAGAGTGTGGTCATCATATAAAAATTGTGTTTGTGTATCAGCATAATCACATCCTCTAAGAAGTTGATCTTGGGAAATTTCAGTACCTCTAGCCCTACATTGTTGTTCAATGGTCTTAGCCTCATCTTTCTACCAGGTCCTCCATTGTAACTGGGCACTAGCCTCTAAGACTGCTGTAACCAAATCTCTCTAGTCTTGAGGAATAATTCTATTACAAGTTGACGATGAGTTTAACATTTGCTTCATGAGTAGAGAATGCACACAATATAACACTATAGCTTCTTTGAATCTCCTCAAATCTAACATTTGCACAGAATTCCTGTCGCGTCTGCTGGTCTGCCTCGACCAGCAAGGAAGACACAACACTGAGCTCTTCTTCAAGCTGTTTTATTTCAGGTCCTCTCAAAATCTGTGTCCTTTGTTCTTCTCCCCTAGGGAGAGCCCGCCCAGCCTTATATAGGTCTCAGACCACCAGCCATCATGCGCCACATGGGATTCCTGGATAGGTGCACGTATGCCTTAGCAAGCCGAAATTTAAAGCCAAGCCAAATAAGGAGTTGTTTAACATAGAGAGCACTCGCCATCGGGAGGGCAGGGGGCGAAAGCCAGAGCCATCTCAAGAATGCAGCTTCACGCAGCTCTCTACAGTTCCCCCTTTTTGTTTTAGACAACAGGCAAGAGTAGAGGTTTGATCTCTGAGAAAACAAGAACCTGTACTAATGCTATCCAGGTGTCATCCATCTAGAGAGTACCAGACCAGTTCAGCATCCTTTTTTCAGAGGCGGGAGATAGATGCCAACCCGCATGCAATCAAACATGCTCTTCTTGAGGTCAGTGTTATTTTGACCTCAAGTGCAGTGCCATGCCTCGCAACCTGTGCTTCAAGACTGCAGCTTTACTAGCCAAGCCTGAGGGGACTGACCAGCCTCAATGGCGGTAAATGCTTGGATAATCATGGCTGCCTGACGGCGCTGTGCAAACCTCATCTTATGGAAACACCACAGGCAAACAAGGAAGGCAAGTATCACAAGAACCAACAAGGCACCTAGTCCCGCCCACTCCTTCAAAAAATTAAAGGACTGATGAATCCAAGTCAGAAGTTCCTCCGCTGTGGCCACATGGACCCGCGTGCTGTTGACCGCAACAATCTCGTTCCTCAAGGTCGCTGTTAAATTATCAAACTCAGCAGTCCAGGCTCCTGTAATCATAGTACTCAATTGTTTAGAAAGATTAGCTGCTCGAGTCCAATTCTCATAGGTAATAGAGGTAATGCACAACCCAGTCATGGGTGCTATGCAAGCAGAAGTAAGTACTCCCTCCATAATATCAATTTGTTCTTGTAATAGATCTACTCTCTGATTAAGTAATGTGATCCCATGATGTAGATGCACATTAATAGCATTTTGACTTTGTAGGGCTTTGGCAGTATTACTCGACAGTTTATTTAGTGCTTGTGCTGTCGGGACAGATGTGGCCATGGATGCAGCAGCCAACCCTGCAGCAGTAGCTGATAATGCAATGGCTGTTACTATTGCTGCTGTAATGCCAAAGTCTCTTTTTTGCCTACTTAAGACCACTGGTAATTGTGTATCATCGATACGGACGGGTACAGGAATATAGGTGGGTACACGCATCACAATAGCGGAATCATGCTCAGAGGCATTCCAGCATTGTGCAAGAAAACATTTCTGAGATGAACAATTCAACATTCCACCCGAATAATTAAACAGCAGGAACAAGAAAGGGGGCCACACACAAACCGGGGTAGGACTAAAACGAACTGACTTAGAATGGGTACAATTCAGGGTGACATCTGATTTAAACGTCATCCCCATATGTACTGAATAACTACAATTCTTAAAAGCACCCCCTTTTACAAACCCCAAAGCATTAAGCTGGGTACAGGCACTGCGGGAATTACACAATACCCATGAATCAAAGGGATTAGAAAATGCTGCCTGCAAAGGATTATTATAAGAAAAATTAAACCCACTAAAGGAATTATTATACGGACTTACTTTCAATGATAAAGAAAAGGTCCTATTAAGATTAACAAAATTGGGTTGTAGGGTGCTTTGGCATCCTGTCCATGCCGGAGGCCAGGTGACAGAGCTCATACATCTAGGTAATAGGGATGGTTGTCGAGGAGGACTAGCACCTCCTTTACTTATGGCTCTGGGTGTAACTCCTTGCAGAAGTATTGCAGTACCACGACCAACAGAGGTGGTGGACCTATTGACTAGATGATGAAAAACACCTAAAACATGATGATGCAACACCAAGCATGGATTTTCACTAATATTTTTTTGTGACATAGAAAAACATAAGGTATTATACAAAGAAACCCAAGTAAAATTATCTATGGCTTTTACATCATCAAATGGCAAAGAGGGCCATTCCAAGGTATCATTAGTAGTAAATATGAAAGGCAATATCCCTGAATCAGATGTCAAAAGAAGAGGATAGGGCCATGTTTTTAGGACGGCCCATAATTTAGTTTCCCTCTGTATTGTTCCTGGGAACATCAGCATCACCGTAGTCATAATTGCCAGTAACCTTTTTATGGTTATTTTCTTCCCTTTCCCGGTCCGGTTGTATCTTCCTCACGAGTCGCTCTGGAATCCAGATTGGATCTTGTTGACCCTGTGGGAAAACACAAAGAGAGCCTCGTGCCCATGCAAGCATGGGATCAGGTCCATGCCAGATACCTGTCAAGGCATCTTTCCATTTTACCATCCCTTTAGAGGGACTGTGCTGACATTGATGTCTATCTGCAGCTGAACAGTTTGATCCATCCAAATTTTAAAAATTCAAGGTAAATAATGTAAGAGAGAGTCTATCCTTAGGGGTACGGCTATGGCCTATTCCCCCTTTTTGTTTTTGAAGCAGTTTCTTCAAGGAGCGATGTGTGCGCTCCATAATGCCTTGACCCTGGGGATTATAGGGCAGGCCATGTACAAGTTGAACATCCATTTGACGGCAGAAGGAGGCAAACTTGTGACCCGTGTAAGCAGGACCGTTGTCTGTTTTTATTTGTTGTGGTTTGCCCCACGCTGTCCATGCCTCTAGGCAATGGGTGATCATGTGAAATGTCTTCTCACCTGCCATTGGGGTGGCGTGGATGACTCCAGAACAAGTGTCAACAGAAACATGGACATATTTGACCCGTCCAAATTTAGAGATATGTGTAACATCCATTTGTCATATTTTCAGAGGGAGCAAACCCCGAGGGTTGACTCCTAATGCAGGAGGGTGCTGAAAAATGACACATTGAGGACAATCTAGAACTATCTTACATGCATCAGCACGTGAGAGAGAAAACCTTTGTTGTAATGTTTTAGCATTAACATGATATTCTTTGTGGAATTCTTGTGTTCGTTGTACTGTTGAGGCCATAAACATTTATTCTTGTCTGGTACAGAGGTCTACAACATTGTTGCCCTCAGCTAATGGGCCTGGTAGGCCAGTATGAGCACGAATATGTTGTGTAAAGAATGGATTTTTCCGCTGCCAAATCAATTGTTGCAATTGGCAAAAAACCGACTGTACGGGACTAGAGGATTTAAGAGGCCCTGCACATTTAAGAATTCTTAAGGCATTAACAACATAGCAGGAATCTGATACCAAATTAAATGGAAATGGACAAACCTTAAAAACTTCTAGAGCAATTAAAAGTTCCACCTGTTGAGGTGCGCCTGGTAAATATTGGTGCTTCACAGGCTCCCCTGAGCCCACCATATAGGCCCCGCAACCTGTTTTAGATCCGTCAGTAAAAACAACGGCAGCTCCGGGAATTGGCCGGGAAGCAGTTATTTTAGGAAAGACTACAGGATGTTCCTTGAAAAAATTTAATAATGGATGTTTTGGATAATGGCAATCTATATGCCCCGCATAGCTACAGCGCAATATGGCCCAATCATCAACAGTAGCACATAAAACTTTTACCTGATTGACATTATAAGGTACAATCAGCATTTGCGGGGAAGTTCCAAAATATTGTAAGCACTGCTGAATACCTTGCTGGGCAAGTAGTGCCACAGTTGTGGGATAATATTTAATGGATTTTGTAGGGGAAATTCTAGTGTAAACCCACAATAAAGGTCCATCCTGTCATAAAATACCGGTGGGCTGCAAAAAGGTGGGCAGAATGCATAATACAATTGTGTTGGGATCTCGAACTCTCTGAAGAAAGGCTTTCTGTAATCTATCTTCAACTTTGTATAGTGTTTTATGTGCTTCTGTGGTTAACTGTCTAGGGGAATCCAAAGCCGTGTCACCTGCTAATGTATCATAAAGCGGCTTTAGCTCATAATTTGTCATTTTTAAACTGTCTCTTATCTAATTTATGTCCCCTAATAATTTTTGAAAATCATTTAATGTACATAAATGATCTTTTTTCAATTTTACCTTTTGAGGCCTAATCTGTTGACTGGTAATCTTAGAGCCTAAATAAGTAACCACCTGATCCTGTTGTACCTTTTCAGGAGCGATGTACAACCCTTTAGCTCTTAACACCGTCCCTAAAGTGATATGTAGTTTGTAAAACATCCTTTTCTTTTGCTGCGAGGAGGATGTCGTCCATATAATGGACACATCTAACAGCAGGGAAGCGGGCCCTTAATGGCTCTAGAGCTTGTGCTACAAACAACTGACATATAGTAGGACTGTTGGCCATGCCTTGTGGTAGGACAATCCACTGATATCTCTTATCTGGCTCTTTATGATTAGTAGATGGCATTGTAAATGTAAATCTTTCATTATCCTTGTCATGCAAGGGGATGGAGAAAAAACAATCTTTAATATCGATCACAATAATGGGCCAGTTCTCTGGTAAGGCTGATAATAATGGAAGACCTCTCTGTACAGGCCCCATAATATTCATCTGGTCATTTATTGCTCTAAGGTCATGCAACAATCTCCATTTTTCTGATTTTTTCTTTATAACAAAAATGGGTGTATTCCAAGGAGAAAGGGAAGGTTTGATATGTCCCTTTCTCAACTGTTCTTCTACTAGCTGCCTTGCTGCTAGCAGTTTCTCGGAGGAAAGTGGCCATTGAGGAACCCACACTGGTTCCTCCGTTTTTTAGGATATGGGAACTCCTTCCTCAATGGCCCCTAAGAAAAACCCAGCCCTTGCCTGGGCTTTTTAGGTATTGCCTGTATTGGCTCCTTTCTCCCTTGTAAAAACTTTCCTAATCCAAAATTGGGATGGCATCCCATCTTTTTTATAATATCTTGAGATTCTTTGGAATACTTATTGCTTAATTTGAAACCCATAGACTTTATGAGGTCCCTCCCCCAAAGGGAAACTGGAAGCTCAAGGACATAGGGTTGCATAACGCCGGAATGTCCTTTTTTATCATGCCAATTTAGTAAACTTGCATTAATATTAGGAGCGCTAGCATAACCCAGTCCTTGTAGCATCTGGGAAGAAACTTGTATTGGCCAATCCCGAGGCCAATCTTTGCTAGCAATAATACTGTGGTCCGCTCCAGTATCTAAAATTTCCATAAGTTTAATACCATTGACAGTTAGTTGTAATGTAGGTCTCTGATCTAAATCCAGTGATAAGAATGTAAAATCTGTTCTTGATGACCCATATCCTTTGTCTCTTCTTTCTTTGTCATAAGCTGGATGGGTACCATGCAGACTGGGGAGTAAAATAAGTTGTGCAATTCTATCCCCTGGGGATATGGCAGTAATTCCTTTTGGTGACTCTACCATAATTTTTACTACTCCTATGTAGTCAGAGTCAATCACCCCTGGATGAATACGCAATCCTTTCAATAAGGTAGATGATCTCCCTATTAACAACCCTACTGTTCCTGGGTCAAGGGGGCCTTGAAAATCAGACTCTATTACTTGTACCCCCATTTGTGGAGTTAGTACGAGTCTGGCGGTGGCACAGAGGTCCAATCCTGCTGAGCCCGCAGTGGCTCTCCGCGGTGCTTGGGATGGCGAAGGGAGGGCCACTGCTCTGGAGGGGAGTCCTGTCTCGGGGTCTCCATCGCCCCATATATTTGAGGGCCCTGGGAGCGTGGGCCCCGCTGGCCGTTTTTTGGAAAGCTGTCAACTGCAATGGGTTGCCCGTTTATGTCTTTGACAGACCGACATTCACTGGCCCAGTGTTTTCCCTTTTTGCATTTTGGGCAGAGTCCTGGCTGAACGCGGCGCTGGCTACTTCCTTGTTTCTGTCTACTAACCCCTCCTAGTGGGCAGTTGTGTCTTATATGCCCTCTCTTCCCGCATTTAAAACAAGCATTTGGAGTATTACTCTCTTTTCTCTGGGTAAGCTGAAGGACTGTAGCTGCCAGACCTGCATTGGTCAGAGGTCCTCCTAATTCCCTGCAAGCCTTCATCCAGGCTTTCAACCCCTTGGCCTTATATGGGGTGATGGCAGCCCTGTACTCCGTTGTACATTGCTCATATATTAACTGTTTTATCAGGGGCATTGAGGCATCTGTGTCCCCAAAAATTCTACCAGCAGCCTCTATCAAGCGAGCCACAAAATCTGAAAAGGGCTCCATGGGACCTTGGAGTATCTTGGTCAAATTGCCATTCACTTTACCTTTGTTAGGCAAAGATTTCCAGGCTCTAATGGCTATTTGATTAATTTGAGTATATACATTAGGAGGATAGGTAGTCTGTTGATTGACATATCTGCCCAGACCAAGCAGCATATCAGCATCCCATTGCAGGCCCGTGTTGTGGTTTGCCGCCGCCTGTTCATTAGCAAATTCAATAAAGAAGGCCTTCCAGTCTAAATACTGGCCTGGACTAATAAGGCAGGCACGGGCAAGATTCATCCAATCTGAGGCAGTCATGCATTGTCTTTGTAGAGTCTCAATCTGAGTAAGTGTAAATGCAGCGGTAACACCATAACTTTTCACAGACTCGGCTATAGACTTGACAAGTTTAAAATCCAAAGGTTCATGATATCTTTGATTCTGATTATCTACAAAAACAGGACAAGCCACCTGCATCTCTCTCCTAACCTCCCTCCACAGCTGTGGGTGGAGGCTGCTGCTGACCGGAGACGCTCCGGGAGCTGCTGTCGCAGCCTCAGGGTAAGGGGGAGGGGCGGAGAGGATTAAGGACCCACAAACCTTTTTTTTTTTTTTTTGTCTCTCTCTCTCACCTTGTTTTTAATCTTTACTTTTTGTAATGCTCTAACTAGAGACTCTATCTCCTCCGAACCGAGAGAAGAGTCAGTAGATTCGGGGTCTTCAAAGTCCGATAGGGAGGGATAGAGTCGTGTCTCCTTTTTCTTTTGTTGTTTACTGTCCTTGGATTTTATAGATTTCGCCTTTTCAGACCCCGCCTTCTCTGATCGCTCCTCTTGTAACTGCTCTAGGGCGGCTTGTCCGCTTTCCAAAGCATCGCCACAGCGTTGATCCTCTAAGCAGCCACGTACTAATCTCCAAACTGGTCTCACCCCCGGTTTCAGGGTCCCCTGTTCTGCTGCGAAGTCTAAGTCTCGTCCCAATTTTTCCCAGGAGGACACTGTGAGACTCCCAGAAACAGCGGACCATGGGGCCACGACATCGCATTCCTCTAAGAATCTTTGTAAAGTTCCCTTCTTTATCTTTAAGTCTTTAGTTAGAAGCAGCTCATTGAGAGCTATAAAAATTGGGTGTGAGAAGGAAGTGCCCACCCTTGTACAACCCTTTGTTTTTAATCTAAGATATTTCTCGGAGCTTCTGCCAAAAAGCCCCAGTTTACAAGTTCACTTTTGCTCCACGCGTCCGCGGAGATATAACAGCCAAACTAGTTTTGTTTCAATATATACCGTCTGTTTTTGACGCAGCTCTGCGATAACCGCTCTCTCTTTATCTACAGAAGAGAGCAAAACCCGCTTTTGTCGCGGTTCCCCAATTAACCCGGGGACTTACCAGGTATACCTACCCTGACAGCAAGAAGTTCTGAGCTCCCTTTCTTCAAAGAGTTTTCCCCGTACGGGCCACCAATTGTCGCGTCTGCCTCGACCAGCAAGGAAGACACAACACCGAGCTCTTCTTCAAGCTGTTTTATTTCAGGTTCTCTCAAAATCTGTGTCCTTTGTTCTTCTCCCCTAGGGAGAGCCCGCCCAGCCTTATATAGGTCTCAGACCACCAGCCATCATGCGCCACATGGGATTCCTGGATAGGTGCACGTATGCCTTAGCAAGCCGAAATTTAAAGCCAAGCCAAATAAGGAGTTGTTTAACATAGAGAGCACTCGCCATCGGGAGGGCGGGGGGCGAAAGCCAGAGCCATCTCAAAAATGCAGCTTCACGCAGCTCTCTACAATTCCAATCAGCTTGTATGCAGCCTTGAGCATTTGACAGTTCCTTTATGGTTACTAGATAGATTAAGGTTGGCTGTTTGAAAGCCTTAGGCTGTGTCCCTGTAACTGTATAATGCAATGCTGAGATTGGTTCACCTTTAAATTCTTCTGTCTGGGTCTGAATGTCCTTATGATCTGTTTTAACAAGTTTTTCTAAAATTTTTATCTTGGCACTCACAATAACCAATTTTTTTTTTTCAATGAGACAGGGTTTCTCTGTGTAGTTTTTGGTGCCTGTCCTGGATCTCATTCTGTAGACCAGGCTGAATAACCAACTTTTCAAAGATAAAACAGAAATGATCAAACAAATAATATTTATAATAGACATTACATCTATCCCAACAACATTAATTATCCTTTCATTTAATTATTCCATTTTTAGACCGCCTAATGTGTTATCAAATAGAGACAAAATAACCTACATTGTAAAAATGTTTCCCACTTTTTAATGTGTGGAAAAATTCTTTTAACTAATTTCTCCCTTTAAGAAATCTTAATTGACTCATCAACTCAGCCAACTTCATAGAACAGTAGAAGCCCAAGCAGGTTTCAAAGCAGCTACCTAGTGTGGCAGCAGCCTGAGATGGAGCTCCAGGGAGGGCCTACAACCCACTATGAGAGAAGAAGTGAAAGTCAAGCCATCTGGATCCAGCCGGTTAGGGACTCCGGCGCATATCGGGTCCAGACTCTGGCCTCGTGTAGCTCAGCACTGAGCTAGGACCTGCTCAGTGAATTTGTGCCAGATATGTTGGGTGCCATATGTAACATGAGTCTTAAAGGGATTTATAATAAAAAAAAACCCAGAGCCAGTTTTTGGAGTGAAAGCTGAAAGATCAGAGAAACAGAACAGCCAGCCACTAACTTACCCCAGCCTCAAGAGAGTGAGTTCCTGTTTCCTCACACCTTATATACCTTTCTGTGTCCTGTCATATTACTTCCTGGGATTAAAGGAGTGTGTCACCACTGCCTGGTTCTGTTTCTCTCATGTAGCCTAGTGTGGCCTTGAACTCACCTGTGTGATAGGATTAAGGGTGTGTGCCACTACTGCCTGACCTCTATGTGTAATTTAGTGCCTGGCTCTGTCCTCTGATCCCCAGGTAAGCTTTATTGGGGTACACAATATATCACCACACATAGGCTCTTAGGCTTTGCCATCTTTATTATTGTGGATTACATTTAGTTCTGATGTGAGATGGTATGAATCATATCAGTAAGATTCTGACCTGAAGGAGAGAGCATGGGAGGAAGCCGGTATGGTTAGGCTTTTCACATCACGGAACAAGGAGAATTGTTCTTTTTCATCTTGATATTCCTTATTTCTTTCTCATGATTTTTGTTTTGGTTCATGAGTTTTTTATTAAAAATTTCTTTTTGTTCCTGAAAAGAGAAACTGGAAACTAAAATCTGCAGAGAGTGTTATCATCTCAGTAAGAATGTCTGTCATCCAGGAAGCAAGTGACAGGCGTGAAGATGCAGGGGACAGTAGCCCGAATACATTGCTGCTTGGAATATTAATTAAATTATTATAGCTACTACAGAAGTCAATTTGCAGGCTCCTCCAAAATCTTGAGAGACAACTTCTATCAGATCCAGTCATGTTACTTCTGGGTACATGTCCAAAACAATCAAAGTCAACATACTACAGAGAATCCTGTATCCTCATGCTTATTATTCACTGCTCCCAGAAGCTAAACTATACAACCAGACTGGGTGTTCTTTAATAGATGAGAGAATAATGAGTGTTGTCATATATACATAACTGTATCTTTTACAGCTGTAAATGAGAGTTAAATTACAGTATTTTCAGGCAAGTAGGTGGAAATGGCATAAGCCAGGCTAAAAATAGGAATTATGCTTTGTCTCATGTGGAATCCAGAGAGGGGAGAGAAGGATGCATCATTAAAGGGGAAATACTAGGGCAAAAGAGGAGGGGAAGAGAGGTCATTAAAGATTAACATAATGCCTTCAAATCTGGTTATTTGCAACTATGGAAATGCTATAATGAAACCCTTAAGTTGTACTGATACTATATAGTAAATAACCAAAACTAAGATAATTACATATTTTTTTTCAGATAATGGTCAAGCAAGTATCCTTTAAAATTTTTTTTTTTTTTTTTGGTTTTTCGAGACAGGGTTTCTCTGTGTAGCTTTGCGCCTGTCCTGGAACTCACTTGGTAGTCCAGGCTGGCCTCGAACTCACAGAGATCCGCCTGGCTCTGCCTCCCGAGTGCTGGGATTAAAGGCGTGCGCCACCACCGCCCGGCTTAAAATTTTTTAAATGTATCTTTTAGTGTTGTGTCTGTTGTGTGTGTGGGATGTGTGTGAACACTCATGAGTATGGATGTGTGTGTGTGTGTGTGTGTGTGTGTGTGTGTGTGTGTGTGTTTGATAGAGGGAGAGGGAAAAGGAGATGGATGGGGAGAGGAGGAGGAAGAGAAGAGGAGGATGAGGAGAGAGAGAGAGAGAGAGAGAGAGAGAGAGAGAGAGAGAGAGAGAGAGAGAGAGAGAGAGAATATGTGTGGAGATCAGAAGATAGCCATCATGTTGTTTCTCAATTTCCACCTTGTTTGAGACAAGATTCCTCCACTGTTTTTCTGAGCAAGCTGGCCTGTGAGTTTCCAAGGATTCTCCTGTTTATGCTTTCTATCTCCCTGTAAAATGTTGGGAACAGGAATTCATGGTACTACATCCTGCTTACACACAGGTTTTGGGGATTCAAATTCATGTCCTTACATTTGAACAGCAAACACTTTTATGCTCTGAGCCATCTCTCCAGCCCACATTTTTATTTCTTCAGTGTGATTCTTCATAGCTTTAGTAGTTTTTCTACTTTAGCATCTGAAATGTTCTGTCTACATTCCTTAGCATGGTACTGCTATGTTACATTGCTATATTGCTGTTACCCTATATTCAGCCTCTTACTCCATATTTTGAATTTTACCTTTAAAAAAATCTCTTCAAAAGTTTCTAACCATGTGATGTGAATCTCACATATATGTAAATAGGATAACAAATATACATTTAGAAGAGTGATGCATGGTTTCCAGATTAAGGAAAGACACATGATTGGGGAGTTGTATACAGACCTGTAAGATTTTGTTTGCATTACAAAGAGTAAAGTACTGAAGTGTTCTGGGAGTGCATTTGCCCAGAGTGTGACTCAGACTCAAGGCCAGGAGAACAGGAAAGTGCCTACAATCAGTGCTGCTAAGTGGCCATAGGAAGGTGAAACTGCTTTTTAGAATGCTTACAGAGATAAAGACCTATAGAGATGGCAAAAATGAAACCACTGTGGATTGTACTAGGTAAGAGAAACATGCCAGATGTCCACCCAGGAATAGTATCTCCATATACTTTCTATCTTTCAGGAATGGCAATTTCTACAGTAGAAAAAAAGACATCAGTTCCCAGTGTAGTGGTACAAGGCTGTAATGTCAGATTTGGGGTACTGAAGTGGGAAAATCTTAAGTGCTAGTCTAGCCTGAGCTACACAGAGACACCCTATCTAGAACATACAATGAGATAAAAAGATATAGAGTAGTCCTGTGTCCTTAAAGAAGCAATATTTAATGTGGGTAGAGTAGTTTGTGTATGTATTTCAGTTATGTGCTTATATATTTTGAGTGATACAATGATTCAGTAGTCATGAAGCATAATCTTTTTGTAATTAGCCTTTGTCAGAGATACAAAGGTGGAGGTGTCTACACAGAAAATTCCTTTACATAATCACATGTACTAACGATTAATCAATGTCTTTTATTACTCGCCATTGAATGAGGAAAAAAGATGCCCCATGAATTACCTGAAGCTTCTTAGTCAAGATCTCCTCTTGCTTTGCCATTAGCCTCGCTGTATCTGCATCCATCTTCTCAGTCAATTGTTTCACATAATCCTCAAAAGTTTTTTCTTTCTGCCTCATAATCTTCAGATTCATCTCTTCCATTTCCTGGAACATTTGCCTTGTCTCTGAGGACTGAGCTTGTGCAGTTTCCACTGAAAATAAAGAATAAAGCAGAAAAAATATGTAGGATCAGGGTTTAGCTTCTCCCTCCCCCCGCAATGCTCATTTATGTTGATTCTTTATGAGTGGAATTCCTAGGCTCGTTGTTTCTCCTAAAGTGACCATAGCTCCTATGACACATTTTCTTAAGCCAGGTATGACTTTCATGAGTGAAGACACATCTTTGTTCTTTCTGTAGTCTGAAAACATGATGTCACTGAGCCAGGACCAAGGAGAGGGCAGCAGCAATGAAGCAGTTGGGCTTCATTGACAGGGAATCTGGAAGCTCTACACACTCACTCTTCACAGGGACAACCCTGCTCTTGACCAGCCACCATGGACCTTCTGCACTCTGAACCTAGGCTATGTCAGATGACTAAGCATTCAAGGGGCAATTTAACAAAACCCATTGTTTTACACAATTACTGTAAAATAAAGTTTAAAATTTAAAAACAAACATTTCCTTCAATGTGAGCTGAAACATTATTCACTGAACCCCCAGTACTGATACTTAGTTGGATCTAAAGTTCCTTTCTTCACTTTGTATCTAATTTTCTCTGTGTTCACATCATTCCTACCATATTCAACAGTGTGAGTAAACCCTTAAATCAGAACAAGTGTCTACAATCACTGTGTGGATGAGCAAAGAGTCTTAAGCAGACTGCACAATAGCTCTCTATTTAAAATATATCATACTATAAAATTTGTATTTTCTCTAAAGGAAATGTAAATGACTTGATATATAGTATGCACTTAACCATCCTTAAAAGCATTACCAGTAAAAATAAGAGGGAAATCAACAGTTTTAGTAAGGAACATCAAAGAAATCGCCTTAGTAGCAACTCTTGTCTTTTTACACCATCTTCATTTCTGCACTGTTTATAGGCCAGCATTATGAAAACATGTAAAGTTCATGTTCAATGCTATTGATTGCTGTGTGGGAGTTGATCATTGTACTTGAGCCCTGGTAATAGTGTGGGGCAGGGATATATTGATTGTACAAATGCAGAGTCTAATACATTTTAGGAGTATTTCTCTGTTTTTTGCCTCTATCTCCTCAATCTCCTTCTGATGTTTTCTTCTTTTTTCAGAGATTTCTTCCTTGAGAAGTAGTTCTTGCTCCTGAGGAGGAAGAGGATTTAAAGAGGCATAGAATAAAATCATCTCACAGAAATTGTTTCATAATTAGCTAATAACTTTCTCTTTTATTTCTGAAATTAAATCCTCATCAGACTTGAAATTCTCTTTTAAGCTAGCCTCCTATCTCATCTCATCTCATCTCATCTCATCTCATCTCATCTCATCTCATCTCATCTCATCTCATCTTATAGCATATTACTTTCTCTTGAGGCTCCCATGTTTGGAATTATTTCCCAAGCACTTCCTCATAGTCTTTAGAAGAGGCTCATTCATGGCGTCCCTGAAGTATTGCAACACAATTGGGTATAATTATCACTCTCCTTTCCTCCTCCAACTGACCCCTTCTACAGTGTGGATATTCATTTCAAAATGATGGTCTCTTGGGAGGAATTCTCCATGGTGCTGAGAAGCACAAGTATAATTAGATAATGAAATTCTGATGGGATTATTAATAATAAGAAAATAAAATTGAGGAGACTGGGACTGTAGTTGCTCAGAGTGCACTTCTGGGCCAACATACAGAATATTCAGATTTAGAGGAATCTCAGAGAGCAGTTAGGGTAAAACAGTGAGGAGAGCATTTCCTCTATGTATTTCAACAAAGATAGAATCACTATTGATTCCACTAAGCAGAAAACATATTCTAGGTATTTTCCTATGATATATGATGCAGAAATTCCTTATCTCATCAGCAACTATAGTTTTCCTTGTAGAAAAGTTAACCAATTCTGTATCATTTGATGTGGGTACAATATGCAATGCATTGAAGGCTTTTTGTACAGGACTTGTTGACCACTAGCTACTATATAGTGAGGGAGAATAATGCAGGCTCCAGGGAGCACAGTCTAGCAGTGAGAGGCCATTAGCAAATGCAGATTTTCTATGCCACAGACACAAAGGATATAAAACTGCAGTAGAGTGTCTGGCTACAATGGTCCTTCACCTAGATCAACTGCACTAACCTCTAATCAGTGTCTTTTATTCCTGCCATTGGGTGGGAATGTGATAGCACAAAGGAATACCTGAAGCATAAGAGTCATCATCTTCTCTTGCTCTGCTATTTGCTGAGCTCTCTCTCTCTCCATCTTTTCCATCAACTGTCGCACATGTTCCTGGTGATTCTTCTCTTTATTTTCCATCATCTGATCATATTTCCTTTGCATTTCTTCCATTATTTTTGCTGTAGTCTTTGAAGATTCAGCTTGCATATGATCCACTGTGGAAGAAAAGGAAAAAAAAAATGTAGGATTGGTATGATGTCTCCTTCTGCCAACACCTGTTTGGTAGTTTGCTAAACAACACTTGTTTAGTAGTACTAGTTTGGATACATGGAGTTCTGTGGTACCAGCATGGAGAAACCATGATGCCTCTGACATATCTCACCAAGACATGGTTTGGGGAGTGAAGGTCCATCCTTGCTTTTGTTGTTCCAAGGAGATCTATATCTGAGGATATCCACTAGTTACTAATAGGCTTTTAGAGCAATGGTTGAATACAGTCGTCTGTGTGTGTGTGTGTGTGTGTGTGTGTGTGTGTGTGTGTGTGTTTCTACAGCTCTCTCTCTGAATTGTGTGTCTAAAGGTCAATACTTTTCTATCACTAGTTAATTGTACATCAGCCACACACTGAAACTATTGTGATCAGGCACTGATGGCTAAAAAGAACTTCCCATGTAGGATTGGTATGATGTCTCCTTCTGCCAACACCTGTTTGGCAGTTTGCTATTGGATACACAGAGTTCTGTGGAATCAGCACTACCCTTGGAGAGACCATGATGCCTCCGACATAGCTAACCAAGATATGATTTGGGAAGTGAATGCCCATCCTTGCTTTTGTTATTCCAAGGAGACCTATATCTGAGGATATCCTCTAATTACTAACATACTTATAGAGTGATGCTTGAATATGCCGTGTGTGTGTGTGTGTGTGTGTGTGTGTGTGTGTGTGTGTGTGTGTATGGTGTTTCTATGGCTCTCTCTGGATTCTGAGTCTAAATGTCAATACTGTTCTACTACTTGTTAATTGTACATCAGTAACACACTGAAACTATTGTGATCTGACACTGATGGCTAAAAAGAACTTCCCTTTAATTTAAAAAGAATTATTATTTTACTTTCTGCATATGGACGTTTTTGCCTGAATGTTTTTCTGTGCATATGCATGCCTTGTGCCTGTAGAGGCCAGAAGAGAACACGGGATCCCCTAGAACTAGAGTTACAGATAATTATGAGCTGCCATGTGGGTGCTCGAAAGTGAACCAGTCCTCCAGAAGAGCAACCAGTGTTCTTGACTACTGAGCCATCTCTCCAGCCCCGGAGCTTCCCTTTATATATAATTACATATGTTCCATGGCCTATCAGCAGGAATACTCAACAACATCTAAAGAACTGGTTCACTCTTCAGTGCACAAAGGGGAGAATGCACACAGGGTTGAAGAGTCTGAGTATTACACAGATGGAGACAAAAAACTCTCAGAACTTCCCTGACAGCTCTCTCTCCTGTCATGCCTCTTAATTACATAATTTATGACATCTCTAACAAAAAAGATGGATAGTTCAAATAGAGGAGCCAGTGAAGGTTATGCTAAAGTATATAAAACAGTTAAAAATGAAACGACAAACTTAAGATGAAAAAAATGGTTTACACATAATTTCATTTTGCCAATTTATACCTCAGTGATGGTCTAAATGCCACAGCTTGTGGCTCAGTGATGGTATAAATGTCACAATTTCAAATGTAAAGCAGTGGGAGTTGTTAGATACCCCAAGTTCATTATTAGACTTATTCCCTGATTGGATAGTGTTCTAGTAGAAACTCTTGTCCTACGTATTCAATTTTTATTTATTATTATTGGGTGTATGTATGGCTTGTGGGGAGCAGGGGCACCCATGTGCCACTGTCCATGGGTGGAGATCAGAGGACAACTATGTGCAGTCTGTTCTCTCCACCTTTACATAGCTTCTCGTGGTTGAACCCAGGTCCCCAGGCTTTACAGAAAGTGCCTGTTACATGGTAAGTCCTCCTACCAGCCCTGTTCTATGTATTTTTACATTCTATTTATAGTGCAGAAGATAATACTTTTTTCCTTGTATCTCTTCTCCACGTTCTTTATCTCTTCTTGAAGTTTTCTGCTCTCTTCTCGGAACCCCTCTTGGAGTAGCTGTTTCTGCTCCTAAGAGGGAAAAAGAATATTTAATTTTGCACAAAAGGAACAGGATAACAAAAACATACCAAACAATTTTCAAATTAGTGCCTTTGAAATAATTTTGTAATTCCTTAAGACCTTTGGTATTCACTATTAAATTTTGTCTATTTGTCTCCATACCCATCCCTCTCTTGAGTTTTCAGCCTTTATTACAATCCATGGCTTTTTCTTTTCTTTTCTTTTCTTTTTTTTTCTTTTGGTTTTTGGAGACAGGGTTTCTCTGTGTAGTTTTGCTGCCTATCCTGGATCCCGCTCTGTAGACCAGGCTGGCCTCAAACTTACAGAGATCTGCCTGGCTCTGTCTCCCTAGTGCTGGGATTAAAGGCATGTGCCACCACCGCCTGGCCATAGCTTTTTCTTATTTGGTCAAATTTAGTGTACATCTACAGTCCCTGAAAAAGTTTTGATCTGAAATTCTACCCTGGGATTTGTGGATCCACAGAGAATTTACTCATTACACCTAAATCTAGACAACAGTTCCATCAACTGGCAATTATATAGTATAGGTTTTGTTTTTACACACACTTGCCCTTCTGTAATGACAAGTCCCAGGTATCTGGACTCTACCAAATGTGGTCCAACATATTTTAATTGCTCCTTCACTTAATATATACAGACATTTATTTTTATTATTCACTAAAAAATAATGGACTTGAGCACTACCAACATCCATGAGGGTCTTGGAATTATTGCTCGATAACCACTGATAGACAATTTTATCATACAGGAATAACTGAAATTTAAGTCTGTGACTCTCAGAGTAAAGTGAAATGTCTCATCAGAGAATTTTATATAAGCTTTCAAGTTCCATATGCAGAGTAAGAGATAGTAGTTGAGGACCTGAAGAATTGATATGGCTGACAGTACATTTCTGAACTGACATTTAGTCTCAACTTACACTTGGAGGACAGGCTATGAACAGAAAGGTGTTGGAAGACTGATTGTGTGTCAGTTGGTGATGCTTTGAGGGGAGGGGTTTGATGAAGGCATCCCAGTTAGGGCTGAGTGCTCCAAAGTCTCTCATTCTCTGCATATTGCCCATTTGTGGTTCTCTGTGTTGATTCCCACCTACTGTAAGAAGAATCTTCTCTGGTGTGGGATGAGAAAGGCACTGATCTCTAAGTATAGCAGTGTGTCATCAGGAGTCATTTTGTTGATAGGTTTCTTTAGCATAATAGTAGTAGTATGTTTTTCCCTAGGCCTATGACCTATCTATTCTCATGTTCTTGGCCACTTAAGCAGTGTCAGCAGTGGGCCTTAAATCAAATCAAAAATGATTGGTTATTCCCATTGCATGTGGCCACTATTGCACCAGGATATCTGACAAGCAGGTCATTGTTGTAGGTCACAGGACTTGTCGCTGGGTGGTATTGATGATTGCCTTTCTCCTCTGAGTGTGCAGAGTACCTTCTAGTACCATGAATGTTAGTCAGTAGGAATGAAGCTTCTGTTAGGCACTAGCTTGACTTCTCTGTGTTCAATGACATAAGAAAGTATGGTCTCTAGCAATAGGGCCTTACCATTAGGTTCTGGAGAATAACCAGTCGTCTTGACAATAGTCTTTGGTGTTTGGGGGTTTCCATAGGGCCCCTTTTACTAATGTATATTTGATCTCTCTCTCTCTCTCTCTCTCTCTCTCTTTCTCTCTCTCTCTCTAATATGGAAATGAAAATGCTTAAATTGCCGGGCGGTGGTGGCGCATGCCTTTAATCCCAGCACTCGGGAGGCAGAGCCAGGCGGATCTCTGTGAGTTCGAGGCCAGCCTGGTCTCCAAAGCGAGTACCAGGAAAGGCGCAAAGCTACACAGAGAAACCCTGTCTCGAAAAACCAAAAAAAAAAAGAAAATGCTTAAATTGGAGCTGCATTATTCCAAATATTTTTAAGTTTAAATTTTGAATGGATTTTGAAGAATAAAATAAAGCTTGTAAAATACTTGCACAGTGCCTCTTGTCAATAGGTGTTGTTTGTATTGATTCAGGAAAATGGTCTTCACAGGACTTTTTTTATGTGATCTAGTGGCTTTGGACAGCTATCAACGCACAGTGGTGGGCACAATCAGCTTGTAGGGGCTGATACAGGATATTGGCTGGAGAATTCCTTATAACACGTGATTGTCTAGTCCCCTACAGAACGCTTTCTGTTAAAGATTCTGGAGGATAAAAATAACAGAGTACCTGAAGTTTAAGAGCTAGTGTCCGCTCTTGCTCTGCCTTCAGCTGGATTCTGTCATTCTCCATTTTCTGAGTCAGCTGTCTCATGTGCTCCTGATAACTCTTTTCTTTCTGTTCCATCAGCTTCTCATTCTTCTTCTGTGTTTCCTCCATTAGTTTTGCAGCAGCCATTGCAGATTCAGTTTTCTTCCGCTCCACTGAGAAAGAGGGGAAACAATTTTTACGTGGGTCTACAGTGGGAAGGCACCGAGTGCTGGTGCTCTATATGTACTCATAGGTTGAAGTTGTAGTCACAGTGTGATGATATAGCGAGTTGTGATTCTGGTGAGGTAATTGGATTTAGATGATTGTGAGGATGGAGCCTCCATAGGCACTCAGTGCTGTTGTAAGATGATAATAATAATAATAAAAAAGAGTTCAGTCTTCCCACCCTGCAATGATGCAGTGGGAAGACAACCAAGATACTAGAGAGAGCACTCTTGACCATCCCAGAATCCAGACTCTGGTTTCTTGTTCTCCAGAACTGTGAGAAGTACATGTGTTTTCCCTGTAGCACCTGTCTATGGCATTCTGTCCTTGCAGTTCTCCCCAGAGGAGACAGTATTACCTCCTTCTTCCTTCCATGGTTTCTTGTCATTACTATTAATTTTTGGGTGGTTTTTTGCCCTTCTTTGTTCTTTTTCTTTTATTTTTTATTTATTCTATGTGTCTTTTACATGATGTATATTGATCCTCCTCATTTCCTCATCCCTTTGCATCCACCCTCCTCCTCTGCAGCCTCCCTAAGACATAACAAAGTTTAACAGAAAAAGGAGAGAAAAGAAAGAGAAAACAAACAGAGAAAAAGATAAAGAAAAAACAAACAAAAAATTTTAAAGGGAAAAATTAAAAGTCTCATCATGGAAGCTACAGTGTGATGCAGTGAGTCACACAGTAAACCACTTTGTCCACACATCTTTACTTGCAAGAGTCCATTGCAGGGAGTCGTTGGTCTGGTTCGAGGCCTCTGGTTACTGCACTTTCAATGCTTAGTCCTCACTAGGACTCTTTCTGGATATCGTGTTGTTGCCCTGTATTGTGGAGATCCTGCAGCTTTGGTTCTATGGGTCAGGTCCCTACACGTGCTCCAGAAGGTTCACAGATAGGGTGGATACTGGGTGGATCAAGTCATAATAACCCTGGTTCTGGGCCTGTTTTATTTTATTTTATGTGTATGGGTGTTTTGCCTGCATGTATATCTGTATACCATGCATATGATTTGTGCCTGTGGAGCCCAGAAGGGGCCAGTTGTGAACCACTAGGCAGGTATTAGAAATCAAACTGGGGTCCTCTAGAAGAATATCCAGGGTTCTTAACCAGAGAGACATCTCCATAGCCTATTGTGGTCATCACTATTGGATAGAAAGGCTATCCCAAGGCCAATATACTCTTGAGGTAACTCCTACCATAATATCAGCAACCATGTACACCATGGTCAGAAAGAGCTTTGGTGATAGATTCATCTTTCTATTGTTGTTTCAGTTTAAGAGTTACTGTTTTAAGACAGGCAATGGTTAAGCTGTTACAAGATTTTGTTACTGGTTTGTTTTTTGGTTCATTTCTTACCTTCAATCTCCTTTTCTTTTTTGGTCAGACTCTGATCTGTCTGTAAAACTGCATTAGAAACAGCCTCCTTGGATTGTATGTATGTCTGCAGAACCTCTTCAGCCTTAGAGTCCAGAGAATATAAGTTAGTGGGAGGACATCTATCTGTCTCCCTACCACCCTCAAGAGTTGTCCTTTTTATCTAACATTCCTTACCACAGGAATGGGCAAATCATCCAAGGCAACCAAATGGAGCCCCCTACTGGTTAATACTGGGAGAAAGTGATTCCGTACATTTAGACTAAGGCATGTAAATTGGAGATGATAATCTTGTGGCCTTACATGGGCAAATCATTCTGAGACATAAAGCCTTCAGGGAGAAAACAGTTCAGAGAGACATAGATATAAAGATGAAATGGTCAGAATGTAGAGTTAAAGTAATCATCAATCAGATGAATAGGTATCATTTTTCTGAATATTTGGATCAAGAATATATGTCAGCACTGGTAGAGCGTACTGATAAATGTCTTGGTTACCTGTATGCCTTTCTTTGGTTCTCCATAGTACTTTTTCTTTAGTCTTTGTGTATCCTGAACAAAGAGGAAGTAACCTCCTGGCTTAGAATAAGTGCCTTGCCTCACACCTTCTTCAAGAGGTCTGAAGATATCCTGAAGCAATGCCCAGCAACGGTTTGATGATGCTTCCAGATTGCGTTTACAAAAATCATCCCATCTTTCTTCTAGCTGAGACTGCAGTGTGAAAATGGGAGTAAAAAGAACACCAGAGAAGATAGTAGCAAAGGTTAAAATTTCTCCAAGGGCTTCCCAAAAACCTCGTTGTCTCCAGAAACTTGATGACAGCTGAGGAAAACTGTAGCTCTTCTTTGAGTTTGAACCTTCTTATGAATCCTCTCCTTACTAGAAATGATGCTCAGAGGTTTATGCCAAACCTAATTGTAAACTTTGCATTTAAACTGGACTGACCATGACTATGATTGGAATGAAGCATAAGCCCAAGGAGACAACTAAAACCACAAGTTCATCTCTTTTGGTCAAATGAAAGAAAATTGATCTATCCAAGTACAGAATTTGCTTAAAGCACCAATTGTCAATTGTATGTACTTAGACTAAAGACAAGTATCATAAATTTTTTTTCAAATTTGAGTCCAAGCTTTAAAAAAATTATTTCACTTGAGTATTATATCTAAAGAGTTGTCACCATTTTAAGGGTGACTAAGGATAGTTCCCTTCAAAATTAATGGGACACTATGAAAGCAGTGCTAAGAGGAAAATTCATAGCACTAAATGCCCACATAAAGAAGTTGGAGAAATCTCACACTAGTGACTTAACAGCACACCTGAAAGCTGTAGAAGAAAAAGAAGCAAACTCACCCAGGAGGAATAGGTGTCAGGAAATAATCAAATTGAGGGGTGAGATCAATAAAATAGGAACAAAGAGAACAATACAAAGAATCAATGAAACAAAGAGTTGGTTCTTTGAGAAAATCAACAAGATAGACAAGCCCTTATCCAAACTAACCAAAAGGCAGAGAGAGAACATCCAAATTAACAAAATCAGAAATGTAAAAGGAGACATAACAACAGACAATGAGGAAATCCAGAGAATCATTAGGTCATACTTCAAACACCTGTACTCCATAAAATTGGAAAATCTAAAAGAAATGGACAATTTTCTGGATAGGTACCACATACTCAAATTAAATCAAGACCAGATAAACAATTTAAATAGACCTATAATCCCTAAGAAATAGAAACAGTTATTGAAAGCCTCCTGACAAAAAAAGCCCAAGACCAGAAGCTTACAGCACAGAATTCTACAAGAATTTCAAAGAAGAGCCTGTACCAATACTCTTCAAATTGTTCCACACAATAGAAACAGAAGGAACATTGCCAAACTCCTTTTATGAGGCTACAGTTACCCTGATACCCAAACCACACAAAGATACAACAAAGAAAGAGAATTACAAACCAATCTCCCTCCTTCATAATTAATGCTCATTTTATTGTCTGATGTATACTTTACCTTATACAACATTGATCCATATAAACTTAGGAAGAAATTACCCCCAATTCCTTTTGGAATGAATGGTCTTCATCTTTAAAGGCAGTCCTGAGGAAGATTTCTATGGCCTCTTTCTCACAGGTCCTATGCTGATCCAGTAGCTCCTGGAGGGTCTCTGTGGGCAGCTGCACCCTTTGGCTCATCTGCTGGTCATAGTGGGCAGTGGCCTTTTGCACTGCAGCTGCATTCTCTATTGTTGCCAAGGCTAGGACTGCATTCTCCATGCAGGGCAGGTCTCCACTGCAGATGGCTTCAACATAGGTCAGCACTAGACTTTCTAATCCTATAAACAGAGAGCAAATGATGACATCCACTAAGTAGGACTTTCTTCTCTAAGGAAAAGATAAGGCAGGCCTGTGTATATTGAACATGAATATCTCAGTCCTCCAACATGTTTAGAATAAGACTTCTCACAATAGTTCTCAACCTGTGAGTTGAGATTCCTCTGGGGTCTCCTAACACCATTGGAAATAGCAGATAATTACATTATGATTCATAACTTGCAAAATTACAGTTATGAAGTAGCAACAAAATAATTTTATGGTTGAGGGTCACTACAGCATGAGGAACTATATTAAAGGGTAGCAGCATTAGGAAGGTTGAGAACTATAAGTCTTCTATATTACTCCCTTGGAAAGTCTTTAATTAAATATGTGTGGAAAAGCAATGTTTTCCTTATCAAAAATTGTTCCTCCTTGTCTCATTCTAGCTCAGTGTTACTTTATAGAACTATTGAAGGGAGCCAATTGTTTAATGATTCTGCTTTTCATCACAGTAACCATGAGAAATAAGGCTGTATAGTCTAATTTTTTTCACTTAATAGTCTGAATTCCTTTCACTGAATTTTTATTTAAATTTAAATGACTATGCTGTGGGATCCCACAACTGACTCAGTTTCCCAGTTTGAATTTGAAGTCTATTCTGAGTCAATAGAGTCCAAACTTGTTTGCTCCAGGGCTGTGAGAAAGTTCTGATTAGTCCATGGGAAGGAACATACTGTCTAGCTAGACTCAGGCTGCTGATGCCAGCTGGAGGTACATTGAGATAGAAAATGAAACTGCCTGCTCCTTGGCTCAAGGACGGGATAGATAGTGGGTGAATGCCTGTGCTGTGCATTGTTCTACCTCTGTCCTTCAAGACTGTTATAAGCTGTCTCTGAAATAAACTCAGGACTTTCTGGCATTGACTGGCAGTCCTCTTGACTCTTTTCTGTCTTCTTCATTGTCTCTACAATCCACATACCCTCACCCAGCTACCCAGCTGATTGTCACAGGCTCTGACACTATGCATGTATTGGCTAGATACAGAGCAACAGCACATATCTGACTTTGTACAACATTATGGAGACTTAACTCAGTTTAACTTATTTAAACTAGGTTGTCACTATCTCTTCCACTTCAGGATTTCACTAATTAAGATCTGGTAGATCAGTTTAAACTGTCTAGAATTTAACATATATAGTCATAGCCTCTACACTTTTGAAAACTGAAACTTTATGAATGTTTCCATCTCCCTCCATCTTGAAATGAGTGGAAGACTAAGATGGGAACTCACGTGGGCCATTGACAGGGATGCCTCCTGGAAGAGTTTTGGCTTTGCAATGGTTAAAGATGTACAAACAGAATTCTGCTACTTGCTTCAGAAAATCAGACTCGATCTCATTTTCTTGCAGTGTCTCCAGCTGGGAGAGCTTTTTCCACTCAGTGGGTGGGTAGAAGATAAAACACTTCTTCTTTGGAAAGAACTTCCGAATACAGAGTCGGGGCAAGTTGTATTTTTCAGCTTCTTTGCAGGTACCTGGGAAAATAATTTTTCCAAAGGAGGATGAATAGTTAGTGGAAGTGTTAGTTTGTCATTTTAAGAATTTCTTCAAATAAATCTATGTTATAGTTTTTGGTTATGTGCAGCTCTGCCACATAAGTTGTGAAGTAAGTAAAGAGATGAACGCGTTCTGGTAACAGTACTCAGAAAAAGGGGGCAGCCAAAGAAACTGCAAATTAACATAGTTATTATTGGTTCTATTCAGGCAGATGGTAAATAAGAATTACTTCTTAGGAATAGCCAGAAGCATAGAAATGAAGAACTGAATGTGTCACCCAAAAAGGGTATAAATTTCTGGCATTTTCATTGACAAGTATCAATCTCTGTACCTTCTTTGAGCTTCAGCGAATTCTCCAGGTACTCATCTGCTGTGACATGGACTCCATCTACTTCCATCTTCAAGGTCATGTCTCTCAGGCTCCACACAAAGTCAGGGAAGAAGCTCACAAACTCAGCTGAGTCCTCCCCTTCATCCTCCTGGTCAGGAGAGGACCTTGCTCTGATGCGATCTGTCAGCTCTGTCACATAGCTGGGTAGCTAAGGAAAAGTGGTGAATGAACAGGGTCCCCAGTCTTCTTCCTCCCATTGGTCTCATCCATCCCCACACATGGTTTTACCATGCTCTGACTCAGTGTGGACTCATTAGTTGGTGTATGAAATCTCCCCTTATGCTGGGATTATTCTGCCTCCTGTCTGTCAACAATGACTCTGCAGCATTCCAGGCTGGGATGTTCTCCATCACAGAAAGGATACTGCAGCTGGTCCATGGCCTGCTGGTTGATGGCTCCCATGCTGTTGTACACGAAGGTGCTGCTCAGAAGTATAGCCAGGGCAAAGATCCAGCAGTCATTCTGGTTGTCTCCCTGGAAGTCCAGACACACATGGGTCAGGAATATGTCTTGTGTTAGTTTTCAGGTGAGCAGTGACAAAAATATGCTCATTTAATCAGATGTTTCCACAGTGATTAGTAAAACTAATGCTGTCTCAAACACCTATACAAGACAAATCTAAACAAAAGTACTCATGAATTCCATTGAACTTGAATATATTTTACTAAGATTTTTGGTTTATACTTATTCTTTGAAGGTGTTTTTTGATCATTGGCATGTAATCGTTAAATAGACAGTGGATGTTTGTAGATATTCTAAAACTTCAAATACACTAGATTTAAGTATCTCATTCCTAATGAGAAGATTTACTTTCATGTAACTCATACCTGCGGCTATGTTTTTAAAGCTCATTTAATTCTTTCTTCGAGTGCTGGGAATGGAAACCAGGGCTTTCCCCAAGCTTGTCAAGCACAAGGGACTGAGATAGGCCGTTATAGGCCATTCTTTGGCACTCATTATATACCAGAAAAATTATTTAGTTTATTAAATATTAAAAGAAATGCCATAAGGTATGTAGAGTATTGTTTATTTAATTCAGTTGGTGTATCAGAAAGCTAAGGCTAAAAGTGTTGTTCAAATCTTAAATGGTCTTTTAATAAAAAAAAAAAAAAAGAGAACAGAGCAAAACAAAACAAAACAAAACAAAAAAACCCAGAGCCAGATATCAGGGTGAAAGTTAAAAGATCAGAGAAGCAGAACAGCCAGCCACTAGTTCTCACCTCTACAGAATCCTCAGTCTAAAGAGAGTGAGTTCTGTTTCCTCCTTATATACCTTTCTCTGCCCTGCCATATTATTTACTGGGATTAAAGGTGTGTGTGCTTCCCAAGCAAAGGCATGAGATCTCAAGTGCTGGGATTAAAGGTGTGTGCTACCACTGCCTGGCTCTGTTTCCAATCTAGTGGCTGGCTCTGTCCTCTGATCCTCAGGCAAGGTTATCAGGGTACACAATATATCACCACATAAAAGAAGTTTTAAAATAAGGACTGTGATTTATTAACAAGGTATGCATTTAAACACAGTTATGGGCCTTCAAACTCAAATCTGTAATTGAAGTTCTGTGTAGGCTTGGATACATGACACTGAGTTTATCCTTGGTACCTTCATGAGGTGGGGTACCAGGTTTAGGTTACATTCTAAAAGTTGCTGGGATACTGCAGAATGACCATCCTCCTCTTCTGTGAGTTTGTCTATTTATTAGTGGTGGCTAAAGTTAAGTACATGATGATACAGTAAATTCAGGTTCTTATTTAAAAATTAGAGAATATTTAGATATCAAGTCTGAATCTCAAGTTGAATTCTCAATCCTTACTTTCTCAACATCGCCCAGGCCCTCAGTGTCAAGCAGAACAAGCGTGTGGTCTTTCTTGTGGGGATGAGGCACACACCACATCCAGATTCCTTTTGTATGAGCCTGCACTGTGGAGCCCAGAGAGAAGCCTGTGACATGTAGAAGAGAGGACACAGTGACAGAGAGTTAGAAGCAGGCGTTTCAGGAAATTAATGCAAAAATGAGAACAATCCAAGTCAGTAGAGCTAACTGAAACCAAAACTAGTATTGATCTTGCAACCAGAGAAATAGTAAAAATCGTAATACCAAATACGTGAAAATAAATATTTCACAGTTATCATTAAAAATAGTATTCAGCAAATTACAAGAATTTCTTAATGCAAATGTATGAAATGCCATATATAAAAATCCATGCCAATATTATACTCAATGGTAAAAGCTGAAGAATTTTTCCTTTAAGATCATAGAAGAGAAAAGTGTACCCAATTTGGACACTGGTGTTCAATACAGCACTTGAAGTGTTATCCAAAATAATTAGGAAAAACAAAAACAAAATGAAAATAGCTGGCACCCAAGTTGGACAGGAAGAATAAGATTTATCTTTATCATAGATGGTATAATCTTATATGTTAAAACCTTTAAATATCCCACAGAACAATGTTAGATGTAATCAATTAATCCAGCATAGCTACAGCACACAGAATTATTTCTGTGATTTCTATAATTTGTTTATTTTCTACACACCAATAACGAATAATCAAAATAATAATGTACAGGAAACTAAGAAATTAACCCCACTTATAACGCCATCTAAAGAGTGAACTGCTTGGGAATACACTTCATCTATAAGGTGACAAATCTACACAGGGAAATATAAAAATTATTAGAAAATATTTCAGAAGACACAAACAATTACATGTTCCATGTTTGAGGTCTGGAAGAAACAATATTCTTAAAATATCATTGCTACACGAAGTGATAAATGTCCATTCTTTTTGTGAGGAAGACCTTGCTTGGTTATCAAAGCTGTGCTTGAACTAGGGGATTCCAATGATATTCCAACCTCAGCTTCCCGAGTGCTGGGATTTCTGCCTTGCATCACAGCCCTTACTGCCCTCATATTTTGTTTTAAGGGTTAAGTACATAGGAACAGGTTATAGAACAGTGGTGAAAAATGGGGGGGATGGATGATTATTGTATGATGGGTACTTAGTTTTTGTTGGAAAAAATATAATAAATATATAAGTGAATTAATATGATGAGTGTACAATGATGTGAATTTGTTTAATGACATAGAACTGCAGTTGAAATGGTTAGAAGAGTTAATTTTATGCTATGTTTATTCATGACAATAAGACTTTCCAATTCAATTTGAAATATTTTGAAACCTGAAAGGTCAGAGGAAACTCACTGTTACCTCATGACCTTATTAATTACAAAATCATCGTCATCATTATTGTGTGTGTGTGTGTGTGTGTGTGTGTGTGTGTGTTTGTATATGCATGATGTGTGTTAGGGTGTGTGTGTGTCACAGCATGTGTGTAGAGGTCAGAGGACAGCTCTGTAGATTTGACTGTCTCTTTCTACCTTCTCGGTATTGGGTCCAGGTTGCCTTGTGCAGCAAGGGCCTTTACCTACTGATTCTTTTTCTTGGCCCAGCCTTTACTTTTAATGACTGTCTTACAGACTATTATGTAATTGAATTATTCTTCTTATGCTTTCTCCCTTTCTAGGATAGGAATAATTTCTGATTTTAAAATGGAACTGAAGATAATAAAGAGTGTTATGGAGCTGACTGACTTCCTGAAACAGAGTGAAGATAAAAAGCCCAACTCTGAGTAGATTAGATTTCAGAATCTATCTCCTTCTCTAACATTGTTCCTCCTCACAACCCAAGTTCAAAGTGTGACCAAACAGAGGGCTCAGCAAAGCACTGTTGGTGGCACTCACCTGTGTTCTTCCCAGCCAGCTTGTTCATCAGGTAGGATTTGCCTGTGCGGTAGAGGCCCACTATGGCCACCACCACCACTGGCTGTGTGATGGCCGACAGGATCTCCAGGGCCTTCTGATTAGGCCTCAGTTGTCCTTTCACATTCTCAATGAGACACAGGGGCTCTGGCATGTGGACCTTTAGAGCCGTGTTCATTGAGGTTCTTTGTCTTTGAGGGAAGAGGTGGAATAAATTAGAAATCCCTTCTCTTCTCAGAGGTGGAGTCATACAACCCTCCAGCACAAACTGAAGGTTTATTGTATTGTTGGAGTGGTAAAGCAAAAAGCTGCATAATTTTAGAAGGTTATGAAAATATTATCCAAGAAATTGAATAAGAATGATAGTACTAATGAATTTTCAAAATTCAACTACAAGCAACTTAAATCTTCCCTTTAAATTATCATGGGAGATATTCCTTTTGGATTCTAATTTTAAATTTCATGCTAAATATTGAATAGGGAAGATAATTTGCTAAAAACATTTTAAAATAATTTTATTTTTAAATTTTTGATATTATAATTGAAATGCATTTTCCTTTCCTTGTCCCCCCTCAAAATCATCCCATATAACCACCCCCACTGTCCTTCAAATTTATGGCCTCTTTTTCCACTAGTTATTACATGCATATATGTATATGTACATGTATATATATAAATGTTCCTAAATATAATCTGCTCAGTCTATATAATGCTACCTGTATGGCTGTTTATAGAGCTGAAAGAAAATAATCTTTTTAAAGCATAGGCTTTCTTGGGGCTGGTTTGTTGGCTCAGATAGTAAAGGTGCTCAGTGTCCAGCAAGACAACCTGAGCTCAATCCCCAGGATCTATATGTTGGCTGGAGAGCACTGACTCTCACAAGTTGTCCTCTGGTTTCTAAACATGTTACATGACATGTTCACATCCTGTACACAAAGGCATATAAAGTAAATAGATAAATGAAAGAATTAAAAACTCCTTAAAAATAGGATTTCTCTAAATTTAGCATTAGGGGAATTTATTTTTATTTAGACTACATGCAAGAAATTCAATATGGATTTATTAACTCATTAATTCTTTCAATGAGTAAAAATGCTCATGAATAAATTCTCCATTTTCTTCACGTTTATACCTGAATAATAATCTGCTCAGGTGTTTAGTATTTGCCCCTCCCTCTGGCTCTTAGGAACATTTTGGTGGATTGAGCATGTGTGGGACCCCTTCTGCTGCTGCTCCAGGGATGAAGTCAGCACAACTGACTTGTGCATATTTATAAGCAACAGGACATCCTGGACTAGGAACTCTTCCAAGGACATGGCAGGTGTGAAGGAGGGTCCCAGAAAGAAGAATACACCTCAGTTAACCCTCTACAAGCCTTACTCACTGGTGGGAACTTCAGTGACAGTGGAGAGCTGGAATGTTGAAGCCCAGAGACAAATTATCTTTGCTACCTCAGACTCAAGATTTATTTATTGTCCACTTCTGTGTTTGACCTAACACCCTCCTATCAGGTACGCTCTTTTTTGGAATGTACAAACAGAGCCCTGTCTTCCACCACCCGAAGGGTGAGAATGTTGTTGGAGAGTATCTGAGGCCTGTTTCCTCACTGTGCTCTCAATTGCCTACCTGATGTTTCCAGCAGTATGTTTGAAAGTGTCTTCAGCTATGACATCTTTGTTCTGTTATAAAACTTTATGAAACTGTTACCCTGTTGGAACCTGGTATTTGGGGTAATACATATCTGTATCCTTGCAAATTATTAAAATTCACTGGTAGCAACTCACATCTTCCTTTTAGTTTATCATGGAAGAATTTCCTTTTGGATTCCAATTTTAAAATTTATACTAGATATTGAATGGGAATATTCAATATAACAACATTTACTTCCAAAACAACAAATTATCCCTGTATTTATTAGAGGTAAGAGCTGTGTGTTTTTTCTTTTGTTTTGCTTTTTTTTTGTTTTTTGTTTTGTTTTGTTTTGTTTTGGTCAGTTAAGATGTTATCTGCCAGAGCAGTGCTCTGAAGCCTCATTAGTTATGCAGTAAAGTAACTCAAGTGAGGAGGGGTCTGGGTGCAGCATTTTAAATGCCACAGGAAACTCAAAACAATGGTGACAAGAAAACTGAAAATCAGGGAGCAGATCAAGAGCAATAAGTTGTTCAAAGACAATGTCTGTTTCCTGTGGCCCATTTTTAGGTTTCCTGATTATTTTTCCTCTTTAGTAGAAGAAAGAAAAGAGAACTGGGGAGGAGAGAGAAGTAAAGAATGCAGAGGTAAGAGTTAACAATGGAGAGAGAGAGAACTGATGAATGGAGCTGGTGCCTGGCCAGGAACTCAAGGGAGGGGCTTCTTTCAGGGAGAACTTTCTGAAGGTCTGAGTAGTCAAGGTAAGCCTGGACTCCTTCCCTAGTCCTGTACTGCACAGGCTTCTTTGGAGGAAGTCTTTTGGTGAAACACAAGTCTGAATCCTATGGGTGAGAGGCAAGGAGTGGGCTCTAGGAATGAGAGAGTCTGCCCAGTGAAAGTGGAAATCCTCTTAGAAGCCAAGTTCAGGTGTGTGGTAGAAATCATGTTAACCTGGTCTCCATCTTTCCCTCTGGGTTACAAAGTTTTCCTTGTGCTTCCACAGTGTCAGTGGCTGTTTGCATCATTTATTGTTTTATATTATTTAGTTTTTTTCATCTCTGCTCTTCATGGAGGCAATGCATGGACAGACTTTTCAGTTGCTTAGCTATAGTAGGAGCAGGATAAAGCAAGTACTGTCAATGTCCATAGTCATTTAATTGTGTTCCCACTCAATAGAGACAATGTGAACATAGAGAAGAGCACTCATAGTTTCAGTATTTCCAGCTGAATTCAAGCCCAATACTGGAATGTAGGGAATGTCAACCCTAATTGCACCCCTGCTGATATCACCTGACCCTGTACCCCAGTGAATACTCAGCTGCTGCCCATTTTGATTCTGGTATTGTCTAAGTGACCTGTATGAAACCTTTTCATTCCCTTCCTGATATTATAGACCCCATTTCCCTGAGCAGAACTCTACAGAGCTGGGAAGAGAAGTGAGCCTCCTTACCTGCTCTTGCTGTTTATGGTGGATGGACTGACTTCCTCCCTGGTCTCTTGTTTCCTTCTCCAAGGCTGTGAGATTTTTTTCTGAGTGTGGTTGATCGAATGTACAGCAACAGTCTTAATGGATACGAGGAATATGAAAATGAAAGTGCTTGCTTCGTAGTAGTGAATCAACAATTGTGAAAGTAGTGTCTGGAGCTGAGCTAGTGGGAGGGTTCGTCAGGACTTCTCAGCCAGAGCTGGCAAACATTTACTTGGAAGAGACCTTTGTAACCACTTGCTGTTTTGACCACTGTATGTTAGATATGGATGTCTTCCATATAGGCAGTGCCTCTGAAGGATGGTGGCCTGTGTGATCATCTGAGATGAGGAGGCAGGATATTATTTTTTAAATGTAGTTGCCTGAAATAAATCATGTGGCTGATTCTTCTTTCAGAACTAGTTAGTGAGGGGAATGGCATGTTTCCCACCCTCCTAAAAGCCCAGAACCTGCTGCTATCACTCACTACTGTCAGCCAGTTCAGTCAGGATGGGCTCTGTGTATTATAAAGGGTTTCAGGCTGGTAGTCAGGGATTACATGAATTTTTTCTTAATGCTGTTTTATAATTTTATTCAAATTCTTCTTAACATTTTAGCTTCACTATTCTTGAATCTATTTCAAATTCATTTAGCTTATTTAGTGTTTTGCACAAAAATATGACACAAACTCTTTACAAAAATGACTTGAGTCATGTTAAAAGTGTATTTTTCCAGAGAGGATACTTGAGTCAGTTCCCAGTAAGATTTGCTATGACTGCAGTAAGAGTGGCAGAAATTTGCCACTTGAGTCCTGCCTACATCTTCTCCATCTCTGCTACTCTGTCACAGAAACTCTACTGCAGTTGAGTGTGGCCCCAGGGCTTGGGAATGGCCAGTGGGTCACAAGGTCCATCCTTTGGAATCTTGTTTTGCCATGTGGTGATGGAAAGAGATGGTATGTATGACTGATCAAACATAGAGTCTAGTTGGAAGTCATCATAGATCTCTCTGGGATCTCCATGGTTTCTTCTCTCACCTGTGACCTTCCCCTCCCTTAAGCAATCCTGCCATGATGTGATCTGCTGAGTCCATGAGGCTGCCTGACCTAGCACTTCATCTACACAGCCGAGCTATATGAATTTCTCTACTTTAGGAAGCATCTAATGCCCAATGCTTTGTTTTCATAATAGAAAAATAAATAGACTAGTTCACACAATCAACAAACTGAGGTTCCTCTTTCTTCATCTCCCATGTAATAACGTTTCCTGTTTTTTTTTTTTTCTTTGACAGGGTTTCTCTGTATAGCCCTGGCTATTCTGGAACTAGCTTTGTAGACCAGGCTGACCTCAAACTCAAAGAGCTCCACTTGCCTCTACACCCCAATTGCTGGAATTAAAGGTGTGCACCACCATGCCCAGCGACTTGTACTTTTTGATACTACTCCCCTATAAATACTTATTTTTTGTGTCATTGTCAAATACAACACCATTTTCATTTTAAATGTATTTCTTTTTCTTAATCCAGACATGGGGTTGTCACTTTTGTTGATCATTTCCATTTCCATGACTCAACTCTTAGTTATGTTAATTTTTTGTTGCTTTCTAATGTCTGATCATATATCTCTGCTCTAATCTTTATCATTCCCCTTTTTGTCAACAAGCTTAGTTTGCTCTTTTTGTAGTTCCTTGAAGTTTTAGTTTTGATCTTGAAGCAGTTTGATGCTTTTCTTCTTTTAAAAAGTGTTTTGAGGAACATACAGCAGAGAGTGGGCAGGGTCCAAAAAGCAGCTGCAGAGGCAAGGGTTCTGAGAGCAAGATGGGATATAGATGAGACTGGGCAACTGGAAGTGTGACTGTGTGGGGACCATGTGTGGGGGATGATGGGAGCCAAAGAAGCTGGATTGCATCTCCAAAGGACTTGAGTAGGGTTCTCTGTGAACTGCATTCTTAAGAATCCCAGAGCTAAACCAACCAATCAATCAATCAATCAATCAATCAAGAATCCCAGAGCAAGTGATGCAGCAAGGCAGAACAAACTCTATAAAGAACTCAAGTCAATAACATGTTTTCCCTCTTTGCTAACACTTGTCAATCTATCATGGTTGTTACTACAGGTGACTCCCCCCTGCACAGAAACTCAACCAAAGACAACCCACTAGGAAGACTCATATTTTCTTTAAAAAGGAAACAAAAACAGTGGGAAGAGGAGAATTAGAAACCAGCGGACACATACACCCCAGCAGATAAAAAACAGCGAAGAAACACACACACACACACACACACACACACACACACACACACACACACACGAACGCACACACACAAGCACACATGCATGTACATACGTGATCACATACACATGCACACACATTCAAACATGCACACACACCACATACCCACAGAAAACAAAAAGAATATACAGAAAAGAATACCACTAGAATAATAACACTATGAAAAAAATCCCCAAGCAGAGACATCAGAATAATGTCTGATTTATTATTGTCAGCAAACTTAAGAGCCAGGAAAGCATGGATTGACATATTTCAAGTCTTAAAAGTAACCAAAATAGGAATATTCTGAAAAATTGTGTACTAAAGTAGATTAGAGAAATAAGAATATTTCAAGACAAACAAAAGTTAAAACCATTAATTACATCTAAGCCAGAACTGCAGGAAATCCTTACAGGAGTACACTATAGAGAGGAAGAAGAAAGTTTCATGCACAAGTACACGGATCAGAATGTAGTCCATGAAAGCCATGGATGGACAGATGAGAGAGCAAAGGAGGAACTAATCTTGTCCAACACAGCAAACCAGCAAGTATTCAGTGCTTCAGGAGAGGAAAAAGAACTAACAATTTAAGCAGCCAACCAGAACAACAAACACAAAATTATAAACAATAGCAAACTCTTCTCAATCATTCTGTTAATGAAAATTCCCTTAACTCACCAATTAAAAGACATAGACTACTGGACTGGATTTGAAAACATGAGCAAACTATCTGCTGTCTCCAGGAAACACACATAGCTAAAAAGACACCCATAACCTAAGAGCCAAAGGTTAAAAATCAAACTTCTAAGCACAGAGAACATGTAAACAAGTTGATGTTGCAATTCTCATATCTGTAAAGTAGACTTTAAACCAACCTCATCGGAAGAGATAATGAGGGTTGGCTGCTACATTTCAATAGAAGGAACACTTAGTCAAGTGAACATAAGTATTATAAATATGCAACAAATTTTATTCCTTCGCTTTCAAAACACAAACACTAGAAAACTGCTGGAATCCAGACACATTAATAATGGGAGAACTCAGTGTATCTAGAAAGGGTCTCCAAATAAAAACTCAGCAAGCAAACCTCAGAACTTAATTACTGAAGAGATCAATTGGACTTGAAAAGACATCTACAGGAAATACACATTCTTCTCAGCAGCACATGGAACACTGTTTACAATTGACCACACTGCAAAAGAATAAACCTTCGTAAATACATACATCATAAAATTGGGGGCTAGAGAGGTGGCGCAGCTGGTAAGAGCATTTGTTGTTCTTGTAAAGGACACAGGTTCTCCCAGCACCCACGAGGTAACTCAGAACTGCCTGTAATGCCAGTTCTATAGGTCCTGACACACTCTTCTGACTTCTGCATACACTACATGCATGTACACATACATATATGCAGATAAAACACTCATGCACACAAAACAAAAAATTTAAGTTTTAAATAAAAGAAAACTTCCTGTATTCTATCAAATCACAGCAGAATTAAACTAGAAATCAGCAGGACTAACCTTGGAAAATACACAGATGCTTGGAGATTAAGCAATACACTTTAAAAGTGTGTGTGTGTGTGTGTGTGTGTGTGTGTGTGTGTAAATCTTTTGAAAATTTTACACGTGTATATAATGTATTTTTAAAATAACCATCCCTCACTGTCTTCTTCCAATTATTTCTTGATATCTCCAAGCTCTTCCAAATTTCATTTTTACTTTTTTAAAAAAACTTCTTTTCTTTTAATTTCTTTATGAAAAGTACCTCACTATGTCCCATTAGTGCTGCCTGTATGCATATGGGTGTGGTGTCACCCACTGGGTCATGGTCAACCTGCTAGGGACCATATCTCTGGGAAGTACTGACTCTCCTCTCAGAAGCCATCAACTGCCAATGGATAGCTTCTCTGCTAGGGGTGGGGCCTCCTAAACACCTCCCCACCCATATTGGAGTGAACAATAGGTCATTAATAAGTCAGGAAGGAAAATTAAAAATTCCAAGATTTACAACCAACCAGATTCTGTGAGATGCAATGAAGGCAGTCCTAAGAGGAAAGTTTATAGCTCTAAATAAATTTTAAAAAATCAGAAAAATCTAATTAAGCACCCAAAGCTTTAGAAAAGCAAGAGGATACCAAATCCAAATGCTGCATGTAGCAAGAAACAGTGGAAACCAGGCCAAGGGTTAATGATATAGAGACTAAGAGAACAATACATAGAATTAGCAAAAGAAAAAGCTGGTTTTTTTTGGTAAGATTAACAAGATTGAACAACACCTAATTAAACTAATCAACAGGAAAATAGAGGAACCAAATTAATAAAATTAGAGACAAAAGGGAGTTGTTACAATATGCTGTTATGAAATCTATACCATCAGGGAATTCTTTGAAAACATTTTAACAAATTAGAGAATCCAGGAGAAATGGAGAAATGTCTAAACACATGTGACCTCCCAAAATTCAAGGCAAAAGACAAACAATCTAAGCAAACCCATAACAGCCAGACTGAAATAGTATTTAAATGTCTCTCACCAAGAAAGGTGCCAGGCCAAACAGATTTAATGCTGATTTTTACCAAAATTTCAATGAAGATCTAATTCCAACACTTCTCAGGCTGTTCCCCAGAATAGAAAGGAAAGGAACTCCACCAAACTTACTTTAAGAAATCAGTATGACTCTGACACCAGAACCAGATGAAATTACACAAGGAAGCACAACAACCCAGATAAAAACTACAGACCGATTTCCATAGATGTAAAACTCCTCCATAAAATACAAACCAAATTCAATACCATATTCAGAGCATACACCATGACCAAGTTCCTGTTATCCTACAAAATTGTTTCAACCTACACAAATCAATAAGCATACACCAATTAGGGCTGGAGAGATGGCTCAGTGGGAAGGAGCACTTGCTGGTCTTCCCAAGAACCCAGCTCCCACATGGCAGCTCACAATCATGTGGAACTCCAGTTCCAAGGAACTCAACACCCTCTCTGTCAACCACAGACACCAGGCACATATGTAGTACACATACATACATGTGACAAAATATTTCAGCTGTCTTCTGCTATGAAATTCTTGCATGCCCAAATATTTCCAGACCGTTTGGCTAACAGTTCAGCTCCCCAGATCTGCTGAACTGCCCTGCTGGAGCCATTACTTGGATAAGGTCATATAGGCAAAGACAAGCTGGTGGAGATTCATAGCTTTGTTTCTTGTGCAAATGAAGCTCAGACCATCTCCTCACCTTGAGCCCTAGTGGCTCTCCAGAGCAACAGACTGAGAACAAAAGAGGTTTTTACATATCAAGATGGAAGGTAGGGTGGAGGAAGAGTCCTGAGGAGGCAGAGAACCACATGGCCAGAGAGAGAAGGGACAGGCATTTTTTTTTTTTTCTGTAGAGCAGACAGAATGGCATGGGGAGAGAAAAAAGAAGAAGACAGAGGTTTCGTAGAGAGTAAGCAGATCTTTGGTAGAGTTTTCTGAATGTCCGAAGTAGAGAGTAATGGAAATGGAGAAAGAGAAAACAGAGGACGAAGATGAGGCTGGAAGCATAGGAGTTTAGTCGTTAGCAAGACTGTAGGCCAGGGAACTGGTTAGAACTGAAGCTATGGAGATAAGATTTCATCCCAGAGAAACAAAGTAGATGGATAAAGAGCTTGGTGTATCTAGATTTATTCTCGTCCTGAATGCCTGTCAGAGCTGTATCTGTAAAGATAGAATTTTGTCTTAGAGGAATAAAGTTAACAGACATAAGAGCATAGTGTAAGTAGATTTTTTTCCCTCAGATATCCCATGCCAGATGTAGCTCAATCCCCGGGACTCTTGTGTATTCAACAGATACCAAGTTAGATCACTAGTCTTAAAAGATGGCCAATTCTAGAATGGGGGTTGTGATAATCTTATCTGTGTTGGGAGGCCATTGATCTTCCTGAATCTGTGAGTCTGAGAAAGCATCCATCAAGGCTCATTTGAAGGTCTATGTGGCTTTCCCTCCTCATAGCCAGTCTCTGTTTTATATTTTCCCGAAAACTTCATTTTAATTTTGACCACTCCCATATCCCATGAATAGGGAATTCACAGGGCAAAGACCAATGCATTTCAGTTGTGTTACAGTAAGTTATTTAAGGTGAGCAGGGTGTGGGGAGAAAACAGGACATAGTGACAAAATCACAGAGAAGAGAGAAGAAAACTTTTAACTCAGGATAGAGCATCAATCATGTCTTAGGAATTTGCCCATTTTCAGAATTTGCTGGCATGTAGCTGTCTAGAACAGTGGTTCTCAGCCTTCCTAGTGCTGCAACCTCTTAATGTAGTTCCTCATGTTGTGGTGACCCCCAACCATGAAATTATTTTCATTGCCTTTTCAGAACTGTAATTTTACTACTGTTATGAATCTTAATGTAAATAGCTGATATGCAGGATATCTAATATGTGACCCTGTGAAAGGGTCGTTTGACCTTCAAAGGGGTCACAACTCACATTTGAGAACCACTGTGTAAGGATTCTCTCCTTATTACATCATCAGCCTGTGATGGCAGCCTAGCCTAAAAAGCCCTCCCATGCGGTCTCTCTCCGCACTCTCTCTGTACTTTCCCTCCACACGGTCTCTCTGTCTCTGTCTCTCTCTGTTTCTCTGTCTCTCTGTCTCTCTCTCTCTCTCCTTCTTCCTAATAAAGCTCTAAAAAGGTAACTATGGCTCGTGATTCTTCCACCACCGCAGCATCTAGCCTCAACACTAGCGCTGTATACCCGCTGCAGGCGTGGCCAGCCACGAGCGCTGATCCACCCCTTCACACTGGTCTAGGGTATTCTGGGCTGCTAAGTGGCACAGGCACCTTTAGGGGCAAAGCACTGTATTATATACCTTTAACATGTCCCTTAAGCTTGAGCGAGGGCCTACTTCAGCCATTCACATCTACAGCAGGCTCCTTCTGTCTACCCCTCACAGTGCTATAAAAGAAATAACAGGGACCATACTGAGACTCTGTGGGCGTCTGCTATCCTCACTTCCCCAGAAATGTTCAGGAGGTTCCCTATCTTGGACCCTAGGAAATCAACAAGCACCCAACCCTGATTCTGTAACTGTCACTTCCCTAAGAGGAAGCTAGCAAGTTCCCTGTGGAGCGATGAGAGGCCTCAACCTGACTGCAGTGAGCATGAGTTCCAGGTGCTGGGTGTTCAGGCGGCTGGAAGACACACTGGTCCCCTCCCTCATCACTCCTCTAACAGCATACCCAGTCCACTGAGTGAGTCTCTAGTTCTGGAGATTAGAGTTAAAAATAACATGTTGTCTCATGTTTGTGCTGCTCCAAGTGGCAGCATACATGAAAATCATATCTACTCTTAAGTCTTATGGAAGTGCTTTTTAAACAGAATACGGTTCAAAGGTCCCTTCAAACTAAATATCTGAGGATTGTGCATTGAAAGACCTTTGCGTGACTGTTGATTCATTGCCTGGCCTGGATGGTTTCGGTTTCACAGCTCTTTGACCCACTGCAAAGTTTGCTGGGATCCAGTATCTTACCACTTGGGGAAATCCAGAAAGCCTCACAGCGCTGCAGGAGGAAATACCAGAGAACAAAAGGAGACTTTCTACCCACTCTGTGATCAAAAGCCGGTAAGGGACTAACTGACTTCTCTTTTCAGTCTTCTCTCCAGCTCTGAAGAGCTCTGGGGGCATAAGCTGGGCAGAGATGAGAAGGCATTTATGAGAGTTCATTAATTTCTTTAAAACTACCAGAACTAGGAAAGTCTGCTCCTGGGCGTGGGCTGGAGCAAGGCATCAGATGAATCCTGTGTGGTATTATCAAGGCAGCCAGTCTCTAAAGCCCAATAGTGGACTTGCTTTGAGCTAGATATTAGCAGACATGTGTGGTTGAAACAGGGCAGGGTATGCATCGGGACTGTCTTTCTCTGTGTTCACATTGTCTCTGCTGACGGGGACACAGTTAAATGACTATGGTCGGTGATGGAGGGAACTTAGTCCTATTCTTACTGAAAGGGCTGCCTGCAGCTGAGTTACACAGGAAAACAGAATGTGATGCAGGGTAAAGAGCCATCACTATGGTGAATGACAGAGAAGAAACACTGTGTTGATGTAAAAACACAGCTCCCACTTAAAGAGAATAGCAATTTATTCTGGAGCCAAATATGAGTGATGATGACCCAGGAATATAGATTCAGAGCATCCCAGACACCATGTTCCAACTTGGTAAGTCTCCTGTAGTTTTTATAGTTGTAGAACAAAGAATACATTGTCCTTTGTACTTTAAAAATGTATTGGACCATCAGGTTATAATAAAGTGAGGGAGCCTCTGCCACAGGCTTCAGATACTATCAAATAATATTCTTAGCCTTTGGGGAGGTGAGCGCTAGGGGTCTCTTTGTACATTCAAGAAAGGATTTTACTTGATAGTCATAGGAGGTTAAGTCAAGCACAAAGATTGACCATCTAGGCAGCTAAAGATAACCTAGGAAAATCTGGCTCCGGACTTGCAACATTCCAAATCAGTCAGTCAGCCTTGTGGGCTCGTTAACACAGTTGTGGCTGTGTTCTGGGACGCTCAGGTCACAGCTGGCACCAGAGTGAAAGGCGATCAGGGTGGTGACATGTTTTCTATCACACAGCTGACTTCCCAGTAGATCCCTTCAGTAGTGCAGAGCCACTTGCTGTCGAGCCCCCTCAGTTCTTTTCCCTCGCCTGCTCCTGTGGGATTCAGACCCTGTGTTTTACCAAAGGGCTTCCTTTAAGAGTCCCTCGCAGGACTAAGGATGGTTTCTCTGTTTGCTTTACCTGCCACCTGCTCATCTCTCAGTTAATTGTGCCTGTACTTTGGAAATCGCTTCTCTAAACTTCTGGCCACCAGCCTCCCTCCCTGTTTTAACAATTGTCTCCCACCTCTGTTTTCTCCTCTCCTCCTCTTTTTCTTCCCATTTTTTCCTTCTCTTCTGTAGCAAGCAGAAAATCGAAACAGAAACGCCTAAACGTATACAGCAGGAAGTAATGGCTTTCCTCTGACCCTGTCCTCTCTAGCGCTTTTGACCTGCTCCCTGCTCTCTCACTAACTGTATACAGCAGGAAGGATGGCTTTCCTCTGACCCTGTCCTCTCTAGCATTCTTGACCTGCTCCCTGCTCTCTCACTAACTGTATACAGCAGGAAGGATGGCTTTCCTCTGACCCTGTCCTCTCCAGCGCTCTTGACCTGCTCCCTGCTCTCTCACTAACTGTATACAGCAGGAAGGATGGCTTTCCTCTGACCCTGTCCTCTCTAGCACTCTTGACCTGCTCCCTGCTCTCTCACTAACTGTATACAGCAGGAAGGATGGCTTTCCTCTGACCCTGTCCTCTCTAGCGCTCTTGACCTGCTCCCTGCTCTCTCACTAACCACCACAGTTCCTCTCAGCAATATCCAATATTTGAAATTTTTGTTTTGCAAATATTGCTGTTTTTTCAATATTTAATTTCACATCTTTCCTGATTTAAGATCATTTAGTGTATAGCTAATCAAGCTTATGTTTCAGGATACAACTCTTTTTTTTTTAAATTATTTTTTCATTTTACATTCCAACCGCAGTTTCCCCTCCCTTTCCTCTTTCTGCTCCCCCCCCCCACCTCCTTCCTACCCACAGGACCAAGCCACTCCTCCCTGCATCAAGGCTAAGCATAGGGAATGGGCTCCAAAAAGCCAGTTCATACACCAGGGATAAATCCTAGGTCCACTGCCAGGCGCCCCACAAACAGACCAAGCCACACAACTGTTACCCACATTCAGAGGGCTAGTTCGGTCCCATGCAGGCTCAGTCCAGAGTCCATCATCTCTCACTGGCTCAGGTCAATTGTCTCTGTGGGTTTCCCCATCATGATCTTGACCCCCCCCCTTTGCTTATATAATCCCTTCTCCCTCTCTTCGACTGGACTGCAAGAGCTCAGCCCAGTGCTTGGTTGTAGATCTCTGCATCTGCTTCCATCTGTTACTGGATGAAGGTTCTATGATCCTCTCTGGTTTAAGTTCATTTAGTGTATAGCTAATGAAGCTTATGTTCCAGGGTGCAACTCTTTTTTTTTTTTTAAATATATATCCCAACTACAGTTTCCCTTCTCTCTACTCCTCCCAGTCCCTCTCCCCATAGTCCTCCTCCCCTAGATCCACTCATCTTCTGTTCCCCTTCAGAAAAGAGCAGGCCTCCGTATCAACTGAACATGGCATAACAGTTACAAACCCTCAGATCAGAGCTGGGTGAGGAAACCCAGTAGGAGGAAAAGGGTCCCAGGCAAAAGAGTTAGAGACACCCCCTACTCCCACTGTTAGGAGTCCAACAAGAACATCAACCTACTACACAACCATAACATAGATGCAGAGGACCTAGGTCAGACTCATATAGGCTCCATGATTGCTGCTTCAGTCTCTGTGAGCCCCTATGAGCCCTGCTTAGTTGATTCTTTAGATCATGTTCTCATGGTGTCCTTGACCCCTCTGGTTCCTACAATCCTGCTTTCCCCTCTTCTGTGGGGTTCTCAGAGCTGTTTGACTGTGGGCCTCTGTATCTGTGCCCATCAGCTGCTGGAGGAAGCCTCTCTGATGATGATTGGGCTAGGCTTCCATCTATGATTATAGGAGAATATCATTAGGAATCATTTCATTAGCTTTTTCTCCAGTCATGTTTGGTTCTAGCCTAGGTCTCTGGGCTATCCTAGGTCTCTGGGCTATCCAGCCTCTGGTCCTTGGCCAGTGATAGGCATGGGCTTCCTCCCTTGTCATGGGCCTCAACTTGGACCAGTCATTGGTTGACCACTCCCACAAGTTCTGAGCTACCATTACCCCAAGCACATCTTGCAGGCAGGATAAATTGTAAGTCAAAGGTTTTATGGCTGTGTTAATGTTTCAGTCCCACCACTGGAAGCTTTGCCTGGTTAAAGAAGATGGCCAGTTCATGTAGCTAGAAGTTTCCCTGTGTTTTGGCCAGCAAGCATTTAGGACAAATCTCTCCTACTTGTGTTCCCCAAGTAAACACGCAGAGGCTTATATTAATTATAACTGCTTGGCCACTAGCTCAGGCTTATTACTGACTAGCTCATATACTTAAATTAACCCATAATTCTTATCTACGTTTAGCCACATGGCTTGGTACCTTTTCTCAGTTTTGCCTTGTCACCTTGTTTCCTCTATGTCTGGCTGGCAATTCCTGACTCAGCCTTCCTCTTCCCAGAATTCTCCCTGTCTGCTTATCCTGCCTATACTTCCAGCCTGGCTACTGGCCAATCAGCATTTTCTTTATCAACCAATCAGAGCAACACATATTAACAGCATACAGAACATCCCACAGCAAGTTTAGGCTTTGTATCCTCCATTACTAGGAGTCTTTGCTAGGGTCACCCTCATAGATTCCAGGAAGTTTCCACTGCACTAGGTTTCCACATTGCCCTCGAAATATCCCTCTTTCCAATCAACTCTTCCTCCATTCCCCCACCACTACCCAACCCCTCCTGTTCTCATCCTCACATGCCTCCAGCATACACACAAAATCTATTCTATTTGCCCTTCCCAGGGAGATCCTTGCATCCCCTTAGAGCCTTCCTTGTTACTTAGCCTTTCTAGGTCTGTGAATTATAACATGATTATCATTGACTTAACAGCTAATATCCACTTATAAGTGAGTACATATCATGTTTGCCTTTCTGAGTCTGAATTACCTAACTCAATGATTTTTTTTCTAGTTTCATCCATTTGCATGCAAAGTTCATGATGTCACTTTTTTAACAGCTGAGTAATACTCCATTAATAATTAATCCTACTTGAAGACAGGAGACAACCTGAAAAATGACCTCAGAGACTTGTATGCCAGACCCCATGTGCTTGATTGAGAATGTGAAAGGACAACTGAGGCCTAATCAGAAGGCTTTGGAGACCCTGTCTGCCATCACACAGCCTGTGGTAGTGGTGGCCATTGTGGGTCTCTACCGCACTGGCAAATCCTACCTGATGAACAAGCTAGCTGGGAAGAACACAGGTGAGTGCCACCAACAAAGCTGGGCTGGGTCCCCTTTGTCCACTCACATCATCAGCTTCCAGCATGCAAGTGTGAAGAATTTAATATTTCAGCCACAGTTGAGTTGGTTGTTTATTTATTATTTGTCTTTGAGACAGGGTCTTGCTATGCTACTCAAGCTGTCTTTGAGCTCATGATTCTCTTGCCTTAGCCTTCAGAGTGCTGGGGCTATTGCCTATACACCATAACCATCAGCCCACAGTTTTCCTTTTAAAGACATAAATCATTCCTTTTCTAGATGAAAGCAGTAATAAAAATTACCAATTTATGTATTAATCAACTTTAACATGTTATTATGTTTCTATAACAACAAGTTTCCACTGGTGTCTATATTTAAAAAAGTTGCAATCCATATAGTTTGCTTTAGATTTTTTGTATTATTATAAAATATCTAACATAAAATTTACAACTATTGTCAAATATGCAGTTTTGTGACAGTAGGTAAATTTAAAATTTTGTGTATCCATCACCCCCATCTATCCCTAGAACTATCTCATTTTCCCCTAGAGAAATGAAATCCATCTGTAGCTCATCTCCTAGCATTATCTGACATTCTGTATTTCTAAATTTGACAGCAGTGGAAAAGTCACATAAGTGGACTCATGAGATTTATTTCTTTGTAACTTGCTTCTTTCACTTAACATGGTAGTGTCAAGACTTACCATTGCTAGAATATATACCTATTTTCCTTCTTTTTTAGAGTTCAATAATTGTATGTGTATAACAATTTTGTTATCTGTTCATCTGTACACAGAAACCATTGGGTGCTATTATTAATGCTAATATGAATATTGGTATAAAAATCTTTTTTAGTTCACGCAATTATTTTAGGTTGTATTCTGCTTGTTGCTGTGATCAAATACCCAAGTGAAGCAACTTTAGGAAGACGGGTTTACTCTGACTCACAGTTAAAGGTCTATCAGTTCATTATGGCAAGGAAGACTTGACACAGTATTTCCTTCCATGGTGGTGGAAGCTTATGGATTATTCATATTATACTTAGGCAACAAGAAGTACAAGACCCAAATTAGAGTCACTGTTAACCATCAAAGATCTTCTACTAGCCTACCTCTGCTAGCCAGTCTTCACCTTCCAAAGGTCTACATCTCCAAAAACTGGCACTACCCACTGGGGACCAAGTATTAAAACATATGAGCCTGAGGTGGATGGTTCACACACAAACCATAACATTCTGCCTCTCGGCCCTACTGGTTCATGGCCATCTCAGAATGCAAAATTTATTGGATTTAATCTCCAAAGCCCTCATAATCATAAAGTTCTAATAGCATATAAAATTCCAATGTCTCTTTTGAGGTTCAAGGTTTTAGCTGTGATCCTGTGGAAAATCAAAATACCAGTTACACACTTCCAATATATGACAGCATAGAATAAAAATTCCCATTCCAAAGATAAACAGTATAGTTGGAAAGACCATACCAAAACAACAATAAAGTCCAGACAAAGATCAAACCAAGCTCCGCACCCAGCAGCCAGAGCAGGTGGAGGCTCCCTGTAGGTTCCAAGGGGTTTTTAGTTTTGTTCCTAACCATATCCTCCATCTTAGACCAGCTACACTCAGTACCCCTAGCTTTTCTCAGTGGATACCACACAGTCCTGGCATGTCCTGCATCCTGGAGTATCCACTGCAACTTATATTTTACCTTCACAGCTTTATTCACAGCATTCTCAGGAATTCAACTTGTTTCTGCAATCTTGGTGCAAAACTGGATGAATGTGTGCCTTTTGCATGCTGAATGACTGGAAACTAATTACTTTTCTGCTGAAACTTTGGTTTTAGTTAGATGTCCTGGTCTTTAGTATGCTGATTTTATATCAATTTCTTGAAATACCTGATAGTAACTACATTCCTCTCCTTTTTCTTCTATGCTCTACAGGCTTCTCTCTGGGCTCCACAGTGCAGTCTCACACCAAAGGGATCTGGATGTGGTGTGTCCCTCATCCCCAGAAGGCAGGACACACCTTAGTTCTGCTTGACACTGAGGGCCTGGGAGATGTTGAGAAAGTAAGGATTGAGGGTTCAGTTTGCAATTCATCCTCTCATCTCTTATATTAGATAGCTTTTAATGCTATTTCATTTATATTTACCTAACATGTGTCTAAATTTAGCTACCAGAGTTGAGGAAAAATCTTACAAGGATCATTGAAGAGCAATGTGATTAGTAAACAGTGTTCGTGGGACTAACAACAGGCTAGCAGCATTAATCAGAATCATTATAAATAAAAATGCACATAAAATTGTCATTTTCTTTAGAAAATTGTATTTGAATTTGGATGCCTTGCATAGATCATAAATATCATATAGGTTTTTCTAATTCTTCTAGACACACTCTGTGTGATCATACTCTTGTTATAGTTGATCTGGAAAGTGGCATAAGAACAGAATATATTCCTGACCCATGTGTGTTCTGACTCTCAGGGTGACAACCAGAATGACTGCTGGATCTTTGCCCTGGCTATACTTCTAAGCAGCACCTTTGTGTACAACAGCATGGGAACCATCAACCAGCTGGCCATGGACCAGCTACAGTATCCTTTATGTAGCACAGAGCATAAATATACACACATACACACACATGAGAGAGAGAGAGAGAGAGAGAGAGAGGAGAGAGAGAGAGAGAGAGAGAGAGAGAAAGGAGGAGAGACTGAAAGACTGAGACTCTTCTGTTAACAGGACAGTGGCCTATGTATACTGTAGAGTTAAATTATATATATATGATGCAGAGGGGCATGATACATGTCATACACCTATCAACAGGTTGATAACTGGATCAGAGGAAGGCAATGCAAAGTGTGGTAATAGATGAATCTAATATGAGGATTTGGACCCTGGACCCTCTTCCTTAGCTTCTTAGATATGTGACAGAGCTGACAGATCGGATCAGAACAACATCCTCACCTCATAGCAATGGGGTTGAGGACTCAGCTGAGTTTGTGAGCTTCTTCCCTGATTTCGTATGGACTCTGAGGGATGTGACTGTAAGGCTTGAAGCAGATGGACAAAGCCTCACAGCAGATGAATACCTGGAGAATTCTCTGAAGCTCAAACAAGGTACCTAGACTGTTGTTGGAAAATGGGGAGGAGAGTAACAGAAACGTTTTTTGCAGGTGTTAGTATTCACTGTTTTATTTTCTAGACTATTTCTAAGAAGTAGTTTTTTTTTTTTTATCTGTCTCAATATGTCAATTTCAATGATAGCGTTCCCTGGCAATGGAGACATGTTCACTCTGCACTGTGATCAGATTGTTTAACATCACAAAAAAATGAAACAGAAGGAACATTTATTAGAAGACATCCATAAGTAACACATCAACACCCTATTAGCTGTGTGGCTATATTTCCTTTACTTTCTCCAGGTACCAGCAAAGAAGATAAAAATTACAACCTGCCCCGACTCTGTATTCGAAAGTTTTTCCCCAAGAAGAAATGCTTTGTCTTCTGTCCACCTACTGGGTGGAAGAAGCTTTCTGAGCTTGAGAACCTGCACGATGATGAGTTGGATTCTGATTTTGTGCAGCAGGCAGCTGAGTTCTGTTCCTTCATCCTCAGCTCTTCCAAGGCTAAAGCTCTCCCAGGAGGCATTGGGGTCACTGGAACTCGTGAGTGTCCTGCCCAGTCCTTCTTGATAGCTTTAGAGAGTACACTCCTTGCTGGTAAAGTAACACCCACTCACTTCAATTTTTGACAATTTTTGAAAATTCTAGATATCCTAAACTAATAACTTAAATTTGGGTTAAGAAAATTTAGTGTCTCTGAAAAGTTCCTATAGGTCAAAGTGAAGAGACTCTATCCATATCATTTCTCTACCAAAATGGACTTGCACTGTGCAATTTGGCATCCAAAGGCATATGACACTATTTAGTTTATGTGTAAGTTGATTTTATAGAGTACAGACTCAATGCACATGTCCATATTTTGAGAGCAAAATAGCTGTATAAGGCTAGGACCTAGTGATAATGGGAGTCACAGATACAAAACATTTAGTTTACCTTAAAGTTCTATGGACAATACTGAACTTGGCTAAATTGGAAGTGTGCATTTGTTATCAGGTTTCTGGTTAATATTCATGCTATTGAAGAGTGTATTGATTATTTGTGGACATGCTCAGAACTACAAAATATGAAGACTACTTTACTCTAAAACAAATATTATCACCTGTTTTCTAAATGTAGGACTAGAGAAACTGGTGCTCACATACATCAATGCCATCAGCAGTGGGGATCTCCCCTGCATGGAGAATGCAGTCCTGGCCTTGGCAAAAATAGAGAACTTAGCTGCACTGCAAAAGGCCATTACCCACTATGACCAGCAGATGAGCCAGAGGGTGCAGCTGCCCACAGAGACTCTTCAGGAGCTTCTGGATCAGCACAGGACCTGTGAGAGAGAGGCCATAGAAATCTTCCTCAGGACTTCCTTTAAAGACGAAGACCATTCATTTAAAAAGGAATTACTGGTAAATTTATGCCATGTTTAAATGGATAGGGATTGTGAAATTCAAAATACTATGAGGAAATATCAGGCATTTTTTTTGAGAGGCACTTGTTACCAGATAGTGACAGTCACCTTTTTAATAATCATTAAAAAGAACTTTCTTATTATGGACTCAAATTTTGAAGCTTTTGAAATATACAATATATATATATATATATATATATATATATACACATATATATAGTATATTTACAATCTTCATTCTAATTGCACACATATAAGAGATGATTGGAAACTCCAATTTGATAAGATGCCTTCTGACGTCATACTGATTTACTGTCAAACTAAACAAAATCAAAGAAACTTGACCAGGCAAATGTTGTATCACATATATTCCCTTTATGGTGATGATTGGTCTGTTTTGAGATAGAACTATTTCATTCATGTGTTGTAAAAGTAGTTGTGATTGTGCTAAACACCTTTTAGTTGGAGAAAGGGCTGCGTGAGAAAGTCGGGTTGAGGGAAGAGATGAGGCTCTGCCGTAAGAATGAAGAGTCTTCAAGAAGAACTGCCTCAAGTTCTGGTGTTGAACTAAAGTTTTCCTGTTACTCTTGTTTTGCTTCCTATTTTTGGATTAAAGGCTCAGCTAGAAAAGAAGTGGAAGGGCACCTGTCACGAGAACGTGAAACTATCATCGGACAGGTGCTCACAATTAGCTTCGGAACATCTTCAGCCCTCTAGAAGAAGCAGTGACAAAGGGTGCTTATTCTCAGCCAGGTGGATATTTTCTCTTTGTTGAGAAAAGAGAAGAGCTGAAGGAAAAGTACCTTAGGGAACCCAGGAAGGGGATACAGGTAATCAAGCTTTGTCTATTAACACTGAGAGGCTACTGGCATGCATGCTTGGAACACCAGTGTGTCCAGATGTGATTGCACATGGATCTGGGGTTTTGTAGGCATAGCACTCATTTTCTAAACCAGTAAAAAAGAAAAAACCGCCAAAGGAGTCCATTAATGACATCAGGTGTGTTCAAGTGCTCACCAAAGGCAGTGCATTCAATTAACAGGGATTATGAGGTAATCCACAGTAATAGCTAGACGTTCGATGTTACAGAGGACAGAGATGCAACTAGAAATGATATAAGTTTAGTCTCCAAGATAGCTTTAAGGGAAACAGGATCTGCCTTCAATTCTCTCCTTTCTTGCTCTGTTTCAATTCCTCTGTAGCTGAAAGTTTTCCTGTGCTCGCCCGGCACCAAGGACCCCACAGCCGCTTATAAAATAATCACTCAGAAGCTTACATTAATTAAAACTGCTTGGCCATTAGCTCAGGCTAACTACTGACTAGCTCTTCCACTTAAACTCAGCCCATTTCTGTTAATCTGTATGTTGCCACGTGTTCCATGGCTTTACCTGTGTGCCATTAAATTCTGCTCCCTGGACGGTGGGCTGGTGTCTCCTGACTCAGCCTTCCTCTTCTCAGAATTCTCCTCATCCCCTTATCCCACCTATACTTCCTGCCTGGCTACTGGCCAATCAGTGTTTTATTTATCAACCAATCAGAGTCACATATATTCACAGCATACAGAAAGATATTCACAGCATTTTTCTAATTTGCTTTTCCCATCAAGGCATCATTCTTGAGCATCTTCAGCCCACATGGAGCCATAGTTCTAGAATTACCAATAATGAAAATGGCTGTCCATTTGAAGGGCCCAACTTTCTTTGTTTTAATGTCCCTATTAACTTCTTACAAGACTCTTTCTAGAAGGTCTCACAATTGCCTTTGTGGCAGCATGTGACAGGGAGACTTGAGCTCCAGCACTACCTAATACAAGAAGCATAGCTCCTTGATGAAAAGATGGCAGGGACAGACAGAAACAAACACTTGCACCACTTCCTTCTGTTAACCTGTGTTCTTGGGACTCCAAGGCTGAAGAGATTCTGCAGGCATACCTGAAGTCCAACATGGTTATGGCTGAGACAATTCTGCAGAGAGACCAGGCTCTCACAGTAAAGCAAAAGGAGATTGAAGGTGAGAACTGGCCCAAGAAAATGACTCTAATATCTCTTAAAAGTTTCAACACTCTCCACTAAATCTGTTGTCATTAGACAAGAGCACAAAGAGCAAGATTGTCTTGGCTTCTGAAGTCATTGCTGAGTTTGACAAATGCACTCATCAACATTACGTTTACCTCAAAGAATGTGGTTTCCTCTATAAAGTCACACAGCTTGCTCTTCAGAAGTGGAGAACAAGGAAAGATTTAATGAAGAGGGACTTACTTTACTTCCCTTTTTCTCCTCAGCGGAACAGGCAAAAGCTAAGTCTGCACAGGCTACTGTCAAGATTTTGGAGGAAATGGAAGAGAAGCACGTGCAGATGATGAAGGAGAAAGAAAGATGTCATCAGGAACGAGTGAGGCAGTTGACTGAGAAGATGGAGCAGGAAAGAGCTCAGATAGTGGAGGAGCAAGGGAGGATTCTGGCCCTGAAGCTGCAGGTATTCAGTTGTGTTATGTCAGCGTCATCATCCACTGTCCTCAATCAAAAGCACAGCATAGGGCTAAATATCACAAGATTCTTAATGCAATTCATTTCATTAAGCCTTGCAGAAACCCATCCTGCCTAGACCATTAAAACATCTAAGACCTTGAATTCTACAGGGCCATTTATCTGAGGGAGTCAAGGCAGTCTTGTCATGCCTTGATAGTGACAATGGTGGCTTTCCTTGTCTGTTGTAGTACCAAGGGCAGGTTTGGGTTGATCTTTCTTTCTTTTTCCTTAATTAACATTTTTCCATTATTTTACATACCAGCCACAGTTTCTGCTTCCCTCTCCTCCCGTTCCCTCCCCACAACTCCCATCTACCCTGCTTCCCATCCATCCACTCCTCTGTGTCCATTCCGAAAGGGGCAGGCTTCCCATGAGCTTGAACATAGCATAGCACATCAAGTTGAGATAGAACTGAGCTCCTCCCTCTGTATCGAGGCTGCACAAGATAATCCAGCACAGGGAACAGGTTCCCAACAGCCAGCTAAGCACCAGGGACAGGTCCTGATCTCACTGCTAGGAGCCTTACAAATAGACCAAGCTACACAACTGTCACACACATGCAGAGGGCCTAGATCAGTCCCATGCAGGATCCCTAACTGTTGGTCCAAAGTCCATGTGCTCCCACGAGCTCAGGTTAGCTGTCTGTGTGGGTTCCTCCATCATGACCTTGATCCCCCTGACTGGCACTATCCATCCTCCCTTTCTTCAGGAGGACTCCCAGAGCTCAGCCCAGTGGTTGATTGTGGATTGTGGATCTGCTTTCATCAGTTACTGGATAAAGGCTCTGTGATGACAATTAGGATAGTCACCAATCTGATTACAGGAGATGGCCGGTTCAGGCACCCTCTCCACTATTGCTAGGGGTCTTAGCTGGGGTCATCCTTGTGGATTCCTAGGAGTTTATCTGGCACCAGGTTTCTCCCTAGCCCTTTGTCCTGCCCCCAAACTGCCTCCTGCACCCAGCCCACCCAACCTGCTCCCTCAAATTCCCACCCTCCTTCTTCCCCACCCATACCTCCTGTGTACACAGAAGATCTTTTCTATTTCCCCTTTCCAGGAAAATCTATACATCCCTCGTTGGGTCCTCTTTGTTATCTAGCCTCTCTGGGGCTGTGGATTATAGGTTGGTTATCCTACACTTTACTACTAATAGTCACTTATGAGTAAGTACATACCATGTTTGTCTTTCTGGGTCTGGGTTACCTCACTCAGAATTATTTTTTTAGTTCCATCCATTTGCCTGCAAATTTCATGTGGTCATTATTTTTTACAGATGAGTAATACTCCATTGCATAAATGTACCACATTTTCCATATCCGTTCTTTGGTTGAGGGGCATCTAGGTTGTTTCTGGGTTCTGGCTACTATGAATAATGCTGCTATGAACATAGTTGAGCAAGAGTCCTTGTGGTATGATTGTGCACACTTTGGGTATATGCCCAAGATTAGTATAACTAGATCTTGAGGTAGATTGATTCCCATTTTTTTCTGAGAAACCGCCATATTGATTTCCAACATGGCTATACCAGTTTGCACTCCCACCAGCAATGGAGGAGTGTTCCCTTTACTCCACATCCTCTTCAACATAAACTGTCATCAGTGTTTTTGATCTTAGCCATTCTGACAGGTGTAAGATGGTATCTCAGAGTCTTTTTGATTTGCATTTCCCTGATGTTGAACAATTCCTTAAATATCTTTTGGCCATTTGAGATTCTTCTGTTGAGAATTCTCTGTTTAGATCTCTAGTCCATTTTTTATTTGAGTTGTTTGGTATTTTGATGTCTAGTTTCTTGAGTTCTTCATACTTTTTGAAGATCAGCCCTCTGTCAGATGTGGGATTGGTGAAGATCTTTTCCTATTCTGTAGGTTGCTGTTTTGTCTTATTTACTCTGTCCTTTGCCTTACAGAAGCTTTTCACTTTCAGGAGGTCCCATTTATTAATTGTCAATCTCAGTGTCTGTGTTGCTGGTGTTGTATTCATGAAGCAGTCTCCTGTGCCGATGTTTTCAAGACTAGTGCTCACTTTCTTTTCTATCAGATTCAGTGTAATTGGATTTATGTTGAGGTCTTTGATCCATTTGGAGTTTTGTGCAGGGTAATAGATATCGATCTATTTGCAATCTTCTACATGCCCACCTCCCGTTATGCAAGCACTATTTTTTGAAGATGCTTTTATTTTTCCATTGTGTATTTTTGGCTTCTTTGTCCAAAATTGGGTGTTCACAGGTGTGTGGATTTATATCAGGGTCTTCAATTCAATTCTATTGATCTGCATGTCTGTTTTTGTGCCAATACCAAGCTGTTTTTATTACTATAGCTCTATAGTAGAGCTTGAAGTCAGGGATGGTGATACCTCCAGAAGTTCCTTTATTGTATAGGATTGTTTTAGCTACCCTGTTTTTTGTTTGTTTGTTTGTTTGTTTTTCCATATGAAGTTGAATATTGTTCTTTTGAGGTCTGTGAAGAATTGTGTCGAGATTTTGATAAGGACTGCATTGAATCTGTAGATTGCTTTTGATAAGATTGCCATCTTTACCATGTTAATCTTACCTATCCATGAACATGGGAGATCTTTCCATTTTCTCATGTCTTCTTCAATTTCTTTCTTCAAAGACTTAAAGTTCTTGTCATACAGGTATTTTACTTGTTTGGTTATAGTTAACCCTAGGATATTTTATATTATTTGTGGCTATTGTAAATGGTGTTGTATCTTGGGTTGACTTTTCTAATGTTAATGTTCCCTCAGGGAAAAGTAATCTCTGAATGGACTAATGCAGTCCTGCTCATTGTTATACTGGATTGTCAGTATTTAGGTCACCAATTTTATGAATGAGTTTGGCAACCCTAGGGCTCTGTCTGTCTGTCTGTCTGTCTCTCTCTTTCTCTCTCTCTCTCTCTTAAAGGGATCCCATAACTGGGAGATCTAGAGAAGACTCCAAGTTAACAATGGACCCAGCCTATCTCTGAAGGGGATGAAGAGGATAATGGATGATAAAAATGAACAGAATTCATTTACACATTTATGACATTGTTGAAGAATAACTATAGCAACAGAGAAAAAGTGTTGAAAGCTGATAGTGAAAAGAGATCTAGGCAGCTAGGAATATTCATCCATCTTGTTATTCTTGCAGCTTCATTACTCAATTTTCTTTTTAGGAACAGGAACGACTGCTCAAGGAAGGGTTGAAAGAAGAGAGTATAAGGCTTCAAAATGAGATTCAGGTTATGGAAAAGAAAAACAGAGAAAAAGGTACTTTGCTTACATGTTATTATAATCTATGAATTCAAAAATGGAGTTTTCTCCTCTACATTCTTGCCAGGGCACAAATTTAAGAGCAACTTCGGGGCATCAGATGATTGTCAGTAAATGAACTTCTGTTCTTAATGCTTGCATATCTCTTTTGCCATCAAGTTTATAAAGATGAAGCCCAGGTAGGGGTAAATGTGTTAGCCACTAGTCATACATGGTACTGACTAATGTAACCTTAACAGAATCCATTGTGAAAAGTCTATCATTAGTTGAGATGCACTTTCAATTATATAATCAAGATGCTATTTAAAAGAGGGATTTACCTGCCATAATCTGGATTACTTCCTTATTCCTACCATGCTTTTAGACATCTTCTATAACAACATTTTCTCAAGGGTTACCTGCACCTGGGGATGCATCTGGAGTGTTATGCATTATAGGATGAATCAGGTAAAACTGAGCAATGTCTTTGGGTGTAGTTCAGGATTGTGCCTGCTTTGTGACCAATGATCATAAGAAGGAAGTCCTCATCTTCCACAAGTTAGGACAGTAGTCTGGCTTTGATATGTAGACTGTACAATTTCTCAGCTGGATCAAGGCTATATGATATGTAGCCAGTGATCTATATCCCAGTGACCATTAGAAGAATGCTCACATTTGTACAATAGTAAATGTGTTAGTAGTTGAGGATTAGCATCTGATGTCTATAAAAGCCCTTTGGTTAACTACCACAGCCTTTCCTGTTGTTCCACATATAATCATTAAACTACAATGATCACACACACACACACACACACACACACACACACACACACACACACACACACACACTGGTGTTTATATAGCAGAGGTGTTCTGTTTTTCATGAAACCATTCATGAGTAAGGCATAAATGCAGTCAACAAAAGTGGGAATTTTCCAGTGAAAAATTAAGGTGACAGGATTTCCTCTATGTAATAGCAACAATAGCAGAAAGAAGGAGCTGGCACAGTAATGCTACATTAATTTTCTGATTAATTTTCCTTCTCAATAGTACATGAAGAAGCTGAATATGCTCAGTCTGCCATGAAAATGCTGGAGGATATGCACAAGATGGAACAGCACATAATGGCACAGAAAGGAAAAAGTCATCAGGAGCACATGAAGCAATTAACTGAGAAGAAAGAGGCTCTTGGATGTCAGGTAATCCATCCCACAATATTCACACAGAATAGGCAGAGAACATATAAAAATTAATAAAACATGCTCATTCCATATTTGGAAAGTGGGCTGGTTTGTTGTTTAATAATCTATGCAGTATCTCAAATGACATAGAAGGGTGATTATTGCATTACACCATTGTCTTAGGGTTTCTATTGCTATGATAAAACACCATGACCAGAAGCAGCTTGGAGAGAAAAGAATTATTTCTGCTTACAACACTCAGGTCATACTCCATTTTGGAGGAAAGTTAGGGCAGGATTTGAGTTAGGAACCTGGAGGTAGGAACTGAAGCAGAGACCATGGAAGAGTGCTGCTTACTGCCTTGCTCCATGGCTTCCTCGACCTGTTTTATATATAATATATATATACACACACATACTCCAGGACTACCTGTTCAGGGTGGTACCACTAATTAATCACTAATCAACAACTAATTAGGAAAATACTGTATAGGCTTACCCACAAGGTAATCATACGGAGGCATTTGCTCAATTGTGATTCCCTCTTCTCAGATAACTTGTCAACTTGTCAAGTTGACAAGACAAACAAGCAAACAAAAACAGGGTAGCAAACCAGCTGTAGAACTGTGCTGTTTTTTCACCAACACAGTGGCTGCACCTGAATCTACAGCTGTTTCAGTCATAATGGCAGCTCCGCAGTTACTGGACCACTTTTCAGGCAACAGCCTGGTTGAACTTTTACATCCTGCTGGATCCACCTCCTGCTGCTGCCACCAAATGTAGTTTTTAACTGAATATCTATCATTCTATTTACCAAAAAAGACTCGAGTCATAGGCTGGGGTGAAAACCATCTAACCCAGAGGTTAAGAAGCAATTAGCTGACCTACCCTCTTCACCAGCATCTCAGAAAGAGTGTCATTTCTATCACTCCAAATAGGATGGCCACACTCAAAGTCCCTCTCTACTACTTCCTGTGTGTCTCTCTAGATGTATTTTCTGGACTTCCTATGACTCTCTATGATTACTTTCTGTCAGCTAGTTGCTGGCTCTGCTTCCTGACACAAGGTTAGTTTTATTTAATTAACGTAAACACAAACTTGGGATTCACAGTGTTATCATATATCCCTCAACACAACTGGGCTTAGGTGACCTAGGAGTGGTGAGATGAGGAGATGTTCACTTGTGCCTGGAGAGGTCAATTTTGACTTATGGTCAAACTGCCCCTCTCAGGCTTCAGGAGTACTTTGCTGACTATACCATACACCTAAGGAGAGGTTGGAAACTATGGAAACACATGAGCTTTGCTTCATGCTGTCTTGGGCCACAGGGACAGACAAGGCCTACTGATGGTCTCTGCTTGTTTGTGCCATTAAACATTCCCTTACTGGAATGAAAACAATCAACAACTAATGGTGATAGACATGAAACCATCAGATCTTGATTATCCCTGTTGTGAGCTCTTTTCTGTCAGCCTAGAAACAAATGAAACACACATCTCTTTATTAAACTAAACTATGCTTTCTCTGAGCTCTATCACAGTCTGTTCTGTTCTATTTGTGAACTTCACTCATCTTTTTCCCCTTGTGCTGGAGACCAAGCACAGAGGCTTGGATGTAAATTATCTACCAAAAATAAACACCCAACCTCTTCCTCATTGTCTCTCATTCCCTAATACACAGTTGCTCTCCTGTAAGCCAATATGACTGCTGCCTTCATCAATGAACTGTTCATTTTGAAGTCACCGATTGACTTCAGTTTGCCTGTTCTCGGCAAGGCCTATCATGGGTACACATCTCAGTCAACTCTGGATACTATCACAGAACACTATAGACTGGGTAGAGAAAAAATGTACTTCATGTACCCAGGATGAGTGAGTAGTCCAAGAACAATGTCTCATCAAAGTCAGTGTCCGGTTAGGGCACCCTTTTTGGTTCACAGGCTGCAGTGTTCTTTCTGTCTTCACATGGTAGACTCAGAAAGCCCTGCTCTCTTCCTTTTCTTACAAGGATATTGATCATGGGAACTCCTCCTGTTTAATGTCATCTAAGTCTGATGATCTGTGAAGGGCTCCCATGTACACTGAGTACTAGGGATTCAATATACAAATTGGGGAAGGTATAAACATTCAGACCATAGTTCTCTACAATTATCATTTCAGTATCAAACATTGCTTCTCACATTTTATGATTGTTTTTATACACACGTATACATCCACAAGAATGGACTCTAATGGAAGAAGATTGATAATACACAAAATAAGCTCACAAATGTAAAATTAATTTTGTAGTTATACATAATGTATGTGTATTTACACACATACACATATGTATGAAATATCACTATTATCCCAGGAAGATCTACATGACACAGGACAAGAATTTATCTCTGTTTTGTTAATAACTAGATTCTGAACACTTTGAACTGTGCCCAGCATATAACAGTTCTTTTTTCTCTCTTCCTCCCTTCCGCTTTCTCTCTTCTTCCTTCCTTCTTCCACCACCCCTTTCTTCACCCCACCTCTCTCAGAATGGAACAGGGCAGACTTTATGGTGTATAGAGATAAGATGGAACTAATTTGACTCTTAACAAAACTAGACATTGAGCAAATATAGGCTTAAATTGATGTGAAGTTCAAGAGTCAGATCATCCTACAAAGTTACGCACGACAGTGAGACTGGCCCATGAACTGGAGGAACTGTCTATCACCAGCTCCAGCTCCAGTGTGTTGGTGCTTTTCAGTAACATTGACTGAATCACCCAGACAAGCAACTTTGGATCATTCTAAATGTCCCCATCATATTTTAATCTTGTCAGCTGTTTAATATGCTATTTCCTGTCAGTTTAAATTCTCTACCATCTCTATTCAGTGTTATTCTATTTGTCTCTCAATATCTCTTCTATACTCTTTCTTAATTCATGTGTGTGTGTGTGTGTGTGTGTGTGTGTGTGTGTGTGTGTGTGATATGCACATGTGTGTATTTGTGAGTGCATACATATGCAGAGACCAGAGGAAGATTATGATGTTCTCTTCATCAGTCTCTGCCTTATTACCATGAGAGAGGGCTTCTCACAGAAATTGGAATTAGTCTGGCAGCTATCAAGCATCAGCATCCTCCTGTCTCAACCCCACACAGTTCTAAGTCTAGTGCTTTCTTAGTGGATTCTGGGATTCTCAGCTACACATACTTGCACAGCAAATCCTCTCACTCCCTGAGTCATCTCATCCATGTTTAATTAATTTTCCTTCAACTCATACTTGATCACTTTCCTTTTTACTCCTTATATATTCATAATAAGTATATATCTGGTAGCATTTATTTATGCATATGTGAAAATGGCATATTGTCTGTTTTTTACTATATACCATGAGACATTCATGGTTAATTTGTCACAAATTGATGTTCATTTTCTTGTACCACTTTTTCTTTCTTTTACTGTTTATCTATATTTCTTTTAATGCCTATCTTATCATTTTGGAAGAGAGGCTGTCAATGAGACCTAATTGTTACAAATGAGGTATGAATAGAAATATGCATGAAAATTCACCCATGATATGTTCTTAATGAGAGGAGACCTAGACTCTTTCCTTTTCCCTTTATTTACTGGATGGAATGTGTATGATGAGGACTAATTGTGAACCATGAGGTATGAAAAAAGAGAGCTAACTGCTGACTCCACATGGGAGACCTTGATTTGGGGGATGTGGGGTGGCTTGGGAGGGAAGGTTGGGATGGGAGGAGGGAGGAGATGGGATCTGTGGGTGGTATGTAGAGTAAGTAGGAAATTTCTTAATAAAGAAAAATGAAAAAAATCTAAAAAAAGAAAAAAATTAAAAAAGAAAAGAAAAAAAGAGAGCTAAGCAGAAATAGAATAGTAAGACACCCATTTGTGAAACAGATCCAAGCATTCTTTGTCTTGAGCCCCTGAAAAGGCAAATGAACTATCAAATGCTTAAACCACAGTGTTCTGGAGGCAGTTCTGCTGACTACCAGTGAGCCAGATCCTAGTTGGTAAACATCCCAAGACACTTTTGAGTTCTACATTGACCATGGCATTATGATCACCAAGTATGTAATGAATAAGCCAATCATGGTATTAAATAAGAGTAGATGGGGTTGGCTGATGTGTCTCTCACATGATGTATAGTGAGCCAAACTTCCCTTCCCCAAGCCTCACATGTACTATAGGCAGCCTGTTCATTCTGCAGGCATTTCAGGGTTTACAATATGACTTCAGGGAAACAGTTCCTTTGCAGATCAGAGCACATACTGAAAACACATACATGACTGGCAATAAAGAACCCTAGTAGCTTCTCTGTCAACAACATTGTCACATGAAATTGTTAAGAAGAAAGGAGATTTGGGCAGGTAACTTTTCATAGAGGATAAATGTGGTAAAAAAAAAACCAATTATTCTTTAAATCAGACTTGTCCATGGATAGACTAAGGTCTCTGCCAAATCATTTAGCCTTATCCTCTGCTGCTTTTACCCATCTACAATAAAGAGATAATTTAAAAAGTCATCTTTAGGCTCCTTCTCAGGATCAGTAAGATAATGAACACAAGATATCTGTACCAGGTATTTCCATACAGATGTATTTATTAACAAGAATATAGAAAATGGGTCATTAAATACTTGGACATGGACTAGAGTTTTGGTTGCATGGAGCTCTGGACTCATGTGGTACTCAGGTGCTGTGATATGTTTGAACATTTATAACTAATTAAGTCTTTCAAAATGTTGTCATCTTGGATTTTTGAGGTAAGCTTTTTAATCCAGTAACAAGTGTCTGTATCAGAAAGAGGCAGAGAGAGAGAGAGAGAGAGGGAGAGAGAGAGAGAGAGAGAGAGAGAGAGAGAGAGAGAGAGAGAGAGAGATTTAACACAGAAAAGAATAAAACAGAGAAGTAGAGATGGTAATGTCAAGCAAAAGAAAGAGATATGGCAAAACCTGAAGCAGAAGAGACTCCAAAACTGTGAAGAAGCAAGGAATAGTGTTACCTTAATTGCTGGGAGGAAGACCACTTCTTCTAGATGATTTTGGACCTCTGGCATCCAAGATATGAGAAAGTAATTTTCTGTATTTCAAGCCACTTGATTTGGCATTTTGTTGAGGTAGACTTAGAAATTACTAAGATTTAGCCACTGAAATATGGCATGGTGCCATAACAAATACTTAGATTCATGGAAATAATTAGAGGTTAATTGTAAGAGGTACAGTAGAAAAGTTCTAGATTGATTTAAAAGGAATGTTGGTGAAAATGTGGGCAACTAATTTTCTGGTGAGGGCTCAGAAGGAAGTGAGGAGAATGTCACAGAAAGCACCTGCCATTCTAAGGAATGATATTACCATTAATAATATAGTGATGGGAAAATGAATGTAAAAGAGACTTTTGTTAAGGCACAGGAGAAAGTGAGGAGCGTGTGATTAGAAGTTGGCAAAAGAATCTTTTTATGCAGTGGTAGAAAACTTGGCTAAATTAATTAACATTTGTGCAGGAAAAGACATGCTTGTAAAGATGAATTGTAGCCCGTGTGATTTGAAGGGGAAGTATGGTTTCTCCTTGTTGCTTAGAGAAAATGTGTTAGGGAAGAAATTAAATAGGAACCAGCAGGAGACTTTTGACCTGTCCATGCAGATTCCAAATGATGCCACAGTTAAGAAATTCCTCTTGGGAAGGGGACTATGCAAAGAAAGTCGAGTGTGTGGATGCAGGAATTTTTGTTGCAAGTTGGGCATGTGATACATGGGTCCTCTCAGTACTTCTGCACAAGACAGAGGTGAAGGTGGGATGGATATTCATGAAGAATCAGTAGTGCACCATTTTCTGTTACTGTACAGAACCCTAGTGTGTACATAGAAGACTCATGGGGGCTCTCAAAATGTTGAATCAACAGCAATCTAGATGATGGTTTAGATAGATTTATATTTAGAATTTGTACATTCATGTTTATGTTTAGAAATGGAGCTAATGCCACATTAGTTATGGACTTTTACAGAAGTTAGAATGCAATGGATACACTTTGCATTTGAGGCAAATGTGAATCTCACAGGTCCAGAAGGCATTCTACAGAAATTCTGCTACTTCAATTCAGCAAGTCTAAAACAAGGTCATAGGATTACCCATTCCAACACAGGCTACTCCTCAAGAAAGAAAACAATGATTACCTTTCAGTCTTTCAAATATGTGTCCATGTCCTAGCCACCAGAACCAGGTTCCCCTGAATGTCACCTTCTGATTTGTTTTTTAAGATGGCATAATTAAGTTATAGGTCTTAAAATGAGACCATGTTGGTTTTCTTTCTGGTGGGCACCTTGTCTAATTGACTAATAATATACATTAAAGAGAAAGGCAGAGGGAAATTTGAAAAAGACAGAAGTCAAAGAAAGAGAATACAAAATATCAATGAAATGACAAATGCCATAAGAAGCTGAGTCGGCTGGCACTCAGAGACAAGTGTTCACCCCCAAATCCCCATAGAGCACACAGCCCTGCCCACTTACCAAACATTCAGGTGTTTGACCCAAGTATGAGACAAGAAAATACTGTCATGGTTTTAATGTACAGTTTGTGCCATTATAATTTGATAGAGGCCCAGGAAACTAGTCCAGCTACACAAGCAGTAACCTCTGATGACCATGCCTTGAATAAACACCATTTGAAATACCTTCAGGATGCAGTATTGTACTGACAGCCTTTTTGGTTTGACAGGTTTTCGTGGCATCAGAAACGATGAAGGCCCCCATGTGTCTGGTGGAAAATAAGAACAAGCAGCTGTCAGTGAATCCAGGTGCCATCCAGATTCTTAACAGTATTTCTCAACCTGTTGTGGTGGTGGGCATTGTGGGAATGTACCGCACAGGAAAATCATACCTGATGAACTGCCTGGCTGGACAGAACCATGGTGAGTGTTGTCATGGACAGAGGCCAATTGCTTGAATTCCTTATAGCTTAGGTTCTTATTTGTGATAGAGTTACATATGGGAAAGCCAGTCTACCCGAAGAAGAAAAGTAAATCTTGACCTTCAGTTAATTATAGGCATCCGTTCCTTTTCTTGTTTAACTTCTGTTAATGGAATAACTCATGCTGCTTCTCAGGATCCAATTAATTTGTTTTAACCTTCACTTACTCAACAGTTGTAGTTATGTCTCCTCTTTTTAAAAAAAATGTTTTGTTTTCTGTGTGGAATGTGTTCATCCCAGTAAGGTGACTTTGTTATTTAATGTGTAATAATCCTTCTGGGCTCCACATTCCACCATGAGTACCCCATACCTCATTTACCAATTTTTTAAGGTAATGTGCAATCTCTGTATGTTTCTAGTCACCAGTCTTCTATTTTATTTAAAAATTTAATTTAAACATTTATGTTGCTAGAGTTTTCCTGCCTGGCCCACAGTCAGGACAAATCTCTCTCACCTGCCAGTCCCACAGACGCTCAGACCCGACCAAGTAAACACAGAGACTTATATTGGTTACAAACTGTATGGCTGTGGCAGGCTTCTTGCTAACTGTTCTTACAGCTTAAATTAATCCATTTCCATTAATCTATACCTTGCCACGTGGCTTGTGGCTTACCGGTACTTTACATCTTCCTTATCCTGATGGCGGCTGGCAGTGTCTCTCTGACTCAGCCTTCCACTTCCCAGCTTTATTCTCCTCCTTGTCCCGCCTACACTTCCTGCCTAGCCAATGGCCAATCAGTGTTTTATTTATTGACTAATCAGCAACACATTTGTCATACAGAACATCCCACAGCACGTTTATTTATATGTACATTTCTTTTTTGAGTCTAGTTTCAGGTATCCCAGGCTAGCCTTGAACTCACTGTATAACTGGAGATGATGTTGAATTAATCTTCCTGTCTCCATTCAGGCTTTAAAGAACAAGAATGTTCAGATTCATTCTTGTCATCAGCAGCCTTCACTTCACTTAGCTCAGAAGATGCTCTTTCATTTCCATCTTGGACCCTTACTTAGCATTGTCCACATAGCTAATTTCTTCTTGCTTCTTGAAATAGATCGTAAATGAAGTCAGTTGCTTATGATGAAGTGGAGACATGGAGACACCACCATTTTATTTTCTGGGATGCTCTGCCATGCTGAAATGAAACAGTTCCTTAGCTGCCTGATCTATCTGCTTGTATATATATATATATATATATATATATATATATATATATATATATATATATATATATATATATATCAGGAATGTATATCAGAAAAATATATTTATATTTTCCTCTTCCCTTCAGGCTTCCCTCTGGGCTCCACAGTACAGTCTCAAACCAAGGGCATCTGGATGTGGTGTGTGCCCCACCCCACCAAACCAAATCACACCCTCATCCTTCTAGACACTGAGGGTCTTGGGGATGTAGAAAAGGTGAGTCAGAAAGAGAGTGACAGATGAAGTTACTATTGATTTCTCCTTGTGTTTTAATAATCTCCTGCAATTCAACATATGGAATGTAGTCTGTCTAGAAACAAAACCATAGAAGATGACTTGAACTTGATGCTTTTAGCCACATTTCTCAGGAAAAACAAACACCAAATATTGCATACTGTTAGATAAAGCATGTATTTCTTTTCAAAGAAGTGAATAATTAGACTGCATTGAACCCATCGTCTTTCAGTGGCTCAGTCCTTTGGAATTAGCTCTGGAGACACTGGTGAGAAGGGGAAAGGTTCTGCCCTAATGCAGGTCTCATAACCATGTGTATCCAATGACCTTAATCTGCTGCTATTGATGCATCAGTATTTAAACAAGGTAGGCTCCCATGAGAGCAGAGATGGGGTGCTTTATTGGCATAAGCCCCTTGATGAAAACCTGTGGAATATAGAGAGGAAGGAGTAAGGTAGAGGGAAATGGGCACATTCCCCAAACTTACTCTATTCCATGGAAGACGTGTTTCAAAAATGATTCCTCTGCCCTGAACTGAAACAACAATTCATAATTGGAAGTTTGCCGTGGAGACATTTCTCATCATCAGGCTAACACCTCAAGGTGTTACTCATCACTACTCACCAGGACTTGCATGTTAGTTCTCCTTAGAACTTTGCCATTCAGCATGTTATGAGCTTCATCACAAGCTGGTAGGTGTAAAGCTGACCTAAGAGGGAAGCAGAGAGGCAATGATCCATCTCACAAGTTAAGGAAAGACTTGAGAGCTACCTTCTGAGGTACCAGGTGAAGAGTGCACTTGGAAGTTAGCATTTAGTTTTGATGGCATTTATTTATCTTCTATACACAGAACATTCAGCAAGGCTGTGAAACTCCACTCCCAGGATTTCTATAAAGCCAAACATTTTTAGATGAATTTTCAGATATTTTATATTATAAAATAGATTAGGCAAACGATATTCTTGTTTTTCTTTTTTCTTTTACTTTGAAACTGACTTGTAAAGAAGACATTTTTCTATAAGTCTTTATATCTTTCAAAATGGAGTTAGAGAGTCTATTTTCCTTAGAACCAGACACCAAAGTTATATTCCCAGTATTTAAGGATTTTATTCTTTAGCACAGTTCATACTATTGATTTTCCTAACTAGTTACTTTTAAATTTTGCTATATGGACTTTTTTCACCAAAAAGTCCATGGAGAATCTCCTACCAGTCAATTTTAGTTTTGCATTTACTTAAGGACTCTGGACTAAACTTTATAAACCATTCAGAGAAAGTATAATTTCTGTATTATGCTATAATTTAGACAGTAGTATAATTTATATAAGAAAAATTGCCTGACTTTTAAGGTCCTTTGTCATCTTGTGTCAGAATTCAATCCAACCTTTTACCCCCTCCAGTAGCAAACAAAGTAACTTTATGCTGATTGGAAGGATTTCTACAGTACTGTATCTTTGATGGTGCTTCTGCTGACTTCTACCTTCATGTTAGCATCAGTCCATCATGTCCTTATTCCACCAAGTCCTTAACACATAGCAGTAGGCTCCCAGAACATCTTAGCAAGTACTATTTTTCCAACTGTCTAAATTAATGTTTTTCCTTAAGACATATTCAATTTTATCTATGAAGGTCTTACAATCCTCTTATCTATAATTAATAGGAAAGCTCAAGTTTGTTGAATTCGTCTTATAAATTTACCGTTGCCATTACTTTCAATGATTTGTCCATGAAGTATACAGACAGTATGAAACATTTAGTTGTCATAGATAGCTGCATGTTGGTTTTAATTGGGTATAAGTCAAGTTCTCAGGTGTGTCAAGGGTACAAGGCTCAAATGTATTCTGAAAGAATAAGTGCTAGTACCTACCACTGAACATCTAATTTTACTCCCGATACCATGTTGGGTTTTTCTATAGGCACTATGTTACTCCATCTCATTGTTTAAAAAAGAAAGAAAAGGAAAATACTGTAAAGAAAATACCACTCAAGTTCTATTATCAAGAAAAAATTCCCAAAGCAATAGTTAAAGCTGAAATGTGTTCTCATGTCCTTAGAGCTTGTTCCTCTGTAGAAATAATAGAGTAGTTGAAATAATAATAGAGTAGATGAAAGCTCAAGAGAACAAAGATTGGATGAGCTTTAAATGAGAGTTAAGAAAAGAATTAGCTCCAAAGACCGTTGCCGGTGTGCCTTCTAGGGTGACCCTAGGAATGATGCCTGGATCTTTGCACTGGCTGTTCTTCTGAGCAGCACTTTTGTCTACAACAGCATGAGCACCATCAACAACGATGCCCTGGAGAAATTGCAGTATCCTTCAAAGAGTCAAGGTTTTAGTTTCTTTTGAAGAGCTTTTGGGAATGAGACTCAGGTATGGCTGAGTTGCTTGCTAGTGGTCGATCAGATGGGATACAAAATAAAACAAAGTGTTTATACCTACTTTTTAAATGAAGCAATTGTGTAGATTGTGATTTTGAGTTTCTTTTCCTTAATTGAGTCCTGGTTATGTGACAAAACTCACAGAGCTCATTAGAGCGAAGTCCTCCCAAAGATCTGATGCAATAGAAGATGCTAGAGAGTTTGTGAGTTTCTTTCCAGACTTTATCTGGACTGTACGGGACTTCACCCTGGAGCTGAAGTTAGATGGTCACTGCATTACGGAAGATGAATACCTGGAGACTGCTTTGAAGCTGATTCCAGGTATCAGAGCTTGAACTGGATACAGGGTATCTTAGTAAGGGGTGGGATCCACTGAGTACTGCCCATCATGTCTGGAGTAACATTGGCTTTTGAAGCTAGACTGAAGTCCATAGAAGTGGGACCTGGGAGTTGGGTGGAAATGCTTAAGGTCAGAAATTCAAACTCACCCAAGAAGGACAGAGCCCAATACCAAGCAAGGATACTTGAAGTCAAGTTGTGCTATACCCAAGATGTACCTTAGACGCAAACGAGAAAAAAAAATGGGAAAGTTTTGAAGACTGAGCACTTCTATTAGCTACGTTGGCTTCTGCTTTTGTTTGCTGAAAGCAATGAAATGCTTATTTGATAGACACAAAATCTCAGGAAAAAGCTGCCTATTTCACATATTAAGTCTAATTTTTTTCAAAGTATAAATACAACTTTCTAAAACTGGTACTGGTATATTGTCCATAAAATTGTTTATTTTTTATGAAGAAAGCTATCTCCTCAAACAATGGCGAGGAATGTATTGGGCTGCTGTTCCCTTGATTGTGATATGGCCATTGAAATCATACATACAGTAGCATATGTGACTGCATGCATGGGGCCTAAAGGAAAAAAGAAAGAAAGGAAAAATGTGACATGAGAGTGGGGGAGGCGTTAACCTGGAAGGGGAAAGGAGTTGGTGGGAGGGGTGAGAGGGAAGTAGTGTGTGAATATCATCTTATAGTCTTGTATATGATACCTTCAAAAATAAAGATACTCATGTCCAGGAGTACATGGCCAACACAAAATGAATTCATTAGTATTTTTGAAGGGCTTTTTTTTCCCTTTGGTCTCACTATGCTTTGTCTGGGCACTTTTTTTAACCTTACAGATCATTTGCTTTTATATATTATGGTTCCCAGTTTTTTTTGTGTGCGTGTTGGTTTTCTGTGTGCAAAGGTGTGTGTGTGTGTGTGTGTGTGTGTGTGTGTGTGTGTGTGTGTGTGTGTCTTGGTGTCTGTATGTGTTTCTTGTGCTTTTCCTCAGAATCCTTTTTTTTCCTATTTGCTTCTTTAGCTTGTCCTGTTGTGGGGTTTTTTTGGGGGGGGGTTTGAGACAGAGTTTCTCTTTGTGTAGTTCTGGCTGTCCTAGAACTCATTTCATAGACCAGGCTGGCCTCGAGATCTGCCTGCCTCTTCCTTCTGAGTGCTGGGATTAAAGGTGTGTGCCACCACCACCCAGATCTAGTTTATTTTTTATTTTATCTTATTATTACTATTACTAAGTGTCTGTTTCCTAATGAGGGGTAAAAGGAAGGGTATGGATTTGTGTGGGTGGGGAAAGGCAGAGTGTCTAGAAGCAGCTGTGGGATGAGAAACTATAAGCAGAATATACTGTATGAAAACAAATCTATTTCAATAAATTAATCAATAAAATAAAAATAATGTAAATCACTACCTGGGGGGATGTAGCTCAGTTGATAAAGTGCTTGTCTAAGGTGTGGAGCCCTAGGTTTGATGCCTAGTACCTCCTAATCTAGGTGTGCTAGCATACTACTATGGTCTCACATTCACCAGGTGAAGGCAGAAAAATCAAGGGTTCATGATCATCTTTGGCTATATAGCGAATCCTAGGCTAGCCTAGACTGGGATATTTAAATCCTTGTATAAAAAACAAAACCAAACAATCAAAAAACCTGGAAAGTAAAACTATGACTTTTTTTTTTAACCCATCAGATTTGTCCATGGAACTCTCTGTTTTTCTTCTTCCTCAGGGTATGATCCCCAAATCCAGACATCCAACTGGCCCAGGGAATGCATCAGACAATTCTTTCCTAGGCGGAAATGTTTTGTCTTTGACTGGCCAGTGAGTGATCCACAGTTCTTAGCCAAGATTGAGAATATACCAGAAAGCCAACTGAATCCTAAATTCCAGAAACAATCGAAGACTTTCTGTTCTCATATCTTCACCCATGCAAGTACCAAGAAACTCAAAGAGGGAATCCTGGTCACTGGGACTCGTGAGTCACTTTTGAAAGGTTTATGTTTTCTGTGGGTCAGGACAGGGTGAAGTCTGGATTCTTTGGTAGGATTATCAGTACTTTTATTTGATGTATTATAGAAATATGGGAATGGAGAAGTTTGTTTCATACATGGAAATCCTCATTTCTTTATTAACGTTTCTCTATATAGGAAAGAGAGAAATCTGTGTGGTGATGCCATATAAGAGGATAGTTTCTCAATAAAGACATAAAAACACAAGTTTTATGCTGGATGTTTTGGTACACAGCTGTCATCCCAGTTATATAGAATGCTGAGGAGGGGGATCCCTAACGACGTCAACCAAGGCAACTTAGCAAATTGTCTCCAGATAATAGACAAAAGAAGGCAGAGATGAGCTCAGTAGTCCAGCAAGTGCTTACAATGGGCACCGGAAAAAAAATTAACTAGCATGTCAATTATTCAAATTAAAAGTAGATATTAAACAGGGATATAGGCATAGCTCAATGGGAGGGCACTTGACCAACATGCAGATAAGGCATACAGCAAGCATGCCAAAGGTTTAAGGTTCAGAATCACAAAACATATTAATTAAAAATAGATAAATTAATAAATATAAAGCAGAGCTGTGGATATAGCTCAGTAGAAGAATGCTCACCTAGCCTTCATATAGGATTATAAGTTCAACCCCCAGCATCACAGTCTATCAGCCAACCAACAAAAGATTTTAGTTGGCTTACACGAGTCAGAAAAAGAAACAGAAGGCTATGAGTGCTATGCATGGTTAGTGAATGAGTGAGAAACAAATTTGAACTTAATCTTCTTTACAGAACTGACTTTGTGGTCATGGGACCTCTGCAGTAGCTCATGCTAAGATGGGTCCAAGCTTCATTAACATCTGTCTCATTGCCTTGAAACTCTTGACTTTTTTGGACAAAGGCTCTACATTTTCCTTTGGAAAGGGGCTCACAAATAAAAAATTTTTTTCCTATGTAACATACTTCATTTTCTACTTCATTTCTTTTGATGGGAAAGTGTTCTAGAAATCCTTTGAATATACTGCTTTAATCATTAATTTAATTTTACAGTGTGGTGAAGAACAATAAACCTAAATAAATAAGAAATACAGATGAGATTTTTACATGAAAATGGATTCATAGAAGCAGGATGAAGATAGGGACAAGGAGTAAAATAAAGGAAAAAAAGAGAACTTTATATTCAGTATGATGGGGCTTTTGAAGATGTTGGCCATCCCATCGTGTAAAATAGAGTGAAAATTTTCTAGCGTGACCTAAATACCATGTCTCTTTAGGATTAGGGACTCTTGTGGAGACCTATGTGGATGCCATCAACAGTGGGACAATTCCTTGCTTGGAGAATGCAGTAAAAACACTGGCGGAGCGTGAGAACTCAGCAGCTGTGCAGACGGCGGTTAACCACTACAATAAGCAGATGGCCCAGCGAGTGAGGCTCCCAACAGACACGCTCCAGGAGCTGCTGGATGTGCACACAGCCTGTGAGAAGGAAGCCATTGCTGTCTTCATGGAGCACTCCTTCTCAGATGACCAGTGGGAGTTCCAGAAGAAGCTTGTGGTGATATGCCTTAGCATTTGTTTCTGATGCCTGCCTTTCTGCCATAAGCCTCTACATTTTGATTCCATGTTGTATCTTTCCTATCATGAAGGAGCCAAGGTTCTTATGGGTAACAGAGTTCTTCACCACAATTACATCCTCTTCTCTATTAGGTGTTTTTAATTTTTAATAGTTCTTTAGAAAAATATGTGTACAGGTGTTTTGCCTATTGTACACTTGCATATTAATGGTATGCAGTGCCCATGAAGGAAGGCTGAAATGGTACATTGGATCTCCTGTATCTGGAATTACAGATGGTTGTGAGCTCTTCTGTGGATGCTAGGAATTGAAACTTCCTTCAGAAGAACAGTCATTGTTCTTGACTGCTGAGCCATTTCTCTAGCCCAACTTCATTTTTACTTCTATAGAATAGGTTGGTATGTGCTTAGTGTCTTTAAATATATATATTTATAAGTCACAGTTCTTCAAGTCAAGTGCAGCATTGGATATACGGGTCTCTGCTCAGTGCATCCTAATTTTAAATCAAGGTGTCAAGGAGACTTGGCTCTTGTCTAGAGGCTCTGAGAATCCCTTCTGTCTTCAGTGTGTCAATGGGGCATTCTGTCCTTTCCTCATTTCTCATCTCTGGTTTTCCTTGTCTATAATCAACTGTAGAAAGTGATTTTGGCAGGTTCTTATGGTGAAGTAAACATCATTTCTTTTTTTTTCACCCTTGACAAAGTTTAAATATTAAAAACATGACAATGGCCGGGCGTCGGTGGCACATGCCTTTAATCCCAGCACTTGGGAGGCAGAACTCTGTGAGTTCGAGGTCAGCTTGGTCTACAGAGTGAGATCCAGGACAGGCACCAAAACTACACAAAGAAACCCTGTCTTCAAAAACCAAAAACCAAAAACCAAAACCAAACAAAGAAACAAACAAAAAAACATGTTAAATGTTTTCTTCCTTAGCAGTTTTCCAGACAGTATGTGATATCTGTCAATCAGAGCTGACCAACTGTTAAAAAAGTGTCTCTATAAATTAATGAGTTCATGTATACTCCAGAGACTTGACACACTGAAGCTCTTTTGGTTATGATTGCCCCTCTTGGTCAGTTAAACTCCAGTTCTTGAAGTTGTCCTGTGCTGCATAATGATGTGGTCACAGGATTAATGTCCATCTTATTCTGGGATGATGAAGGATGTAGAAGCCAAGTGTCCTTGTGGCGGCAACATCATTCTGATGACCAGAGACACTGTCATACTGTTTCTCTTTTACTCTGTCAATGACCATTTTAAAAGGGACAAACATCATCCATAGTGAGAAAAACAGCATGATTGTAACTTAAAAGTATAAATATTAAAACGAGTTCTTTTAACTTCATAGCCATCACTCTTGTCAAAGGAATTTTTGAAGCACTAAATTCTCTGTCCATCACAAACGTATTCAGAACTGACAGGTGAATTGCTGTGCAGAAATTTTCACCCACACCAAACCACATTCTTCAAGAAAGCTGTGTCCCCTCCCAGTTAAACTTTACTTTCATTATTGATGCATGGATACTCTTCATTTCAGCCCACAAAGAAGAACAGAGATTCCATGCCCACTCACCTCACTTTCGTAGCTTTTGAGCTTGAGGCCAAGGAAATTAGAAAGGTTTCTAGAAGTCACTCAGAGTTGACCAGACCAGGGCTAAAGCAAGTCTCCCAATCCTCCTCCTGTCCCAGTCCACTGTGGGGCCACCACATTGCTTCATCCAGGAATATCACAATGGCACCTTCCTTCTAACAGCTTCTTTGTTTTGTCTTCCTGATTCATCTGGCAGGCCACCATAGAGGAAAGGAAGAAAGATTTCATGCAACAGAATGAAGCAGCATCTCTCAGTCACTGCCAGACTGAGCTGGAGAAGCTTTCAGAGCCCCTGAGGGAGAGCATCTCACGTGGAGCTTTCTCTGTTCCTGGTGGGCACAGCCTCTACTTAGAAGCCAGGAAGAAGGTTAAACAGGGCTACCAGCAAGTGCCCAGGAAGGGAGTGAAGGTGAGGAATGGGGCAGGTGTGGTCAGACAGCTAGAGCACAGCTACGGGGGTAAGTGCTACTCCTGGAATCGAAGAACCTACCTTCTCTGAAGAAAAATCAGAGTATCTTCTATGGCCATTCTAGTCTTTATACCCACAAAACACTATATGATACTAAATAACTAACAAATATTCATTTCCTCAGAATAGACTTATAACATAAATTCAAATGAAAGGGAACATTAGTTTATTGAATAATCTGTTACTTTTTGATCAGAGTATTCATGTTATTAGAGAAAGAACTTTTATTCTCAGGAAGCCTATGATCTTAGCTGACATGGACAAATAGAGTTATGCTTGCTAAATAGGAACTAGTCATTCAACTTAAAGAGATGGAGGTAGCAGTGGAGATGATAGTGGGGGGGTGGTGATATGGATACTACCATATTGAGTACTCGTTTTCTATATTAACTTAGAATTATTTTTCTCATTAGAATATCAGTTTACTACAAATGACAGAATGAATTGGTTTGCAACAGTATCTCTATTGTACAGTTGAGGGGTATGCTGAACAAATAAACTCACACAGATTTGCAAAAGAAGCAGGACAACTTCATTCAGAGTGAAGCAATCATTTAGATAAGAGAGGAGGACACTGTTCAGATTGACAGAGGCCATATAAGTAAGGATACTCAAATGACCCAAATTCCACCCTGGGCCACTTTGAATGGATCTAAAGAAGGCAGAGGCAGTTACTACAGTCATAGTTTGAGTTGTTCTCTACTTTGAAGGATAGATTAAGTCACACATTCAATTTCCTTAATACTCATGCCTTTTCTCACATATAATATATCTGATTTTAATCACATGAAGGCTCAGTTGTGCATAGGCATGAGATGCTAAGTATAGGTATTCTTCATAAAATTTCACTTGAAGGACAAAATTTGCCTGACAGAACTGTGCATGCACTGAAAACTGCTTGAGGCCAGATCTATTATATTGGATGCACTGGCAAAATACTTGAATAGAACCTGTCACGGTTTGATTGACTTAGGGGTGGAGATACTTAGACTGTTGTTCGGAGAGGAGTGTATATGTAGCCAGTGCAGGGACGCAATGGGAGGGTCTGAGGGTGTGTTGTTTTGAGAGGGATATGTGTGCACAGTACACCTGGGTAAAGAAATCAGGCTGGCAAGTGCATCATTACAAGACAGGGAGGGATGTATACCCTAAACCAAATAAGGTCCCAGACTACTAATCTATTCCCTAAGCCTGCCTGCCTCATATGTGTTTGTGGAATTGTGTAATTTGGTTTCTTTTAATACTCTTTACTCTTTTGGCTCTTTGCTCTTTGGGGGACCTGACACCCAGCTTCCAAGTAAATACAGAGGCTTATTAATATTTATGACTGCCCAGCCTTAACTTGGCTTGTTTCTAGTGAGCTTTTTAAAACTAAATTATCCTATCTACCTTTTGCCTCTGGGTTTTTTACTTTTCTTACTTCTGTATATCGTACTTTCACTCTTACTCCATGGCTGGCTGGGTGGCTGGGTGGTTGACCCCTGACATCCTCCTCTCCTTGTTCTCCTGTTCCTTGATCCTCTTCTCTCTTCTGTTTTTCTTCTATTTATTCTCTCTGCTTGCCAGCCCCATCTATCCTTTCTCTTGTCTTGCTATTGGTCATTCAGCTCTTTATTAGACTAATCAGATGTTAGACAAGCAAAGTAACACAGCTTCACAGAGTTAAACAAATGTAATATAAAAGAATGCAACACATCTTTGCATCATTAAAACAAATGTTCCACAGCATAAACAAATGTAATATGTCTTAAAATAATATTCCACAAGAGAACTACACACAGTTCTGGCTGGGGCTGCTACCCAGAGTGGGTAGTGGGTGACATTTCTGGGAAACGAGGCTGGAGAGATAGCAGGAGGTTGTTACAGAAGGCTGTTTAATCTCAGGAAAGAAATCATAGACTTTGTTACAACCACACAGTTAAAGGACTCATGAAAACTAAAGCAGGATTCAAATATTGCCGTCAGGTTAGTAATTTCATTAAATGATAACTCTTTCCTCAGAAGAATACATCTTGCTGCTTAAGGTCTTCTCTCTTTTGGTACCCAGGCAAATGAGGTGTTCCAGAACTTCCTAAAGTCACTGATCACTACAGAAGACTCCATCTTGCAGTCAGATAAAGCCCTCACTGATGGACAGAAAGCCATGGCAGGTAAAGAGGAGGGCTTAGCTCTCAGAGAATTCCTATACATCCCCCAAACAAGGAGATCTTTCCTGTATCCTCTTCCCAATCTCAAAACCACAATTGGGACTGGTGTCGCCTGGCTAGCCTGTCAGGACAATTCCATCACATATGGAATCAGTGACTACTGATTGGAAGACACAGAGAGTTTCTATAGGGAAATCAGCTTGATCTCTGAAGTTAGGAGGGTAGCTCTCACTTCTGAATGTCCTTTCTTCCCTCTCTAAAACCCCTGTGGACAGCTGAGCAGGCCAAGAAGGAGGCAGCCGAGAAGGAACTGGAGCTGAAAAGTCAGCAGCAGAAGGAACAAGAGCAAATGATGGAGGCTCAAAAGAGAACCTTTTCAGAAAACATGGCCCAGCTGCAGAAGAAGATGGAGAGGGAAAGGGAGACCCTTCTGAGAGAGCAGGAGAGGGTACTGGATCACAAGCTGAAGGTAAGGACACATGGGATGGAAGTACCTGCTAGACCTTGGCTCCCTGGGAAGAAAAAGTATGACATTGTCAAGGAGATCATGATCCCATAGAGAACCCCCAAAGACATGTATGTGATCATGAGAACCTCAGATCTGCCTAGATCCTGGTCAAGCCCTTAATTCTAGAAACACATCACTTTCTGTAGCATTAGAAACCTAAAGAGTGTTGGAGTGAAGAAAAAAATATCCACAGGGGCTGCTCTTGTATATTTTAGGGTGGTTTCATTCAAAATGAAAATACCTCAGCCTACCATTCCTAAGAATTTTTAGCACAACTGTCCAGGATATCAGTTTGAAATGATCAGATTAGTCAGGATATGAACCTGAAGATCTGAATCCTGCAGTGTCTGTTTCCAGATCTGGCTGGTGCATTCTACACAATTAGAGTAAAGTGCAGTCTTTCTCCAGAGCGTGACAGCTCTGCTCTCAGGATAGCAGGTAGTTCCTATCATTTGTTACACAGATAGGGTTGGCTTAACTCACTGAAACTGAGACTGAATGAGAGTCAAAGCTGCAGCCCTGCCAAGTGGCATTGTATGGTGATATTTCATTTGTACTGAAATGTGATTTTATTTGTATGTTAATAAATAAAGTTGCCTGGGGGTCAGAGCTGATAGTAAGCCATAGTGGAGCTAGGCATTCGTGGTGCACGCCTTTACTTCCAGCACTTGGTAGGCAGAGCTAGGTAGATCTCTGTGTGGTCAAGGATACAGCCAGCATTGGAGACACACGCCTTTAATCTCAATACCAACCATAGAAGACCTGGAGGTCTGTACAGGCAGTGACAAGGCGGTCACATGGTTGGGTTTACAACCAATGAGAAGGCAGAACAGAAAGTCTATATAAAGACAAAAACACAGGAAGTAGGTCTCTCTTGACTGAAGAGGATCACTGAAGCAGGAAGGGTAAGGCTCTTAGCTCTGACCTCTTGGGCTTTTATCTTTACATTGGCTCTGTGTTTCTTATTTAATAAGACGGTTACTTCTACAGCATTGTGCTTTACTCTGTAGTTCTCAGGGCTGTCCTAGCCCCAGGTCCCCAGGTCCCCTTCACACCAGGGAGAGAATTGCAAATAAATATCTGCCATAGCTACTCTCACTCTTTAGGTCAGAAGTGTGAGGTTTTGGACAAACTTGTCAAATACTGTTTTTTATAGTTGGAGGAATCATGTACACATATGCTCAGCTGCTGACATTGTTAATTATGAAATATTAGTAGTGCATATTTTTAAAAATGGGCTCTCTCTTTTCATAGGCACTAAAAGAACTAATTCTTGATGGAATTGAGGAGAGATGTGATGATTTAAGAAGAGAAATAAGGCTAAGAGAAGAAGAGATGGAAGACATTAAACATAACTCCATTCAGAATATCCTTGATATTGCTGGCAATATATTAACTGAAGCACTTCCTGTACTGGGTAATATAGGGATTCAGCTTCTCAACTCCTATATGATAGGCTGAGGATTCCTGCAAAGTATAGTATGAAGGCCTCTTATGTGTTAGCAATACTGTGAAACACACTTTTTTCATGTGTGTGTCATCATGGATTCATTCAACAGCCATTTCAAATTAAAGACTTATCAAAGAATGTCAGAGGCCCACAACTTCCCCACCAAAATTCAACTAAAATTTCATTTGATAAATATAAATCATTCATGAAAAAGATGTAGTCAAGGCACAAAGGCAAATGGTCCACCCATAAATTCTCACCAACATAACTGCCCAACCAGGAGCTGAACAAATACAATAAACTTGTCAAAGTATACAAGAAAAAGCCCTCTACCTCATGCAAAGAACTACAGATAACTACAGAAGGCTAAGAGCAAGAGAAATACTCTTCTCCAGAGAAGAGCACACCAATTGGTTATCCAATATCAAATGGTCAACACTGAAAATATACATACAAATAGCATTGTACAGACTGAACAGCTTACATTTAGGAACACATATATGCATGCAATAACAATTAATGAAAAAAGAGGCCATGAATTTGAAAGAGAGCAAGGAAGGGTGTATTGGGAGGGGTTGGAGGGAAGATAGCAAAGGAAGAAATGTAATTTCTAATGAATAAATGAACTAATTTCTAATGTAATTTATATAATTACTATTATAATATCAAAAATTAAAAAGGTAAAAAAAGGTAAATGTTTGCAATGCCTATTTCAATCCTGTGCATTATTTATCATAAACTTTTTGTGAGACTGCCAACCACATTTCAATAGGCATAAATATGAGGAAAAAGTATGTTTGGATGAAATAAAATCCTACAAAATGAAATTAAGAGGTTTATGTTTTACTTGTATTATGAGCAAGAAAAGCATGTTGGCACAACATTTGTTGAGTTTTATGGAGTTTACAGTCTCTCATGTTTGATGGTAAGAAGGGACATGTTGGAATTATACATCAAAATTTAGTATGCATATACTTCTGACCTGTAAAATCCATATTCAGGAATTTCTCTCATGGGTCATTTCTCCAAGTGAAAACGACACTTACAGTGAAAGATGTGTTCTTAGTTAGGACTTCTATTGCTACAAAGAAACACCATGGCCAAAAAGCAAGTTGGGAAGAAAGGGCTTAATTGGCTTACACTTCTATATTATTATTGATCATTGAAGGAAGTTAGGGCATCAACTCAAACAGGGCAGGGACCTGGAGGCAGGGCTGATGCAGAAACCATGAAGAGATGCTCCTTATTGGCTTGCTTCTCATGGCTTGCTCAGCTTGCTTTCTTATAGAACCCAGGCCCACCAGCCACAGGATGGCACCACCCACCATGGCTGGGCCCTCACCCATTGATCACTAATTGAGAAAGTGCCTTACAGCTGGATCTTATGGAGGCATTTCCTCAATTGAGGCTCTTTCCTCTGATGACTCTAACTTGCATCAAGCTGACACAAAATCAGCCAGTACAGATGTGTCACAGGATGATTGTCTTGTCAAAATTCTGGAACAACTTTAATGCTCTTTTGTTGGCTCTTGGTGATGAACCTAAATGAAAAGGGATATTCTTTATCTACCCAAATTAAAGGAAACCACTGTTTGTACTGATATAAGAAAGTCTTCAGGAGTTACTATAACTGAAAGTGATACACACAGTTTGTGAGTGCTGCACTAAGTTAAGAAAATAATGAGGATTTTAATATCTTATTATCAATGTATAGTAAAATACAAAATAAGTTAGTATTCATGACTACCACATGAAGATAACTGAGGTAGGGTAGAAAAGGACCACTAACATTAAATTATCTATTGTTTGAATTTTACATTTCTCATGAATTTATTATTCATATTCATTTAAATATTTAAAAATGACAAACATTAAGAATGCAAACAGTCACATGGAATGAGAGCATTCATGGCAGGATGGAAGTCTTTAATGTAACTAGAAACAGCTTGAGTCAGCCTATAGGAGACAGAAGGTATGTGCCATACCTCTCATTTTATTCTCTTCCAGGCCTCTCAATGAGGAATTGAAATTCTAATTCCTACATTGCTTCACAATAGATGGCACACTTTGATATTGCTGTAATGATCTTTAAATCTACCCACCACACAATTTATAAAGATGATGAATCACAAAAGACATTATTTTCTTTTGTGTCAACTCAACACGTTAAGAATCTTTTCAGTGACATAGTGGTCAAGACTATTATAGAAGAATGAAAGTCAAGTAATTTCCACCCTTGGAAGCTTTCTCTTGACTGTGAGCTTCTGCATGCTGCTGCACACAGACACACAACTTTGAACAGATCAGCTTCTCCATCCCATGTCCTTTATTTGTGAGTTTGCTTTGCCTTAAAGCCTTGCATTTGCTGATTGCTACAGACAAAATGAGGTGGCCTGTCTCTGTATTGACATTGTACCAGCTTGTCACGATTATAATTATCCATTTCTATGACATCGAAAAGCAAAGCAATCTGTGTTCAGTTCTTTCCTGCTGTTTCTTGGTTTCAAGTGTTAGTCATATTCATCATCGTATCTGTGCATGTGAGTGTGGGTGTGGGTGTGGGTGAATACGTGCATGTGGGGTAAGTGTGTGGGAGGGGTGTGTGTGTGTGTGTGTGTGTGTGTGTGTGTGTGTGTGTGTGTTTGTGGGGGTAGTGGTGTGTGTGTTCCTGTGACAGGGTGGGTGCTTGTGTGCTATGGTGAACTTTTGGAAGTTAGAGGAAAACCATGGGTTCCAGTCTGTCTTTCACCTTGATTAACCAGGTTGTTGTTTTGCTGTTGCATGTACCAGGTAGCTGATCTTTGAACTTCCAGGGATTTTTGTCTCTGCTTACCATCTCTCTGCTTTACATGGGTTCTGGGAATCCAAACTCAAGTTTGCAAATATAAGCAAGGGATAGTGAAACCACCAAACTAGACCACTCCATGGGTAGAAAGAAGAAGTTTTAGGACAAACTGGCAAGCTTCCTCAGCGATTAGAGACCAGCAGCTTGGGGAGGAATGTCTTGTTAGTGTCATCTGCACAGGTAGCCATGGGAGGAATGTCTTGTTAGTGTTGTCATCTGCACAGGTAGCCATGGGAGGAACGTCTTGTTAGTGTCATCTGCACAGGTAGCCATGGGAGGAATGTCTTGTTAGTGTCATCTGCACAGGTAGCCATGGGAGGAATGTCTTGTTAGTGTCATCTGCACAGTTAGCCCTGGGAGGAATGTCTTGTTAGTGTCATCTGCACAGGTAGCCATGGGAGGTGGGTGGAGGTCAGAAGAGCTGGGGAGTCAGTACGGGGATTTTGAACTCATACCTGCTTATCGGATTAATCAGGAGCCAGATACACGTTGCTGTTGAGGATGGAGAAGGGAAGTAGTTGCTTTCCTCACAGACAGAAACTTGCCTTATAGCTATGGTTCTCAACCTGTGGGTCGCAACCCTTTTGGGGGTTAAAATCACCCTTCACAGGGGTAACTTAAGACAATCTGCATATCGGATATTTACATTAAGATTCAGAACAGTAGTAAAATTCCAGGTATGAAGTAGCAACAAAACTAAATTTATGTTTGGTGGTCACCACAACATGAGGAACTGTATTAAAGGGTTGCAGCATTAGGAAGATTGAGCACCACTGCCTTAGAGAATTCTGAGGAATGCCTACTTTAGGTTTCTCATTACGCAGTTATAACCCTTCTCTTTGCCTGTAAGAATCTGACCTGGTTTGGACCCAGACATGCTCTTAGAACATGGTAAGCAGCACTGCCAGTTTTGGAGTCTACTTTGTGACCTACCATCTCAGCCGTTTGTGTGAAATACATCTGCCTACCCGCCCCCCCACAAGATTCCCATCAAAATTGGTGTGGACTGAAGTTAGGTGGGGGTCACAAGGCACTCTGTGGGAAGGTTTGAGTGCAGGTGGAGCATCCTTGGGTAACAGCCCTCAGTGGGGCAGAAAGGCTGGGTTGGAAAAGAGAAGCTGGAGGAAGTGGTACAGAGGTCATGACCCAGCGTGAAAGGACTTGAGAATAGCTGTTTTACCTGGGTGTCAGTGAGATAGTACCTGTCCTGTAGAATGAGCTATCCCTGGGAGGCCCATACCTGCTTCCATAGTCTGGAGGGCTTGCCTTTGAGATGTAGGGAAGATTTAGGCTTAGAGCAGCCAAGAAGAGGATAGAGAAAGGAGGATGAGGTTCTGGCTGGCCTCTCCAGCAGTCTTGTCAGCAAAAGCATTTCCCAGAGTCATATTATTAGTAGAGGCCTGGGACCTGGCGGAGAATAACTACTACTTGCTTGGGAAGATATGATTTTTCCTGCAGCTTTAGGATTAGAGAACTGCTGGTAATAGGTGTGCCTTGGGTGGTGAGAAAGCCCCTCTCTTACCAAATGGAAACATGGTGGTGGTGGATGTGGGATGCATATTTAGAAGCTGTGTATACATTAAGGGTTTTGACCTGTGCTAGGGTGCATCTCTAGCGATGGCTCTGTCTTCTTCTGCAAAGTGGTGCCTGGTGGTAAAGGGGCAGATTTTATAATTTAGTCAGAGGAGACTCAGGCATAGCCCACTTGGCAGGAGCCAGTGGAGCTGAGAGATGAGCTTCCATCCATGAACCAAGTGTCACCAGGTTGTGACAGAGGGGCAATAGCAGATTTTGGAGTTTTGTGGGTAAGGGGTTTGAGCGACTCTAGGCAGGAATGGGTAAGGGTAGTAGCCTTGGGTAGGAGTGTAACAGGGTTGAGAGGAGGGCAAGCATCAAGTGAGATATCAGGATTTCCTAGGAAGGTGATATGAAAAAGTTGAAGCTTAGAAGGGGAAAAAGTAGACAGGCTTTTGTGTGAAAGGAGCCCCTTGAGCCCGAGTGGTGTGAGGACACACACAGAGATCAAAAGTGAGTTTAGAGGCCTCCTGGACCAATGAGGAGGCTGTTGCTAGTCCATGTATGCAAAGTTACTATCACCTAAATGTTGCATGAAGCTGTTTGGAAAGATAAGCAACAGGACCTTTCATTTGTTCCCAAACTATAGGTTCATTCACCATTTTTTCAATAGTATAAAAAATAAAAGGTTGGTCACAATCTAGGAGAGCCAGAGCAAGGGCCAATGCGAGTAGATCTCACAAACAAATGAAGGCAGGTATGACAGGCTTAGTCAGGTCAAGGGGCTCAGTTGGAGGACCCTTGGCTGCTTAAAAGAAAGGGCAAGCAAGAAGACCAAAATTGAGAATCCAGGTTTCAAGATAAGCCACCAGTTCCAGGAAGGAAAGAATCTCTTCCTTGATGGTAGTGGTGGTGTGAGGGACTGCAGGAACTGTCTATGATTGAGGGTGGGTTTTCAGGAGTTAACTGATAACAGAAAGCCTAGATACATGATCTGAAGGCCAGATCCAAGTGAGCTGAGACTCTGCTCCAGTGTCAGGATCTTTCTAGGTGAAAGCAAAGATGTCCAGTCAATCTGGATGTAAAAGAATGGCAAAGAAATCATCCTTAAGGTCTAAGACAGTAAAGCGAGAAGCAGAGGGGTGAATCTGAGAAAGCATAAAGATTGGGCACCTACAGGTGTGTAGGAAAGAATGTGGAAATAATCCTGAGGACCTAGGCTCAGGTGGTAAGAACCATTATGCATGGCCAACACAGAAGTCTTACAGGGTTAGTGAGTGGGTTTGAGAATACTTTTATTAAGAAGGCATTGTATACTTTAGGCCTTGTCTGTTTTAAGGAGATGTGGTATTCAGAGCTACAGGGTTAGGAGGTAGGGTCCTGGAGCAGGATCTTAAAGGAGGAGTTTGTACATTTTGTAATTTCATAGGTAAGACATATGCAGAATGTGTCAAGTCAGGAAACAGGTGATTGTTGCTGGTAGCTGGAAAAGGGAAGGACATAGGTGATGATTTATGGCTTTGCCCGGAGAACGTTAGAAGACCAAACATTAATTTCTGACTAAGACACATGGCATTCGTCAGATCCATTCCTATGCCCCCAAAATAACTGCCCTGTGTCTATAAAGACCTATGTGAGCTAGCTGCCTTGCACACAGCTTGAGGAAATAACAGAAAAAGGAGGGTGTTACAGGTCTCAAGAAGGTTGATCCCCGCTACTTCCAGGCATTGTGACTTAAAATGTACTTGTAAAAGGTTTTCCAGCCAAGAAAAAAAAAACCCTTTTTGGTTTCCAACTTCTTGGCTTTTCTGGGCCAAGCTGGACAAAGCATAATTGTCTCAGGCTACCACACTAAATACACTAATACTAATGCAGGCTGATGAGAGGATGGGGTTTGTGTATTTTTTTTTAATCTTTAAACAATAAGGGCTGGAAATCCCTGAGGGTCAATTAAAGGTTATTGGAAATGGAATGTCTTTCATTTGTTGCTCACATGCATACAGAAACTGAAAGCATGTGAGCATACTTATGTTAGTGGGCTCAATTCTGAAAAATATGCTCCTTTCTTGTTGAAGCAAAACAAGAACTTGCTTCTAAAAATGAAATTCCATTGCTTATTTCCTAAGGAGTATCCAAGGAGAACTAACATAGACTACACTTACTCCATGTTGAGAAGAATGTTCCACGATACACTACACTAACGCTGTACTAAATCTAAACCATAGACTAAATAAGATGAGGACTGGACACCTATGGGCTTTTGAAAGGTGCTGATTCCTGGGACACTGGATACTGTAATTGAGAGGGAAGTGTATTTACTAGTAAGGGAACAGTAAGGACTGAGTGAGACAAGGAAAATGTAGGATGGAATGTCAGGAGGTGAGTGAGAGAGCACAGTACTGCTCACATCTGATGAATGGCAAAGGCCTCAAAATGAACCATGGAAGAAGTGGAGAACACATGCCGTTTTAAAGCCAGGAAATGAAGAAAGCCAATGGAGTGATTGAAACATGTGTGAAGAACTGAGAATGTAAATTCGAGGATCCAAACTCCCCTCAAAAGGATCTATGAGGCATCATGGAAGCCCCAGGGCAGAGAAAAGGTGTCTGAGTAGGGTTTTTATTGCTATGATAAACACCAGGACAAAAAGTATGTGGGAGAAAATGGTTTATATCATATTACAATTCTTAAGCCACACTCCATTACTGAGGGAAGTCAGGTCAAGAACTGAAGGATAGAGCCTGGAGGCAGGAGCTGATGCAGAGGCTATGGAGAAATGCTGCTTACAGTCTAACTTTATCCTGGCTTGCTCAGTTTGCTTTCTTATACCATCCAGGGCCATCTGCCCAGGGGTTGCATCACTCCCAATGGGCTGGGACCATCTACATCATTCATCAGTCAGTCAATACAATACGCCACAGGCTAATCTTAGTAAGTCATTTTCACAACAATGATTCCATTTTCCAAAATATGTCTACAATTTTGTAAAATTAACAAAATTTACCAACACAAGAAGATAGGCAGATAGATAGATAGATAGATAGATAGATGGATGGATGGATGGATGGATGGATGGATGGATGGATGGATGGGTGGGTGGGTGGGTGGGTGGATGGGTGGATAGATGGATGAATAGATAGATAGATAGATAGATAGATAGATAGATAGATAGATAGATAGATAGATAGATAGAAGAGCAGACTGGAAAAGAGAAGGTCTACCCCCAATCATGTGGGCAATCATCATGCCACTCATTGAGGTTACACAGAGAAAATAATACAAAGGACAAATGAATTCTTCTCTCTCTGTCTCTGTCTCTATGTCTCTGTGTCTCTCTCTGTCTCTGTCTCTGTCTCTGTCTCTGTCTCTGTCTCTCTCTCTCTCTCTCTCTCTCTCTCTCTCACACACACACACACACACACACACACACACACACACACACACACTTGTTCCAGTTTATATATGGATATTTTTGTCATGATGCTCTTCTGAACTATTCCATGGAAAGATTTCAATTGAAGCATATCTACCTCTCTGAAATGTCCATGTGGGTGTGAACAAGCTAAGTTGCTTTTAAGCTTTTCCCTGGTGAGTATTTCTGCAAATGAGGAGGCATCCACTGTTCAGAAATGATACTGGATGGTTGCTGGTAAGTTCAGGCCTTGGTGTCAGGTCGCAGTTTTCACAAGATGACTTCACAATATACTTGTCATTTGTTTTTATTGTACACATATAAGGTTTACAGGTACATAGTTGATGTACATATGCACTGTAAAATAATCACCACTATTAAGGCTTACTAACATGTCACTATACAGTTAACTTTTTTTGTGAAGAGAATACTTAAATAGACTTCCTTAGCTATCAGTCTCTGACATTCTTGATAACTCTTAATTTGAAACTGCCTTTGAATGAATCCATTTACATGCACATTAGAAAAGTGAGCCATATGTCAACAATGCTTCTTTGACCTTTTCTTGTGTGAGCTGAATTCATTCTCTATCAGTTTAAACCCTTCAGAAATAAATTTGCCAGTGAACTGAAGAAGGGCCGTCTGCCCAAAGTAGGCAAGGAATTCTTTAGTTGGATTTCTTTCCCTTCTTAAGTCATCATATCGCTTCAGATAAAGTAGGTTTCTTAGTTCCTACCAAAAAGAGAGTAAACTTTTAAGAATGTACATACTAGCATTTCATAATTAACAACATCAACACCTGAGCACATATGTACATGTTTCCTCCATTTATAAAAAACAGTATTTGACAAGTTTGTCCAAAACCTCACACTTCTGACCTAAAGAGTGAGAGTAGCTATGGCAGATATTTGTTTGCAATTCTCTCCCTGGTATGAAGGGGACTTTGGGCTAGGACAGCCCTGAGAACTATGGAGTAAAGCACAATGCCACTTGGCAGGACTTTAACTCTCATTCAGTCTCAGTTTCAATGAGCTAAGCCGACCCTATCTGTGTAACAAATGATGGGAACTACCTGCTGTCCTGAGAGCAGAGCTGTCACGCTCTGGGTTGAGAAAGACTGCACTTTACTCTAATTGTGTAGAATGCACCAGCCAGATCTGGAAACAGACACTGCAGGATTCAGATCTTCAGGTTCATATCCTGACTAATCTGATCATTTTAAAATGATATCCTGGACAGTTGTGCTAAAAATTCTTAGGAATGGTAGGCTGAGGTATTTTCATTTTGAATGAAACCACCCTAAAATACACAAGAGCAGCCCCTGTGGATATATTTTTTCACTCCAACCCTTTTAGATTACTAATACCACAGAAGGTGATGTGTCTTTAGAATTAAGGGCTTCACCAGGGATATAGGTAGATCTGAGGTTTTCCTGATCATATGCCTTTGGGTGTTCTCTCTGGGATCATGATTTCCTGACAATGTCACACTTTTCCTTCCTGGGGAGCCAGGGTCTAGCAGGTATTTTCAACCCATATATCCTCACCCTCGGCTTGTAATTCAGTTCCCTGTCCCGCTCTTTCAGAAGGTTTTCTATTTTCCTCTCCATCTTTTGTAGCTGGGCCATGTTTTCTGAAAGGGTTCTCCTTTCAGCCTCCATCATCTGCTTTTGTTCCTTCTGTTGCTGCCTTGTTAGTTCCAGTTCCTTCTCGGCCACCTCCTTCTTGGCCTGCTCAGGTGTCCACAAGGGTTTTAGAGAGGGAAGGAAGAACATTCAGAAGTGAGAGCTACCCTCCTGACTTCAGAGATCAAGCTGATTTCCCTATAGAAACTCTCTGTGTCTTCCAATCAGTAGTCACTGATTCCATATGTGATGGAATTGTCCTGACAGGCTAGCCAGGCGACACCAGTCCCAATTGTGGTTTTGAGATTGGGAAGAGGATACAGGAGAGATCTCCTTGTTTGGGGGATGTATTCTCTGAGAGCTAAGCCCTCCTCTTTACCTGCCATGGCTTTCTGTCCATCAGTGAGGGCTTTATCTGACTGCAAGATGGAGTCTTCTGTAGTGATCAGTGACTTCAGGAAGTTCTGGAACACCTCATTTGCCTGGGTACCAAAAGAGAGAAAGCCTTAAGCAGCAAGATGTACTCTTCTGATGAAAGAGTTATCATTCAGTGAAGTCACTAACCTGACTGCAGTATTTGAATCCTGCTTTAGTTCCTATGTGAGTCCTTTAATTGTGTGGTTGTAACAAAGTCTATGCTCTTTACTGAGATTAAACAGCCTTCTGTAACAACCTCCTGCTATCTCTCCAGCCTCGTTTCCCAGGAATGTCACCCACTAGCAACTCTGGGTAACAGCCTCAACCAGAATTCAGTGCAGTTCCACAAACACATATGAGGCAGGCAGGCTTAGGGAATAGGTTAGTAGTCTGGGGCCTTATTCGGTTTAGGGTATATATCCCTCCCTGACTTGTAATGATGCACTTGCCAGTCGGATTTCTTTACCCGAGGGCACTATGCATGCATACCCCTCTAAAACAACACATATAACACATCAGTCCTTCCCGCCGCATCCCTGCACTGGCTACATATACACTCCTCTCTGAACAATAGTCTAAGTATCTCCACCCCTAAATCAATCAAGTCACGACAGGTTCTATTTGAGTATATTGCCAGTGCATCCAATAGAATAGACCTAACCTCAAGCTGCTCTCAGTGCACGCTCAGTGCTATCAGGCAAACTCTCTCCTTTAAGTAAAATTTTATGAAGAATACCCATACTTAGCATCTCATACCTATGTACAGCTGAGCATTCATACAATTAAAATCAGAAACACTATGTGTGAGAAAGGGCATGTGGCTTTACTCAAGGTCAGAGAATCTGAGCTTACTTTACCCAGCAGTATGGTGATATTTTATCTGTGCTGAAATGTGATTTTATTTGTATGTTAATCAATAAAGTTGCCTGGGGATCAAAGCTAAAAGCAAGCCATTTAGCAGAAGTCCAGCGGTGGTGGCATACACCCTTAATCTGATCACATGGTAGGCAGAGTCTCTGTGTGATCAAAGACACAGCCTAGTGGTGAACCTAACCTTTAATCCCAGTACCAACCATAGAGACCTGGAGGTCTGTATAGACAGGCAGTGACGAGGAAGTCATGTGGTTGGGTTTAGAGCCAATGAGAAGGCAGAACAGAAAGGCAATAAAAAGACAGGACACAGGAAAAAGGTCTCTCTCTCAGGGGAAGGATGGTAGTGAGTGGTAAGCTAAAGGCTATTCGCTAGTGCTCTGATCTCTTGGGCTTTTAACTCTGCATTTGGCTCTGTGTTTCTTATTTAATAAGACCATTTAGAATTTCGTCTACACAGCAGGGCTGCATAATAACATGGTTTGGCCAGGGGTGTGGTTAACAGGTGTTTTGAAGAGTCTACACTTGGTAGTATGTTTTGCTTTGATCTTGAAAGGGAGAGGTCTTTTGCCTCTCTCCTGGGTAGTGTAGAAAAGGCCCATTATGAATAAAGTTGAGGTGGCTGGGTATTGACCCAGGGCCCTCCCAAATCTATCCTGTGTTTCTATCTTTTTTCTATGTCTGTATTTCTATCTACATACTTCCTCATTCCTCTCTCCTGCCTCCAAGAACCCTTCGACAGGTCGGAGCTGGTCCTCCTACAGTTCATCACATCCTTCAATTGTACAATGAAGATATTGTTAAGAATACTTCATTCTGTCCTTAGTTTTAAACCAATATTCCAATGATAAAAATAATACTAACTCAATTTAGAAAATGAGTACTCAATATTTTAGTATCATCATCATCATCATCATCATCATCATCATCTCCACTGCTTTCTCTAGATCCATTCAGGTCATTTAAGTATGTTAACTAGTCCCTCTTAGCAAATACATTCTATTTGTCCATGTCAGCTAAAATAATAAGTTTCCTAAGAATGAAAGTTCTTTCTGTAATAACATCTATACTCTGAACAAAATTGTCACATTGTTGAGAGACTGAGCTGGGAGCCATGCTGCCCTGAGGTGGGCTGCACAATTGCCACCACTGCAGCTACTGCAAGTTGTGGTATCAGAGGTGGGCGCTGCAGTTACTGCTGCTGCTCCTAGGTGGGCTCCTTTCTTACTGGATGTGGGCTACCAAGGATGAGGGTTTCCTCACAGTAAGGGGTTGTGAACTGATGAAGCTGCACTCCCTTACAAAAAAAGATGGGCTACCCATTGCATGAGCTGTAGAGTTTGTGGAATCATTTACATTGGGTTCATAGTGGCGCAATGCATGCAGACTCTTGCAAGCTCTCTTAAGTTCTTAGTACACTGCTTTGCCTTTTGAATCAGAAAGTTGTAAATTTAGATAAAGAATGGCCCCCATGAATGAGCACAAATTCAAGCAACAGCGATTGGAAAGAATTTGTGAAGGTATCTGCCACCAGATCATGAATGGCCCCCTGGACTGAAGCTCCCTGGTGGCAATGCTGGACCAGCAAACATGGCACTGTGGAATTGTCCATCCTGAAAGACCTGGCCACTGTGGCCTTCTACAATTCACAGTCCACTCAAGAAATCCATTAGAAAGTGTTGAATGAGACCATGGGTGCTATAATGTTCCACACTACCACCCTCACCAGGGAAGACCTGGAGAAGTTGAAGGCTTTGAAAGTGATTATGAGAATTAGCAGCAGCTACGACAATGTGGACCTCAAGGCTGCGGGTGAACTTGGGATCTCCGTGTGCATCATCTGTCTATCACAGTGGAGGAGACAGCCAATTTTACAGTCTGCCACATCCTCAAGCGCTATTGACACAACACAAGGCTGTACCAGGTCCTGTGAGAGAGCACATAGCTACAGAGCATGGAATGGATTCCTCAGGTCACCTCAGGAGTGGTTCAGACTCGTAGGGAGACACTGGGCCTCATTGGTTTTGGTCACACAGGGCAGGTGGTTGGTGTTCCAGCCAAGGTTTGGGGATTCAGCATCACATCCTCTCCCCTCCCCTCCCCTCCCCTCTTCTCTTCCTTTCCTCCTCCCCCTCTCTTCCTATTTCTCCACTTCTGTCCTATTTATCCTCCAACTCTTGCTTTCCCCATCAACTTGATGCTACAAATTTAAGAGCAGGAAGAAGAAGAAAATTTGAAAGTACATGTAGATCAAAAACACGTTTTTTTTTTATCACTTACTCTTTGGCTCCATTGATCTTTTCTTACTAGTTTTAATACTTGATTTTTTTTCTTACATGTTTTGTCAATCCTGAGATTTACAAGAGAAAAACCAGTTGCATAATTTTGAGCCAAATTTGAAGCAAGCTTTAAATACTGGCCAGGTAGATAAACTATGGCCAGGTCCATCTCTGGGTTCCCAGGGAATGGCCATGAGTCATGTTTTGCAGGGGCTTAGAAAGGCAAACCCCAGAATTCATCACATTTCCCATTGGGTCAAATCAGGGGCAAACATATGTCCTGATGTGTTTCCTGCCTACACACCACCCACCTACATGTAATCAAGCAAATCCAATGTAGTTGGTTCAGACAAATTTGTTTAGGGGAGTGAAAACATGTGGATTGTTATTTCCTAAGAACTACAGCTCCCAGCATTCCAGGAAGTTACCTTGTCCTTGGGCAGGTGGGGCGTGCAGGTTAACTGAGGCTCTTACAGTTTTTCTCTACTCTTGTTATTCCTCCTGAACAGTCAACAAATGTAGCCCTTACAATATCCTCTTATTTCGGGAATATAATATAATCACACCATTTCTCCCTTCCCTCTCCTCCCTCCAAACCTTCCCATATATTCTTCCTTACTCTCCTTAAAATTCAAGTCTACTTTTTTTATTGATTGTTGTTACAAACATATATATCTTTATGTATACACTTATACATATATTCCTAAAGGTAACCTGCTCAGTTTGTAATTACTTGTATACATGTTTCTGAAGTTTTGAGACATCGTATGAGATGAAAACATTTATAATCTCCCATTTTGACTCTTACAGATTCTGATGTGATAAAATAGCATCACAAAACGGGAGAAAGAATAGTGTTACAATCTTTTGGTGGATACTGAAGTTCCCTTGGTATGGATATGAAGTAACATTTGATGAGCCACAAAACCTATTGTGGGCATAGAGTTCACAATAAGAATATAACTGAGAGAGCTGGAGTGGTGGATCAGAGGTGAAGAAGACCTTGTTTGGTTCTCAGCACCCATGACAGGCAGGTCACAACTACCTGTGACTCCAGTTCAAGGGCACCTAATGCCTCTCACCTCCAGGGTCACAGCTGTTATGGAATTTCTATTTATGTTGCCAATCCATTATTCAATTGAAAAGAGGCGGAGTTTCCATTCAGCTGCCCAGAATGGATCAGGGAGCCTTGGAGAACCCAGGAGGGAAGAGAGAGAGAGAGTGACCCAGAGGGAAGATGCAGGGCTGGAAGGTTGTATGGGCCTTTTCAATCCAGGAAGTGAGCGGCAGCAGGTTCGAGGTCGCCTGTGATTTGCCTCATGTTTTCTTTTTCCATTAATATTTGTGCACGGGATTTGTTTATTAATAAACAGTAAAAGAAATCATTTTTACACAGCATTCACAAACACATACCCACATGCAGACACACACACGCACACACACACACCATTAAAAATAAAAAAAACTGTTTTTAAAAATGAATATAACTGAAAATGGTATCACAAAGAAACTACGGAAGAAAAAAGATGTTATGTAAAAATAAAACACTGCCTACTTTGGACAAAAGGAGAGAATGAAGAACTCTCAAAGAACAAAACATATATGAGAAACACAGAGAGCAAACTTTTTATAAAAGGCAGATGAAAGTCAACTCCGTAGCAGTGAATTTAACAACACCTACTAAAAGTCAGTTTCACCTGAAAACGCTCACAACTTCAGAATATCGCATCATTTAAAAAAAGAGCCGGGCGGTGGTGGCGCACGCCTTTAATCCCAGCACTCGGGAGGCAGAGCCAGGCGGATCTCTGTGAGTTCGAGGCCAGCCTGGACTACCAAGTGAGTTCCAGGAAAGGCGCAAAGCTACACAGAGAAACCCTGTCTCGAAAAACCAAAAAAAAAAAAAAAGAATCTTTGCAGACATGGGAGTTAAGAGAGAAGATCATTTTGGTTCACCAGAGTAAGCCAAAATATAATTAGTGTCCTTGTGTGAGAGACAAGAATAGATGCAGACACAGGGTAAGTGGCCAGATAAAGGTGGAGGCAGAGACCAGTGAGCGACTGAGAGCAAAGGAATGCTGGTGGTCCTAGAGCCTGGAAGAAACATGGCATAGAATCTTTCTTTTCAAGAACCATGGAGGGCGGGTAACCTGTGATATCTTGGCTCGTGTAGTCCACCCTGCAGAACTGTAGGAGGATGATTTTGCTGTTTTAAGACACTACATTTGTGATACGATTTTACTAAATGTTTTACTTCTTTGTTATTTATTTAGTGTGTGTACATTCATGTGTGCAGTATATACACAATGAGTGTTCTCTGCCTTATTCCTTTGAGACAGGGCCTCCCACTGGACCTGGACCTAGGCTGGCATCAAGTCACAGCAATCCTCCTGTCTCTGTTCCCCTCGCCACCACCACACACTCACAGCATTGGGGTTACAAGTGCGTACAGCCACATTCAGCCTTTTCTTTTTTTACCATGGGTACTTGGGATTTGAACTTGGGTCCTCATGTTTATATAGCAAATGCTGTTATTCACTGATCCGCCTCTTTAGACCTGTAGTCAGCATAGGAAACCAACACATATAACTGACTGATTATAAACCGTGACAAAAATGAGCCCACATGAAACCATGGTCAAACTATAGAGGCTATAATAACTGAAACTTTAACAATAACACAGTGTCTTATTTTTATAGCTTAGATTTCATCAACAGATTCCCACACAATAGAAAAAAATTGCACCAGTGTGGTGGCACACACCTTTAATCAGGAGGCAGAGGCAGGTGGATCTCTGTGAGTTCAAAAACAGCCTGGTCTACAAAGTTCCAGGATAGCCAGAGCTGTTACACAGAGGAAGCCTGTCTCAAAAAACAAAAAATAAATAAATAAAGGATTTTAGAAAAAAATCACAAGAAATAAAACCACAATTAAAACTAAAGACTTGTGTTTCACAACACAAAGAGAGTGAGGAAATACAGGTGGGTGTTTTTGGTAGGAAACATACATGCCAGCTGTGTGAAGCACTATAAGGAAAAGATAAACGAGCCCACTAGAGTGTACAAAGCATATGAGAGGAGATATTTCTTTACGTGTGCAAGCTGCAAAGAAGCACATTAAAACTCTAGGATACGAGGCATTAGGGCATTTCAAGTCAAAACCACAATGCAATCTCTTCCCTCCTATTAGGGTAACTGCAATAAAAAATCTCACCGTGATATCACTAAAGATGCAAAGAAATAAGAACACATTCATCAGTGAGGAGTGGATAATGGTACTGGCACTTTAAGACTGGTTTGCTGTTCCTCAAATGGTCAAACAGAATTACTACTGATGTATCAATTGCACTCTTAGGTGTATACTGAGGAGAAATAAACATGTGTGCACATAAACCCTGATGCACAACTCTGTGAAAGACAATTCATAATAGCTAAGTGGTAAAATCAGAGCAAAAGATGAACTGAGAAATGGGAAAATATAATGTGGTATTCATAAAATGTAATATTGTTTGTCAGCAGAATAAAGAGTGAATACATGTGAACATTAGTGAGATTCAGAGAGCTCTGCTAAGATTAGAGATGGGGGAGAGTGTGGATTTTATCTTTTTATCTCTATAAAATATAGTGATCAGCTAAAGTTATAAAGTCGGAAAGGATACTAGAATTTTCCAGAAGTTGGCAGAGAGTGGAGACTTAGTGGTCTGGGGTTCTGCATCAGCTCCAGTTTGAATTCTCACTTTATACTCTAAAACCACAGGGTGGGGCAGGCAAGCCAGTGAGATTTCACAGAAGCACACATAGCACTTTTGTCTTTAAAAGGCATTGTCACTGTTGACAGCTGGGACCTTTTGTGGTCAGGTTGCTAAGACCAATGACTTGTTGTTTCAACTGTTCCTCCAGGTTGTTCTGTTCCAGGTAGCAACTGAAGTCATACTTGGAAATGAGCAATACAAGTATTGCTTTAAGAAAATCTACTAACTGGTCTTTTCTACCTTATTCTACTTCAGTTCTATGTAGAACACTGGAAAAAATACTAAAGTGCTGTGACATCTTATGTCTATGATAACATGGTAACTTTGACAAAACTAACCTCTAGAGACTGATTGGAGCGGGCCCCAAATGATTCTATGTGAGCACACCATTTTCCTAGATAGACAGTCATCTGCAGCTTCTCTAAAATAACCACTTTCTCTGTTTGCATTTTCAAAGGACTGACCTCCTTGTTCTGGAAAACTACAACAGAAAGTGCTGATGCCCTGGGGTGCACATCTCAGATTCTCAGCAGATCATACACACTTCCTGTTATTACGTAGGAAATGACAGAATAGCTGTGCATTGGCTTAACGTTGCTCATCACAGTCTTTCATGGATGTGTAATTCAGGGTGCCATTGAATGCACTGAAGGGCCACTTTATAATTGACATACTCTAAGAACCACACGGTCAGATTTATCAAAGCAAAGGTGCCCTGTCCCGACCAATGTTCTGTATTAGTTACTTTTCTTTCTTTACAGCAAAATACTTAACAAAAGCAACTTAAGGAGTGGAAGTTTGATTTTGGCTCATGGTTACAGGGTACAGTCCACCATGGAAATGTCATGGTGGCAGGATCTTGAGGCTGTTGGCACCTTGCATCTGCAGCCAGGAGGCAGAGAAGATATTCTGCCCAGCCTCCCCCTTGTATTCATTCTGAGACCCCAGCCAATACAATGGCACTGCCCACATTCAATGCGGATGTTCTCAACTCAATCAGCCAATCATGAAATTCTTTCACAGACATGTCCAGAGGTTTGCCTCCTAGGTCATTCTAGACCTTGCCAAGTTGACAAACAACATTAACTATTATATTCAGTCAGACACAAAGTTGAAGAAAGTCTATGGGAATTATGGAACACTGTAGGTTGTGTGTTTGTTTTAACTCTTTGGGGGCCTGCCACCCAGCTACCAAATAAATACATGGAGACTTATTCTTACTTATGAATGTCTGGCCTTAGTTTGGCTTGTTTCTAGCCAGCTTTTCTAATTTAAATTATCCCGTTTTTCCTTTAACTATGTTTTGCCTCTGGGCTTTATTTTATATATCTTTATTTTATTTTTTTATTTTTATATATCTTTATCTTCTTTCTTTATTTTATATATCCTTCTTTCTTTCTTACTCTGTGGCTGGCCGTGTGGCTAGCTGGCTGACCCCCAGCATCCTCCTTTCCTTTTCTTGCTTCTCACTCTTTTTTTCTCTTAAGCCTAGACTTTCCCTCCTATTTATTCTCTCTGCCCACCAGCCCCACCTATTTCTCCCTCCTGCCTAGCTATTGACCATTCAGTTCTTCATTAGACCAACCAGGTGTTTTAGACAAGCAAAGTAACACAGCTTTACAGAGTTAAACAAACGCAACATAAAAGAATGTGACACATCTTTGCGTTATTAAATATTCCACAACATAAACATGAATGTAACACATCTTAAACTAATATTCCACAGCAATCATCGTCATGATCAATAACTGAAAGCTTTCTGTAAACTCACTGCCCACTAGAACCAGCCACATATACTCCCTAACCAAATACCTGAGGTGCTGTGCTCATAGTTAACCCACTCTCAGGATTTCCATGACTATAGTCTTTAACGACAAAATACCTGAAGTTTCCTTTCACTGTGTGGTTTTCCTATTCCTCACCTGCCTCTGAGCTCTGTGAAATCCCAGTGGTGGCCAATCCCTCCATACCAGAATCTCTAAACAAACCAACACCCCTGCTCTTCTCTGCATGGTCCTCAGTTACTTGCAGTTTTCTCAGAGGTCCCATGGAGGCATTCTGCCACCTGTTGCTATACATCCTGGCCTGTAAGCAGGAGCTGTCCCCTAGTTGCCTTGCTGCTCAGTTTGTCCAGTCTGTGATGTGTGGTAAGATAACATCAACCATAGCATGGTACCCCTGGTTCAGTTACTACTCCTCCTGGGAGGCACCATGGACCAACCTGAGCTTCAATGTTTGATACATTCCTGAGTTTAGACCAAAAGACTCTAGACTGAATACATGGCTCACAACACCTTCATTCTACTTCATCACTATCAGTGAGAAATTAAAAAAAAAATCCAAGAACCTCCTGCATTCTTCCTTAGTCTTCTTTGAAAGAAATTTCAGCAAGCTGCTACTGAGTCCTCTGTCTTTCCTGCTCATGTAGAATAACTGATGAGAAGCAGGGATTGCCTGTGCCCACAGCACCCACCCTAATGTGCATGCTTGTTAGGCACTACACCAAAAGCTACATGACCAGTGCTATAATACACACTTGGAATAAAGGAAAGTTTTGGTGTGTGAGTCAACTTGTCAAATCTAATTAACTGAAGTTTCCATTTCCCAGATGTAATTTCCAGTGCTAAGAAGTAAACTCTCCTGTTGTGGTATCCACTGAGTAGCACTGCCAACGACTTAAGTGTAGAAACTTTTAAAATCTTGATATAGTTCTCAGGGGAGATGCAATTAAAACTATAACGAAATTCTATCTTTTTCCAGTTAGAATCACCATTACAGAAGAAATAATCATTATGTGCTGGTGAAGATGTAGAGATAAAGAAATTTTTATATACTATGGATGGGATTGTGCATGAATACAGCCTCATGGAAAACAGTAGGAAGGCTTCTCAAAACCCTAAAGGCATAGCTCCCAAATGAACTGACTATGTAATTCCTAGGTATGTGTCTGAAGGAAATAAGCAGATAAAAGATACACCCATAGACCCATGTATATTTTGGCATTGGTTAAAAAGCCAAGAAATTGAATAGTAGGTGACTGCCAACAATGAATAAAGAAGTGTGTGTGTGTGTGTGTGTGTGTGTGTGTGTGTGTGTGTGTGTGCGCATGTGCATGTGCATGCAATGAAATAGTTTCTGCCATAAAGAAGAATGAAATTCTGTCACTTTCAGGAATATGGATATTATTTTAGGATATCATGCTAAGTGATATATCCCTCACACAGAAAGGGGGAGAGACTATTGAGTAAACAAGCATAGGAAAGTAGGTGATGCAAAAGGGATCAGGGAACCCAAAAGGACATTTTTTTAAACACAAATATACAAGTCAGATCATTTCACCAATAATACACATTGTTCTTTGTTGGAACAAGTCTCTAGGCCAGGTTGGTTTTGAACCCACTATGTAGCAGAGGATGACCTTAAATTCCCAATCTTCCTATATGCCCTCCAAATGCTGAGATTATAGGCATGTGCCACCTCAACAGGTTTATGTAACACTTGAACCCAGGACCTCACGCATGCTTGTTAAGCACTCTACCAACTGAGCTACATCACCAGCGCTATAATACACACTTTGAGTAAACATTGGTGTGTGAGTCAACTTTAAATAACTGAGGTTTCCACTTCCCAGACTTGGTTTCCAGTGCTAAGTAATCAACTCTCCTGTTGTGCTACCCACGGAGTAGCATCTAAAACCCTGTATCTGATCCAACACAGAAACAGACAGGATTTCTGATTAACCAGCTGTAGATACTGAGCCATTTCTATGAGCACACATAGTGCTACCAGCTTGCATTCAAACCTATATCAAGAAAACTTTATACCTATGGTTGTTGCTCTGGGAGTTAAGGTTTAATCAAAGTGCCTTGTCACAGCCCTGGGTTTGATATGAGTATCAGCCAAAAATGTACATACCGATGGTGTTTTTGTTTCTGCATTCCACGGGAGTGATTAGACCAATGACTTAATGAAATAGACAGGGAGTAGATGCCCTAACATCCTGGAGTGCCTGGGTGATACCTAATGATATTAAAATTAAGTAAATTTTTAGTTTATTAGAAGATCCTGTTATTTCCTTATTGGGAAGATGAATAAAATACATATTCTGAAACAGTTACAGTGGGCTAATACTTTTTATTAACTTGTACAAGACATTTATCCTGAGAAACTTCAAGATAGGATGTCACAGTAGGGAAATAAAAGGGAAAATGGAGGTGGGGTTTAGTTTTTCAAGGAAGAGTAGTAAAAAAAAAAAAAAAATCAGAGTCCTCAGAGAAATGAAAAGGATTTTGAGAGTTAATTAAAAATTGCCTGCTCTGTGATTGTAGACGCTATACAGTAGAAAAGAGGAAAAGTTAAGATTATAAAAGAGAAACACATATGTCCTGGGCATGGTGCAGGTCAAGAGGACCTCTAAAACATGGAAGGCAGATTCTCTGCTCATATATGCATTTTGCACAGAGGGGAACCTCTTCTGACACTGCCCAGTGGTCATATAGTGACCACAGACTAGAGTTACAGGTGATTTCAATGGAAGTGAATTATAAGTTTAATGAGAGTTGTTTCCAACCCTGCAGGTTCTCGTCAACATATTCCTTGATGAAAGGTAGCTGGGCTGAGAGGTTTGGACCCCAGACCTTCAGAGTATGGTGCATTTCCGAGGTGGGCGCCTCCTCTTGATGCTCTCGATCTCTTGATGAAGTTTCCTGCTCTCATTCTGGAATCCTTCCTTAAGAAGCCGTTCCTGCTCCTAAAATAGAGATGAGGACTGAACTCAGACAGCTTCCCACATTCCTCGGAGGGTCTCAAACTCTCCTGTGGTAGTTACATTAATTCCTGGAGGAATTGGGTGTTTTTCTTGAAGCCTTTTCCTGCCTTCCATTCTCTCTCCTCTCCCTCCCTCTCCCTCTTTCCCCCTCCCCTCTTCCCCCTCTCCCTCCTATCTGCCATGCAAGCTGATAAATTTCCTATGCTTTCTCCAGCTTTAGAAATGTTGTCTAACTGTTCCTAAAACACCAGTGGCCCAACTCTCAGGTCCAATTCTTGGGTCTTTTGACTTAAGTAAAATACATTTTTTTCCTGTAAAAACAACAGCTTCCTTCTTCTTTCTTGCCTCCTCGCTGATGTGTGTGGTGTGGACTCTCAAACACATCTAAGAAGGTAAGAAAGATGAACGCAAAGCAAGTGGAAGGTCATTGCTTGACTCAGAATCAGGGCAGGTGTTCGATCAAAGAATTTAGTACATGTCCAAAACTTTAGTGACAGTGACAAATGACAGAAATATATATGTTTTTTTGAGACAGGGTTTTTTTGTGTAGTTTTGTTGCCTGTCCTGGATCTCACCCTGTAGACCAGGCTGGCATCAAACTCACAGGGATCTCCCTGGCTCTGCCTCCAAGTGCTGGGATTAAAGGCATGTGCCACCACCGCCCGGTGATGACAGAAATATATTGAAGCAACTAGGGTCTGCAGTCCTCACGGGATGTACTGGGTCACCAGGGAGATTCAGCACTGATGCAGAGGAATGCACGAACAACAGGAGAGTACTGCAATTTGAGTACTTAACCAACGTGCTTGAGTGGGTAGGTGGTTAGGGACTCTTGCTGTTAGGATGCTTCCAGAGACAAGATCATATTAGGTGTGGCAGAAATGAAATTCCCATAGGTTCCATTTAGTGGAGAGAATAAGCTGGATGTTTTATCATTCATTCTGATGAAAAGCAATTACTTCATGTGTCATAAAATTACAATGTCTCCGTCTAGCACAAAATAAGTCCCGAGTTACTAGTTGGAAATAAGTAGGAGACAGGAAAGCAGCACTGAGTAATTCCTAGCCACTGTCTATGGGTAGTCTAATAAAGGGTTTCATACAGCCATAAACAGCTCTTACTCACTAGACACTGCTGGAGATAAGTCATTAGGGGATGAAAATGTATCAGCATATCTGAACTATTTACTGTATTGCAGGAGTCTTTATTGTGAAGGTCTTATTTCATAACCCAGGCTGACTTGGAACCAGTCATCCTCCTGCCTCAGCCTACTGATAAACTTGCATTTTGGTTTTCTTGTTTGGTTTTTTAGATTTATTTATGTTATTTTAAGTGTATGAGTGTTTTGCTTGCAAAGTGACCACATGCGTGCAGTATCTGCAGAGGCCAGAAGACGGACTAGAGTTACAGACTGTTGTAAGCCACTGTGTGGGATGCTGAGAACTAGATCTGGGTCCTCTGTAAGAGCAATAAATGCTCTCAACTACGGAGCTGTGTTTTCAGCCCCCCTGATATACTTATTTTTGACTGGGGCACAGGAACTTACTGAGATGATGTGACCAAGTACCTGAAGTTTGTGAGATATAATTTTATCGTGCTCTGCTATTAACTGCTCCCGTTCCTTCTGCATCTTCTCAGTCAGCTGTTTCACGTGCTCCTGGTAACTCTTCTCCTTCTGTTCCATCAACAGCTCATACTTCTTTTGCTTATTTTCTAACTCTCTGTTGGCAGCTTCAGCAGCTTCAGCCTTTATCCGTTCCACTGAGGAGGAAACGCAAAGAATATGAGGTTTATATTTTATGACTTACTTTTGTTTTTTCTCTCCTTCAAAAAAATTCTCGCCGGGTGGGGGTGGCGCACGCCTTTAATCCCAGCACTCAGGAGGCAGAGGCAGGCAGATCTCTATGAGTTCGAGGCCAGTCTGGTCTACAGAGGGAGATCCAGAACAGGCACCAAAACTACAAGGAGAAACCCTGTCTCAAAAAACAAACAAAAAAAAATCTCATTGTCTTTGATAAGATTTCTTGTGGTGCTTTTTGTAGGAAATAAACAGTTAAAAAGGAAACAGATAACCATATAAACCAATTCAAAAATGAAACACTGCGAATAATAGTTGTGATTCTTTCTCTGCAATGATGATTTCATATGGGCCACTATTGATAAATGCATCAAGAGCTTCCAACATCTGGAGTCTCTTCAGCACTTCTCACCTTCAATCTCCTTTGCTGCTTCTGTGAGTGACTTATCTGTCCTTAGAAGTGTTTCAGCCACATCCTCCTTGGACTCAAAGTACTTTTTCAGCATCTCTTCTGCCTAGTTGTATAGAATAAGTTGAAGACAAGCCAATGTGTCTGTTAACTGACATTAGTATTACCAGCTAAGTAGCAATTCAAATAGCTTCTTACGTTCAAAGAACCTAATGCTGACTTAGAGATCCCCGCCCCAAATCCGATCCTTTCCATAGCCCCATCTTTTAGATCTACTAAATCTTTTGAACTAGTTGTGTCTTTGATCTCTTTTCTTATCTGCTTCACATACATCTCTTATATAACCAAGAGCTGATCATGTTAGATTAAAAAAATATAGCCTCAGCCTTTGCTTGTTATCTGTTGCATGCAAGTCTCACAGCCCCAGATCCTGTTTCCTGACTGCTGCAGACTATTCATCTCAGAGTAGCCAGAATTTGCCATGTTACTTTAAGAACAGTCATACTGTTCCGATGCTCTAAGACGATGTTATAGCTCATCCAAATGAGCATTGAGCAGTTTTCAGTGTCCTCCAAAATGCTCCTTGTCTGGATTGTGACCTTCTTTCTCTCTTGCTAATCTCTGCATTGCCTACCATCTCTCAGAACATCGGGTTTCTTGCTATGCCTCATATATACATTAACTTACTCTTATGAACTAGTTCTGTTGTTTGAAATTTCCATCCCCCAAATGTCCACTTGTCTATTTGTCTAACTTCTTTGAATAGTTTGCTAAATCTTTACTTCATGGTTTATCAAAACAGTAAAATACAGTATCTCTTGTAATTCTGGGGTGCCTATGGGATTCAATTCTTATGAAAGGTATATAATCAGAAAAGTGTCGTGGTGTGCCTTAGAAATTTTGAGAGGAGTCGATGCACCATCCTTTTGTCCTTTTGTCCCTCCTTTTTGTTTCGGGGTATAAATTTGAAATAAAGGCTGACTCTCTAGCAGCTATCCTAGAGCATGGAAGCAGCTTGGGAGATGGAAGCCCTGAACTAATGTGCTGGAGAACGAAGAAGAGTTGAGGGAACAAGAAGGTGGTGGAGCCACCACAGCAGCAGTGGGTTCTTCCTACATGACTTATTGCCCAGAAGAAAAAGAAGAAATACTCAGCCATTTAAAAGACATTGCTGTTTGTGAACAACACAAAGTCAAACCTAATCTTCAACTCTATTATCAGTGTAGAGTAGTCTAGAACTGAGGGATACGGATGAGGCTAGCTGGCATTGCATTCAAGAGTTACTGCTCCTCAGCTGGGTGATCTTATGTGAGCCTTGTGCTCCACTCTGCCTTGTTTTCTGTTTCTCTTTATGACACACTAATAATGCATGGTTTGTGTGAGGCTATGAGAATGAAGAGAATAAGTTTCCGAAGCACAGAGAGGGCGGGGTTATCTAAGTGCTAACAGCTAAATGTCATGGGCTTAAAAGTACTTCACTCTTGAAGTGCTCTGAATGAACGTAACTTTTAACTAGTTTTTCTTTTTTTGTTAATCCTCTTGTCTCTGGCAACCTGAGAAGCCCTCAACACACATATTCAAATCAATCATTTTAGACGATTCCATGACTGAATGGTTGAGTGAAGAATGAATCCCACAAGCATTTCTGAGAGGTCCTGTTGTACTTCCAACAAGAAAGCTGCCATCTGTCTCAAGGTTGGTTCTCTGCCTAGATGGATGTAAGACAAGGACACTCTCCACCAACACCACCGCACCTTCCTTGTTCTCTCTGCCATTTGGAAGAGATTCCTCACTAAGCACCTTCACATGGTACCAACCACTCAGTTTACCTGGAGCCCCTTTCCAGGAGCCTGGTTATACTTTTTCTCCAGCTCTTGTTTCTTTTGAAGAAAGAGGTAGTAACCTCCTGGTTTAGAAAATGTCCCCTGTTTCACTTCTTCTTCCAAAGGTCCAAAAATATCTTCCAGCAAATCTGAGCAACGAGCTGATGACACGTCCATGTTCTTCTTAACAAAGGCATCTCGCTTTGCTACCAGCTGGTCCTGGGGAAGGACAAAGTCACACAGATGATTGAGAGGAGGGTGATAACACAACAGACTACTGGAGAATGTACAATTGGGGCCATGCCCTTCACCTCACTGTGAGATCCAAGGTACCCCTGAGGAGGGTGCTGGCTGCAGAAATTGACCCTTCAATTTTGATTTCCTAGAGGCCTTGCTCTCTGTTCTCCTGCTTAAGAGATATTGTCAGAGCACAGACACTGCTTCACAGGAAGCCTCTATCTACTGAAGTCACCAATTAAGGAATGCTTCAGATTATAAAACTTGGAGCTAGGCAAGCCTATGTGGGCCTCCTGAACCCACTTTTTTTTTGTGGCTTCATGAACATGTCTTTAGTAGACTAAAGTTTCCTTGTCTATAAGGGTGCGGTAACACCACCAATCTCAGAGGTTTCTTGTCAGATTCTATGAGGTGATAGAGAGTATTAAGCCCCAGGACTCTACAGAAACACTCAGTAAAGGGTAATTGACTATGCAATGCTCTTTAATACAGGAATATTTCCCTGTATTTTCTTACTGCACAGCCAATGAAAGTACTGAAGAGGATATGATAAGCATGTCAGTGTTTGGAAAGCATAATGGAAGAGCTGTTGCTCCATATGACATCAAGCAAGTAACTAAATATCAACTGTCATATCCTTTAGGTTGGAGAGTAGTTGATTTCCTACTGGCATTGACTCCCCTATTTTACCATAACTTCTGAAAGAAGCCACATGTCCTATGTGAAACCAGCCTTGGTAATCTGAGAACCATTGCCACTGATCAAACAGCAAAAATCTATAAACATTCTTATGATTGTTTTCTCATTACTAGTGGAGAGCACAAAAGCAGTAGTATTTCTTGACAATAAGAGCTACATTAGGAGTGAATATGATAAAAACACATTATATTTAAAATTCTCAAGGAATAAAAATATCATATTATGAAAAAGTAAATGAAATAATCCTTTGTAAATGTAGTCGTGTAATTAATTCCCTCAGTGACTGAAAAATGGTTTCCAGGGTGGGGAAACAAATGAAAATGGAGTGTGTGTGTGTGTGTGTGTGTGTGTGTGTGTGTGTGTGTGTGTGGCTAGTTATAGTGTCATGCTTTTTGACCAAAGTCCAGCAGAATCTAATCTTTCAATAAGCATTGCAAACCTGTGCACATCACCGAGTGTCACTGTCTTGGAGACCAAGGACAATGCTCATCCCAGAAAAGGGCCATGTTTTCTTTGTCTTATGATATCAGGTACCACACTTACCCCTAATTCCCTCTGGAACTTTTGGTCTATATCCTTGAAAGAATTCTTCATGAAGACATCAATGGCCTCTCTCTCAATGGGCCTGTGCAGGTCTAGCAGCTCTTCGAGAGTTTCTGTGGGCAGCTGGACCTTCTGGTTCATCTGTTCTTCATAGTGCTCAATGGCTTTTTGCACTGCAGCTGAGTTCTCTATCTGGGCCAAAGTCAGGACAGCATTCTCCATGCAGGGTAGTTCTCCACTTCTGATGGCATTGACATAGGTCAGCACCAGGCTCTGTAAACCTACCAAAAAAGTTAAGAAATTGGCTCTCAGTTGGTAGAAAGAGCACTCTACAGCTTTCAGGATCATTTGTTCCAAAGATAGATGTTTAATTTAGTGGCTTCTAGTATTAGGGGAGGAGAGTTGTGATATCAAATCTTATTCCTTTATTACCCTTCTTCTCTCTCTTCTCACTCTTTTTCTTTCCTCTCAGCCTAAACCCTTTTATTCTTCATTGACTCTTTTTTTTTAAAGCCAAAGTGTCAGCTTTTCTTTTTTTCTGGTTTTGTTGTTATTGTTTTTAAAGTGGTGCGTCTTTCTAGTCCTGTCTCTAGTCTGTAAAAAGGGATCAACCCAGACATTCACCCACAAAGCTGTAAGTAGATGAGCAAACCATCTAGGTTGATTGAAAGCATCACACTCCAGGAATCTGTTTTGCCCCTTTATAGCACCACAGTATATTGTATACACAATACTCAAGGGAGTTACACATTAAACTAGAAAACTTTACCTTGTCCTCCAGAATCCCTGCCTTCCAAATCCCCCACAGAGCTTAGAACTAACTGAAATTTCCTTAAATCATGTTCCTGTCTTTTCGGGACATCACCATTCCACACTTCTCCAATGGGGGATTCTCTCATCCACTCTCTTCTTTCAGTCACTTGACTCTTAACTTTCTTGAAGTCAGAAAGTTGTATCCTGCTTTGGGCCTTCTTCTGTTACCTTAGTACCTCAGGTATTACCCTCTGTCCTTCTGGGTAACTCTTACCCATTTCAACTTCTCACTTTACTTAGCTTAAAAAACCAATGTGTTCTCAGCCCCCATGGACTTATGTCCCACTTGCTTAGACCTCTGGCTCCCATGTAGCAACTTCTTATTTTTTATTAATTATGTAAAATATTACTTATCACTATGAATTTTGGGGTTTTTTGTTTACTTCTAAGGTGTCTTTTGGTTGTATTGTGCTGGAAGGAAGATAGAAACCACATCTCTTCACCCCTCATTAGACCCAATACTTGGCTTTTTAAAGTCATTAGTAAACATTGTGTTTTTACATGAAAGTTGTAGCCCTTAGTGGCAAACTCCATAAACATGGTATTTTCATTTTTCTGACTTTTAGTAATCCTCTTTATAAGCGGAAAAAAACAAGTGAGGGGAAAGGCTTCTAGGGTTGAACTAGATTCTAGTTAGTTTCTCTCTCTTTCCCTTTTGCTATTACAGATTTGAGATGGTCAGAAATGGCTTTAGTTCCAAAGTGAATTCCATCATGTGATACAAGCATTACATTTTCAGTGAAGCATCCTACAATGAGCAGAACAGAAGGCCAGGTAGGAAGTAGAGGGGATGACTTACGTGGCCCATTGACTATGATGCCACCAGACAGGGTCTTGACACCAGAAGAGCTGAAGATGTATGAGGTGAATTCTGCAACTTGTTCCACAAATTCATCACTCAGGTCTTCCTCTCTAAGTGTCTCTAGTTTGGAAAGATACTTCCTCTGAGCAGGCCTGTCAAAGACAAAGCACCTCCTCTTTGGGAAGAACTTCCTGATGCATAGCCGAGGCTCATTAAAGCTTTTAATTTTCATATCAGATCCTGCAAAAATGAAAATTAGATATAGTAAACTTCAAATGAATTACTTCAATATATGACACTTCCAATTCCATAACTTCCACAATGCCTATGTAAACTGGAAAACAACTAATACAGAATGAACGATACAAACTTAAAGGAAGGAGAAAGAAAACACCCTTTTCTAAGAAGACGTAGCTTGTGAAATTTCACATAGAGTCCAAAAGATTCAGTGAAGCTGTGTTTCATTTCCCATAACAACTGTCAGGAAAACACAGCTATAAAATCAAGAGTTTTGTCAGCAGTGCAGAAATGACATTTATGAAACTGTTTTCTCTTTATATCAGAACATTCCACCAAGCCCAGGTACCTTTTTTCAGGGTCAGTGAACGTTCCAGGTATTCATCAGCAGTGATGGGTTTTCCATTAGCTTCTAGCTCCAGGGAGAAATCTCTCAGAGCCCACACAAATGTTGGAAAGAAGCCTACGAAGTTAGCTGAGTCGTCTACCCCATCCTGCTCAGGTAATGACTTTGATTTGATAAGATCAGTTAGCTCTGTCACATAGCTGAGATGTTAAATTAAGAAAACAATAAAAATAGGTTTATCCTTTTATGATAAATATTCAACTAGTGCCTCCCAAAATTAATGTTTTTTTAATTTATTTTATAATTTAATTTAATTTTACATATCAGCCATGGATTCCCTTGTCCTCCCTCCTCCAGGCTCCCCCCTCCCCACCCTCCCCCAGCACACCCCCTATTCCCATCTCCTCCAGGGCAAGGACTCCCCTGGGGATTCAGCTCAGCCTGGTAGATTCAATCTAGGCAGGTCCAGTCCCCTCCTCCCTTCGCCCAGGCTGAGCAAAGTGTTCCTGCATAGGCCCCAGGTTCCAAACAGTCAGCTCATGCACTAAGGACAGGTTCTGGTCCCATTGCCTGGGGGCCTCCCAAACCGTTCAAGTTAATCAACTGTCTCACTTATCCAGAGGGCCTGATCCAGTTGGGGGCTCCTCAGCTATTGGTTCATAGTTCATGTGTTTCCACTAGTTTGGCTATTTGTTCCTGTGCTTTTTCCAATCATGGTCTCAACAATTCTTGCTCATACAATCCCTCCTCTTTCTCACCGATTGGACTCCCGGAGCTCCACCTGGGGCGTGGCCATGGATCTCTGCATCCGTTTTTTTGTTTTGTTTTTTTTGTTTAGCTGTGTGGTTAGTTTTTATCAACTTGACACAACTGGAGATCCATGAGAAGAATAATTATCTGAACTGTGGACATGTCTGGGGGACATTTTCTCAATCATTAATTAATACAAGAAGGCCCAGGCCACAGTGTGTGGTGCCATCCCTAGATAGGTGGTCGCTGGCTATATAAGAAAAGTAGCCGAGCAAGCCACAAGAAGCAAGCCATTGAACGGAAATCCTTCTAGGCCTCTGCTCTAGTCTCTGTCTCTCGATTTCTGTCTTGGCTTCCCTTGGTGGTAGACTGTAACATGTAAACCAAACAAACCCTTTCATCTGCAGGTTGCTTTGGGTCATAATGTTCACCACAGCAACAGAAAGGAAACTAGGACATTAGCTCATTCATTCATAGAATTCAATCACTCACAGAATTCAATCATTTGCAAATATCTGTTGAGCCTCTGCTATGAATCAGACACAGTCCCAGGGAATAATTTTTAAGATAAATAAAAGGACACTACCATCATAGAGCTTACATTGTAACAGATGAATACAGAAACAAAAACAAGTAAATAAAATATTTTAAAATCTCAGATATTTACTACCATTTTGATGTAGCAAAAGGCCTTAGCCTAAAGACTACAGAATAATTGTGCATCTCTGGTTATTCAAAGAACTTCATGTGCTTTCTGAGGTCCTTGATTAGCAGAAATCTAAAAGAATTAGAGGAGTCATCCATGAAAGCTCCAGTGGAGAAGCTGGAGAGATGCCTCAGTGGTTACAAGCAGTTAATGTTCCTGCAGAGAACCCGAGTTCAGTTTCCAGATTCAAGTTTCAGAAAACACGATACCTCTGGTCTTAGCAAGCACTTCATTTTCACAAATACATACAAATGAAACCTTTGAAACTTCTACTTGGAGAACATTTCAGATAGTAGTCAGAAACTCTTTGATATAAAAACATGAGTGTATCTGACATGTATATGAGCTCCAGTGCATACAGTACAAGTGCTCAAGAAATAAGTGTCAGGACATCCAAGTTTTAAAGGGCAAAGTAAGAAGTTTCAAGTTTGTTTTCTACTAAGTAGGAAGCTAGTGGTGGATTTCGAACGTAGAGGAGGTAGATATGATGGTATTTCAAAAGATCACATTGCCAGGATTCCAAATGGCTGTCAAGACTGTCAAAGTGTAGCTTGGTCTTTGAGAGAGAACAAGGAAAGCTCAGACTAGAGACAATGGAGAGAGGATAAGGAGGTCTGTCTAGGGAAGTAGCTTTGCTGATGGAGTTTAAAACATGTGAACTAATGCTTTCTAGGATATGAGGGAAACGATCAAGATAATTTTTAAGATTTTGATCAGAGCAACTTTGTGGAACATATGGGAATTTACTACAATGGGAAAGATTGGGGAAATATCAGAGATTAAATCATCTCTTAAACATCTATGTAAAGATGTAAAAATTTGAATTCAGTCACAGTTGCAAATAGATATTTGATGGTGACTGAAACATAGGTGCACAGAAGCCATTCAGACAGAATGATATCGCCTAGAGACTAAGAGTAGAGAATGAAGAGAAAAAGTACAGTAACTAAGGAGCTGTGATATTCAGAGTGCACAAAGGAAATGGAATGGTTTGCCAGAGAAAAAAAGGATATTAGAAAGTTACGAAGTTGTAGATGCAAGTACCAAGTGGTTCAGAAGAGAAGAGAACTGATTTTTGAAATGCTACTGTGAGATGAGATAATATGACTTCAGATTGAGCATAGTGATATGAAAAAGAATGCAGCATGATACCCAAAGTTAAGTTCATAGAAATGCTGACAGCATTGATAATAACATAGAAAGGTAATTGGAAAGGTAGAAGTAAAGGATATAAGGAGAAAGAACTGGGAGAGAATCGTGAAAACCAGTGTCTATTGGTTACCAGTCTCTGAACAGTAGGGATTAAAATCTTCAGCAAAAGAAGGCTGTGTGGACTAGGGGGCTGATAAAAGACTACAAAGAAAGATGATGTGATCTGAGAGCCTTGGCTTCAAAGGAGGTCGTCTTTCCAATGGCAGAAGAATGAAAAAGTGACTGTGAGCTATAGATTGGAGAAACATAAATGACTGACACTGGAGGTACAGGCTAAAAAGCAATCACCTAGAGAGAAATCCAGGGCTAGGGAAATTGCCAGAAATCCCCAAGGATGACCCCAGCTTGGACTACTAGAAATAGTGGAGAGGGTGCCCAAACTGAACTGGCTTATCCCAGTGATCAGATTGGTGAATACCCTAACTGTCATCACAGAGCTTTTCTCCAATGACTGATGGAGGCAGATGCAGAGCTCCACAGCCAAACACCAGGCAGAGCTCCAGGAGTCCAGTTGGAGAGAGAGAAGAGGGATTCTATGAGCAAGTGCATCAGGATCATGATGGAGAAACCTGCAGAGATGACCAAACCAAACTAGTGGGAACTCATGAAAGTTGGATCAATGGCTGGGGATCCTACATGGGACTGGACTAGGCCCTCTGCATGGCCAGATAGTTGTGTAGATTGATCTGCTTTGGGAACCCCTGGTGGTAGGATCAGAATCCATCTCTGGTGCATGAACCGGCTTTTTGGAGCCTAATATCTATGATGGGACACCTCATGCAGTCTTGAGGCAAGGGTAAGGGCTTGGACTTGCCTCTACTGGATGTGCCTCCCCATGGGAGGCCTTGCCTTCTTGTGGGTGGGAGTGGGGGATGGGTTGGGAGTGGGAGGCTAAAGGGGCAGGAGGAGCAAAGAGGGGGATCTTTGATTGGTGTGTAAAATGAATGAAAAAAATTTTAATAATAAAAAAATAAAAATTAAAAAAAGCAATGATTGTCTCAGATCCTGTGGTGAGATTGCAGGATAAATATTACCTATAGCATTCAGTGGTTAGTCAGGAGATGAGTAATATTTAGAGATAATGATAATAGTGAGACCATGGATTCTAAATCATGTTAAGGATTTGAACAAATGCAGGATATTCAGCTAGATAGTGATGTTCTCAACAGTGTGCCACTATGTCAATGCCAGAGTATGACTTAAGAAGTTTGAACTTTTAGTGAAATCAGGCAAAATCATATGATGAGTATAATGGGATTTGTTAATGACTTAGAAATACTAAGGTCCTTGACTACTTATCTACCTTCTGAAATAATGAAGCTATCCTTCCTTGGTTTAGTACTGTTCTAGACCACACCAAAAGGATACTGCAGTTGGTCCATGGCCTGCTGGTTGATGGTTCCTATGCTGTTGTAGATGAAGGTGCTGCTGAGGAGGATTGCCAAGGCAAAGATCCAACAGTCATTCTGGTTGTCTCCCTGCAGGTCAGTGAGTGAAGAAGAGTGACTAAGAGACTGTCCATCCTCTCAAGTAGCCAAAGATGAGACTTTGTCTATCTCCCATTAGCTATGGCATCATGGTAAGTCATTTCTACTGTATAATAGCTTTCTACCTATACAATGATTTTATGAATGCTCAATTCATGCCCTATAATTTAAATAAGATGGTGTACACTCATGTATATGAGAGCATGAAGGACATTCACACTTAAAAGTCATAATATTGATGAGTTACTAACTCTAAACAGGCATGCCAAGCTTTATTCACAGGACATATATTTCACTAGTGAAAGTAAGGTCCTTCAATAATAGTTGTATTTGTCTCAGCTTGGAAAGAGTAGTAACATGTAATTCTCTATGAACAAAGATATAGTTGCAGATCTTACATTGTGATTCTTTTGCTGGCAGTCCTTTGTGGAAGTGACCATTCTTTTAAAACATATTTTATCAATTTTTTGAGAAACTGCAAACATTGTATTTTTATCTTGGTCCCACATTGAATAGCCAGTCATGTTTATAGAATGTACAGGTAAGTTCAGGGTGTCATTAGCAGTTTCAACCAAAATCTTTGGTGATTAAAAAAAAAGACTAAAGTATCATTAGCTATCATCTAAATGCTGATCTACTATTCTTGGCTCTTAGACCAACTTGAAAAATAGAATATTCATTTAATTATTCAGAAGCATAAATCTGGGAGTGGGACAGATACTGCAAGGTAAGCTATTGATGACTACAAGTAGAACCTGAAAGATTTATTTTACCTTCTCAACATCTTCAAGGCCCTCAGTGTCAAGCAGAACTAGAGTGTGTCCTGGATTCTGGGGATGAGGCACACACCACATCCAGATCCCCTTGGTGTGAGACTGCACTGTGGAACCCAGAGAGAAGCCTGCAAAACAGAATGGGCATGGGCTGTGGAGGGGAGTACGTGATGGTGCTCCTGATGTTGAGCTGAAAACTAATATAGTTACATTTGACAGAGTAAAACAACTTCAATTATTGATTTTAATTTCTACCCTAGAATTAGGGGATTTGTAATGTCTAATACTGATCAATACATTCATTCCATAGAGCTAGACATTTGTCCCTTCTATGTGGATAATCTAATAAATGTTTTATAATTCATCATTAAGTATTTTAACTTTCTCAATGAATGTATTTGCTCTTTCTCTAAAATATACCTATAACATTAAATTGGAAAACAAAGGTGCTGTTTAAAGAAGCAGTGAGTAGAGGATAATTCAACAAAGAGAAACTCCACGGGTGAATAGACATTACACTTTCATATTCATTCCTTCTCTCTGGTGTTCCTTCCTCACATTGCTTTTAGGATGAGGGCTATGTGGGTGAACAGAAAGGACCAAGCACAGCTGTCTTGGTGGCACTCACCTGTTTTCTTCCCAGCTAGCTTGTTCATCAAGTAGGATTTGCCTGTGCGGTAGAGGCCCACAATCGCCACCACCACCACTGGCTGCTTGATGGCCGACAGGATCCCCAGGGCCTCCTGGTTAACCATGAGCTGCTCCTCAGTGTTTTCAATGAGGCACATGGGCTCCAGCATGTGGATCTCTGAGGCCATGTCCAGTGTGCTCTTTTGTCTCTAAGGAGATAGTAATTGGACAACAATTTCTAGTCAATGAGAGGAACAATAATAGTATGTACTAAAATTTTCCTTCTTAGAAATGTGTTCTTGGTACACTTCCAAAAATTCTGGGTTGTTTATGGTTGTCCTATAGGTTGGCCCACTACTCCCTAGTTAAATACAACTAATCTGAGATCCATAAATAACCAGAAAAGTTATATAGTGGATTCAAAAGGCTGAATATAACATTTCCCCAGCTTTGTCCAATCCTAGTATCTTACATACAATCAGTGTAGTAACTGACTAGGCTTTTGGCATTTCTACAACACCCTTAATGAAGCTGCATACATTATACCTCCTCTTTACTTAAATAACATTTTTACTAATGTCCTTTTTCTGCTTTGTGATCTAATCCAAGATCCCTCACTCATCCTCACATCTCTTCAGCTTCCTCTTATCTTCAGTAGATCCTTATTCTTTCTTTATCCTTCATTGCTTTAGATCCTAGAATTTATATATATATTATATATATATATATTGCAGATATATGGTAGAGTACCCCTCAGTTATATTTTTTAGTTATTTTCTTAATGATAGTTTAAAATTATATTGGTACACACTGTGCAAGAATATCATAGGACTGATATTCAGCAATCTTCAAAGGATTAATGATTCTAATATGACTTGCTCTGATAATACTCTTATGAATGTGGTCTCTTGGTTAAGGGGATACCTGCCAAGAATTACTACTGTTTTGTAATAAAAATTACCACTCAAACAGTAAATGAATATTTAGAAAAATGTCTAAAATTTTAGTTACATGGAAACACAGGTTAAAAATGTATCAAGGTTCCCTCTCACGCCACTGAGAATGTGTAGCATAAAGACAAAAATAACAAATGTTTCCCAGGGTGCGGGAAAGAGAACCCTTACATATTGCTGGTGGGAATGTAAAGTGGGCAGCCATGGTGGAAAGCAGTATGGAGGTTTCTCAAAAAACTTAGAACTACCACTCCCAGATATGTATGTATGTGTATGTATGTATGTATGTATGTATGAATATATATGTATGTATATACACACACATATATGTGTGTGTCTGAAGGATTATAAGGCAAAGACATTTGCATCTTCATTTCATTGAAGCTGCATTATGGAAGTGGTCTAGCTGTCCATCAACAAATGAATGGAAAAACTAAAGCATAGTATGTACACCCAGTGGAGTTTTATTCAGCCATAAGGAAGGATGAAGTTATATCATTTGCAGGAATAATGGATGGAACTGCAGATCACTATAAGCCAGATTCAGCAAAAAAAGCCTTGTATATTTTGTCTCATACATAAAATCTAAATTTAAATATATATTTAAATGTATATTTATAAACATATGTTCAGACACATATGAAGTCAGAAGAGCAAGAATGAGAAAGAAGGAAGAATTCCACACGGAAGAGAGAGATAGTGATGGATGAAAAAAGAGAAAAAGTATGACAGGAGAAAGCAAGGCACAGTAGCACACATATACTCTCAGATGCATGCGTGTGTACATACACACACATACACCACACACAATGTTCCATAAAAGCCTGATAGGAACTATTTGGGGAGAGGAAAGGTACCAGGGAATTGAGGTAAGGAGGTATGGGGTATACTGTGGAAGCAAATATGAGTGAGAAACAATAATATACATTGGTTAATATGTCCTAATGAAGCCCATTACATTGTACACCAATTAAAAAAAATTTTAAGTGTGAAAACAAAAACATGGAGAAAATTTTAAAGTTGCCATTTGGAGAGACACTTTTAAAACTCAGCACATCTAACTTTATCATACTTCATGGGCTTTGGTAACTACTTTTAGCATCTACTAATAATCTAAGCTTATAAATTAACTACTATAACATTAACTTAAGATGACTGTCTACTCTTATCATGCCACATACTTACTGATTGGAGGTCTATAGCAAGTAGGAGTATTGCTCCTACTTACATTCATTCATTCATTTGGTTGCATCAGTATGGACTCCTAAGTATTTTTTGTATTCTGTGTGCCTTAGTACTTTGTGATCATTCTTTATTTTAATGTTTGTCACTTTGTTCACTGAAGCTCCTTCAGCTGGATCCTGTGTTTTGCTGGCAGACTTCCATCATATTCCCAGTGCTGTAGTACTTTCCTCCATTGCCACAGACATATGTGATGGGAACAGCAAAAGTCATAAAGCCAGCACAGCTGCTTGACAAAGATCCAGCAAAGCTGAGCCACATGATGGCCACCATGCCATCTTTGGTTTTCGTCTCCACCTGTTGTATACTTGGGGGATTTTTATTAGAGATAGTGTTCTTGTAGCCACAAAAGCTACTGGTCTGAGAATAGGCTGTCATATGCCTCCAGATTCTTAAAAATTGGGTTATGGGGTTAATGAGTAAAAATGATAACTCTGTTTATTAATGATGTCAAAACTTGAGGGAAAATGATTGGAAATGATAACTCTGTTCTGTCATAGTTTATTAATGATGACTAAAAGATGAGCAAGGGGAAGTAAAACACTTGTTAAAAATCAAAAATGATATGATCTATGTTATGGAACATCATGAATGTATCCCTGTTTACTAAATTCTGCATAAATAAAGAAGCACTCTAGCTTCTAGTCTGTCAGGCTGCAAGATTCTCACCACCACCATGGACTGGCTCACCTCTGTCCCCCACCAACTTCTTACATCCTCTGCTGGGGCCTGCCCATCTCAGGGGATGGCTCTAGGCACTCCACCACAGATTTTTTTTCAGAGCCAGCTCATATTTTTCCTGTGCTGCCCTAGAGTTGAGCATTCCTTCTAAAGCTCTGGTTCCTTTCAGGGCACAGTGGTACTTATAGCAAAAATATCACACTGAGTACATTTATTGCTTCAAGGTGAAACAGTGTCTTCTAGAACATGGTAGGGTCTTGAACTGATGAAGTCCCAGCAGCTGTGGCTGCTATAGCAAACCTGCCGGGCAGTGGTGGTGCTCACCTTTAATCCCAGCCCTTGGGATGCAGAGGCAGGTGGATTTCTGAGTTTGAGGCCAGCCTGGACAACAGAGCAAGTTCCAGGACAACTAGAGCTACAGAGATAAACCCTGTCTCAAAAACAAAAACAAACAAACAAAAGAAAACCTGCATAAAATTCCACCATGGATGGGTGAAAGGCTCAGGAAGCCCCATGCTAACTATGGGAGCTATGGGCAGTTGATGACTGCTGGGGGAAAGAGGACTGGTTTTCTTCAGTGATATGGCCTCTGGTAATCTACCCAGACTCCACTAGATGGCCTTATGCCCATGCCCAAATGACCTGCAATAACTTGACTCAATGAGGAAATGAGATTGGGAAGAGAACAGAGCTTGGGGGGCGGGGTGGAGGAGAAGGAGGAAAGAGTAGGGATTATACACAGTCAAAAACACATGACATATATGAAATTCTCAAAGAATGAATACATATATATATGAAAAACACACAAGGGTTTTATAACTTCCTAAATTATCAATGGGGGATTTGTCTCTTTTTAGAAACTCCAAGCAGCCTAACTTACTTTACCAATAGGCCGACATTGGCAACAAGTAGAGGGATTTTGTCTGAGTAAAGATTTTGTCATTAGACAGTAAATATGATGTAAAATGGCACCAAGAAAGTAACGTCAACCTTCAAAAACTCACACTCTGTGGATTCTCCCTTACCAGAGCCTAATAAATTCTCCATAATAGGGACTGGGACTCTAAGAGTGAAAGCTACCTCTGTCAACAACCCTGTGTTTCAAGTGATCGGTCCCACTTTCCTGTCTCAGTTTCAGCCTCCGTTGGAGAGGTCTTTTCAGGGTAAAGCAGCAGGCTGGTAAAGCCTTTCCCACCCATACCTCTGTCTTACCTGAAGCAATGTCCTTCAGTCTTAAAGAAAGCAGCCCGTGTGAAGTGCTGAATGCTGTTGGCTTCTCTTGTGAGTCTGGCTGGAGAGTGCTAAGTCCTCTCTCACAAGCCCTGTGATGTCCCCACCCTCTGCAATAGCCTGGGAAGTTCCCGATTTTCACCAGCGAACTTATGAGGAGTTAGCTTGATAAAAGAGCAGTGTTTAGGAAGATGAAAGTGAAAGTAAAAACACGGTCAGCTATCGCCAGTAGTCTAAGGTGGAGTCATCTTCCTGGGAACTTCCCTAGCACTCTGTTTCTCCCTGTTCCTGTAATGTCTTCATTTATCATGGTATCTCTTTTCTTGCTCTCCCACTCTGTTCCTGTTCCAGCTCGAACCTCCCGTTCCCTTATGTTCTCATCCCCCATCCCTTGCCTTCCATTATCCCCTCCCCCCCAGTTTGCTCATGTAGATCTCATCTATTTCTCCTTCACTGGGCGATCCATGCATCCTTCCTAGGGTACTCCCTGCTAGCTAGCCTCTCTGGAGCTGTGGGTTGCAGTCTGGTTATCCTTTGCTTTACATCTAGTATCCACTTATGAGTGAGTACAGACCATGTTTGTCCTTCTGAGTCTGGGTTACCTCACTCAGAATGAACTGGCCTACTCTGGTGATCAGATACCCTAACTGTCATCATAGAGCCCTCATCCAGTGACTGCTGAAAGCAGATGAAGAAATCCATGGCCAGGTGCAAGGCCAATCCCAGGAGTCCAGTCAATAAGAGAGAGGAGGGATTCTATGAGCAAGGGACATCGAGATCATAATGGGAAAATGTACAGAGAAGACCAGCCAAACTATTGGAAACGCATGAACTGTGGACCAATTGCTGAGGAGTCCCCCGTGGAATTGGACTAGGCTCTCTGAATAGGTGAGACAGTTGTTTAGCTCGAACTGTTTGGGGAGGGGGGGCAGTCAGTGGGATCGGGGCCCATCCTTGGTGCATGAGCCACCTTTTTGGAGCCTAGTGCCTATGGTGGGACATTTTGCCCAGCCTTGGTGCTGGAGGAAAGGGCTTGGACCTGCCTTATATGAATGTACCAGGCTCTGCGGACTTCCCATGGGAGACCTTGCTTGGAGGAGGTGGGAAGCAGGGGTTGGGTTGGAAGGGAAGGCTGGAGGGCAGGAGGAAGGAGGAGAGGGGAATCTGTGGTTGGTATGTAAAAATGAATGGAAAATCTCTTAATAACAATAATTTGAAAAAAAACTTTATAAAAAGAAAGTAAAAATCACTGAACAGGAAGAAATGACTCAACTGCTTGATAGGAGTGAGGGATATGCTGATGGGAAGGCCTCAGGAGATTTCTCAACTTGAGAATGATAAACGGTGCAGTTTAACTCCAGAGTCTTTGTGGATGTTTAGGAATCTAAGGTGATGCATTTACTGAAGAGGGCATGTTCTGAAGTCACTCCCTGTCACCTTTCTGTCCTGTTTTGGTCTGTTAGTGTTTGTTTTGTGAGTTGCCTGCCCCACTGAGCTACACAAAGGTAGCAGGAGATTGTGCAATTCAGAGTAGAACATGAATGTGTTTAAAAACTGTTTCTCTATACTGTGAAAGCATAAAGATGGAAAGAAATAAAAAGGTAGAGTTAGAGGGAACCATGAGGGAGGAGGGTGAAAAAGAGAGGGGGGGGAAGGAGAGAGAGGGGAGGGAGGGAGGGAGGGAGGGAGGGAGGGAGGGAGGGAGGGAGGCAAGGAGGAAGGAAGAGAAAATATTACTGAAAGTGAAAGTGAGTCTGAGTTGTTTTAAACATATCAAATGCTGGGAAATCAGCTGGTTTGTTTTCCTTTTGGACTAGTAAAATCTGTTAACATTATGCAAGCCCCAAACAATTTATCACCACTTGAGTATTTGCCAACCATGTGGCACTTAAGGGTAAACACAAAAGATTTTTGGGCTTGTATCTAAGCTGAGGGGTTTCCAGTGTCTGCACAGCATGTGTGTTCCTAAGCTCTGGGGCAGGTTCTCCAGTCTTCTTTGGAGCATGTTTCCTTAGAGATAAGTGAGTCAGAGTCCTTTTCTAAACCCTGAGTGTAAACAACATCTCAGAGGCCTGGGCAAGCCACTGCCAGCTCTAAACCTCTGAGATGTCTGTGAGCCTCTGGACTGTGTCCACAGTCTGGGAATGGCCATGGCATTGAAAAGTGACACTGGGCTGTGAACAGCATCTGAAATGGTGGTTTGAAGTTTGGGGGACATCTAATTAACCCTCGTGCTGATCTACCCACTGACCAGCACTTAAAACCTCCCATCTGACCTAACACAAATCAGACAATAGGACCGATTCTTAATTTTCCAGCTACAAGTGTTGAGTCATTTCCACAAGCCCACATGACAGCAGTGTGCACTCAAAAGTATGTTGAGGAAACACTATACCACTGCCATTATTCTATAAGTTAATGTCTCATCAGAATTGTGTCTACCAAAGCCCTGGGTTTGATGCCAGCACCAGCAAAAGAATTACTCAGAAAGTATTTTTGTGTTTCTATATTCCATGAGAGTGGCGAGACCCACAACTTCGACATTTTCCTTGTGTGGTGCTTTTATTCTGAATGTTTAGATGCAGAACCAATGCTCTCATCATTGGGAGACTGTGACGGCTAATAGTCTTCAAATTAACTCCCTTCTTATTGAATTTAGGAGAGGATTCTGTGACTTCATGAACAATGTACAGCACACATTTGAAACAATTACAATAGGCTGATCATTTTTATTCACAGTTTTCACTTAACCTGTATTTCTGTTTTTTGTACAAGTCAATTATCCTCAGAGACTTGCAAATTATGTCATAGAGGTTTAGTTGGTTTGAATTTTAGAGTATGGTGCATGAAGACCCACTGTTCTTAATTTTCTCGATCTCTTGATGCAGTTTCCTGCTCTCATTCTCAAATCCTTCCTTGAGAAGCCGTTCCTGCTCCTGAAATGGAGATGGAGACTGTTAACTCAGACAGCTTCCCATGTTCCTCAGAGTGTCTCACAAGCTCTACTTTGGTAGTTACATTAAACCCTGGGGGAATTTTGATAATTTGTCTCAAAATCATTTCCTTCTTTATCATCCTTATTTCCTCCCCATCTCCTACATATGGCATTAAATTTCTGTGCTTTCTCCAGTTTTAGAAATGTTGTCTAACAATTCCTCGAACACCAGTGGCCCACAACTCTCAGGTCCAATTCTTGGATCCTTTGACTCAGGTAAAACACAATTTTCTACAAAATCAACACCAACTTCCCCCTTCTTTCTCGCCTCATCTCTGATCTGTGTGGTGTGCACTCTCAAACACATCTAAAAACTGATAAAAATGGGCAAAGAACCAAATGAAGGTTACTACCTGAGTCAGAATTAGGGCAAGCATTCAATCAAGGAATTTAGGACATATCCAAAATTTTAGTGTCCAAGACAGGAGACAAATATGTTGAAGCAACTGGGGTACTCAGTGCTCACACACCATTCTATGAACAACCCTGGAGCCTAGGTACAGATGTGGAGGGATTCTCAGAAAACAGATGTTCTGGCCATGTGAGCATTTACCCATTTTTCTTGAAGGTTTGGGACTGTCTCTACTCTTTAGGATGCTTCCAGAGATAAGGTCATGCTAGGTATAGTGGGAACAAATTTTCTATAGGTCCCACTCAGTAGAAAAGATGGGAGTTGGATATTATATCTTACAATCTGATGCAAAAAAAAAAAGTCATTTTACATGTAGAAAGTACAACTTCTCTGTGTAGCACATGAGAAAAAAAATAGTCCTTGACAGGTTAGTTGAAGATTTGGTCACAGAAATCCTACAAACACATTAAGAGAATCTGTGATTCAAAACTACTGTTTAATAGAGATACCCTGATAAAGGATTTCATCCAGCAACAGGCAGCCTTACAGAACCAGAAGTGGATCTGAGAAAAAGCAGTGAGGGGATGGAAATATAATAGAGAATGTGATTGACTCACTCCACTTGGGAGGATTTTGTGTTATTACCCTTGTAATTTAGGGAGGGAAGAACAGAATCTCCAGTCACAATCCAGTCAAACCTTGGCCTTGTGAGACCAGGCCTCAGGTTCCTGATATACATTGTTGACTGGACTGCAGAAACGGAAAATTAAACTGGTGCAGCCAGGTACCTTAAGTTTAAGGGATATGATTCTTTCTTGTTCTGCCCTCATCACCTCCCGTTCCTTCTCCATCTTCTCAGTCAGCTGTTTCACATGCTCCTGGTAACTCCTTTCCTTCTCTTCCATCATCAGCTCAAGCTTCTTTTGCATTTCCTTCAATTCTCTGTTTGCAGCCTCTGCAGCTTCAGCCTTTATACGTTCCGCTGACAAAAGAAAATGCAAAGAACACATCAAGTGAAATATATTAGCTGCTTTTGTCTTTTACCGCCTTGGGAAAATTATCCTGTCATTGACAAAACTTTCCTGTGGAATCTTTGCTCTATTAATCAGTCAACAAGGAGGGAGATGGCCACATCTACTGGTTTGAAAACAGCCACCATGAAGCTGAGACTGACATTTGTCATTCTCTGTCATGATAACCTTATATGGACCAATATTGCAGCACATGGCAATAATTTCCAACATCTGGAGTCTTCTCAGCAGCCCTCACCTTCTATCTCCTTTTCCTTTTCTGTGAGTGACTGATCTGTTTTTAGAAGTGTTTCAGCCACATCCTCCTTGGACTCAAAGTACTTTTTCAGCATCTCTTCAGCCTGGATGACAAAAGAAATTAGAATGAGAAAATAAGAGTGTGAGTTAAAGACAAATCATGCCTTGCATCTCTTAATTCAAAATAATGCTATCAGCTCTGAACAAATACTTTGTGATTCAAAAAGTATTTCAAGTTTAAGGTTTTAAAATCAACCTGAGGTCCCCTCAGACTCGATCATTTCTGATTGTTCAATCTTTAATAACAGGTGACTCCATTCATTTAGCTGTATCTTTGATGTCTTCTTCCCCTCAAACTATTTATTCAATATCTTACCATCAGTTAATAATGTTGATTTGGGCTTCAAAATGTAATCTTTGTTCAACAGAAAAAAAATTTGTCATACAACATGTTCTGATCACACCTTTTCATCCCCCAACTCCCCCCAGATTCTCTCCACCTCCTTACCCACCCAACTCCATGTCTCTTTTTTCTCTCCCTCTTTATAAAACCAACAACTAAACAAAAAGCAATCCAAAAAAAAAAGAAAGAAGAAAAAGAAAACCAAGAAACCGACACACACAAAACAAAACCCACTAAAATACAAAAGGGGAAATCATAACATATAAGCAAAAGACCAATAAGACAAAAAAAAAATGCCCAAACAAAGCCATATGAGAAAAAAACTTTACAATGATACCATTGAGTTTGTTGTGTGTTAGCCATGTACTTCCTGGCATGGGGCCTTCCCTGAAGTGTTAACCAGGAACTTTTACTTGTCCTCTGCTCCATTCAAACCTGCTAGCCTGAGACCTTCCCTCCTACCAGAAAGATGGCTACAGATCATTCTCAGAGCATCCAGAATATTGTCAGAGTAGTTCCAGAAGGAGCATTGTTGTGATTGAATGAGAATGACCCCCATGGACTCGTGTGTTTTGATGCTTAGTCACATGAGAATGAAACTACTTGATGAGGATTAGGAAGTCTGGCTTTGTTGGAGTTGATGTGTCCTTGATGGAGGGAGTGTGTCACTGGGAGCTGCCTTTGAGGTTTGAAAAGCCCATGCCAGGCCCAGTATCTCTCTCTCTTGGCTGTCCCCTGCAGCTCAGAATATAAATAAAGATCTCACTACTTTTCCAGCACCACACCTGCCTGTGTGTCACTGTACTCCTCACCATGATGATAATGGACTAACCCTCCGAAGTTGTAAACAAGCCCCAAATTAAATGTTTCCTTAAGACTTGCCTTGGTCATGGTGTCTCTTCACATCAATAGAATAGTACCTAAGACACTGATGCTTAAAATCTCCTACTGACTTTCTCATTTATCCAAATAAACATCAGGTCTTTTTGAGTGTCCTCCAAGACACCCACTGACTTATCTGACCTCTGGCCTGTCACTTTATGTCTTGATAATTTTTTTTTTTTTTGCCAGTGACTATACACAACTATTAAAAAGCATCAATTTATTCTTATGTAAACTTTCTGGTTTCTGATATTTCCATTTCCTTCATAGTCATTTGTCTCTCTGTCTAACTTCTTTGAAGACTCAGCTCCACTTCCTTGTCTGATATCATGGGTAAAATATACTGTTTTGTATATATTATTCTTTGTACCTGGGTTCTTTTTTCCTTACTTCTTGCATACAAAAGGGAAGAAATATTTAGCCTTTGTAAATTCATCAATGTTTGAAAATAATATGTGTCTAAATCTACCCTTGTCCTCTATTGCCTAAGTAGGGCAGTTTAGAGCTGTTACAGGCAAAGACTGTGTAACCTGGATTTTCATTCAGGCTGTAATACTCATTGACTCTATGATCTTGAGTGAGGTCTTAACTTCTCTCTGCCACAATTCCCTTTTCTTTTTATGAGATAGTAATAATAAATACTTAGTAGAATTGGTGTCAGAACTCAGTGAATTAACTTCTAGAAAACAATGAGGACAATCTATGTGTCCACTATTATTACCCTTATTACTAGTCTGTGAACTAACATTACCTGGGGGTTGTGAGCGAGAACTTACTAGCTACTGTTGATTTGGTTTCTTTATTCCTTAAATTACAGTAACACTAGCACCCTGAGAAGTACTGGAAACATGGGGATAAATAAATCACTGTTGGATGATTAGATAGATAAATGAGGGAATGAATAAATTCTACAGCATTTCTGAGAGGTCCAGTTGTACTCCCAAAGAAGTTGCTGTTGGTATCATGATTGGCTCTCTACCTGGATGAATCAAAGACAAGGACACTATCCAAAAACACAGTTGCATTGTCCTTGTTCTCACTAGCATTTGACAGATTGTAACACAAATCTTAAAAGGTCTTATTAAATAAAAACACAGAGCCAGATATAGAGATGAAAACCCAAGAGATCAGAGGAATAGGAAAAACCACAAGTTAACCTCACCTCACTGACACCTCAGTCTCCAAAGAGACCTACTGCCTGTATACCCATGCTTATATGCCTTTCTGTTTTGCTATGTCATTTGCTTTCTCTGTCCAGCTACATCACTTCTGCTTCCTGCCCAGCTCTGTCACTTCCTGTCTGTCTGTACAGACCTCCAAACCTTTATGGTTAGCTAGTGTTGGAATTTAAGGCATGTGCCACCACACCTGGCTCTGTTCCCAGTGTGGCCTTGAATTCACAGAGATCCAGACAGATCCCTGCCTCCTGAATGGTGATACCATTACCTGACTTCTATGTTTAATATAGTTGCTGGCTTCTTCCTCTGATCCTCAGATAAATTTTATTGGGAGATACAGATAAAATATCACCATAAGAGATTCCACACCAAGACCCCCCCAAATGGCACCTCAGTTTACCTGGAGCCCTTTCCCAGGAGCCTGGATATACTTTTTCTCCAGCTCTTGTTTCTTTTGAAGAAAGAGGTAGTAACCTCTTGGTTTAGAAAATGTCCCCTGCTTTACTTCTTCTTCCAGAGGACCAAAGATCCCCTCCAGCAAATCTGAGCAACGAGCTGATGACACGTCCATGTTCTTCTTAACAAAGGCATCTAGCTTCGCGTCCAGCTTGTCCTGGGAAAGGAAAAAATCACACAGATGCTTGAGAGGAGGAAGTTAACACAGAAGAGTACTGGAGAATGTCTAAATGGGGCCATGCTCTTCACCTCATGGTGTCCCTGCAGAAACTGGCCCTTTAGTTGGTAATTTCCTGAAGCCATCTCCCGGTTCCCCTCCTGCTGCCCCCCTTCCTGATTTAGGAAGTAATTATCAAAGCACAAATACTACTGCAAAGGAAACCTTTGTCTTGTCAAGTCTCTAAATTTAGGGATAGCTCAAATCAGGCTCATATGGACTTCCTGAACCCACCACTCTGTTGTTTTGTGAACTTAACAGTCGTGGGCCAATGATTCTTTGTCTCTGAAACAGGATGAGCAAGACCAGTTTCAGAGGTTTTAGTCACATTATGAGGTAACACAGAGTACTAAGACCAGAGACTTTACTAGAAGTACTCAGTAAAAGAATAAAATACTTTTTGATATTGTAACACTTTGTATGGTTTTTGTCACTGTGATGTTAAAGAAAGATGAAGATGTTAATGATGGGCATTTCAACATTTAGAAAGCACAATGGAATTGAATATCTGCATGTGTTACTTCCTGAAAGTAATTTAGGTATGATTATGCCTATTTCCTACTGACATTCACTATCTAGTTTCACTAGAACTCTTGACCTCAAGTATCATTACTGACTATCATTAGTAAAATCTGGGCTTACTAATCAGGGAGAAGCATCACTGATTTTTTTATAATAAATATTTTTATAATAAAGAGAATACAGTTTTGTGGAAAATGTGGTTAACTATAATGCTATCTTTTTTTCTCAATTTCCAGCAGAATCTAATATTTCAATAACCATTGCAAACCTGTGCACATCTCTGGATGTCACTGTCTTAGAGACTAAGGACAATGCTCATACCAGAAAAGGCCCATGCTTTTCTTTATCTTATGATTTTGGGTACCACACTTACCCCTAATTCCCTCTGGAACTTTTGGTCTACATCCTTGAAAGAATTCTTCATGAAGACTTCAATGGCTTCTCTCTCAATGGGCCTGTGCAGCTCCAGCAGCTCCTGGAGAGTTTCTGTAGGCAGTTGGACCTTCTGGTTCATCTGTTCTTCATAGTGCTCAATGGCCTTTTGCACTGCAGCTGAGTTCTCTGTCTTGGCCAAAGCTAGAACAGCATTCTCCATGCAGGGTAGTTCTCCACTTCTGATTGCATTGACATAGGTCAGCACTAGGCTCTGTAGACCTACATGAAGGAATTTTAAAAATGCTGTTAATTGCTGGACAGAGCACATAGTTTTCAACTCAGTTTTCAGAATTTTCTGAGAAAGAACATTAAAGGAATAACATATTAACCTCTAGATCCAGAGGAGATTGAAACCCATTTTTACTGCTTCTACATTTATCCCAGAGATAATCTTTGGGTTTTGTTGTTGTTTGTTTTGTTTTGTTTTGTTTTGGGGGGTTTTGTTGTTGTTTTTTCAAGGCAGGGTTTCTCTGTGAAACAGTTCTGGGTGTCTCAGAACTGACTATGTAGACCAGGCTGGCCTCAAACTCACAGTGATTCACCTGCCTCTGCCTCCCGAGTGCTGGGAATAAAGGTGTGTGCCACCTCCACCTTGCCCAGAGACAGACTTTGTATTGACTCAATCGGGGCAGTTTTTGGATGGCCTGAGACACTATGTCTACTCATTTTATCACTCTTCTTTTTCTAATCTTCTCATTATCTTTCTTTCTCTCTTATTAAATGACCAAAGAGAAAACTTTCTCCTCCTCTTTTTTTCGTTGTTGTTGAGTGTTTTTGTTGCCCTTCCTTCCTCCCTCCCTTCCCTCCTCCTTCCCTTTGCTCCTTCGTTCCTTCATTTCTTCCTTCCTTCCTTCCTTCCTTCCTCTGTCCTTCCTTCCTTCCTTTCTTCCTTCCTTCCTTCCTTCCTTCCTTCCTTCCTTCCTTCCTTCCTTCCTTCCTCCCTTTTTAGTGGTGCATGTTACTAGTCCTTTTTCTATACTATGTAAATGGGTCTATTCAGACGTTTTTTCACAAAAGCTACAGAATAACCAAGACATCTAGGTTTCCCAAAATCTTTGATGTATGTAGGTCTGAATGCAACACATCCCAAGAAGCAGTTCTCAGGCAAATCAGGGCAGTTTTAGGTCCTTCCTACCTAAGAGTTCTCTATGCATCCATCCTGCACTTTTTTGTTGTTGTTTCTATAGTTGGGATGAATTGTGGATTTTATTCTTTCTCTTACATCTCCATTTACATGTTGGATATGTGTGTGTGTCCATTTACTTTTTTGTTTGTTTATTAAAATAATCTGAAGTTTCTCAGACTTCTCTTAACATTAATACGTAGCCAATGATGAGCTTGCATTTCTATTTCTGATCATCCTGCCTCTAACCCTGCAAAATTAAGATCATAGGTTTTCACAGTCATACTAGTTCTTGTGCTATTAGAATCAAATCAAGAACTTTGTGAATGTTAGTAAGCCATTCTACTCTCTGACCTATATTCTTTGTCAGAGAGCTGCATGACTATGTGGTGTTCCTTATTGTAAATATCAGGGAAAAGTCCACATTGAATTATTAAAAAACAAACAACTTCACCCATTTCAAAACCCAATTCTTTCTCCTGATATTACCATCTCAAGAAATAATACAACATGAAAGAAGTGCTGAGCTTCAATCTCAGGTGATATATTAATAGGTCCTTGTAGGTGAAAGTTTTCCTGTGTCCCGCCTGACCCACAGTCAGGACAAATCCTCTCACCCATCAGTCCTGCAGCTGCTCGGATCCAAATAAACACACCGAGGCTTATATCATTTGGCATACCAACTTGGGGCTCTAGAATTTCCATAAGGCCTAAAAGAGTTTTAAAAAGGGTTTCTAAACACACAATCACTGAGCCAAAAACAAAAACAGCTTTCTACTTCATGTCACTCATAGTGGGCCTAGGTACAATGATGTGTCCCCTGGCTGTGGTGGGTTTGTGGCATGCAGGCTGGAACTATAGCATGGCAGATTCCCGCCGAGTTACACAGAGGTTTCTGTAAGCCGCGCAACATGGTGTGTGGTGGATATAGTTTTTGCTACTTAAAAAAAAGAAGAGGTTTCTGCTGCTGTTGAGTTAAATCAATATGTATATTTAAAAGATATCTTGATTTTTAACACAACAATTAGGGTGTTTGGCCATCCCATCACCAGAGTAGGTCAGTTTGGGCTGTCTCTCGACCATTGCCAGCAGTCTGTTGTGTGGGTATCTTTGTGGATTTCTGTGGGCCTCTCTAGCACTTTGCTTCTTCCTATTCTCATGTGGTCTTCATTTACCATGGTCTCCTATTCCTTGTTCTCCCTCTCTGTTGTTGATCCAGCTGGGAGATGGCCAAACACCCTAATTGTTGTGCTAGAAACCTCATCCAACTACTGAGGGATCTGGATGCAGAGATCCATGACTAGGCCCCGGGTGGATCTCTGGGAGTCCAATTAGCGAGAATGAGGAGGGTTTATATGAGTGAGAATTGTTGAGACCAAGGTTGGATAAAGCACAGGGACAAATAGCCAAATGAGTGGAAACACATGAACTATGAACCAATGGCTGAGGGGTCCCCACTGGATCAGGCCCTCCGAATGGGTGAGACAGTTGATTGGCTTGATCTGTTTGGGAGGTATCCAGGCAGTGGGACCAGATCTTGTGCTCATTGCATGAGTTGGCTGTTTGAAACCTGGGGCCTATGCAGGATTGTTTGGCTCAGCCTGGGAAGAGGGGACTAGACTACCTGGACTGAGTCTACCAGGTTGACCTCAGTCTGTGGGGAAGGCTATGCCCTGGAGGAGATGGGAATGGGGGGGTGTTGGGGGGAAGGTGAGGGGGACGGGAGGGGGGAGAACAAGTGAATCCGTGGCTGATATGTAGAACTGAATTGTATTGCAAAATAAATTAAAATAAATAAAAAAAAAAGATATCTTGATTTCAAAATCTATGTCTAAGGTTACGTTGCTTTGGAAAAGAGGTTCTGCTTTTGTTTCCACAGAAAATGAGAACATATGAATTGTTTCCAGGCTAATATGGTTTGATCAAGGAAGACCCCCTGAGAGGTCGCCAGATGATCCAACATCCAGAACAGCTTCAAGGCAACTGGCTCAGAGAACACAGTGTCACAGACTATTCCAGTCAGGACATACCATAATTCTTAATTTTCTCAGGATCCCCATAAGATTGTCAGCACCTCCATCCAGCAGGAAATAGTATGAGAAGGTACACTCAAATTCTCAAAATATTGTTTATGAATGTTTATTTTTATTTAAAGGAGATTGATTATAAATGCAATCTCTTTCTAAAGAAAAAAGGGGACATCATAGATAGGATAAAGAGTAACAACTTGCTTAAAATGTTTTACAATGCTATAGATTTTAGTTTATTACAAATTTAAAGTTAATTTTGTTATACTGTATATATATTTCTACTCTCATTTAAGGTATTATGTTTATATAACTCATTTAAATTGTAATGAATAATTAAGAAATACAGATTAATAATTAGTCTTCTATGATAGTCATGTCACTTAAGTTTTCTAGGTATACATAGATATATTTCAATCAGGTAGGTAGTCTTCAAACACTTCAAAGACCTACAGAATATGGCATTTAAATTGTTTTAAAAACTTAGACTTTCCTGGACAATGAGACACATCTGCTCCTGGCAGCACCAATTTACTTCAAAGAGGAAGATGGGCATCAAAGGCACTCCATATGGAGTTTATCTTCTTCTTGACAAAAATAGCCATTTGGGCAAGAAACTATTCTTGCCTAGACTGCTTGACAAAATGCTATATAAACTGGACATGCAGGACCCATAGTAAGGTGACTATTGAACTTTGCAAGACGAGATGGTCCTTTTGGTTCCTGCTTCACATAGGAGACAGCAGCCCGCCGACCAGGGAGCAGCATGTAATGGCACACAGGTAAAGCCATGGAAAACATGATGACATATAGATGAACAGAAATGGGCTGAGTTTAAGAGCTAGTAAGTGAGAAGCCTGAGCCAATAGGCCATATAGTTTGTAATTAACATAAGCCTCTATGTGTTTACTTAGGGGAAGCAAGTGGGAGAGATTTGTTCCAACCGCCAACCAACCATGACATAGGAAAACATTCAGCTACAGGTCCTTCTTAGTCCTATCACATTGTCATATTTCACTATAATGAATTTTTTTGGATTTGACATCAAAATACATTAGCTTCCATCTCACTCTGATAATTTCTACTTCCATAATTTTAACCTAACCCAATGACCATTTAATTCTACTCCATTAAACAGAGAGTTCATCTTCTGAATCTGTCCCTTTTAGAACTGCAAAGTATTACACATAAAATATTTAGAGTTATATGTATATAAATTAGAGACCTTCCTACAAAGCTTGGAACCAACTCTTAATTCCTTAAGTCATGTTTCTGTTCTATCAGGACATCACTGCTCCATTCTGGCTATGGTTCCACACTTCTCCAATGAGAGACACTATCATGTATTCTCTTCTTTCAGTCACATAACTCTTACTTTCCTGAAGTTGAAAAGTTGTGTCCTGTCTTAGGCCTTACTCTATTATATTTGTTCTATATGTTGGGTTTTTTTGTGAATTTCAGGTAACTTGTTCATTAGTAGGAAACCATGACCAAGGAGAAATTGTTTCTAGGGCTTCATTAGATTCCAGTGACCCCTCCCAGCCTTGCTATTGCATATATGAGATTGTGAGAACTAGATTTAGTTCCCAAGTAAGTTCCATCACATGATACATGAACTACATTTTCAACAACATCAGCTAATGGTGTTTGGTCTGGTTAAAAGTGATTCCCTCAGTATCCTACAATGAGCAGAACAGAAGACCAGGTGGGAAATAGAGGGGATGACTTACGTGGTCCATTGACCTTGATGCCACCAGACAGAGTCTTGACACCAGAAGAGCTGAAGATGTATGAGGTGAATTTTGCAACTTGTTCTACAAAGTCTTCACTCAGCTCTTCTTCTGCAACTGTTTCTAGTTTAGAAAGTTGCTTCGTTGGAGCAGGCCTGTCGAACACAAAGCACTTCCTCTGTGGGAAGAACTTCCTGATGCATAGCCGAGGCTCATTAAATCTTTTAGTTTTCTCATCAGTTCCTTAAGGAAGGATAAATTAGATGCAGTAAATTTCAAATAAATTATTTAAAACACATGACCCTTCCAATATTATAACTTTCCCAAAGCAAGGGGAAAATCACAATGTGGAATGAGCAATAAAAAATTAAAGGAATGGGAAAGAAAACGCCCTTTCTCTACGAAGCTGTGGATGATACAGTTCAAATTAAGCCAGCTGTGTTTTCATTTCCCATAACAGCAGTGAGGATAGCACAATTATGGCATCAAGAACTTTACCAGGAACACAGAAGTGACCTTTATGCTATTGATATCATTATATCTCAAACTTCTCTTGAGCCCATTCACCTGCTTTCAGCAAGAGTGCACTCTCCAGGTACTCATCAGGAGTGATAGGTTTTCCATTAACTTTCAGCTCCAGAGAAAAATCCCTCAGGGTCCACACAAAGATTGGAAAGAAGCCTACAAAGTTAGCTGAGTCATCTATGCCACTCTGCTCAGGTGAAGACTTTGATTTGATTAGATCAGTCAGCTCTGTCACATAGCTGTCATGCTAAGTTAAGAAAACTACAAAGAAAATATTAATTTTATACTGATTTTATGATGTAGATTCCACCACTACTCCCTAACATATTTATTTGTTAGCTTATTCATTTTCAGAATTTATTCAGTCACAAATATCTATTTAATGTCTTCTATGGAACAAGCACGATCCTGGGGACAAAATTTTAAAATAAGTGAGAGAATGCCAACACACAGAGTTTGTGTCTAACTGAAAAAGACAGGCACAAGAAATAGTGAATCAGTGCATGGGGAGCTTGCTCATGGAGTTCTTCAAAGGTCTACTTGTGCTTTCTGAGATCCTAGGTTATAAGGAATCCAAATGAATCAACATATCCAACCATGGGAAGTCTAGTGAAAGAACATTACAAACAGAGGTCACATCACTTGTAAACCCTTAAACAGAAAAACATGATCATATGGTGAATATAAATCATGATTGCCAGTGTAGAGGGGCAAAAGTTCCAAAAGACAGACGTGTAGGATATTTAAGTTAGACAGACCCAAGTCTTCAGTTTGATTTGCACTAAATGGAAGGCACTGGTAGACTTTATGTAGAGAAGATATGATACAGCATCATTTCTCAAGAAAACACTGGCAGGGAACGTACCTGGGAATCAAAAGTATAAGCAAAGAATAATATGGCAGTTGACATGTCCAAGACAACAGACAAGAACATCTTACACTGGAGTTTTTGTGGAAGCTGTTTAGAGAGTATGTCAGTCTAGGGAAATAGGTTTGCTGGTAGAACCGAGAACTTTCGTAGAATAATGATTTCTAGTGTTTGAGAAAGTGGTTGTATCAAATGATTTCTATGTTTTAAATCAGAGAAATTCTGCAAATGATGGAAAAATAATGTAATAAGAAACATGGAGGAAGGAGAGATTTTGAAAATTGTGAATTTGAATCGTCTCTTAGATATCTACATGAAGGCAGCTAAATGCAAAAGACTGAATGTCATCATAACTATAAACTTGATGGCAACTGTCACACAGGTGCTTCATAGGCCTTGAGTCTAAATGGCAGCACCTAGAGACACAAAGTAACACAAGGATAGCAGAGGCACAGTAACTAGTGAGTTGTACACTTAGAGGTCACAAGAAAAAGAGAACATAAACCAAAAATTTGGCTGGTATGGTAGGTAGAACACTAGAAAACTTAGAAACTCTACATCTAAGATCCAAGTCATGCAGAAAGGAGGAAGAGCTCAGTTTATGGCATCTGCTGAGAACAAATACTACAATTGCCTACTGGATGAAGTAGTTAACTGAGCTCAATATTTGACGTTAAGGCCATGGAAATGGAGCAAGAGGTGATGACGACATAGATGAGGTCGTAAGGATGGAAACAGTGGAAGAAGGTGAGTGGACAGGGATACCACATGTACATGAGTGTCTTCTGGCTTCTAGTCTTTAGAAAGTTAATAGAGTTTTAAATTTTTTACCAAAAAATGTTGTGGTGAATATAGGGTTGAAAGAAAAGAATGGACATAATGTGCCATGCTCTGAGTGTCTGTACTTCAGAGACTCTGCTCTTCTTTTATTGATGTAAGAAAGAGAAAGTGCTACAGAGCCTAAATAGGAGAAAGAAGCATGCCTGTCTCTTCTAGAGTTCCATAACATGCAAAGTGTGAGCTAAATAAAACAAACAAACAAATAAACAACATCTCAGAATAACTGTGAGATTTGCAGGAGACAGTATCTGCAGAACATAGCTGGGTAGTTAAATGGAAATACTTAGAGGTGCTGACAGGAATGGTGATTTCCAGGGACAGAAGTTTTAACTGATGTTGAGGATCTGAACATACATAGGATATTAATCCAGACATGGATTTTCTGAGCAGTATGTGGCTGTTTTTAAGGACATATGGACCAAGAAAGCTTGAACTTGTAGTGGAGACTGAAGTAAACCCAGATGGTAAAAAGAAAAGGATTATCTAAATCCCTCAGTCCTTACCTGCCAGTCTACCTGAGGAAATAAGAAGCTACTCTTCCTTGATTTATTACTGTTCTAGACACACAGAAAGGATACTGCAGCTGGTCCATGGCCTGCTGGTTGATGGTTCCCATGCTGTTGTAGATGAAGGTGCTGCTGAGGAGGATTGCCAAGGCAAAGATCCAGCAGTCATTCTGGTTGTCTCCCTGCAGGTCAGTGAGTGAAGAAGAGTGACTAAGAGACCATCCATCCTCTCAAGTAGCCAAAGATGAGCCTTTGTCTGCCTCCTATTAGCTATGGTATCAAAAGTAATTCATTTCTATCACATAATAATTCTGTACCTGTACAATGATTTTATGAATGTTCAATTCATGCTCTGTAATTTAAATAAGATGATGTACACTCATGTATATGAGAGCATGAAAGACATTCAAACTTAAAGGTCATAATGTTGATCAGTTCCTAAAATTTAAAGTGGCATGCTGGGTTTCACTCACAGAATATGTTATGGTAAGGGACTATCTTAGATATGGTTTCTATTGTGTGAAGAGACACCACAACCACAACAACTTTTATAAAGGAAAGCACTTAATTGGGTGACTTACAGTTCAGAGATTCAGCCCATTATTATCATGGTGGGACATGGTGGCATGCAGGCAGATCTGGTGCTGGAGAGGTAGCTGAGAGTTCTACATCTTATGCTAGCAACAGGAAGTGGTCTCTGACACTGGATGTGGCTTGAGCATATATCAGACCTCAAAGCCTGCCTCCACAATGATACATTTCCTCACAGAAGGCCACACCTTATCCAAAAGTCACACTTCCTAATAGTGCCACTCCCTTTAGGGGGGGGACATTTTCTTTCAAAGCACCACAAGAACATTTTAGCACTAGAAAAATAATGTCCTTTAATTGAGTTTTGTGTCTCTCAGACTGGGAAGAGTAGTAACGTGATACTCCATGAAAAATGATGTTATTGCAAATTGTGGTTTTTAAGAGAATGGACTCCATAGGCTCATATATTTAAATGCTTAGTCACCAAGGATAGAATGGAAAAGTTTGAAAGAATTAGAAGGATTAAAAGATGTGACCTTATTGTGTCACAGTGGGTAGGATTTTAGGTTTCAAAAACCTAATACAGGACTAGTCTCTCTCTCTCTCTCTCTCTCTCTCTCTCTCTCTCTCTCTCTCTCTCTCTCTCTCTCTCTCTCTTCCTGCTGCCTATGGATCAGGATGTCAGGATGTAGCTCTCAGCTACTATTCCAGCACCATGCCTGCCATTTCTGGTGCCATGATGATAATAGACTAAGCCTCTGAGACCGTAAGCAAGCCCATAGTTAAATGTCTTTTTTTTTTAAATAATAATACTTGTCCTGGTCATAGTTTCTGTTCACAGAAATAGAGCACTACCTAAATTTTGTTTTTCTCCCATTAATAATGTTGTGTAGAAGTTACAATTCTTAACACTCCACAGGCTCACACCTGAGAACCAGGCATGTTCAGAAAATGTACAGTCAAATTTAGAGATACCATTGAGAGTCTCACCAAAGCATTGTGTGATGATGTAAAAGAAAAATGGCCAAAAACATTGTCAGTTATTATTATGAAGGCTGACTGGCTACTAATCAGTTGACTTTAGTGTCTACTCCTGCTTCCCATGTCAGGTGAGTTGAAGAATGATATACTAATTTGATTTGCCAGGAGCATAAATGAAAGATTGGAAGTGAAGAATACAGGTGGACTATTGATGCACCACGAATAGAATTTGAAAGAGGATGTTGTACCTTCCCTATGTCTTCCAGGCCCTCAGTATCAAGCAGAACTAGGGTGTGTCCTGGCTTCTGGGGATGAGGCACACACCACATCCAGATCCCCTTGGTGTGAGACTGCACCGTGGAGCCCAGAGAGAAGCCTGCAGAGTGGGGATGAAATGGGGGAGATGAATAGCACATGATTCATGAAATCTCATTGGAATTATCGTATTTACCACTTACAGGAGGACAACCAGTTACAAGAATTGGTTTTAATTGCAAACTCAGCAAAAGGGAGGGCAGACATCCAATGCTGAGCAATCATTCATTTCTACCTTAGACATCAGTGGATGCTTGCTCTTCCTACATGAACATTCTAATAAATATTTCATAATTCAGCATAAGTAAGTTGAGTTTCTCTATGAATGTATTATTTCTTCTATCAAAACACACTTATACCTTTAAATGAGAAAGTAATGGGAGTATGGGAGGAACCAGTGAGAAGACTAATTCAGAGAAGAAAAAGTCTTCTGATGGACACAAACCATCCCACATCACCCATGTCTCTGACTTTTCCTTGTCATCTCTGCTTGCTGGATGCTGACAGTGGGAGTGGGCAGAGGGGACTCAGTAGAGCTTTGCTGGTGGCACTCACCATTCTGTTTTCCAGCCAGCTTGTTCATCAGGTAGGATTTTCCTGTACGGTAGAAGCCCACTATTGCTACCACCACCACAGGCTGCTTGATAGCAGACAGGATATCCAGTGCTTCCTGGTTGGCCACCAACTGCAGATTAGAGTTCTCGATGAGGCACACTGGGCCTGGCATGTTGATTTCTGAAGCCATTTCCACCTTACTCTTACGTTTGCAAGAAATAATAAAACAGGAAAAAGTTCTGTGTCAGGTAGAAGAACTCAACTCAATGACATGAACCTTGGGTGCAATGGTGGCATGCATACATTTTTGGGGAACCTACCCAACTACCCGAGGGTAGTGAGGTCATGGATCTTGGAGGAGATCCAACTACTGCCGCTTACTAACCCAGCAAAATTCTTAACTGCATTTTAAATATTTATTCTTATACCATAGATAAGTGCAGCTCTCATTCCTCATCAATGAAACTTTTCTTTGCAACAGATGGAGATCATTACAAAAAAAACTACATCCAATCAAAGCCCAGAGAACAAATGATTATGTGGTACTCAGCCCCAGCTGATACAGCTGTAACATAATTCCTGCACCTAAGGCTCAGGGAATACCATGGAAAAGGGGGAAAAGGTGGCAAAAGACTTAAGAGTCAGAAAAACATAAAGTCTAGTGTGACATTAAGGCTCCTAGAAATCCCAGGGAAGCTACCAAGTCTCAACAACTTGGCTGCCTAAACAAGACCCAGAGAAGTATGACACCAATAGTTAACATCAAAGGGGAAAATCTCATGGGGCCTAAACCCTAACCAAAGTATTATAAGCAACTAAGGAACACTGAAATTGGGATAAATAGTCTTCTGCATGCAAGAACTGCCCAGATGGTTATCCAACACCAAGTGGTCAGTCCTGAAATCATATACATCCAAGTAACATTATAGAGATGAAGCAGATCGTGTTTATAGATTTAGGAAGGTGTGTGTGTGTGTGTAACAAGAATTAAGGAAAAAGAGGACAAGGATTTGAGAGAGATCAAGGGGTGATTCACTAGAGAAGTTGTAGAAGAGAGGAGGGGAAAGAGAAAAATGATATAATTATATTTTAATATATATCAAAAACTTATTAAACATAACATGAACCAAAATGTTCTATATTTGGAACTTGTTCTTTGCGTGTTTTTAAATGTCCTAAAGGTGTTTATGACTGTCCTAAAGGTTAACTGCTTCCATTTAAAGCTACTTTGATTTTTGAAGTCCATAGATATCCAGGAAAGTTGAACTGTTTTAGAGTTCTCATGTAAGACTTTCCAAGTCCTGATGTTTTCTGTAATCACAGTAAAATGGTAGAAACCAGAATTTAAACATTTTCATAATACCTCAATGAAACTGCATACCATAGACCCCCACTTTTTAAAAATCAGCTTTCAATTAATGTCTTTTTTCTTGCTGCATGATTGAACATTATGTTCAATATCCCAGCATCCCTCATTAATCCCCAGATGTCTCACTAGCTTCTTCTCACCTTCAGGGCTTTTATTGATTATCATTGCTTGGGAATTTTAGAAGGTTGTAAGCCAGTCATCTTGTAGAATACCCCTCACTTTTTGTTTTTCTCATGCCTGTCCAATTTTGGTTTGGGATGTATTTATTATTCTTATTTATTTGGCGAAAGGTCACAGAATTGATACTCTGCTGTCTTAGTTAGGGTCTCTGTTGCTGTGGTGAAACACCATGACCAAAAAGCAGATTGAGGAGGAAGAGTTTATTTGGCTTACATTTCTTTCATCACTGAAGGAGGTAAAAACAGGAACTCAAACAGGGAAGGATCTTGGAGGCAGGCGCTGATACAGAGGCCATGGAGGGCTGCTGCTTATTGGCTTGCTTTCCTTGGCTTGCTCAGCCTGCTTTCTTAAAAAACCCAAGACCACCAGCCAAGGGATGGCAGCATCCACAATGGTCTGGGCCCTCCTCCACTGATCACTAATTGAGAAGATGTCTTACAGCCTGATTTCATGGAGGCATTTTCTCAATGAGACGTCTTCCTTTCTGATGACTCTAGCTTGTGTCAAGTTGACACATAAAACCAGCCAGTGCATCTGCCCTCCTCAGTGATCAAAAGAAGGCTTTTGGCCAAACAGTCTCCTGTAGTTGTTCATGGAATCAAGGGACTACCAACAATTGGATAAATAATTCCCTTCATGTGGTGGCAGCCGAGAAGCAGAACCTCCCACCCAGCCCTCCTTGGTAGGGCTGTGCCCTGAAGAGAGTCTGGAATGAAAAGGGAGAAACACTGGAGCTAGAAGGGGTGCAGCATGCCTGACCTTTGCCTCAGAAATCGACCCCCAGCAAGAGATGTGTTTCAGCCCCAGGAAAATGCTGGTCAATCCTAGAAACTGGTGTGACATTCCCTTAAGAGCAATGGACTCCTAGCCACAGGGTGGAGGAAGAAAATTAAGTCTGGTAAGGGTGTTCCTAGAATCCTAAACAGTATCTAGAACCTGGTGTGGGTTGGATTGGAGCAACAGATTCCAAGCCACAGAGACAGTGGAATTAGAAGCAGAAGTAAAGAGTCCAGTGTAGTAAAGATGTCCAGAGCTAAGAGGTCTTCAGCATCCTCTACCCAAGTCATAGCAGAGGAAGCTACATGGGTCCCAGAACGTTTGATACAGAACTTCCTAGTGTAGGATCCTGATGGACAGACTAAGCAAAACACTGGGGATGGGCTCTACTCCAACCAGAAACCTTGACTGAGAACCTACTACCTATCATTTTGTTTCATTATTCATTTGTGCTTATATCTTTTTAATCTATAATTTGTTATTTCATTTTAAAATTTTATATTCACATATACAGATATAAAAGATAATAGATACATTTCTTTGGAATTTTTTGTAACTTGATTACCTTCTGGCCCCTGCCCCGTTTGTATGTGTTGTAATTTATATCTTGGGAAAAGGTTTGTATTTCTCCTTTTTTTCTAAGAATGTGATTGAGAACATTTTTCTCTCTGCTTTTCATGTGTGATGTAGACATTTCTCTCTGCTTTTCATTTATGAAACCCATTGCTTTTTACCCATTCTTACTCTAGTTACTCTAATTCATTAGCCCATTCACTGCTGTCTACACTACTAAAATACATTACATCTTCCCTGTAAGGGTCCTGCACTGCTCTCGTAATTCCCTGTAGTCAAGAGCATAGTGAACACAGCGTCTTTTCCTATAAGGAACATTGGAACAACCATCAAACTGCCACAGTTGGTGCTGAAGTCAACTTTTGCCCTTAATATAACCTAAGTAAAGACAAGTTACCAAGAGATTCACATAAATTTTTAAAGTGTAAACAAAAAAGCCACAAACCAGGGGAAATCTTCAATTGGTACAAGAGACAGAGAAACCAGAAAGACAGCAGATCTGTAAGCAACTCCCAAATCCAAGGAAGCATGAAATGAACATGTTTCCTGCCTTGAAAGTAAATAATGGACATCCAAAAGTCATCAATAATTCTATTAAAGTTGATGGAAAATAGGACCATTTCAAGACAAACACAAGTTCCACTAATTCATGGCAACTAAGCTGGAACAGCTGAAAATTCTTAAAGGAGTTCTATCACAGAGGAATAAGAGAAGAGGAAGAGGAGGAGGAAGAGCAGTTTCACACAAGAGAACACAGGAAGGAATTCATTCCATGGAAGCAGCAGATTAGCAAAAGACAAGTGGTAAGGAGTTAATCATGTCCAACCCTGCAAACCATGGAACACCCAAAGCTATTGGGAGGAGAAAAGGCCTGTCAATCAACCCACGAACCAGAGCAGCCAGGAAAATCATGTATAATAGCAAAACCCTTTCTTAACTATGACCTTAAATGCAAAGGTCATTGATCTGCAGATTAAAAGACACAGATTGAACGACTGGACAAAAACAAACACAAACAAAAACAAGGTCTGGATGAACAGCCCAGGGGTTAAGAATACTTGTTACTCTTACAGAGTTTGGGAGTTCAGTTCACTGCATTGATGTCAGGCAACTCACAATCATCTGCACCTCCAGCTCCAGGACATCAAAAGTCCTCCTTAGCTTCTTCAGGCACATACACGCGCGCACGTGTGCGCGCACACACGCACACACACACACACACACACACACACACACACACACACACACGGCTTCCAGACATGCACACTCATATACACAACATAAAAAAAAAAGAAAATTAAACTTTAAATCTAGAAATGTTGAATTTGTTCAATAAACAGCATTGAGGGAACACTTCAGAAAAGGCAGGACATTTCTGAATAGAATCCCACTAGCATGGGAATTGACCCCACACATTCTAAATGAGATTACACAAAACTAAAATGCTTCTGCACACCAATAGAAACTAGTAACAGGGTGAACACACAGCCTACAGGATGGGAGAAACATCTTTGCCAGCTGTACCTCAGAACATAATACCCAAGAAATAAAGAAAGATAAAAAATAAACATAAAAAAGAACATAAACAAAGCTATGAATCCATAAATGGGTCAAGGAACTGAACAATCAACTCTCAAAAGTACAAAAGACCAAAAAATCATTTTGAAAGTGTTCAGCATCCTTAGCCATCAGAGAAATGCAAATCAAAACTACTTTGAAATTCCATCTCATATAGTCACAAGGACTATTCTCAAGAAAGCAAAGGACAAAGAGTGGTTTGTGGTCATAACAGCATTTATCATTTCTGGTTTGTTCCACATAAACCCAGGCCTGCCTCGGTCCTGCTTCCCGTCTCTTACAGGGAAGAGGGCAGAGACCAGTCATGTTTCTGGATCACAACCTTTCCCTCTGAACAATAGACCCAGGAAGCTGAAAAGCTGATAGTTTGGATTTTAAAAAATAATAATAATTTAATAATTCTTTCTAGTTGTTTTTTTTTTGTGTGTGTGTGTGCGTGTGTGTGTGTGTGTGCGTGTGTGTGTGTGTGTGTGTGTGTGTGTGTGTGTGTGTGTGTGTGTTTACCACACCTTTGTGGTTTCCTACGAAGGCCAGAAGAAGTGTCAAATCATCCAGAGCTGCAGTCACAACCCAAACTAGGTTCCTCTAAAGGAACAGAAAGTCCTCTTAACTGCTGAGCCATCTCTCGAGTCCTGATAGTTTTTATTTCTACTCTATGCCACCATAAAACGGGAGGAAATCAATAATATTGACACAGGAAAGTGTCTGCAAAAAACTGTATAATCTTCTGAGTCATCAGTGGAACAAGTGTCGGTTTTACATGCTCCAAGTTGATCGGCTTTGTTTTTTTAAGAGGTGTAAAAACAGGCAACAATGTGGGTGAGTTTGTGTGAGAATCTTTAGGCAGCAGAGATAATTTAAGATGCATCCAGGTAAAGGACGATGAACCTTGCAGTCCCCAGCTCTCTATGGATAGCACTGGCTGGAGCCCATTGAGCAGAGTGGTTAACAGTGGCACTGAAGGGATGCATTCCCTCCTCCCTGCAAACCTGGGATTCTAAGTGCACTGCTGACCCACATCCAGAGCACAGCAGCCTCCTGTGGAGAGACTATTGCACAGGTAAACAGTAGGGTCCTGCAAGCCTTCCCACCCTGCTCCCCTGACTCACCTAGAGCAGAAATCCTGCTTTGGGAAGAAAGCTGCTTAGGGGGAAGCTAAGAGCACTTGGCTTCTTGGGTCCTGAATCAGGATGCTCTGATTTATTCCTTCTGCACCTGGACTTTACCTCTCTAATTTCCTGGGTAGTCCAGAGCTTTAGCAAATACTTTCTGCTGAGGAAGCTAAGTAAGAGGTGCTTCAGCAAAGACATTTATATAGAAGAAAAGTGAAAGTAAAAGCACTCAATACAACTAAATTATTGCTAACTTGCAGAATTTGAGGACAGTGTTTGCTAACAGATAGATTGCACAAGGTTTCTCAGAATTTTCCAGCTGAAAGAGTGCTAAGAAGATTCCGGTAGCTGGGGGTGGGGTGGGGCTAGATTTGAAGCAATACCATTTATCCCATGTTTGGGAGCCAGTTTGAGGAGTGTAGGAATGAGAATGTCTCATCTGATAGTATTTTGGGTTCAGTTGCTTGGAAGACTAAACTCACAGTGGATTTAATTACTGATGTTTGCTCATCTAAGACTGGAAGTACTCTGAGACATTGCTCAAGTTTATACAATTTGAATTCTATAAACTTAACCCATTTCTTAGAGCTTGATTTTGGAGAACTAAAAAAATAATAATAAAGATAGCTCCCACATGCACATTTGTGAGATGCAAAAGTATGTTAGCAAAGTTAATACCATTTTATTCTCAAATAATACTTTTGTCACAAGTAAATTTAGTAATTTGGAATCACTAAGCAAAATTTGACTAGAAAAATCTCTTGTTCATAATTATATACATAGAAAAAACATACCTACACACACACACACACACACACACACACACACACACACACACACACACACACACAGTATTAAGATAAAGACAGCACACTGAGCTGTCTGAAGGTGGCCATCACAGGCTCAACTCCAGTCTAAATCAAAGGAAAGACAAGAGTCTTCAAAATGGTTTGAAACCGCTAGAGTACTCTGTCCCCTTATTTTGTTCCTTGTCCCCAACTTGCTACTGTACTACTAGTAGAGTTTCGACTTTAATTTTGGAAAGGTTTTGTTTTAATCCTACTTCTTACAGTTATATGGTTCTGTGTACAAACATTTTCATTACTGAGTCATCACACTTTTCATCTCTTGCTCTTTTCCCCTTCAGAACATTTGTCTTCTTTTCCTTTTAAAAAAATTTTAATTTCCATCTAATTTTTTTCTCTTTTTCTCTTCCTTTCATTGCATTCATTTCTTACTCCTACATTTACTGTAAATAATAATATACCTGAAGGATTCTAAGTAGCATACCATGAAAGCACTTTTGCATATCCATGTTTATAGAGGTACTAGTCACAGCAGTCAAGTTATGGAAGCAGCTAAGATGTTCTCCAACAGGTGAATGGTAAAGGAGATGGGACATACACAGAGCAGGGTTTTAGGAAAATGGATGGAACTGTAGCTCATTGTGTTAAATGAAATAAGACAATATCTCCTGTTTCCCCTCACATATTTAGTATTAATTACATGTATATGATACACATGTCATGGAAGTAGGATGGAGAAAGGAAGGAGATGGTGGGAGGTGGAAAGAGAATAAAGCTGTGCGAGAGTATCATGGTCAGACCAATATCTGAGGAGCCCCCATGGTACTGGACTAGGCCCTCTGGATAGGTAAGACAGTTCTTTAGCTTGAACTATTGGGGGGGGGGGGTGCAGGCAGTGGGATCCATCCTTGATGCATGAGCCAGCTTTTTGGAGCCTAGTGTCTATTTTGGGACATTTTGCCCAGCCTTGGTGCGGGGAGGAGGGGCTTGGACCTGCCTCATATGAATGTACCAGGCTCTGCTGACTCCCCATGGGAGACCTTGCCTTGGAGGAGGTGGGAAGGCAGGGTGGGTTGGGAAGGAGGAGAGGAGAATCTGTGGTTGGTATGTAAAGTGAATGGAAATTCTCTTAATAATTAAAAAAAAAACTTTATAAAAAGAAAGTAAAAACACCGAACAGGAAGAAACAACTCAACTGCTTGATAGGAGTGAGGGATATGCTGATGGGAAGGCCTCAGGAGATTTGTCAACTAGAGACTGATAAATGGTGCAGTTTAACTCCAGAGTCTTTGTGGATGTTTAGGAATCTAAGGTGATGCATTTACTGAAGAGGGCTTATTCTGAAGTCACTCCCTGTCACCTTTCTGTCCTGTTTTGGTCTGTTAGTGTGTGTTTTTGTGAGTTGCCTACCCCACTGAGCTACACAAAGGTAGCAGGAGATTGTGCAATTCAGAGTAGAACATGAATGTATTTAAAAACTGTTTCTCTATACTGTGAAAGCATAAAGATGGAAAGAAATAAAAAGGTAGAGTTAGAGGGAACCATGAGGGAGGAGGGTGAAAAGAGAGAGAGGGAGGAAGGAGAGAGAGGGGAGGGGAGGGAGGGAGGGAAGAAGGGAGGGAGGGAGGAAGGAAGAGAAAATATTACTGAATGTGAAAGTGAGTCTGAGTTGTTTTAAACATATCAAATGCTGGGAAATCAGCTGGTTTGTTTTCCTTTTGGACTAGTGAAATCTTTTAACATTATGCAAGCCCCAAACAATTTACCACCACTAGAATATTTGTCAACCATGTGGCACTTAAGAGTAAACACAAAGGATTTTGGGGCTTGTATCTAAGCTGAGGGGTTTCCAGTGTCTGCACAGCATGTGTGTTCCTAAGCTCTGGGGCAGGTTCTCCAGTCTTCTTTGGAGCATGTTTCCTTAGAGACAAGTGAGTCAGAGTCCTTTTCTAAACCCCTGAGTGTGAACAACATCTCAGAGGCCTGGGCAAGCCACTGCCAGCTCTAAACCTATGAGATGTCTGTGAGCCTCTGGACTGTGTCCACAGTCTGGGAATGGCCATGGCATTGACAAGCCTCACTGGGGCTGTGAACAGCATCTGAAATGGTGGTTTGAAGTTTGGGAGACATCTAATTAACCCTCGTGCTGATCTCCTAACTGACTAGCACTTAAAACCTTCCATCTGACTTAACACAAATCAGACAATAGGACCGATTCTTAATTTTCCAGCTACAAGTGTTGATCCATTTCCACAAGCCCACATGACAGCAGTGTGCACTCAAAAGTATGTTGAGGAAACACTATACCACTGCCATTATTCTATATGTTAATGTCTCATCAGAATTGTGTCTACCAAAGCCCTGGGTTTGATGCCAGCACCTGCAAAAGAATTACTCAGAAAGTATTTTTGTGTTTCTATATTCCATGAGAGTGGTGAGACCCACAACTTCGACATTTTCCTTGTGTGGTGCTTTTATTCTGAATGTTTAGATGCAGAACCAATGCTCTCATCATTGGGAGACTGTGACGGCTAACAGTCTTCAAATTGCCTCCCTTCAAATTAACTCTCTTCTTATTGAATTTAGGAGAGGATTCTGTGACTTCATGAACAATGTACAGCACACATTTGAAACAATTACAGTAGGTTGATCATTTTTATTCACAGTTTTCACTTAACCTGTACTTCTGGTTTTTGTACAAGTCAATTATCCTCAGAGACTTGCAAATTATGTCATAGTAGTACAACATAGATCAAAATGGAGATGAATTTCAGGACAGGTGAAACTGTGATTATGATCCTTGGAAGAATAAAAAGGAATTTATTTTGAGTTCCCCATTCTATGATGGTAGAAGTCATTCTAAAACTGTAAGAAGAAGTAAAACTTTTAAAATATTAAAAAGAGGGAAGAGAGGAAGGAAACATAGTTGGCTGGAGCATGATTCAGGCCAAGAAGGCCTCTGAACAGGGGAAGGGAAACTTCCACTCGCACATGTATTCTGCAGGGAGGGAAATTTTCTCTGCTAATGTCTAGTGGTCTTTCTCTGCTCATGCAGAAGCCACACAGCCTTCCCACAATGAGAAATGCCCAGTGTTTACATTTGGAAAAAATATCAGGGCCCACACTCCCCTTATCTGTAGACATCATTAAGTCCTATGAGCACAAAATGGATGGGAATGTCCACTGTGTCCTATGGGTTTGTTCATATTTTTCTCACATTTACAACATGTCAATCTCAGCTTAGGACAAAGTTAAACCTTTGAATTGCTTATGAGCATGCAGCTAAGAATATCTAGAAGGGTGTGTGATGCAAAAATGTCTACCCAAAGAGACCTGCCATATCACTGTGCTATAAAAAAATTCCAATGATACAATTTTATATCTCTATGGAGTCTATGTTTATAATTTCAAATATAAGATCCAATTAAATATCACATTGCTCTTTAGTTGTAATATAAACATGAACTGAATAACTTCATAAGCAAAACACTATTTTTATACTTAAACTTCACTTTGTTAATTTTATTTCTACCCTCTCCCAATAAAGCGCCATGCTTTAAAGTGTAGTTCAGTGTCAAATGCTTCACAGTCCAAAGTTGACCCCACAGAAAATTCCTTGATGAGTCAGACCTGGGTACAGAGGTTTAGTTGGTTTGAATTTTAGAGTATGGTGCATGGTAGTATAGGTTTCTTGATTTCCTCGATCTCTTCACGAAGTTTCCTGCTCTCATTCTCAAATCCTTCCTTGAAAAGCCGTTCCTGCTCCTAAAATGGAGATGGAAACTGTGAACTCAGACAGCTTCCCATGTTCCTCAGAGTGTCTCACAGACTCTCCTTTGACAGCTATAACTAACCCTGGGGGAAAATTGATATTTTTTTCAAAATCTTTTCCTTCCTTAATGTCAATATTTCCTACCCATCTCCTACATATGGCATTAAATTTCTGTGCTTTCTCCAGTTTTAGAAATGTTGTCTAACAGATCCTAGGACACCAGTGTCCCACAACTCTCAGGTCCAATTCTTGGATTCTTTGACTCAGGTAAAACACAATTTTCTACAAAATCAACACCAATTTCCCCCTTCTTTCTCGCCTCATCTGTGATCTGTGTGGTGTGCACTCTCAAACACATTTAAAAGCTGATAAAAATGGGCAAAGAACCAAATGAAGGTCACTGCCTGAGTCAGAATTAGGGCAGGCATTCATTCAAGGAATTTAGGACATGTCCAAAATTTTAGTGTCCAAGACAAATATGTTGAAGCAACTGGGGTCCTCAGTGCTCACACACCATTCTATTAAAAACCCTGGAGCCTAGGTACAAATGTGGAGGGATGCTCAGAAAACAGATGTTCTGGCCATGTGAGCATTTACCCATTTTTCTTGAAGGTTTGGGACTGTCTCTACTCTTTAGGATGCTTCCAGAGATAAGGTCATGCTAGATGTAGTAGGAACAAATTTTCTATGGGTGCCACTCAGTAGAAAAGAGAGGAGCTGGATATTATATCATATAGTTTGATGCAAAAAAAAAGTCATTTTACATGTAGAAAGTACAATTTCTCCATGTAGCACATGAGAAAAAAAAAGTCCTTGACAGGTTAGTTGAAGATTTTGTCACAGAAATCCTACAAAACATATTAAGAGAATCTGTGATTCAAAACTACTGTTTAATGGAGGCACCCTGATAAAGGGTTTCATCTAGCAATAGATGAAGAGCCTTAAAGAGCCAGAGGTGGCTTGAGAAAAAGCAGTGAGGGGATGATAGCATAGAGTATGGGAACAATTCACTCCACTTGGGAGGATTTTGTGTTATTACCCTTGTAATTTGGGGAGGGAAGAACAGAGTCTCCAGTCACAATCCAGTCAAGCCTTGGCCTTGTGAGCCCAAGGCCTCAGGTTCCTGATATACATTGTTGACTGGACTGCAGAAACGGAAAATTAAACTGGTGCAGCCAGGTACCTTAAGTCTAAGGGATATGATTCTTGTTCTTGCCCTCATCACCTCCTGTTCCTTCTCCATCTTCTCAGTCAGCTGTTTCACATGCTCCTGGTAACTCCTTTCCTTCTCTTCCATCATCAGCTCAAGCTTCTTTTGCATTTCCTTCAATTCTCTGTTTGCAGCCTCTGCAGCTTCAGCCTTTATAGGTTCCGCTGACAAAAGAAAATGCAAAGAATGCATCAAGTGAAATATATTAGCTGCTTTTGTCTTTTACCACCTTGGGAAAATAATCCCGTCATTGACAAAACTTTCCTGTGGAATCTTTGCTGTATTAATCAGTCAACAAGGAGGGAGATGGCCGCATCTACTGGTTTAAAAACAGCCACCATGAAACTGAGACTGACATTTGTCATTCTCTGCCATGATAACCTCATGTGGACCAATATTGCAGCACATGGCAATAATTTCCAACATCTGGAGTCTTCTCAGCAGCCCTCACCTTCTATCTCCTTTTCCTTTTCTGTGAGTGACTGATCTGTTTTTAGAAGTGTTTCAGCCACATCCTCCTTGGACTCAAAGTACTTTTTCAGCATCTCTTCAGCCTGGATGACAAAAGAAATTAGAATGAGAAAATAAGAGTATGAGTTAAAGACAAATCATGCCTTGCATCTCTTAATTCAAAATAATGCTATCAGCTCTGAACAAATACTTTGTGATTCAAAAAGTATTTCAAGTTTAAGGTTTTAAAATCAACCTGAGGTCTCCTCAGACTTGATCATTTCTGATGGTTCAAGCTTTACTAACAGGTGACTCCATTCATTGTGCCCTTTTCCGGACTGTATTCATGCTCTAAAGCCACTGCTAGTGATCATATGATTATGTGATTTTGACTAGAATTTAATTCCACCCCTGCTGTACAAAGAATAATATATACAAAGCAGTATATTTTACCCATGATATCAGATAAGAAAGTTGAACTGAATCTTTAAAGAAGAAGTTAGACAGAGATACAAATGGCTATGAAGGAAATGGAACTATCAGAAACCAGAAAGCTTACATAAGAATAAATTGATGTTTTTTAATAGTTATATATATTCAGTGGTTAAAAAAAAAAAATCAAGACATAAAGTGACAGGCCAGAAGTCAGATAAGTCAGTGGGTGTCTTGGAGGGCACTCAAAAAGACCTGATGTTTATTTGGATAAGTGAGAAAGTCAGTAGGAGATTTGAAGCATCAGTGTCTTAGGTACTATTCTATTGATGTGAAGAGACACCATGACCAAGGCAAGTCTTAAGGATACATTTAATTTGGGGCTTGTTTACAGCTTCGGAGGGTTAGTCCATTATCATCATGGTGAGGAGTACAGTGACACACAGGCAGGTGTGGTGCTGGAAAAGTAGCTGAGATCTTTATTTATATCCTGAGCTGCAGGGGACAGCCCAAGAGAGAGAGATACTGGGCCTGGCATGGGCTTTTCAAACCTCAAAGGCAGCTCCCAGTGACACAATCTCTCCGTCAAGGACACATCAACTCCAACAAAGCCAGACTTCCTAATCCTCATCAAATAGTTTCATTCTCTTGTGACTAAGCATCAAAACACACGAGTCCATGGGGGTCATTCTCATTCAATCACAACAATGCCCCCCAAAATGGTGCCAACTACCTCAGTTTACCTGGAGCCTTTTCCCAAGAGCCTGGATATACTTTTTCTCCAGCTCTTGTTTCTTTTGAAGAAAGAGGTAGTAACCTCCTGGTTTAGAAAATGTCCCCTGCTTCACTTCTTCTTCCAGAGGACCAAAGATCCCCTCCAGCAAATCTGAGCAATGAGCTGATGACAGGTCCATGAGCTTCTTAATAAAGGCATCCAGCCTGGCGTCCAGCTTGTCCTGGGAAAGGAAAAAAATCACACAGATGCTTGAGAGAAGGAAGTTAACACAGAAGAGTACTGGAGAATGTCTAAATGGGGCCATGCTCTTCACTTCACTGTAAATCTCATGGTGTCCCTACAGAAACTGGTCCTTTAGTTTGCAATTTCCCGAAGGCACCTCCTTGTTCTCCTCCTTCTGCCTACCTTCCTGATTTAGGAAGTAATTATCAAAGCACAAATACTACTCCACAGGAAACCTTTGTCTTGTCAAGTCTCTAATTTTAGGGATAGCTCAGATCAGACTCCTGTGGACTTCCTGAACCCACCATTCTGTTCTTTTGTGATCTTAACATTTGTAAATCAATGATTCCTTGTTTCTGAAACAGGATGAGCAATACCAATTTCAGAGGTTTTTAGTCAGATTATGAGGTAACACAAAATACTAAGTCCAGGACTTTACTTGAAGTACTCAATAAAAGAATAAATGCTTTTCATATTTTATATGGTTTTTGTCACTGTGGTGATAAAGAAAGATGAAGGTGATAATGATGGGCATTTCATCATTTAGAAAGCATAATGGAATAGAATATCTACATATATTACTTTCTGAAAGTAACTTAGATATGAAGATGTCTATTTCCTAAAACTTTCCCCTCACTAGAATTCTTGACCTCAACTATTATTACTATCATTAGTAAGATCTGGGCTTGCTAATCAGGAAGGACTCATCACTGATCAAACACATGCATTTTTATAATAAACATCCTTCCTTCTTTCCTTTCTTTTTTGTGAGGCATGCTACTAGTCCTGTTTCTACACTGTGTAAATAGGTATATCCAGATTTGTTTTTTCTAAAAGCTATAGAATAACCAGCCATCTAGGTTCCTCACATCTTTGCTGTTTGTAAGCCTGGAAGTACCACATCCCAGGTATGAGTTCTCAGGCAAAAAAAAACCAGCTTTAGGTCCTTCCTGCCTAAGAGTTCTCTGTGCATCCATTGTGATGATATTGTCTTCCCCAATATATTGTATATCCTAATAACCTTATCTGGGGTCAGAGAAGAGAATGGCCACTAGATACAGAGGCCAGAAAATGGTGGCGTGCACACACACACACACACACACACACACACACACACACACACACACACCTTTAATCCTAGCATTCTTAAGGCAGAGATCCATCTCTGTGAGTTCAAAGCCACACTGGAAACAGTCAGGCATGGTGACTCATGCCTTTAATCCCAGGAAGTGATGGCAGAAAGCAGAAAGGTATATAATGTATGAAAACCAGGAACTAAGCTGGTTAAGTTTTTAGGCTTCTGAGCAGAAGTTCAGCTGAGATCCATTCGGATGAGGATACAGAGGCTTCTAGTTCGAGGATACAGGATCAGCTGATGAATTGGCAAGGTTCGGTGGCTGTCGCTTGTTCTGCTTCTCTGATCACTCAGCATTCACCCCAATACCTGGCTTCAGGTTTGTTTTTATTAATAAGACCATTTATGATTCATGCTACAGTTCATCCTGCACTTTTTTTCTGTTTCTTTAGTTGGAATGAATTGTGTATTTTTTTCTTTTTAAATCTTTGTTTACATGTTGAATGTGTGTGTGTGTGTGTGTGTGTGTGTGTGTGTGTGTGTGTTCATTTACTTTTTTTTGTTTATTGAAATAGTCTAAAGTTTCTCAGACTTCCCTTAACCTTGATACTTAGCCAATGCCTACCTTGTATTTCTGTTAAGGATCCTCCTGCCTCTGCCCCAGCAGCACTAAGATTACAGGTTTTCACAGCCATATTAGTTCATGTGGTATCAAACCAAGTACTTTGTGAATGTTAGTAAACCATTCTACAATTCTGACCTACATTCCTGGCTAGGAAGCTGCATGACAGCATGGTGTTCCTTATTATATATCAGGGAAAAGTCCTCATTAAATTATTCAAAAACAAACAACTTCTCCTGCTCTAAAAAAAACCTAATACTTCTTCATGATGTTATCATCTCAAAAAATGATACGACATGAAAGATGTGCTGAGCTTCAATCTCAGGTGACATATTTGTAGTAACTTCTTAGTCCTACCACATTGTCATATTTCACCTTAATAAAAACTTTTAGATTTTACATCAAATTATATTAGCTTCCATCTCATTTCAACCATTTCTAATGCCATAATTTTAGCCTAACCCAATGACCATTGGTTTTAATCCATTAAACAGAGTTTATCTTCTCAACCCCTCCCCTTTTAGAACTGCAAAGCATTATGCACAAAATACTTGACAATTATACATCTATAAATTAGAGACCTTCCCACAAAGCTTGGAAACAACTATAAACTCCTTAAATCATGTTTCTATTCTATCAGGACATCACCACTCCATATTGGCTACTGTTCCATAGTTCTCCAATAAGAGATGTTGTCATGCATTTTCTTCTTTAAGTCACATAACTCTTACTTACCTGAAGTTGAAAAGTTGTATCCTGTCTTAGGCCTTACTCTATTATACTTGTTCTATATGTTGTTTGCTTTTTTGTGATTTTCAGGTAACCTATTCTTTAGTAGGAAACCATGAGCAAGGGGAAATTGTTTCCTGGGCTTCATTACTTTCTGTGACTCCCCTTGCCATGATAGATAAGAGATTGTAAGAAATAGATTTAGCTCTCAAATATATTCCATCACATGATAAATGGTGTTTGGTCTGGTTGGAAGTAGTTCTCTCAGTATCCTACAATGAGCAGAACAGAAGCCCAGGTAGGAAGTAGAGGGGATGACTTACGTGGCCCGTTGACTAAGATGCCACCAGACAGGGTCTTGACACCAGAACAGTTGAAGATATATGAGGTGAATTTTACAACTTGTTTTACAAAGTCTGTACTCAGCTCATCCTTCAGAACTGTTTCTAGTTCAGAAAGTTGATTCACCTGAGCAGGCCTGTCGAAGACGAAGCACTTCCTCTGTGGGAAGAACTTCCTGATGCATAGCTGAGGCTCATTAAATCTTTTAGTTTTCTCATCAGTTCCTTAAGGAAGGATAAATTAGATACAAGAAATTTCAAATGAATAATATAAAACACATGACCCTTCCAATATTACAACTTTCCCAAAGAAAGGGAGAAAATAACAATGTGGAATGAGCAATTTAAAAATTAAAGGAATGGAAAAGAAAACACCCTTTCTATAAGAAGCTATGGATGGTACAGTTTAAATTCAGCCAAACTGTGTTTTCAATACATATAACAGCAGTGAGGATAGCTTAAGTATAGGATCAAGAACTTTACCAAGAGTTCAGAAGTCACACTTATGCTATTGTTATCATTATATCTCAAACTTCCATTGAGCCCATTCACCTTTTCTCAGAGCCAGTGTATTCTCCAGGTATTCATCAGGAGTGACAGGTTTTCCATTAGCTTCCAGCTTCAGGGAGAAATCCCTCAGGGTCCACACAAAGGTTGGAAAGAAGCCCACAAAGTAGGTTGGGTCATCTATGCCACTCTGCTCAGGTGAAGACTTTGATTTGATTAGATCAGTCAGCTCTGTCACATAGCTGTCATGCTAAGTTAAGAGAACTACAGGGAAAAAGCCATTTTTATGATGTAGATTCCACCATTACCCTTGAAAACTATATTATATTTATTTGTTAGCTTATTCATTTTCAGAATTCACTCAGTCACAAACATCCATTTAATGTCTTCTATGGAACAAGCACCATACTGGGAACAAAATTTTTAAAAAGGTGAGAGAATACGGATACACAGAGTTTGTGTCTAAACAAAGAGACAAACAATAAATAAGTGAATAAAAATACAAAACATCCTCATATACAGTCAAGAATTATGATGCATAAAAATGAACTAACACAAGAAATAGTGAATCAATGCACAAATCTGCATTGCTCACAGAATTCTTCAAAGGGCTACTTGTGCACTCTGAAATCCTAGGTTATCAGGAATCCAAATGAATCAACAGATCCAACCATGGGAAGTATAGTGGAAGAACATTACAAACAAAGGTCACATTATTAGTAAACCCTTAAACAGGAAAACATGATTATATGGTGAGTATAAATCATTGTTGCTGCTGTGGTGGAGCAGAAGTCCCAAAAGACTTACATGTATGACATTTAAGTTAGACAGACCCAACTCTTCAGTTTGATTTGCACTAATAGAAAGGTACTGCCAGACTTTATGTAGAGAAGATATGAAACAGCATCATTTCTGAAGATCATACTGCCTGGGAATGTACCTGGGAATCAAAAGTATAAGCAAACAATAATTTGGCAGTTGACATGTTCAAGACAAGAGACAAAAAGAGCTTAGACTAGAAATGTTGTGGAAGATATGTAGAGAAAGTGACAGTGTAGGAAAATAGGTTTGCTAATGGAATTGAGAACATTTGGGTAGTAATGATTTCTAGTGTACTAGAAAATGGTTATATCAAGTGATTTCTATATTTTAATCTGAGCAATTTGGCAAATAATGGGAACATTTGGCATAATAAGAAACATGGAGGAAGAAGAGATTCGGTAGATTTGAGTTTGAATTGTCTCTAGATGTCTGCAAGAAGGCAGCTAATTGCAAAAGACTGAATGTCATCATAACTATAAACTTGATGGCAACTGTCACATAGGTACTTCATAGGCCTTGAGGCTAAATGACAGCACCTAGAGACACAAAGTAAAACAAGGATAGCAGAGGCACAGTAACTAGTGAGTTGTACACTTAGAGGCCACAAAAAGAAGAAAACATAAACAGAAAAAGTTGGCTGGTATGGTAGGTAGAACACCAGAACAGTTAGAAACTCTAGATCTAAGAGCCAAGTCATGCAGAAAGGAGGAAGTGCTCCATTTATGGCATCTGCTGAGACCAAATACTACAATTGTCCACTGGATAAGGAGTCAATTGAGCTCAATATTTAATGTTAAGGTCATGGAAAAGGAGCAATAGGTGATAATGAAATAGATAAGGTCGTAAGGATGGAAACAGTGAGGTGAGGAACAGGGATACCATGTATACACAAGTGTCTTCTGGTTTCTAGTCTTTAGAAAGTACAGTTTCGGTACTTTTGACAAAAATGTTGTATTAAGTGGATGGTTGAAAAAGAAGACTGGATGTAAAGGGCCATGCTCTGAAAGCCCACGCTTCATAGACTCTGTTTTTCTGTTTATTGACATAAGAATAAGAAAAATGCTGCACAGTATAAATAGGAGAAAGAAGCATGCCTGTCTACTCTAGAGTTCCATAACATGCAAAGTGAGAGCTAAAACAAACAAATAAAAGAGACAATGTTACAGAACAACTGAGAGATTTCAGGAGATGTTACCTACAACATATAGCTGGGTAGTTAAGTGGTAATACTTAGAGGTACTGACAGGAATGGTGATTTGCAAGGACAGAAGTTTTAACTGATATTGAGAATTTGGACATAAGTGGGATATTAATCTAAATATGGATTTTCTGAGCAATATGTGGCAGTGTTTAAGGTCATATGGACCAAGAAATTGAGAACTTGTGGTGGAAACTGAAATAAATCCAAATGGTAAGGAGAAAAGGGTTATCTCATTCCCTCAGTCCTTATTTGCCTGTCTACCTGAGGAAATAAGAAGCTGCTCTTCCTAGGTTTAACTACTTTTCTAGACCACACCAAAAGGATACTGCAGTTGGTCCATGGCCTGCTGGTTGATGGTTCCCATGCTGTTGAAGATGAAAGTGCTGCTGAGGAGGACTACCAAGGCAAAGATCCAGCAGTCATTCTGGTTGTCTTCCTACAGGTCAGTGAGTAAATAAGAGTGACTAAGAGACTGTCCATCCTCTCAAGTAACCAAAGATGAGGCTTTGTCTGTCTTCCATTAAATATGGCATCAAAGGTAAGTCATTTCTACTACATAATAATTCTCGACGTGTGAAATGATTTTATGAATGTTCAATTTATCCTCTAAAATTTAAATAAGATGATGTACACCCCAGTATATGAAAGCTTCAAGGACATTCACACTTAAAGGTCATAATGTTGATCAGTTACTAAATCTACACTGCCATGCTGGGTTTCACACACAGACTATTTTATTGTAAGGGGCTATGCTAGTTAGTGTTTCCATTGCTGTGAAGAGACACTATGACCAGACAACTCTTATAAAGGAAAGCATTTGATTGGTGGCTTACTTTTCAGAGGTTCAGTCCATTATCATCATGGTGGCACATGGAAGCACACAGGCAGACATGGTACTGGAGAGGTAGCTGAAAGTTTTATGTCTTATGCTGGCAACAGAAAGTGGTCTCTCACACTGAGCATGGCTTGAACATATATAAGACCTCAAAGCCTGTCTCCACAGTGACACATTTTATCCAACAAGGCCACAACTAACCCAAAAGCCACACCTCCTGATACTGCCACACCCTTTGGGGGCTATTTTGTTTAAAACAAAAATGGGACATTTTAACACTAGTGAAAATAAGGTCCTTTAATAGAGTTTTATGTGTCTCAGACTGGGAAGAGTGGTAATGTGATCCTCCATGAAAAATGATGTTTTTACAAATTGTGCTGTTTGGAAGAGAATGGCCTTCATAGGCTCATATGTTTAAATGCTTAGTCACCATGGGTGGAGAGGAAAAGTTTGAAAGAATTAGAATAATTAGGAGATGTTGCTTTATTTTTGTCACTGGGGGTGGATTTGAGGTTTCAAAGGCCATGGCAGGAGTTCTCTCTCTCTCTCTCTCTCTCTCTCTCTCTCTCTCTCCCCCCCGTCCCTCCCTCCCTCCCTCTCTCTGTCTTTGTCTCTTTTACTCTGTCTCTATCTCTGTCTCTCTGTCTCTGTCTCTGTCTCTGTCTCTCTCTCTCTCTCTTTCTCTCTCTCTCTCTCTCACCCTGCTGCCTATGGATCAGGATGTAGCTTTCAGCCACTATTCCATCACCTTGCCTGCCATTTTTACTGCCATGATGATAATAGACTAAGCCTCTGAAACTGTGAGCAAGCCAAGCCCATAGTTAAATGCCTTAAAAATCGTTGCCCTGAATATGGTGTCTGTTCACAGAAATAGAGCATTACCTAAAACACAAATCTTGTTTTTCTCTCACTGATAATATTGTGTAGAAGTTACAATTCATAGCCTTTCCACAGATTCTCACTTAAGAATCATGCATGATCAGAAAATGTATAGCCAAATTTAGAGACACCATTAAGAATCTCGCCAAAACTTTGTGTAATGGTATAAAAGAAAAACCACAAAAAATATTGTCCATTATTACTATGAAGGATGACTGGATACTAATAAGTTGACTTTAGGGTCTACTCTTGCTTCCTATGTCAGGTGATTTGAAGAATGATATACTAATTTGATTCACCATGAGCATAAATGAAAGATTGTGATTGAAGGATATAAGGTGGGGTACTGATGCACCATTAGTCAAATTTGAAAGAGTATTTGTACCTTCTCTACATCTCCTAAGCCCTCAGTGTCAAGCAGAACTAGAGTGTGTCCTGGTTTCTGAGGATGAGGCACACACTACATCCAGATCCCCTTAGTGTGAGGCTGCACCGTGGAGCCCATGGAGAACCCTGCAAACAGAGTGGGGATGAGATGAGGAGATAAACAGAACATTTTTCCTGAAATCTCATCAGAGTTAACACATTTAACATTTACAGGAGCACAACTAGCTATAACTGTTGGTTTTAATTACAAGTCTAAAGAAAAGGATGGCAGAACATCCATGCTGAGCAATCATTCATTTCTACCTTAGACACCAGATGACTCTTCCTAGATGAACATTCTAATAAATATGTTATAATTCATCATAAAGTAAGTTGACTTACTCTATGAATGTATTGTTTCTTTTATTAAAACACACTTATACCTTTAAATGAGGAAATAATAGGAGTGTGGGAGGAACCAATGAGAAGACTAATTCAGAGAAGAAAAAGCCTTCTGATGGACACAAATCATCCCACATCACCTGTGTCTCTGATTTTCCTCCTCATCTCTGGATGCTGACAGTGGGAGTAGGCAGGGGGAACTCAGCAGAGCTTTGCTGGCGGCACTCACCACTCTGCTTTCCAGCTAGCCGGTTCATCAGGTAGGATTTTCTTGTGCGGTAGAAGCCTACTATTTCTACCACCACCACCACAGGCTGCTTGATAGCAGACAGGATATCCAGAGCTTCCGGTCAGAGTTCTCGATGAGGCACACTGGGCCTGGCATGTTGATCTCTGAGGCCATTTCTGTAGGACTCTTAAGTTTGCAAGAAATAATAAAAGAGGGGAAAGTTCTGTGTTAGTTAGGAGAACTCAACTCAATGACATGGACTATGACAAGCATTGCATTATAAACCTAAGAGTTTAATGGTGGCATGCATAATTGTCTGGGAACGTACCCAACTACCTGAGGCTAGTGAAGCCATGGATCTTGGAGGAGACTGTACTATTGCCCCTTTACTCAACCAGCCTAATTCTTAACTGCATTTTAAATATTTATCCTTATTCCACAGATAAATGCAGCTCTCATCAATCATCACAGAAACTCTCTTTGCAACAGATGGAGATCAATACAAAAAACTATGATCAAAGCCCAGAGAACAAGTGAATCTCTGGTACCCAGCCCTAGCTGATACATCTGTAACATAACTCCTGAACTTAAAGTTCAGGGAACAAGGAAGAGGGGAGAGGAGTAAAAAGATTAAGAGTCAGAAAACCAGGAAGTCTGGAGTGAGATTGAGACTCCTAGAAATGACAGGGAAGCTAGGAAGTCTCAACAACTTGGCTGCCTAAACAAGACCCAAAGAAGTACAACATCAATAGCTAACATCAAAGGGGAAAACCTAATGGGCCTGAACCCTAAACAAAGCATTATAAACAACTAAGGAATGCTGAAATTGGAATAAATAGTCTTCCCCATGCAAGAACTGCCCAGTTGGTTATACAATACTAAGTGGTCAATTCTGAAATTATATATATCCAAGTAACATTATAGAGATGAGACAGATTGTGTTTATAGATCTCAAAAAGTGTTTGTGTATGTGTGTGTGTGTGTGTGTGTGTGTGTGTGTGTGTGTGTGTGTGTGTAACAAGAATTAAAGAAAAAGAGGCTACGGATTTGAGAGAGACCAAAGGGTTATTAATTACAGACATTGTTGTAGAGAGGAGTGGAAGGGGAGAAATGATATAATTATATATAAATTTCAAAAAATTATTATTAAAAATAACATGAACTAAAATGTTATATACTTAGAATTTGTACTTTGCATATTTTTAAATGTCCTAGAGGCCTTTATGACTGTACTAAAGGTTAATTATTTCCATTTAAAACTACTTGGATTTTGAAGTACATAGATATCCATGAAAATTGAACTGTTTTAGCAATTCCATGTAAGACTTTGTAGATCTAATATTTTCTGTAATCACAGTAACATGGTAGAAGCCTGAATTGGAACATTTTTATTATCCCTCAATCAACCTGCAGGCCATGGATTCCTACTTACTTTAAATCTGCTTTCTATTAATGTCCATTTCTTGCTGCATGACTGAATCCGGAATCTCTCATTAATCACCAGATGTCTCACTAGCTTCCTCTCATCTTCAGGGGCTTTTATTCCTTATCATTGCTTGGGAATTTTAGAAGAGTGTAAGCCAGTCATCTTGTAGAATACCCCTCACTTTTTTTCCTGATGTTTGTCCAATTTGGTTTGGGATGTGTTTATTATTCTTATTTGTTTGGCAAGAAGGTCACAGAATTGATACTCTGCTGTCTTAGTTAGGATCTCTATTGCTGTAGTGAAACACCATGACCAAAAAGCAGTTGGGAAGGAAAGTGTTTACTAGGCTTACACTTCCACTGATCAACAATGCTTGATGTCAGAACAGGAACTCAAACTGGGCAGGATCCTGGAGGCAGGAACTAATGCAGAGGCCATGGAATGGTGCTGCTTACTGGTTTGCTTCCGCTGGCTCTTCAGCCTGCATTCTTATGGAACCCAGGACCATCAGCCAAAAGATTGCACCACTCACAATGAGCTAGGCCCACCCCCATGGATTACTAATTGAGAAAATGCCTTATAGCTGGATCTCATGGAGGCATTTCCTCAATGAGGATCATTCCTCTTTGCTGACTGTGGCTTGTGTTAAGTTGACACACAAAACCAGCCAGTGCATCTGCTATCCTTAGTGATCAAAAGAAGGGTTTTGGGCATCTATTCTCCTGTAGTTGTTAATGGACACAAGCTGCTACCAACAGTTGGAAAAATAATTCCCTTTAAGCCGGGCGGTGGTGGCGCATGCCTTTAATCCCAGCACTCGGGAGGCAGAGCCAGGTGGATCTCTGTGAGTTCGAGGCCAGCCTGGGCTACCAAGTGAGTTCCAGGAGAGGCGCAAAGCTACACAGAGAAACCCTGTCTCGAAAAACCAAAAAAAAAAAAAAAATAATAATAATAATTCCCTTTGTGTGGTGGCAGCAGAGAAGCAGAGCTTCCCGCCCAGCCCTCCTTGGCAGAGCTGTGCCCTGGAGAGAGTCTGGAATGAGAAGGTATAAACACTGGAGCTAGAAGGACCACAGCATACTGACCCTTGCTTTGGAAATTGGCCCCCAGCATGAGACATGTTTCAGCCCCGGGAAAATGCTGGCCAATCCTAGAAACTGGTATGGTATTTCCCTAAGAGCAATGGACTCCTGGTCTGGTAATGGAGTTTCTAGAATCCCTCAGCAGTATGTGGTACCTACTGTGGGTTGAATTGGAGTAGATTCCAAGTCACAGAGACAGTGGAACTAGAAGCAGAAGGATAGTAAAGAAGTCCAGTGTAGTAAAGATGTCCAGAGCTAAGAGATCTACAACATCCCCTACCCAAGTCATAGCTGGGGAAGCTACATGGATCCAAGAATGTTTGAGGCAGAACTTGCTAGTGTAAGGACTCTGATGGACAGACTAAGCAAAACACTGAGGACAGTCTCTACTCTAACCAGAAGCCTTGATTTTATTTTGTTTCATTGTTCATTTGTGCTTATATCTTTTTAATCTGTTTATTTAATTTGTTATTCTATTTTAAAATGTTATATCTGAAAGGACCAAACAAATGCCATAGCAGGCTGCTCAGTCTTCTTTGAGATATCAGGCCTCAATTTCTGATTCCTGAGTTTTGAGCAAGCAGTTACTGGGAGGGCCATGAACAAAAGACATAGTCCTTGCAGTAGCTCTCTTTCTGCACATACTCTGACTACTCAAGGTTCAGCCAATTGTTTACTGTCTGGGACCCCTCACCAACTTAGAGCTATGTGCATGGGTCAGTGTGACAGCCTGGGCCATTGAGGTAGCCCCTGCAACAAGTGCATGATAGGCCAGCCAGTCTCCATGGCAGCTCAAGGACAAAACCTGGGACTTGTCCAGGCCTGCCCAAAAATGGATAACTGTAATCCACAACTAACCCTGTTAGACCCCAAAATCTTGGGTCTCAAGTGGGCGCCCCAAGAACCCAGACTCCGGTCCAGTTGATGCAATAGCAAGAGGTGTTTATTGATGCAGCTGTACAGTCGGGCAAACTCTGCTCCAAAGAGCAAGAGTCACACCTATTGCAATCACATGGGCACTTTTAAAGGAAAAACCCACAAAAGCCATAAGATTACAATTCCCATACAATTTCGTTTCACAAGATCATGGTCTGAGCACAGAGTGGGTACAGTCACATCCACATGTACATTCTTCCCAAAACGTCAAGGGGGCGTATCGGGGCGAGAACGGAGTTTACACAAAGGTCACAGTGGTCCTTCCTGGAACACTTGCAACTATCCCAGTCACAGTTGAGCATATCTCTTAACAGAAATCTTTTTACATTGTTACATTGTTGCAGGGGTGGTTGAATAATGGCTGAGTCAGCTTGCCCTTGGAACTAGTTTTCTTTTTAGTTCCTTATTCTCCTGGGGCTTGGGGGGTGTAAGCCTGAAGGGTTAGGGTCTTTCAACCCTAGACAATTAAAAGTTACTAACATGGTTGCCATTCACATAAACCAAGCCTGAGTCTGTTCCTGTATAGTCTGTAGACCCCAAGCCCTTCTTGCTTTAAAAACCCTGCCCCATTGCTACTTGAGGTCTCTCCTGCTCTGCTGCTGCGTCAGATGGACAGAGTCCCAAGTTAACTGGTAACAATACAGAGACTCTTTGCTTTTGCATTGGATTTGGTCTCTTGGTGGTCTTTGGGGCACTCTGGGTACAACAATATATACATATACAGATATAAAAGATGATACATTTCTTTGAAATTTTTTGTAACTTAATTACCTTCTGCCCCTTCAGTATGTATCTGTTGTATCTTATATCTTAGGAAATGTTTGTCTTTCCTTCTCTCAATATTTGATGTAGAACATTTCTCTCTGCTTTTCATGTGTGATGTAGAACATTTTCTTCCTGCTTTTCATTTATGAAACCCATTGCTTTTTACCCATTCTTACTCTATTTACTCTAATTCATTAGCCCATTCACTATTGTCTTCACTACTTAAATACATTACATTTTCCCTTTAAGGGTCCTGCACTGCTCTCTTAATTCCCTGTAGTCAAGAGCGTAGTGAACACAGTGTTGTTTTCTGCAATGAACACTGGAACAACCATCAAACTATCACAGTTGGTGCTGAAGTCAACTTTTGCCCTTAATATAACCTAAGGGAAGACAAGCTAGCAGAGATTCATGTAAATTTTTTAAAGTGGAAATAGAAAAGCCACAAACTAGGGAAAACCTTCACTTAGTATAAGAGACAAAGAAATCAGAATGACATTAGATCTGTAAGCAACTCCCAAATCCAAGGAAGCATGAAATGAATGTATTTCATGCCTTGAAAGTAAATAATGACAGCACAAAGTGCTACAGTCATCAATATTTCTATTAAAATTGGTGGAAAATAGGAATGTTTAAAGACAAACATAAGTTCCAGTAATTCACAGCAACTGAGCTAGAACAGCTGAAAATTCCTAAAAGAATACTATTACAGAGGAATAAGAGAAGAGGAAGAGGAGGAAGATCAGAAACAGTTTCACACAAGAGAACACAGGAAGGAATACATTTCATGGAAGCAGCAGATGAGCAAAAGATAAGTGATAATGAATTAATCATTCTCCAACCCTGAAAACCATTGAACACCCAACATTATGGGGAGGAAAAAAGGTCTGTCAATTAACTCATGAACCAAACCAGCAAACATAATCATGTATAATAGCAAAACTCTTTTTAACTGTGACTTTAAATGCAAAGGTCCTTGATATGCAAGTTAAAAGACACAGACTAAATGACTGGATAAGTGGCTCAGTGGTTAAGAATACCTGTTACTCTTTCAGCGTTTGTTCAGTCCACAGCATTGATGTCAGGCAACTCACAATCACTTGCACCACCAGCTCGAGGAGAGCCAAAGCCTGTTATAGCTTCTTCAGGCACATGTGAGTGCACGCGCGCGCGCGCGCGCGCACACACACACACACACACACACACACACACACACACACACACACAAAATAACAAAAATTAATCTTTAAAACCAGTATCTGTTTTACAAGCTCCAAGTTGCCTGGTTTCTTTCTTCCAAGTGTATAAAAACTAGCATCAGTGTGGGTGAGTTTTTGTGAGAATCTTTAGGCAGCAGAGATAATTTAAGATGCATCCAGGTAAAGGACTATGAACCTTGAAGTCTGCAGCCCTCTCTGGACTCCACTGGCTGGAGCCCATTGAGCTGAGTGGAAACAGAGGCACTGAAGGGATGCATTCCCTCCTCCCTGCAAACCCTGGATTCTAAGTGCACTGCTGACCCACATCCACAGCACAGCAGCCTCCTGTGGAGAGACTATTGCCAGGTAAACAGCAGGGTCCTGCAAGCCTTCCCACCCTGTTCCCCTGACTCACCTGGAGCAGAAATCCTTCTGCTTTGGGAAGAAAGCTGCTTAGGGTGAAGTTAAGAGCACTTGGCTTCTTCAGTCCTGAATCTAGATGCTCTGATTTATTTCTTCTGCACCTGGACTTTACCTCTCCGATTTCCTGGGTGGTCCAGAGCGTTAGCAAATACTTTCTGCTGAGGAAGCTAAGTAAGAGGTGCTTCAGCAAAGACATTTATATAGAAGAAAAAATGAAAGTAAAAGCACTAAATACAACTAAATTATCAATAACTTGTAGAATTCAGGGAGAGTGTTTGTGTTTACTAACAGATAGAATGCACAAGGTATCTCAGAATTTTCCAGTTGAACGTATACTAAGAAGATGCCGGTAGTTGAAGGTGGGGTGGGGCTAGATTTGAAGCAATACCATATATCCCATGTTTAGGAGCCAGTTTGAGAAGTGTAGAAATGAGAATATCTCATCTGATATTATTTTGGGTTCAGTTGCTCCCAACACTTAAATTCACAGTGGATTTAATTACTGATGTTTACTCGTCTAAGACTGGAAGTCCTCTAAGACTTTGCCCAAGTTTATACAATTTTGAATTCTGTAAACCTAAGCCATTTCCTCGAACTTGATATTGGAGAACTAAAATTTAATAATGAAGATAGCTCCCATATGCACATTTGTGAGATGCAAAAGCTTTTTAGCATAGATAATACCATAATGTTCTCACAAATAATACTCTTTCCACATTAACTTTAGTTATTTATTAAAATAACACACACACACACACACACACACACACACACACACACACACACACACACACAGTATTAAGATGAAGACAGCACACCCAACTGTCTGAAGATGCCTATCCCAGGCTCAACACCAATCTTAACCAAAGGAAAGCAAAGGAAAGACAAGAGTCTTCAAAACGTTTGAAGACCAAGAAAGATTCCACCATAGTATTCTGTGCCTTTATATTATTTCTAATCCTCCCCCACAATTTGTCTCCTCTTGTTACAATGTTACTAGTAGAGTTTTGACTTTAATTTTTAAAAGATTTTGTTTTAATCCTACTTCTTACAGTTATCTGTGTACAAATATTTTCATTACTGAGTCATCATACTTTTCATCTCTTGCTCTTCTCCCCTTTATAACATTTTTATTATTTTCCTTTAAAAAATTTTTAATTTCCATCTAAATTTTTTCTTTCTATTTCTCCACCGTCATAGTGTTCATTCCCAATCCTACATTTACTCTAAATAATAATATACCTGAAGGATTCTAAGTAGCATATCACGAAAACACTTTTGCACACCATGTTTATTGATGTACTGGTCACAGCAGACAAGTTACAGAAGCAGCCAAGATGTTCTCCAATGGGTGAATGGTAAAGGTGATGATACATACACAGAGCAGGGGTTTAGGGAAATTAATGGAACTGTAGCTCATTGTGTTACATGAAATAAGACAATATCTCCTTTCCCCTCACACATTTAGTATTATATACATGCATATGATACACATGTCATAGAAGTAGGATGGGGAAAGGAGGTAGGTTAGATAGTGGGAGGAGGAAAGAGAATAAAGCTGTGGAAGAGGGAACAAGGTCTGAAAACAAAAGGGACAAGAGACAGACAAATATCACATGTTCATTTGAAATCTAGGTTTATACATGCTCATACAGACAGGGAGGGGTGGGGAGAGAGAGAGAGCACAGAAGTAGAAGGGAACTATTTAAGATAAGAAAGGGGATCACACCTCCTCCTAGCACTTCAATTCCGGCTCGTCGTCGGTCTTCAGCCGCCTCCTCCACTCGCCATGGACCCTAACTGCTCCTGTGCCACAGATGGCTCCTGCTCCTGCTCCGGGTCTTGCAAATGCAAAGAGTGCAAATGCACCTCATGCAAGAAAAGCTGCTGCTCCTGTTGCCCCGTGGGCTGTGCGAAGTGCTCCCAGGGATGCATCTGCAAAGAGGCTTCGGACAAGTGCAGCTGCTGTGCCTGAAGTGGGACCCCCTCAGCCGCGTGTAAATAGAGCAATGTGTAGAAACCTCATTTTTTTTACAACCCTGGCCTATTCTCCACACCTATGAAAGCATGTAACTGATAATAAAAAGCGTTGACTTAAAAAAAAAAAAAAAAAAAAAAAGATAAGAAAGGGGACCAGCGGGAAGAAAGAGGTTGGGCAAGGGATAAATGTGGAGAAAAAATGCTGTCATAGTTTTTGTCACCTCCACACACACTTACACATACAGGAGAAGAGGGAATCTCAGCTGCGGAATTGACTACAGCAGATTGGTTTGTGAAATATGTCTTGATTCATGATTGATATAGGAGGGGCCAGCCCACTGTGAGCAGTGTCATCCCTAGGCAGGTGTCCTGGGATGTGTAAGAAAGGTCTGAGAGAACAGGGAGAGCAAGCCAGTAAGGAGCATCCATCCCACCATGGTCTTGCTCCAGTTCCTGCCTTGAGTTCATGCTGTGACTTCCCTCAAAAACAGGACCATATCTTATAAGATGAAATAAATCCTTTCCTTCCCCAAGTTGCTTTTCTTCAAGTTTTATCACAGCAATAGAAAAGCAGATTAGAACACACACAATGATATACACTTATGAAAATTTGTATTTTTAAGCAACAACCTAAGAGAAATATTTTTGAAACCAACTTAAGCCATAGAGGACAATTTTTAAAAATGAAAATATCTCATTCTAAAACTTATACCATTTACAGTGCCACAAAAAATTCTTCTGTCACTCAGTAAACAATCACGTACAATGTAAACACATTTTTTTTTTCTTTTTGCTGTTTTACCTTCATTACAGTGGCTGCAAGTTAAACTACTAATGGCCCAGCCACTAACACCATAGCCTGGGGGTAATCTGTTCCCTTAGATAATGGCTCTGTTGCTGCCACTAATGGTAGTTCTAACTAAATCTCTATTGTTTTCATAAAACTCGATATTCAAAGGCTAGGGTAAAAACCTGCAAGATCGGAAAGTTAGAACAGCAACTGGTTAACGTTTTCTCTTTGCTGGCATTTCCAGAAGCCCCTCCCTTCCTCACCACCCCAACTAAAAAGACCATGATAAACTCCTCCCTGCTACTTCCTGTCAACCAGTTGCTGTTGGAATTCCTGGCCACTCCCCCAGCTACGTGACCACACATACACAGTTCAGTAGCCAAACAAGGGGACTTAATTCATATGTAATCTTTGCGCTGCATGATTGTGGAATTTGCGAGCAATGTGATCATGCAATCTATGCACATGCATGTTGCAGCTCCATAAGCCCGTAGGTGGAGCTTCAGGGGATCCATAAGAAGGGGGTCACAGACTCCTCCCCTTTTTTCTTCTCCTTTTCCTCTACACCCTCCCTCTCTGCACATGTCTACCACAGGCCAGGTCACACTCTCTCCTGTCCCTCTCTTCTCCTAATAAAGCTCTGATAGTGGGTTTTGTCATGCCTCATGGCCTTTCTCACAGGGCAGCAGTGCCGCTTAATGAATAACACAACACCACCAAATTAAAACCAACAGTTGCAAACCCTGCCTCTTCTTCAGGTTAATCTTATTAATTAATGCAACTACAACACAGCTTTACATAGTTAACAAAAGCAGCACAAACAAATGTAACACGTCTTTACATCATTAACAAAGGCAGCACAAAGGAATGTAACATACCTTCACATAGTTAAAGTAATATTCTGCAGTATAAACAAATGTAACACTGCCAGTGGCCATGTCAGAGGAGCAGTAGGTGGCAAAAGAAATTCAAGGTGTCAGCCCAACAGGAGGAAACTCCCTAATGGGTGAATCTCTGTTAGGCAAAGCCCCTGAGAACACAACCCCAGAATGTCTTTTGCTTCTGCTGTGCTTTTACATATTTGCGGCTGCTATCTTTCTCTGGTATCTGGCATGGTACGAATGAGTCTGGGGAGATCCTCACTGCCTGTAATGTAGTGTGTTTATATCATGGAAACATCCCAATCCATTGGGCATTTTAAAATGTGGATTTATTATGAAGATGATTTCTTCCTAAACTGTACTGTCTAATTGATAGTAACTATGTTAGTTTAAATGGAGATTTGATGATTAAAATATAAACAAGAAAGTGTCACACTGTTTCACATGAGTTTTTATTGAGGAGCCATATGGACTGTGGCTTAGATTAATGATTAAGAGAAATAACTGAATCCCAGTTAACCCAACTAGATGAAACTCTTTTAACCTTAATGTTGGGAAATCTGTTTACAGGTTTTGCATGCATCACAGCTGAAACAAAGCTTTGAAAATAACTTAAAGTTAGACTAACATGTTTTTGTCAAACAGCTTTGAGGTAAAAAACCCAAGAAGATCATCTAAAGTTTAGAAAGGCACATAGGTGAATGTGGAACTCTTTAAGGCCAGAGAACAAGAACAAAGAAGTCCAATGTTTACTAGCTGATGCACTTTTCTTGCTAGGATTGGTTGATGACCAGAGGTGATGATTAATTCTTTGTATCCATTCCTGCCCTCAATTTCCTGATATAAGAAACTATTGGTGAGTGGGTATGCAGCCCAAAGACTTAAAATAAAGCTGACTGATTCTTTTCCATATACACAAGTTTAGGTTTGTGATTCCTCATAAGATTATCTTTCAAGATACCTAATAAAGTAATTAGCCCATTCTTTGGAACTGTAAAACTGCGAAACTGCAGCCTGCCAGTAAAAGACCTGACTGAGAAAAAATATCTTGATTGCCTACACAGCTAATCTATAACAAGTTGCTAGGGTATGCGTGTATGTGTATTCCTGAGATAATTTGTTTTCCACCTGTGATAAATAAAATGTTTAAACATGTAAGGGATATCTAAAACATTCTGTTTTTTACAGCTTGTTTTGTATTCATTGTAATCATTCACCTGAAAAATTGAATATAACCACATTGTAATTTTTATATTGCCTAAAAGATTTTGCTGGGGTATATAAACTCTAAGGGAAAGAATAGAGATAGAGTTAGAGAGTGTTAACTGAGTTAGAAGAGAAACATCAAGAATGAGTGAATTAGAAGAAAAACATCAAGATTTAAAGAGTTAAAAGAACCTGGAAAGGAAACATCAAGAACAAATATAGAGTTAGAAGGAAAACATCAGGAATGAGAGAAGGAAACAACCAGTAAAATAAAGAATAAAAAATGCAAAAGAAGAATAAAGAAAAAGTCTTAAGGAAACTTTCGAATAAAGAAAAAGTCTTAAGGAAACTTCAAGAGAGTATTAGTGTCTTTTTCCCTTAATCCCTCAGATAGAAAAGTCTTAATACATGCAGAAGCCATGTATTCCTTTTAAGCCCTGCACTGCTGGAGGCTGGTCTCCCATGCAGCAATATAACAAATCTTTGCCTAGTTAAAACAATATTCCACAACATTTTTATGTCACATTTTTACATGTACCAATAAAGCTCATACTACTGTTTCATAATGTGAGTCACTCATTATCCTTTTATCCATGGAAGAACATAATTTGGAGTGAGGGTGAGTGAGGACTTTGTAGTACCCTAAAATTACAATAGCAAGCAACTGCTCGAGATCCAGGATTGGAAATACATTTGAATAAATCCAGTGCTTCTCTACTCTATACAGTGAAAGAAAGAGAGAAAATTATATTATATGAGTGAGAGAAATGAGAAAACAGGGCATATGTTGGGAGTGGGAAGAGATAATATAACTGGAAGTGAAAGTGGTTCTGAGGTTCTTAGAAACAGACCTAAATACTGGAAATCAGCTGTTATTTTCTTAGACCAGTAAAATCTGTTTGCATTAGATAACCCAAAATTACTTATGTGCTTGAATACTTGAGAATCTTGTAGAATTTAAGGGCGTATAAGAATGAATTTTTTTATTTTTTTTAAGTTTAAAAGTCTTCTTTGTAGCATGTTTCTTAAGACACGAGTGGGTTTGTGTCCTTTCTCTACATGACTAAGTATAAATAAAATTTCACAACTACTAGGGAAAACCATTGACAGCTTCACATTCACAGTGTTTGAGTGTCCTAGAATAATTACAGTTGAGGCACACTGTGGTAAGCAAGGCATTGGCCTTGAAGTAGTCCAAGAATGGCTGGTTCCTGATGGAAAGGCCAAGGATTCAGTTCAAGAGGCTGGATGTCTCAGCAGTCCCCATGGTCTTGACCTGAGTCAAAAATAACTTGTATGGCCACTTGTACTACACTTGGCACCATATTTTGCATGTGGAGCTTGTTATGATGAGCTCTTTTTAGGAGACAACTGCCACTCTCAGAGGTAACGATGACCTTGCATTCAGTTCAGCTTGAACAGAGACAGAAGCAGCCCTGTTTTCAGGGTCAGCACAGAAAGCTTTCTAGAATGTTGTCTGCAGACTCCACCGCTCTGTACTATAAACTTCTACACAGGCAGAACTCGATGCTGTCTGTCACTTAGAAGCTTCACCTGCACATCTGTCCTGTCTTTAATCACATGTTCTGTCTCTCTCTCATCTTATTTTCATATGTGCTATTTTTATTTTGAAAATGTTAAGATATATTAATTACATTAGTACAAATGACTGAGATTCACTGTGTATGAGATCATATCATCTACCCTTGTGTTCTCATGACTCCCAACTTCTCTCACAATGCCTACTAATCAGTTTTCTAGTTTCACATCAACTATATACAGTGCAGAGGTTCCCAAGGGTAAACTCATAGTGTTCTGTCTAAAGGAAGGCACAGAGAAGTCGGCCATGTAAGAGCCTATTATCATCAACTTCTTTGTGTTTTAGTTAATGTCTTTTAAAAATATATTTTTCTACAATATCATACATTTATATAATATGTTCTTATCAAACTCACCTCTCCACCCCTTCTTGTCTTCCTCTCACCCCATCCCCTACTTCTGCCCCCCCAAGCACACACTCAGTTTCATGTCTTTTTTTTTGTTTCTGGTTCTGCTGTGTGACCCACTGGGTTTAAACAGGGTCACCTGAGTGGACAAGAGGAGGGAGGTGCCCACTGGAGCAGGAGTAATTCAGCTGTGGCTACATGACTGAAGACAATGATTTTTCTCTCCAGCAGCTCTCAAGTGACAATAGGTTCCCTGGGCAGGGCTGGACCCATGAGCCTCTCCTCTACCTGTAACTGAATGTCTATGAGATCAATCTCATGTAAACCCTATTTTGGAAACCATAAGTGCTTTGAGTTTATGAGTGTCATGGCCAGGACATACCTATAGGACAGTTTTTCATTCTAAGTGTGTGGCTATGACATTCTTTGAGGCCCCTTTGTGGGAAAACAAGGTAGCCTCCAGCCTGAGGCAGCATGCCACATGCCAACTGGGAATGTTGCTGATAAAAATTATCTCCATGTTTGGATAAATCTACAGTAGGAAGTGTCATCCCAGCTCTCTATTCACTTACAGCATTCCTGCCTGCACATACTCAGCTCTGCTTCCTTAATAATAAAATAATACTCTTTTCCACATTTTTATGGAGAGAACATTTTTGTTGGCAAAACTTATAATTCTCCTAAAATACAAGTTAATTTTCTATCTACTTTTCAACTTCGTCCTGAAGAAAAAAGCTGTTGCTTCTATAGGTAAGTTTGGATGTGTTGGTTGAGAATGATTCATTTCAGAGTCTATGTAAAATTGTCCTATTGATAAAATATCTTATAAATCAGTAATAAATCATAAAGAAGTAGAAGAATACATGCTGTAAGGTTAATAGTGTTTATAGCTTATTGATGAGGTGGGAGGTTACTTTAACAGTATATTTTGCTTAGCATAGTGTATATTTTCCATCATTTATTTGTTATAAAAAGGTATCTGCAATTATACAAAGTAATTTCCCCTTTAAAAGAATAAACCACATATTTTAATAAATATATTTTTATTTTTCATTTATTTGTGTATGTGCAAATGTGTATGTGTGTGGACACATATGTACAACATAGCCTTGCTGGAGGTCACAGGACCATTTGTGGGAGTCAGTTCTCTCTGTCTCTTTCCACCATGTGGGTCTTGGTGATGAGGTAGTCAGGCTTGGTGTCAAACGCCTCTAATAACTGAGCCATTTCTCTGGTCCTCAAGAATTATCTCATGCTAGGTAGTATTACAATCTCTAAACTAGCTGATAGATGCACACTTAAGAACTGATGGTTGTATGCCAATTGTCATGACGTAAATGTTCAATTGTTTATGGTTCTTACACTGAAGGACAGAGAACAGAGTGTACTGAGAAACATGGGTTGTGTTCATGCTCTTGGTTTGGAGAAAAAATAGCTTCATTTGACACAACAGGAGGAGATAATAAAAGTGTGAGCAAATAGGAAGGTGGAGTTCTTTAACAGAAGCAGGTTGGAATTTGATGTGCGGGTCCATGTGGTAATCCACTTTAAATTATTTTAGGGTGTCTTAGTGTGTTAAGATCACTATAATAAATCCATAAATCATTGGCTTTGTTTATGTAGCAGACATTGTTTTCACAATTCTGTGATCTTTGGAGGACAAGGTCCAGTTATTGACAGACTAGATATCTGGCAAGAGCCCACTTTCTGTTTATAGATGGTAGTTTTTAGCTGTGCCCTTCTATGGTGGAATGGAAGGACTCCAGGCTCTTAGTTCCCTTATGAGGGCTCCTGTGTCATGGCCTAATCATTTTCAAGGCCGCTTTTCCTAATGTATCACCATGGTGGGGATTAGGTTTCAGTATATGAGTTTGGAGGCCGTAACATTCAGACAACATTGCATGGAGTAGACAGCATTTTACAAGTATTTCAAAGATGATTCTAGATAGAGTGCTAAGTATGCCTGTGAATCAATTTCATCCTAAAGTATACATAAACTCATAATTCATCAAAGGGAGTATTTTTTTCTACAATAACAGCAAAGAGTCGGCTAATTGACCTGGAGGTTAATGGAAATAATGGTTAATGGAGGGTGTGGTTGTTTAAAGATGGAAACTTTCATGAAAAGGGTCAACACTAAGAAGACTAATAATTCATGACAGGTTTGTCACATTCTGTGATCTGTAGCTATTGTCCCATGTCCCTCACTCTACAGAGAATGATACGTCTGGTCTGACGTCCACACCAGAGAAGTGGGCAAAAACCTACCTGTGCCATCTCTGACTGGTTTTTGCTTTATGGAGTTCTCTTACCATATGTGGGCACATGGTCAAAAGACATGGTCAAAAGCCTGTCCTTCCTCCCCTAAGCAATGCCTGCCCACGTGGGAAAATTTAATCTGAAGACACAGAGGCTGATGGGACTAAGCAGCGCTGCCTCCTTAGCTTTCCTGCTTCCTTCTCTCTAGTGTTCTCGAACAAGCTTGCAACCTATTTTTGTTTGCAATATTCCACTCCCTCCTCTCTCCAAGCACGCGCTATGCAACTGAGCTGTAGCTGTTTCTTTGCATTTCCAATAATTTTCCCCTCAAAACTTCACAACACAGAAGAGGTTTTTAATGAATCAGTTTTGTCTGGGGTATTGAAATTCACCCTAACAGGTGAGAAGGTAGATTTAGAAGACACACTACAAACGAAGTCTGAGAAAATAGCCCAGACAATACATGCAGGAATAGTAAATTTGTCTTCCTACAAAATTTCTGAGAAAGTGATATAAACTGATCTGTCATGCCATCAAAACAAAAATTCTTCATGAATTTTCAAATGTGTGAGAAGCCTTTGGCCTGGAAACTTCACCCAACAGATGACAAGGTATTGAGAGCCGCTGGTAGTAAAAGTCCATGAGAGTATACAGCAGTGACAACTAGAGTTCGGAAGGTCAACCTATCAGAACTAAGGGTTCTGTTAGAGGAAACCATCATGCAAGGTGTTATGGAATTACTGCCTTTTGAATGAACTGGCTGTCTCTTGTTGTAAACTTCTTGTGCAATAACAGTTATGATTCTCCCCATTTACTGTGCATCTCCATGTTATGTGTACATGTAATCTCATGACTGCATCTCAATCTTGGGCACAACTTTCTCTATACATTTGGGGTAATTGGACAACTGTCCCAGCTGTGTTTATTTTTTATTAACATATATCTGGCCAGAGCCATTCTCTGGACAAAAGTATTTCAACAAAGATACATTTTTTCAAGGTCAAAACTGCACATAGATAAACATTAGCTCATCCCACTCACAGATAGAGAAAAGAACCACTAACAATTAAATCCTCAACCCCTTACCTTTACCCCTGGTTATTTACACAAGACCCTCACTTAAGAGATTTACTGCTCACATTCCTGGGATGAAGTTTTAGCCATTTGCTAGTTACTGAGTTAAGGCAGTTACTTCCCACTGACCCAAGGAGATTGCCTACAAGGCCAAACAGGCGATAGGTGCCAAGCTTCTTTCTTGTGCAAATCAAGTTTTTATTTCTCCTCAGCAGGTGCTATTCCTAGATTTTCTCCTCAGCAATTACTATGAGTGAACGTGCTTTTACTAACCAAATGCTACAGGCTCTGATATGGGTTGCTTAGCCACCTAGCATATATCCCCCTCTCTATCAGAAAGCAGCTGCAGCTGGGATGAGCGGGAGAAGTGGCGCCAAAGACAGTTTACTTTCTTGTGACTTACTGACCCCTAACAGTCTACCTAGCCATTTCTAGATTATAGTTTGAGCACAAAAATTCCCTAGTTGGTCTTAGCCTTTAGTTGACCCTACCAGAGAACTCCCCTTTAGTCACTCCCCTTTTGGGTTGTAATTGGAAGCTGACAATTAATTGCTTTATGTGTGGGTCCTTATCACCTCTCTCTGAGACCCTGAAAACTTCAAGCCTCGCATTGCTTTACTAAAGAATTACTGTGTGGGTCTATATACTGGTTCTCTGAGAGCACTGGGAGGATTGATTGAGAAGAACAAAGATGAGGGCGGAGATGGAAAGAACTAGGGAGAATGATGAGAGAACAGCAGAAGGGACTGAGAGCAGGAGGGACTGAGAGCAGGAGGGACTGAGAGCAGGAGGGACCGAGAGCAGAAGGGACCGAGAGCAGGAGGGACCGAGAGCAGAAGGGACTGAGAGCAGGAGGGACTGAGAGCAGGAGGGACCGAGAGGAGCTAAGTAAAAGAGCAGAAAAGAAACTGTGCAGATAGAACCGCCATAGAAGAATAAAGTGAATGGACTAAAGAACTCAGTGTGCTTAGATTCATTGAATATCCCTCAGATTAGAATCCTCAGCTGGTTGTTATACTCTTCTGCGGCCCCTGGAAGCAAACAATACAGGCTGGACCTAATATTGTTTGCGTTAACAAGGGATGACTGAATGTCAACCGAGTGGAGATGACTTCACTGTGCTTTTGCTGTTTTGTTGCTTTTCCCTCACTATCTCCTCCTGGAACACAATCAGCTATAATTTCAAGCCAATAATCCCTTCTCTGTGGCTTCATATTCCTATTGCTGATCACGTATGGTTGGGAGACTTGATGGGGAAGCAGAGTGTCTCCCACATCCCTGTATTTTAATTTTAATCTGCCCAGCTTTTATTACCAATCAGCTTAACATTTTCTTCATACTTTTCCTGTGAAAATCTACTTGTGTCTTTATACAGGAGCTCTTCACAATGAATTATCTGTATGACCAGGATATAATTGCCAATGTTTCTCCATTGGGCCATTTTTCTTTTTTACTTATATCCTTTCTAGAAATAATTTCTCTATATTCTGACTGGTTTCCCTCTGTACTCCATAGATTATGTCAATGAAATTTGATGGGATTTATGGATGTCAGACCCTTATAATCCTTGAACCATCGGTTTGTATTTTTAATCGTGATTGTAACTGCTAATGAGCTGACACTGACTCTCAACTCCAATAGTGTGGTGTCTCTTTGATTATTTAACAAATCATGGGAGTTCCAACCTCGTTTATATAATACTGGTTATTAAAGTAGCACATATATTTTAAAAACAAGGCATAGAATTGCGGTATCAAAGTAATAGAAGGCTAGTTTTTATTAATTCCTCCCCAGGAACTCTCAGACTACTTCATAAGTGAGCTGAGAGCTTTCAGCCCTGCACCACATATTTTACCAACTCCTGGTAAAACCATCATGAATGCATCGCCAACTGTGTCAAGGACTTGTGCAAACAGTGAGGGTTTCCTTCTAGTTGTCTCAATCTCTTCCCTTAGTAGACTTATTTCATTCGTTAACATTTCAGATTTCTTTCTGAATCCTTCCACAAGCAGTTCTTCTTGGACCTGTAAAAAGAAAAATCCTCCATTATTGGCAGAATTTTGCATTTAACAACTTTAGCTTAAATACATGATCTATTTCGCCTCAGAAGGGTCTTTCATATTTCAAGACATTTTCACCTAATAATAAAAATATCCATGGTTTGTATGTATTTAGGGAGAATTCCTCAGCATCTTCCCCTGGAGAGTAAAGAGTTTTGTCCCAATACACGAAAATTTTGCCCTTTGGGAGAGACTGCAGAGGCGAACTGAAACTGACTTTCAATTCCAAGGAGGTGTTTCTTTAATTATTTAAAGATTTTGGGAGTGCTGACCTTGTAGAGATCGCTCGTTATTAACTCTAGGATGGGACACATAGTTTCTTTTACTCCAGCTACAGGATGAATCAAGCAGGCACAGGAATAAATAGAGCAATTTATGAGATTGCGTCATGTTTTATTTTATTGTGACTTTATTTTTCAATTTAATTAATTAATCTAATTAATCTCTCTTTGTGCATGCATGTGTGAGCCTGTGTGTATGCTAGTGTACATGTATGTGTTTGTACATGTCTGCAGAAGCCAGAGGTTGTTGTCATGTATCTTCTTCAATTGCCTCCTCTTTAGTTTTTATCAAATTTACATGTCTGAGTATTTTGCTTGCATGTATGTATACCATGTGTGTGTGCCTGGTGCCCATAGATATCAAAAGAGGGTATTGGATCCCCTGAAATTCTAGTTCTGGACAATATAAGATGCCACGTGTTTGATGGGAACTAAACCTGGGTCCTTGGCAAGAACAATAAGTGCTTTTAACACCTGAGTCGACTTTACAGCCCTGTTTTGAAGATAAAGTCTCTCCTCAATTCTATTGCTAGGTGATTTTACTAGACTGCCTAGCTAGAAAGCCGCACAGGTCCTCCTCTCTTTCCCCCAAATGCACAAGGGTCACTGGTACATGTCACTTCGTCCAGATTTTCTCCATGGATTCCGAAGATCTGAATTTGTTCCTCATGTATGCACAATGAGAATTTCACTGACTGATGCATCTCCCAACCCCATCCTCCTCCTCCTCCTCCTCTTCCTCCTTTTCCTCCTCCTCCTCCTCCTCCTCCTCCTCCTCCTCCTCCTTCTCCTCTTCCTCCTCCTCAATTTTATCCTGGGCTAGATCTGACACATTCACACTAGATAGGCCCACCTCGTGTCCCTTTGAAGATTAAGCCTAGAGTCCTAAAGACTAGTGGGAAGTATCAACTGTCGCACAAGAAGACCATCCTAGAAACTCAAAGAGCAACTCAGAACGCTGGGGACATCATTTGTACACTCGAAAGTCTAACCCTGCACAGATGTTGGGCTCTTATGCTCACAGCTTCAGTAAGACACATGTGAACTTCATTGAAACGTTCCCAGTTGAAGTTATATGTTTGAGATGAACAGTTCCCTTCTTGGGGAGTCACAACACCATCTCCCCAAGATCTCCCCAGCACCATCTGTCTGACACTGATAAGCCCCATCATCCATGCTCACCTTTAGCTTGTGCTCCAGCATCTTCTCTTGCTCTCTCAGAAGCATCTCCCTTTCCCTCTCCATCTTCTCCTGAAGTTTAGCGATGTTTTCTCGGAAGCTTCTCTCTTGAGCTTCCATCACTTGCTCTTGCTCTTTCTCTTTCTGTCTCAGCAGCTCTCGTTCCTTCTCAGCCACCTCCCTCTTTGTCCGCTCAGCTGTTCCACAGATGTTTGAGAGAGGAAAGAAATCCCAGTCAGAATGTAGCTATGCTCCCCTGGGCTCACAGGGAAACCTCTGAGTACTCCCATCAGCCAGGCCAGCGGCAGCATGGTTCCTAACATGACAGAAAGGCACCATTGACTGGACATTCAACACAACACCAACACCTCTAGTTGTTTGCACATCTGGGAGAGGTCATGACCCCTGGCAGGAGGAAGCTCCTTGTTCCAGAAGGATCTACCTGTGCATCAGTCAGAGGGCTTTGCAGAATGTACTCACCCCTCTAACAGTTGGACCCTCTACCCTACCTGCTATGGCCCTCTGTCCATCTGTAAGGGCTTTGTCTGACTTCAGGATCGAGTTCTCTACAATAGCCTGTGACTGTAGGAAGCTCTTGAGAACCTCTTTTGCCTGGGGACCCAAGAAGAGAAAATATAATTCAAAGAGTAAGGTAAGTCTCCTGCTGAGGTATTTATTGATTAATAAAACACCTAATCTTTTGAGTCCTGTTCTTACAATGTCCCTTTAGTTTCATGACCATAACAAAAAGTACAAGCTCTTCATTAATACAAAAACCCTCTGCCTCAGCCTTCTTGCTAGCTTCACAGCTTCCCTTCCCAGTGAAACTGCCTACCAGCTGCCCCAGGTTATAGCTCCAGCCACAGTTACATGCAGTTCCACAGACACATAGCCTCCATTGTTTACCATGTTTGAATATATTTTGTCTCCTGTCTTCATGGGTATTCCAGAATTTATAGATAAGACAATGTATGCAGACATGTCACTTTGTATCTCAGGTGGCTTATTCTGGTATTTCTGGCTGCTCTTTTAGTTTTCTACTATCCAGTTTTATTGTGGTATTATTAACAAATGAAAATTGTACGTGTTTAAGGCACACAATGATTTAATCTATTATATGTTGTTAAGTATTTAATATAATCAAAGAAATGTATGTATTGCCTCAAACAGGTACCTTTGTGCTGTAATAACACTTGAGGTCTACTCTTTTCTAGCTTTCAGGTACATAGTGGATTATTCTATGTATAGTCACCATTTGACTTTCAAAACTAATATGTCTTATAACTACATGTTCATATCTCTTAACCAATGTCTTCCTTTTCTCCTATTCCCAGCCATAGTAATCACCATTGTACTCTATGTTAATGTGGCATTTTAAATGAGAATGGGCCCTTTAGGCTCATATATTTAAATGTTTGGTCCCCAGTTGGTAGAACTGTTTGGGAAGGATTAGGAGGTGTGGTCTTGTTGGATAAAGTGTGTCACTGGGGGTGAGCTTTGAGGTTCAAAAGTCCATACCAGTCTCAGTCTCTTTCTCTGCTTGCTTCCTGTGCATAAGCTACTGCTCCAGTGCCATACCTGTCTGCTTCCCACCATGATGATTATGATCTGCCTCTCTAAAACTGTAAATAAGCCCCCAGTTAAATACTTTCTTTTACAAGACTTCTCTTGGTCATAGTGTCTCTTCACAGCAATAGAACAGTAATAAGATGGTTAATATTAGTTTATCTTTGTTTGATGTTCTCTTTCTCTCTCAGTGATGCCATTGAAAGTGAGCCACAGCATGCATTACTTGTCTTCCTGTGCTTGGTTTACTTCCATGAACATAATGTGTTCCAGATTCATTCATATTTTCACAATTGGCAGCATTTTTAAGACTGAATAGTGATTCATCATACTGATATGAAATAGATGGCAGAAGATAGATAGATAGAGATAGATGATAGATAGATATAGATGATAGGTAGATAAGATAATATAACATAATTTCATTAGTTAGGAGTCAAACCAGCATGGTACTGGCATAAAAACAGACATATAGACTAATAGAAGGGAACTGAGAGCCAAGACATAGTGAAATTACATCTCTATATTACACTTCCCACAATAACAAACTAAAAACGGAATACCCTAAGACTTGGCACTATAAAATTCTTAAAACAAAAGTTGAGAGAAACGCCATGTGATGGTGTTTTAGATTTGACACCAAAAGCATAGGCAAATATATGGGTGAGACTATAGGCCACTATAAACTCTCTGTACAGTAAAGGAAACATTTGATGAAAGGAAAGGGAATATATAGCATGAGAGAAAATGTTTGCAAGCCATAGACTGATAAGGAGTTAAAACATGAAGATGATGAAGAACTCACACAACACAGTAGGGAAAACTAGCATGTTTAAAGTAACATGTAATTGCCCTGAAAAGATGGTTTTCAAAATAGGAAATTCAAATGCCAATGGGTATTCACACTCAGCATTACTAATCCTTCATGAAATAACAAACCAAAACCACAATGAGGTGTCATCTCACTCTTGTGGCCATGCCTATTACAATAAGCTCAAAAATTTTGGTTGGGTTGACAAAAACCTTTGCAGATTTCTTAGTGCAATGGAAACTGATTACAGTCATTGTGCACAACAGCATAAAGATTCCTCATAAAACAGAATTCTGAGATTCTGACCTGCCAAATCTGCCAGTGAACAGTGGTGTGGTCCTAGGCAATGTGTTAGGTCCCTCATGCATTACACTTATTCAGTGCATGAGACTGGAAAGCACAGTCACTTAGTTTATATCCTGAAAACTGAACTGGTAATCTAGCCAAGTCGCCTGAAATGACTCGTGGCTCCAGAACTGAATGCTCAGTGTCTGCCAACCATGAACTCATTTTCACCTTGCTTAGTTCTACCAGTATATAGTAGTTATCCCTCTAGTTAAACTCAGTCAGCCATTGCTTCTGTCATTCCTCACCTTCACTCCCTTCCTGGGCACTTGCTCATAGCCCTGCTCAACCTTCTCCCTGGCCTCTATGTACAGGCTGTGCCCACCAGGCACAGAAAAAGCTCCACTTGAGACACTCTCCCTCAGGGGCTCTGCCAGCTTCTCCAGCTCAGCCTGGCAGTGACTGAGAGATGCTGATTCATTCTGTTGTATAAAAGCTTCCTTCCTTTCTTCTATGGCAGCCTGCCGGGTGAGGAGGAGAAGACAAAACAAAGAAGTTGTTAGAAGTAAGGTATGGTGGTTTGAAAGAAAATGGCCTCCATAGGGAGTGGCATTATTAGGAGGTGTGGCTTGTTAGAGCAGGTATTGCCTTATTGGAGGAAGTGTGTCACTGTGGAGGCAGGCTTTGATGTCTCCTATGCTCAAGCATCCAGTGCCACAGTTCACTTCCCGTTGCCTGTAGATTAAGATGGAGAACTCTCAGTTTCTTTTCCAGCATCATGTTTTCCTGCATGCTACTGTGCTTCTCACAATGATGATAATGGACTTAACTTCTGAAACTGTGAGGCACCTTCGATTAAATGCTTTTCTTTATAAGAGTTGTCATGGTCATGATGTCTGTTCACATCAATAGAAACCCTAACTAAGACAGAAGGTGCCACTGGAATTGTCCTGGATGAAGCAATGAGACAGCCCCAGAATGTACTGGGACAGAAGGAGGATCAGGAGATTTGCTTTAGTCTCAATGTGGTCAATTCTGTGTGACTTCTTAAAAGTCTGTTAACTTCCTTGTGTTCATACCCAGCAGCTGTGAAATCAAGTTGGAAGACATAAGTCCATTTCCTCTGAGAATGGGGGTTGGTGTGGCAGACAAACCAGTTCTTCAGAACTGAGGTAAATGTATTCTCAGTGGAGTTTTGAACCCCTATGAATTTTTGCAATGATTACTTGAGTGTCAGGATGTTAGAACGGGTATATTTTGTTTCTTTATGTGTTTGTTTGTGCTCATAAGTGATAATCCTGACAAATTTCCTCAGTATGAGCTAAGATATTTTTGTCTTTCAGGGTTTAAATTAAGAGAAATGGAAGACCAGAAACTCTAGGGGAAGCTGCCTTTGGGTTAGTAAGTCATGATACTCCCCTGAGAGTTGTTTCTTGGTGTTAGTGCTTTTATCACCCAGGGCTAGTGAACGTGGTGGAGAGTAATCCTATGGTGACATTATATTACATAGTACAGGGTGATCTAGTCACCCAAGCCTTTCAAAACGTAAGTTTTGTCTGGCTATGGCAGGAAGAGAAATCAGAACATCTAGAAACATGAAAAGGAGCCAGTGCTTTCTTGTGTGCTGGTAAGAGAGAGGGCTTCCCTCAGGCCTACGGATCAGAGCTAAGTCAACCTGGCACCATGTTTTCTGTTTGTAGTACATGGAGCAGAGATCCACATGCCCTTGCTTCACCTCTGCCTTGAACTTTGAGCTAATAAAATGCATACTGTTTCAATGTACTAAGCACATGATAGCTTGTTTCATAGCAAATGCTATTTTTCCTAGAAAGGGCAAATTTTAGTTCAAAGACTCAAGTTACCCATTTAAAATCCAAAGAGAAAGATTCAGACTATGAGATCAAAAAAGTGGAGTCTAAGGGTTATAACAGAAGGACAAAGATCAGGCAAGCTAAGTGCTAAGATTTGTTACCACCAGCCTCCTCTGGAACTCTTGCTCATCATCCTTGAAAGAGTGCTCCATGAAGACAGCAATGGCTTCCTTCTCACAGGCTGTGTGCACATCCAGCAGCTCCTGGAGCGTGTCTGTGGGGAGCTTCAGTTGCTGGACCATCTGTTCATTGTAGTAGTCAGCTGCCTTCTGCACAGCTGCAGAGTTCTCACGCTGGGCCAGGGTCATCACTGCATTCTCCAAACAAGGTACAGTTCCACTATGGATGGCATCCACATAGGTCTGCACCAGAGTTCCCAGTCCTGAGAAAAACACCATCAAGAATGAGAAAGTTCTCATTGTTTGTGTAAGCTTTAGACCTAGCATTATCAAAAGCAACAAAACTCTGTTTATCTTCAATTTCTCTTCTCCTCTAACTTCTTCCATATCTTCTGTTCTCTTTTCATGTTCTCTCAGAGTCAACATCTATTTAATAAAATCAACTTCATTCCTCTGTAGCTCTCTAGTTCAATACACTAAAAATAATCAATGATTATAACCAAGAGGTTTCAAGGCTTCTTGGGGGGAAAAACACTCTACCATATAAATACAATAAAAGTTTGCTAGAAAGGGAAAGTAAATTTCATCTTTTGTGAGACCAAGTTCCAAATGAAAATTTAAGTTCCATCAAAAAAATCAGAAATTTGAAGACAGAATATAGAACATGGAACCAAGCATGGACCCATGTGAGTGCTGACAAAGCATGTTCACACAGGCAGAATGTCCATGACACTTGTCATGTTTAAACTTCTTTCTCAATTGCATGGGACTTTTGACCTGCTGTGTTCTGACATGTGCCGCCCCATAAATAATCTGTATGATCAAACTGAAACACTCTTCCTTGGGGACTTCAAGTCATATTGCAGATTTCTGTCCAGTCTTCTGGACATCTTTATGGTGTTAGTTCTGTGAGGCATGTTAGACCTCAATAAACACTCATACACAGAAAGTTCAAGTATGGAACACGTATATGTGATCTGAACATTTATTTCTCCGTATTCCTTTACATAAGCAAACAACAGTTTTCAAGACCACAAAAGATCATCATTTCTTTACATACTCAAAGCCACAGAGACATTCATGTGACAAAAGAAACTCACGATTTCCTGTGACAATAATTCCCCCTCTCAGGGTCTTCGTCTTTGCATTGGTGAAGATGTAGGAACAGAATTTTTTCAATTCAACCTGGAAATTCCATTCCAGTTGGTGTTCTGGAACTTTTTCAATTTGTAATAATAAATTTTTGTCACTTGTGGGCCGGTCAAAGACAAAGCATCTCCGTACTGGAAAGAAATATCTGATACATTCTCTTGTCATGTTGGATTTTTGGACTCTGGGATTGTTTCCTGTAAAATAAAATTTAAAAAAGGTGGGAGGAGAGAGAGAGCACTCATTGAAGAGGCAGCTAGAAGAAGATATGGTGACCCAAGAATGTTTTCAAGGCTGTAGCCCCAGGACATCTGAATGGCTGCACCAACAGCTTTAGAGTAACCAGTGCCTTAGGAGACCTCACTACTTAGTCATTATATTGGACTTGACACTGTTTTTCAAAGAGACTTGTAACATAAATTAGCTATGTAAAATGAATATTTGTCTAAATAATAGATGAACGAATAAAAAATATTGATTCTAGGCACTTACCTATCCTACTAACATAGTTCATGTAATGAATTTGAAATGTTAACATGCCAGTACATTGCATAAGGCTAGAAGGTGAAACTTGGGTGAAACTTGGGTGCAAATGAAACATTGCACATTAGTAGAGACACACATCTACTTCCCCCACCCTCATCCACTGAGAGTTGCTTTGTTTTAAACATACATCCACTGGAAGGTATAACTATTTGAACTAGTAAAACACTCTGAGTGGGAAATGTTTTTAAAATTAGGTCAGTAGATTTCCTTGTGATTTTAGGTTTTCTCACTTATTTATTTGATGAACCATTTTTCTCAAAAAAAAGCTTATGAAGAACATACAAATTAACAAATAAATAAATAAGGCTGAGGAAATAGTCTCCTTGATTGTAATCCTTGATATTTTTGTTTTTGTTTGTAATACTAATGGGTATAAAATTATTCTATATGATATGTCCTAAGTTAAAGTAGGTTTAAATCTTAGCCTCAGAATATTTTCAAGTAATAGTGATACCCAAAATTATGGCTGCCTGTAGATTGTCGTGACCATTAACACAGGTTTCAACCCAGTCTCAAGCAGATATGTCAAGTGCTGTGCAGGGTTCAGTTGATGCTACATCCCTGTTGAAACTTCCCTCATACTCTGATACCTGGAATCAGCTTCAGGGCATTCTCCAGGTACTCATCTGCTGTGATGATGCGTCCATCTAACTTCAGCTCCAAAATGAAATCCCGAACAGCCCAGACAAAGTCTGGAAAGAAACCCACGAATTCACTAGAGTCCTCTACTTCATCCTCTCTGGGGCTGGATTTTGCCCGGATTAGCTGTGTTAATTCAGTCACATAGCTGGGATTGTAGCTAAGGATATGAAACTAAATATCTTCCAGGTCTCATATAGAATTAATTATTAAAAATATTTCCCTTTAAACACTTCTCCACTGCTAGTGGGAATGCACACTTGTATACAGCCACTTTGGAAATCAATATGGAGGTTTCTCAGAAAATTGGGAGTCAATCTACCTCAAGACCCAGCTATACTATGAGACCAAAATGAGCCATCTTAGAAATAAGACCAAAATGCTTTCACCCTAAAACTAAGGCCTAAGATTTCTCCTTTTAGGTACAGGCCATGAGTTACTAAAACCAGTCAGTTCAGATTCCAGAAACCAGGAAGTATAAAAGTACAGAGTCACAAGGTAATCATGAGGTAGTGACTGCTGGACTACGGAATGTCCTCTCCCTGGTTTCCAGGGTAACTGACCACAGAAATGTCCCCACCTGAGGGCAGCCAATGAGAAATGGTGGTGGGCAACCACTCCCTTAGAAGTAAGATTAAGCCATGATTTCTAGAAAGCCCCTAGAAGCGAGCCAATCAGAATTGTACCCGTACTAGCACCCCTAAACGATGTAACCTTGTGATTTTTCCCTTTAAAAACTGAGTTTGCAGACAGGTGGTTGCTTCCTCCAGCCTCCACTGCATTGGGTGTATTGGACGAAGTCCCTGCCTAGGCTTGTATTGCTTTTGGATATCCAGAATTAAACCTTGCTTTTGCATTCCGGCATGCTCGTCTTTGGTGGTCTATCTGGGGGTCGCGATCTGGGCACAACAATACCAATCTTAGGCACATACCCAAAGATGCTCTATCATACCACAGGGACACTTGCTCAACTATGTTCATAGCAGCGTTATTCATAATAGCCAGAACCTAGAAACAACCTACATGCTCCTTAAGGAAGAATGGATAAAGAAAATGTGATACATTTACACAATGGAGTATTACTCAGAGGTGAAAAAAAATGACATCATGTAATTTGCAGGTCAATGGATGGAACTGGAAAAAAAAATCACCCTGAGTGAGGTAACTCAGACCCAGAAAGACAAACAGGGTACATACTCACTCTCACAAGTGGATATTAGTTATAAAGCTACAATCCACAGCCCCAGAGAGGCTAGGTAACAAGGAGGGCCCCAAGGGGGACACAGGGATTTTTTCTGGGAAGGTGAAATAGACGAGATCTCCTGAGTAAACTGGGGGCTGGAGGGGGGCTGGGAGTATGAGAACATGAGGGATCTGGTTGGGTGGGTTGGGGGTGATATGGAGATGGAGAATAAGGAAAGAGATGTCTTGATGGGGGAGGGGCATTTCAGGGTTAGGGAGAAACCTGGTGCCAGGGAAATTCCCAGGGATCCACAAGGATGACTTCAGCTAAGACTCTTAGCAATAGTGGAGAGGGTGCCTGAATGGCCATCTCCTATAATCACATTGGTGACTACACTAATTGTCATCAGAGAACCTTCATTCAGTAACTGATGGAAACAGATGCAGAGATCCACAGCCAAGCACTGGATGGAGCTCCAGGAGTCCTGTTGCAAAGAGAGAGGAGGGACTGTACTAGCCAGAGGGATCAAGATCATGATTGGAAACTCATAGAGACAGCTGACCTGAGCTCATGGATGCTCACAGACTCTAAAACCACAGCTAGTATGTCTGCATGGGACCGATCTAGGCACTCTGCATGTGTGTGACATTTGTGTAGCTTGGTCTGTTTGTCAGGTTCCCAGCAGTGGGATCAGGCCCTGTCCCTGGCATTTGAGCTGACTTTTGGGAACCCATTACCCAGGCTGGATTGTATTTCCCAGTCTTGATGCAGGGGAGGGGTTTCAATTTGGTGTGTCATGCTTTGTTGACTCCCATGGAAGGCTTACCCCTTTCTGAATGAAAAAGTGGATGGAAGGGGTAGGTGAGAGGCATGGGGGGATGGTGAGTAGAGGAGGGAGGGAAATTGGTGGTCAGTATGTAAAATAAATGAAAAAATTATTAAAAAATAAATAATAAATAAATTAAAAACAATATTCCTCTTTGTCCTGTGTCCATTCTACCTCAACCAAGACTTGCTGACTTAGACTCCAGAAAAAGCAATAAGTTGCCTTCCTCCTAAACTCAATGAAGCATGGCAGTTCCATCCCTGGAAGGATACTGTAGCTGCTCCAGGGCCTGGTGGTTGATGGTGCTCATGCTGTTGTAGACAAAGGTGCTACTTAGAAGCACGGCCAGGGCAAAGATCCAGCAGTCATTCTTAGGGTCACCCTGGGAGTCAGAATACACACGGGGACAAGGGAGTTAAGAGTCTAATATTCATTCATTCATTCATCCAATTGTTCCCTCATTCTTTCAGATACATTATTACTGAATCTGAGAGAAATATCAGAATCTGAAGATAATTTTACATTCGATCCTCATTAATGACCCCTCTCAGGGCATTAGCTTGTTTAGCTATTAAGTTAACTGGTAGAGTTAGGATATAATATAGCTCAGTGGTAGGAACCTTGACAGGCATGCACAAGGTCCTGGGTTTGATTCCCAGAACTGACTGATAAAAAGACAAAACATTCAATGTGTATAAAACATTTCCTAAGCACCTGGATCACAGTAGGCAGTGATAAGTGGGCAGTTACACTTTTATAATTTTTGTCATGATTATAGATATAAACCCTATTCAGTTGAGTGCAATGTTTAATTGTGCTTCTGACAAAATGTAGAGACACATTTTGTGGCTATCAATTTCCATACAGTTGTCTTCTTGAAGATGACTTTCTACCATAGCAAATAAACATGTCAACATACTCATACAATCACAATGGCAATGTCTACCAGAAAGAGAGCTAAAATTATTAATAACAAAAAAAAGCACAGAGAAGCACAGAGAGGGGATGAGTTAATCTGAGAATTTAGAGAAAAAAATCATTATATTAGATAAGATTCTGCCTTACCTTTTCTATGTCACCAAGGCCCTCTGTGTCCAGAAGGACCAGGGTATGGTTTGGCTTGGTGGGGTGGGGCACACACCACATCCAGATGCCCTTGGTTTCAGATTGCACTGTGGAACCCAAGGAAAAGCCTGAGGAAAGAGGGAAAACAGCAAAAGGTCACAGCAGGAAGACTGAGGGTAGCAGAGTGCTAAGAATGTTTAACAAGCAGCAAGGAAAGTTTTGCTTTTATCTCAGCACGGACCATGAATTCAGTCCATACACAACAGACTCTCCCAAGGAACACTTGTGGCTTCTACTTACCTCATTATTCCAACTCTGCAGAATGGACTGTGTTGTAGAATTAGTTTAGACTCTATTAATTGTAATGCTTTTATCTGAGTCCAAAAAATCCTGTGTCCTCTTACTTCTCTGGTAGAGTTCAACCACTGAAACACATCAGTGAATGGCCACTAGCTGGCATTGTGTTCTCTTACTTCTACCATCTTGAGCTATAGTGTACCTGGAACTTATTTCTCACCTCTGGTCATAGCTCCCTTCAGGCAGCTCCATCCAATATTTATTTCTCTTCCCACATGTTGAGACTCATTCTTTACCTGCTCCTTTAGAGTGAAGAGCGATTAACTCCTAACTGGCCACTCCTATTGCGACTCACCAAGTGGTGCTCACATCTGTTGGTTCCCTTGCCCTCCCTACATCATTGTGTACAGTACCACCATTCCATACCCTTCAGTTACCCCATGAGTGCATGCTGCAGTTTGGATCTGGAACATCCACCATGGACTCGCTTAACAGAAATTGCCTTAGTTACCAATGTTTTCTTGAGTAGAAAATAAAAGCAATACTGTTGAAACTTACCTGTCTAATACCTATGTATTAGGGCTCTCAAATGCTAATCACTCAAAAGTTTACAAAGTTTTTTGATCTGGGAAAGGAAAAATATCTTCCCCAATTGATGGCCAAGAGTTCCTCTAATAGAAAGATAAAGGCAACAACAAATGGGTTGTTCAGGAGGCCCAAGAAGAAAGAGGAAGCAAGAAGGGGAGAAGGGAGAAGAAAGGAAAGAAAGGAGGAGAAAGGGAAACAGATAACCAGAGGGAGGATAGGTGAAAGGAAGAAAGGATAAGAAAGAAAGTAGGGAGGGAGGGAGGGAGGGAGAGAGAGAGAGAGAGAGAGAGAGAGAGAGAGAGAGAGAGAGAGAGAGAGAGAGAGAGAAACTGGAGAGATACCTCAGGATGGAAGAATTTTACAGTCAAGTTTCAATCAGAAAAGGTACTGAATCACTGATGTGAAAACTAACTAACATATTAGGAAGAAAGCTGCCTGTGGGCTTTTTAAAGATGGAAACACCAAATAGAATCATGAGAGGCATGGCCTACATGTCAGTTAACAACATAGAGACAATATAGTAGGGGAAAACAGCCTACTTTACAAAATAGAAAATAAAGATTTCAAGATGCTCAACCTTGCATTGGGTTAAAGAGCATACAGCTGTGCAGCGCACAGGTCAGAAAAATTAAATATGTATCTTATGCTCCCAGTTTTGGGGGAAGGATGTGTGGAATGCTGGAAATAGGATCAATGCTCATCAATAACAAATGGATAAATGATAGATGGTATCCTCAGACAACAACATGTTGTAAAATGGTGGAAATAAATAAACTATGGATATGTGTGACAATTACAGGACACTCAGTGTCCTCTTCTAGCCTATGGATATGCACACGGTGTACCAACCTGTGCAACACACAAGCTCATATATTCCCCTACACAGAAAGAAAGAATGCATGTGTTCCCTGTAAATGAAAGTATCGAGGAGCTTCAGAGAGTGTGTGAGAGAGTATGATCTGGGTTCCTGTGGTTAGTCAGATTTTATTCCCAATATCCAATATTTGATCTGGATATTGATCTGGATGCTCACTTCATATTCATTAACTTTATTGTCAATAATTCATAAAAGCTTTGCTATGGTAATGAAGTCAGTCTCAGAAGGACAAATAATCATGTTTTCTCTCATTTGTGGGTCCTTATTTAAGCAGATACCTCAAACCGTATGTGTAAGAATGACATGAAAGGCAAAGGCAAACTGTGTGAGGAATGAAGGAGACTAGTGGGAGTGGGGGGAAAGAGAGTAGGAAAGATTATGGGGGGAGACCTGCTCAAACATACTGTATCCATGCACAAAAATGTGTTATAGGGAACACAACAGGGCAAAATAGCAAATTGAAGTTTTAAAAAAAAGGTTTGTCATGAAATACAAAAACAACAAAGCCAAACTCTGAGACTGGATGACAGCCCAGTTTGGATGTTGGGTATATAAAGACCCTAGCATGCATCCTTCTTCAGGCCATCTGTATTTAAGTAGGACAGGTGAAACAATATTCATACTTGAAATGTTCTTGTGGCTTCGGCAAAGGTACAGGAGGAAGAATGGGGGCCCTTGACAGTGTTCAGCTGCTGATCAGGCCAGAGTAGAGTGGGTCAAGAGGAATGCTGAGGTGGATGTTTTGATGAAGTTGGGGAACAATCACTATACAGAAGATGTGATCTTTTTCCATAGGTTATAAACTATAATTTGATGAAAATTCATGAGAAGGACTGGACTTTTCCTTAAGCTGAGCCTAGAAAAGTGTGCTCAGTCCCCCTACCAGAGGTCCAAGGAAATGGTCCCCACACATCTGACAGATACTCACCATGGTTCTGTCCTGCAAGACGGTTCATGAGGTAGGACTTCCCTGTACGATATAAGCCAACAATGGCCACCACCACCAGAGGCTGAGATATCTTCTCAAGAATCCTTAGGGCCTCCGGGTTTAGTGTCAGCTGCTCTTGCCAGTTCTGCACCAGACAAATGGGTGCCTCCATGGTTGACGAAGATGCCACAGCACTCTGTAACTCAGAACAATCACAGAACAATCACTTGAATTACGTGATCTCAAGGTCATCTCTGGTTATTACTCAAGGCAGACGCATCAGCCTTTGTTTGTACAACACCTGTATGAACTTCGGTGTGTTTCTAAGGGGAAAAGTGAGTTGCCTGTCCAGTACTTAAAATACAGTATCTTATGATTTTTATTTGAACTATGAAAAGGATCACCTGGCTTTTTAAAGAATAAAATGAGAAAAGCAAAAAACTGGTGTATGAGTCCAGAGTGCACTTGGGTTCTGTAGAAAGCAGAGCAAAATGCACATGATAAACTTGCCAAGTGAGTAGGAAGATGTCCTGGCATTCTAAAAGAATTTAAAGTCTCATTCAGTATGTGAAGAGTACTGAGTACTGACCCTGTGTTGGGCACTGCCTCAGGTGGCTATTATCAAGGAGTAAAGAAAATGCGCGCAAATTCCTGCCTTTGTGGGTCTCTATTCAAATGGGAGAGATAATAGCAGAGAATGAACACACCCACACTCTCTCTGTGTGTGTCTCTCTCTCTGTTTATCTGTCTGTCTGTCTCTCTCTCTCTGACTCTCTCTCTCTCTCTCTCTCTCTCTCTCTCTCTCACACACACACACACACACACACACACACACACACACACACACACACACACGTTTTAGAAGAAAATGGAGAATGAGTTAGGGACACTGGAAATTGGATTCAGAAGTTTGTAAACAGGGACCGATTCCACCAGCATGAAATGAAGCCTCTTGGTGACATCTTTGAGGACAGATTTCTACCTTCAGGAAAGCACTGAGGGCACAAGGAAGGAAAGTGGAGAGGCTAACCCACCAGGGAGCTGCTGCGGGACTTTCGGGTTTGGCTCCTGGGTCCCAGACAGAGCTACCTTCCCAAGTTCCCACCACCAAGAATGAGACTCATTTCTCATTCTCAGCCTCCCAAGCCAAGGGTTAGAGGTCTGAAAAAAGCAGCGCATGCAGCCTTGAGACGCCAGAAGGCGCTCTGCACCGGGCCACACAGGACTGAGTCAACTGTGCGGTCCCGCTGCTTGCCATTGCTAGCCCACCAGTGAGAGTGTGCAACCCCAGGTGTTCCCCGGAATTTTCTCCCAAGGAGTCTGTTGAGAGAAATGCTCCTGACGACTCACCCGGCGCTGGCTCGGCAGCAGGGACGAGTTCTCAGCCCACTAGGCTCAATCGCTGGACTTCCTCCTGCTCCAGGCTGCTTGAAACAGCCACTGTTAGAAGTTGCAAAGTAACAGCCACCCAAACCCAAGTTGAGATAAAGAGAACTGAAATCGAAACCATGCTTCTTTCCTGACGAATCAGTAGTTGGGAGGGACTGAGCAAGATAAAGTGTTTGTAACTTGAGCAGAGCCTGTCTGAGCTAGAGGAATTTCCGAGATTCCTCTAGACTTTCTGAAGTTTCCATGATGGCTCTTCTCAGAGATTCAGCATTGCTCTGTCCACTCCACACCACTTAAAGCAGATAAAATTAAGCCGGAAGTGGTGGTTCACTCCTGCAAACCTGGCAGGCAGGAGGCTGAGGCAGGAGGACTGCCACGAGTTCTACTTCAGCCTGGGCAAGAGAGTGAGTTCCAGATCTTGTCTCAAAAGAAACAAACAAAAACAAAAATGAGATAAAAGTATGCTCGTGCCACACTACTGATGCAATCTTGGCACTTCTCAGGTTACACCCCTTTCCTGTGCATCAGGAGCCTAGTAGAAACTCCATGCATTGACTTGCAAATAAATGTGTATGTATAGACCAGCTAGCATCTAAGAAAGAGTCTGTGATTCGGTGAGTGGAGCTCCCAGAGACTGGCTCAGGCTTTGGTGGAGAGAAACCCAGCGTAGGTTAATGCTAAGCTTGGAAAATGGTTGCCAGTGTGTGTGTGTGTGTGTGGGGGGGGGGGGGGGGTGTTAGTTAATCGGCTGTGCTGTGTTCTTAGCCTGCAATGAAATGTCATGAAACACGACAGAATCCGCTAATAAGAGTTTTATTAAAGATAAAGGGACAGAGAGTGCACAGGCCTGCAGGAAACACATGTGTGGAGAAGGAAGAACCGGGAACATGGCGCCGGATATTAAAGGCTGGGCGTGGACAGATCAGCGTCACTACTCCATGCAAGCTCGAAGATCACATGGCCACGCTGCACGCCTACGTAGCCATAGAACGTCACGGATCCTGGTCATGCGAGAAGCCTTGACCCGGAAATGGCTATCTTGACCTGGAACTGGCTAGGTGGAAGTGTCCAGGTCCACCGGGCATCCTGGTCATGCTAGATGCCCTGACCCAGAAATGGCTATCCTGACCTGGACCTAGCTAGGCGGAAGTGTCTGCCGGGCATATGCAAACACACCCGACCATGGGGGCATGTTGTGAACCCTTCAGGGGGGAGTTGGGGGGACAGTGGGGGGGAAATGGGCCCCCTTTTATTTTTGTGCTCTTTCAGGGGAAGATTGATTTCTTATTTTTATTATCATGGTAGGTTTTATTCTTATTTATTTATTTATTTATTTATTTATTTATTTATTTTATAAGAGACAGGGTCTCATGAACCTCAAGCTGTCCTCCAACCTGGCAAAGATTGGAAGGATGGCTTTGAACTCCTGATCCTCCTGCCTCCACTTTCCAAGTGTTGGGATTATAAGCATTTAGCTATCTCAGGTAATTTGTGTGAGGTGCTCAGAATTAAACCCAGGTCTCTATGCATGCTAGTCAAGAACTCCAACAACAGAGCTACATCCTCAGCCCCTTTAAGCTAATTTTTTAAATTTGTGACTTGATAATTGGATTTCATTCATTGTTGGGAACTACCTACTCCAAACCCTCTTTAGTCCCATCAGAAAGGGAAGACTGCTGTTTCTCTCCAGGGAGCACGTTCCATCACCACTGCTAAACAGAGAAAGCAGAATCACACAGCACACAAGTCTGCCTGTGGTGCTCACCAGGGAGCACTTCTAATCAGTGATTGCCATTCAGTGCTCTGGGCCCCTTGGCCTCTTGGAGCTAGACAGCTGCATCTGCACTGTGGTCCCATACTTCCCCTCCACACATTTCAGAACATTGGGGAAACGATTCCTCTCAGATGGAGCCGGAGAGAACAGCCCTACACAATACAGCCCAAACCCAGGCTGTGTATCCTCGCCAAAGCGGATGACTGGATTTCCCCCGGCTGAGCAGCCCTTCCTTCCTTTTTTCCTGCGTTTACCAGGGGACAAGGGAAACAGAAGCTGAAACTGTGTCCTGACATGAACCTGCTTCATTCAGAGAGTCAAGGATAAATGTTCAAACCCAAGTCCTGGGTATTTTAGCCTTCTTCTTTTTTTTTTTTTTTTTTTTTTAAATCTTCACTTTCTTTAAGATGCTTATCTGCTGTCAGTTCCATGTTCAATTCTTTAACCAAAGCTTTCATCATAAAAAATGGTGAGAACACAGAGCGAGCCAACATTCCCAGTGCAGCTTGCTTGGGAAGGAGAACACACGATTCAGTCAGGTCTGTCAGGAGAGCTAACAACACTGGATTGTTGCTTCCTGCCCACTGACAAGGAGTTGCCTGTGTGCTTCCCCTCACTTTCTGGGGACTTCCCAGACTATTCTTTTTTTCTTGACTATTTGTCCAGTATCCCTAATCTACAAATCCAAACTTCAAATGCCCCCAATACTAAACTTTTTTGAGTTCTGACATTAAACTGAAAGTAGAAAATTCTATTCTATGAAAGACTCCTTTTTCACAAATTAATTAAAATATTGCATATGTAAACTGGCATGGTGATGCACATATATGGTTTGTAGGTGGAGGCTAGAGAATCAAGAGCACAAGGCCATCTTTAGCTATGTAGTAAGCTTGAGGCTATAATGGGATACATAAGATTTTGTCCCCAAGTGTGGGTGCAGGCATACTATATTTCCCATGCTCAGCTCAGAAGAATACTTCACGTATAGGACCTCTCTTTTCACTTATTTTGAGACAAATTCATGTTTGCTACTGCATATGCCAGACTGAATAGTCTGTGAGATTACAAGGTTTCCCCCATTTCTGTTTCCTATCTTACTGTGGTAGGATCAGTGGGATCAGAGTCTACACATGGGCTCTGGAAAACCAAACTAAGTATCTCATGGTTGTGTGGCCAAAGCAGACCTAGATGCAGCTCAAAAAGACTTCTTTCCTTCAGTAGAGAGAAGGCTTCTTGGAAACAACTTAAATTTTCAATAGAAAGAAAACCACTCTTCCATATACGTGCATCTTAGTGAGAGCATCTTCAACCCTCCACCCCCTTGACTGAGTATTCTGGTACATCAGTGCCCAATCTGAATAATAACCAATACCATAAAGAGTGATTACCATAGCCATATAGATATTATGCAGGTTACATTAAAAACAGGCTATAATCAGACTGACTTATCAGTTAGTAGGGTCCCAGATGAGCCACAACAGATACTATTTTATTATTAACTGAAATCATACTATCATTAACTATCCCTATTGCTGGTTGGGTTGAAGTCCTTATGTAATAACTACGAGTATTTGTTTGTACTCACAGTTTTTTCTTGGTCATAAAAAATGTCTACATTTCCCTACAGGATTAACAAAACAGACCATGTGACTTGCTATATAAATGAATTGTGAATGGAAGGTACAGAGTTCTTAAAGGCATTTCAGATTCTCTCTATTTCTGCTTTTTCTGATTTGTATTCCACCATGAGAAATGCAAAGCTTATTTACAAATTGCTCCATTCAACTGATCACAAAAGGAATGGACACAAATCTTACACTTGAATCTAACCCCAAACCTAATATATACCTTCTGCAGTTAATTGAGTCATATGAAGAAAGAAATATGCATTGCTTTTCACATCTATTAACATATTTGTGGTTTGATTGTGTAATATTACCACAGTCAAATCTGCCTAGAAGCATCTCTTCCAAATAGATGCAGATTCCCCAAACCGTTTACTCTTCCAGGTGGCTAGTCCTCATTTCTGCCTTTCTTTGTTTGGGCAAGTTTCTGGGATAGTGCAGAGAATTTTCCAAATGAGGCAAATCAAAGAATGCACTTCTTTAAGTATCAGAAGGTATCATTCTCTCTGTTGACAAGGAAGAAATTCTGAATAGATGCCAATGTAAAGGAATTGTTCCCTTATCTCTTGCCAAACCAGACACTGGAAGAATTTCTCACAAACAACTCATGCTGAAGGATTTCTAATGAACATTTCTTCATGCAGCTTTCACCATTGACTTAAGAGAGAGACACTGGCACATGAAATAAATAGAAACAATATTTGAGTTGCTTGATTCTTAGGTGTTATTACTTATGCAGCACTTTAGTTGAGAAAGATGCATCTACTTTTCAAAATTTTACTTTCTTTTTCTATAGTGTTCTGTGTAATATGGATGATTTAAAAAGAGAGAGAGAACAAAGATACATGTAAGTAAAGAAAACAAATCCTCCCCTCAAAAATTTGCATGTCTGTCCATTAGGAGACCATCCCACACAACAGCTTCACACACTTCAATCACTCTTTCTCCCACAGAGCACACACACTTACATTTCTCTTCATATGAGTGGACAAATCCTGTGATCTCTAACTTCCCAGGGAACAGACTGTGTAAACTGAAAACACAATAGTTAAAGTTTGTGTGTGTTCTGTGAACAGAGGGAATGATAGAGCTGAGTGGGTGGGAACTAGAGTGGAATAATTCTGAGGAGAGCACACACAATATCAAAGTACCGTTGTGGATGTGGTTTAGTCATTAATCGCTCAGGGGATGGTGTCTTTGCCCCTCAGCCACCCTCGGTTGAGCATCACTGGATGCATGCCACATTGCTGCTGATAACTGCAGCAACAGCCTGCTTCGAGGCAGCCTTGTGGTTTTGTCATTGTCCATTTCCCTGGTAAGAGATTCTTGGCAAACAGTTGAAGAGAATATCTTCATCCTAAGGTCCAAGATCTACTTGAAAAATCTAAATAGAGATGATATGGCCTCCCTAGATGGTCTGTAATATCTGATTTATGAGTAGGTAATTAATCTTCAAGCACAAAAGACTACACTAGTGTCTCTAATACTTGTCAGATGTAATTCACTACAGGCTAAGAAGTTTTTGAGTTTTTTACTTTAGTAACAGACCAATTAAAATTTGCTGGTAAAGGTATTCATTTACATATTTACTGTTTTGGTTTGTTTTGTTTTTTGAGACAGGGTTTCTCTGTGTAGCCCTGCCTATCCTGGAACTCACTCTGTAGACAAGATTGGGCTTCAACTCAGAGATCTGCCTGCCTCTGCTTCCCAGGGGCTGTGATTAAAGGCATGTGCCACTACCGACTAGCTTCATTTATGTTTTTCATGTATATTATTATCACTCCAAGGCCTTCAGAACCAGTTTATATTAATTCTAAAGAAAGGAAAAAAGAAAAAAAGGAAGGAAGGAAGGAAGGAAGAAAGGAAGGAAGGAAGAAAGGAAAGAAGGAAGGAAGGAGGAAAATGAGGCTTCAGAGACAGCTCAGTTGGTAAAGTGCTCACTATGCCAACATGAGAACTTGAACTCAACCCTTAACATTTACAAAAAACATCTGGACAGAGTGGCACATGCTGGGAATCCCACCACTGGGCAGATGGATACAGATGGTTCCCTGGAGCTTCCTGGTCCAACAGCCTAGCCTAATCAGTAAGGTCCCAAAGAGAGAACTTGTTTCAAAAACAGTGGATGGTTCTTGAGAAATGACACCCAAGATTGACCTCATTTTTGCAATTTTAAAAATTATTTTTGTTGCGTGTGCTTATGTGCACATTTGAGCATGCATGGCCATATGTTCAGGTGTAAATGCCCATGTACCACAGTGGAAATCAGAGGACAGCTTAGAGAAATAAGTTATCTTCTCTTACTATGTGGATCATGAACATGGATGTTATGTCATGTGACTTGGTGACATATCTGTTGAGCTGTCTCTCTGGCTCCAATTATTCTTTTTTTTCTTTTTTCTTTACTATGAATTTACTTTCAGTGACTATTAATTATTTTATTATTATAGAAGTACATATTCATAACAATTGTGTGGTTAAAATAAATAATCCATTGCAAGAGACAATCCCTGGGTACATATTGAATATTACTTTTCAACATATTCACCTGGTAGACAGATATTTAATAAATAACAATTGTGTACAAAACTGTTGTATTGAGGTTAGTTGGGCACAGGTGAGTTATACTAGCAATTTAGATAGAAGAGCCTGCTTAGAATGAGGGATTGTGCCAGCATGCAGACTTAGACAGGAACCAAAGTTATAATAGAGTTACTGAAGAAAATAAAAAGGGAGCATACTTGTTCCTACAAAGAAATCAGATAAAATGGGATGTCAATAGCAGGTTGAAGTTGGGCAATTTTAAATTTTATTCATATAGTAATTTGCTTCAACTATGCTATGATAAGCACTGTGCAGTATGGTAGATGTGGGTGCCTTTAGTGAGCTTGTCAATTGCCCTCATTTGAGAGAACTACTTTAAGAATTTGGTGACTTCACAGAGCAAGACCTGGTTTCAGAATCAGTAACAAAGAGGTGTCACAGCATGAAAGTGAGCAGGTGTGGGGAGGGCTGGGGTAAGAGGTCGGTTAGGAGAAGAGACAGGATTTCACACTCTCAGATGAACAGGGTATAAGGAAGGACAGGCTCCATTGCTCACGTCAGCTGTGCCCTGGTTCAGGGCAGAACCTGCTGCCTTCTTTCTCCCCACTCTAGAGAGGAAACTGATTCAAATAACACTTTACACGGAGAGTTCATTTTATAGAGCTTCACTGTCCTATTCCCCATGTTTCACATGAAGGGCCCTCCTGAGACTTCAGAGAGCTTCCTTAAATTCTTGCTGTGGTGAAGTCCTATGTCAGTGACTCAGTGTGATGGAGGATTTTTCTCTAACCATAAACATGGTGTCAAATTCTTGACTCCTTGATAACTAACCATGGAGAGTAGAAAGGTTACTCAAGGAACTTGACATTTGCTTCTTCAGCACAAGTATATATGAAGATTCAAGTTTGAATTGCTAAAGAGCCGTAATGGTGGATTTCAGGGACAGTGTGAAAGAGAATTTGCAGTGGCTCAAAGAGCCTCAGAGAACCTGCTCAATTAACCTGGGGTAAGCAACCATAAGCAACAACAACAACAACAATAACAAACATAAGAAATCCTGTTTCAAACAGGATGGAAGGTGAAAACAGAAAACAAAAGTGTCCTGTAGCCCACACTCACACATACACCATATGCAGATTTTTCCAGAATTCAATTTTATTTCACATAGATAAAAACAGAAAAATAGGAAGTTTTCCCACATCATAGCACAGGAATTCAATGGAATATATCTTACCCCAAGTAAAACTTTACTACGGTATACCTGAAGTAAGATTTTTGTTCTTCAAAGTAAAGCAAAATAACAAATTATTGTTTGAAATTATTTTAAATCCAGACATAAGCATTTGGCTTTATTATTAACATCCTATCTAATCCGTACCAAATGATCTCCATATCAGTTAATAAAGATGTTTCTTAAAATGGTCTTGGTCAGTTTGAAAATAGCAGGAAAAGCAACAGTTCAGAAATAACCATAATTTTGCAACATATTCAACTGTGTGGTAACTATACACATACACACACACACACATAATATGTATTATTGTAATATATATTATATATATATGGTTCTAATCAGCTCTTTTGTACCCACAAATTAATTTAAAATAGTTTTCACCAATTTTCTGGACAAGTTGATGATTTAGAATCAAGTAATAGCTATTTTAATGTTTGCCCAGGAGACTAAATTCTCAAAAATTCTTTTAAATAGACAAAAATTTCAAATAAGTTTGTTATCAGATAAAACAAAAGTTTCTGATTGCTCATCTTGAATAGTGTTTGATTTCAGGCAAAACATATGTACAGAAAATGTAAACTTAAACTCTGCTGTAAGATGTAACTCTTTTAGAACTTAGACTTCAAGACTGGTCTTAAGTATTTACTTATAAACATGCCAAGATACTATTTACCTTTTTTTTGCAGAAAAATGAAACCACAAAATTATTACCAGGACTGAAAATTTTGATAACTCTACCATCTAATGTTGGAATACAATGCATTATTTGAAATACATAAGCTTAATTAATATTTGGTTTCTTTGCACATTACCTAGATTTAAAATACTCTATGTCTATGTTTCAAAATGTGAAATTATAGTATATGTTGATAGGTTTTTATTGTGGCAGAGAGGCAATATTAGTCTTCTATGGAAAATCAAGAAAGAAAGAACCTATTTTTCTTTCTTTCTTGGGAGTAGAAAAATTAAATAGAAGAAAAAAGAAAAGCCTGATGCCCCCAATAAAAGGGTGATTAGTTGAAGAGAGCAGTATTACTTTTTTGACACTTAAAAGCATTCTCCCTGGTATCGGGTATAACATAATACCATCTAATTCTTAGTATTACAGTCACATATGTATATGCACACATATAAAAATACAGGCACTGCATGGCAACTAGATACCTAAGTCAGAGCATTAGCAAATCACTGACATCCTAACAGCTTGTTTAGACCTGAACAAACTATCAGTGAGTAAACTAGTAATTTTTAAATAATGTGGTAAAACTCTGGTTGTGGTATTTTATTTCACTGAATTAATTTGAGGGGGGAAAGCTAGCTGCTTCACTTCATTTATTTTAATACTGGTACATTCTGGATTGTATAATACAAATATAGGTATAGAAGCTTAAAAGGATCTTACATTTTCTATGAGGGAAACATCACTTAGTCTGTATCTTTGGTATGTATTTGTAAAACATTTTAACTCTGTAAACATTAGAAGTTTTATGATCAGGAATGGGAAAATGTTTATACTCTACTACAGTGATGCTGGTGGATGTCTACACAAGACCTCTTAGAGATGTCAATCAATTGGAGGTAGGAGTTTAATCAATGAATTGCTGCAGACATGAGCTGTGCATCATGTCTTCAGATTTTAAATTTTATTTGGCTAGATTCACCAATGCTTTTAGTTTGTCAACAGTAAGAGAACCAAACATTCGGGGAACTAAAGGGTCACATCTTCGTGGAACTGGAGAATAGAAATATCTCTGTAAGCTCTCTGGATAGGATCCTGTGGAAACCAATCCCAAAGTGGAAGCCAGCGACCGAGAGAGCAGTGTTGCTGGCCAGTTTCTGCTGTGTGGTAAGAGCGGTGGATTATGAGTACCACCCTGAGAAATTCCCCTAAAAACCATTCTGCTAGAAGGAATTCCAGTCTTCATCTCTCGATTTATCACAGCTTTTACATTTTCTGCTGCCTGTTTAGTTCCATATTTATCCTCCTGGGAATCTGGTGAAAGTCCAGTAATATCAAACCAAGAAGGCATAGCTGTATTCAAATTTAATGTAACAAGCATAACAGGCACATGTGGACAGATGCATTTCATGTGGGAACTTTTGATACCTGCAAAGCCTTCTGCCCATCCATGCCCAGTAATTCCCATCTGTGAAGGAAAATTACCACAGTGGTGGCCTTCTGGGCAGTGGGCAGTGGGGTGGGCATGTTGTTGCCACACATCCATGGGCTGGCAGACAGTACCCACCATATAAAAATGTAATGGATTGCTTTTAATTATTTTATTTTTATTGAAAAATGATTTTTTTCTCACATAATTCTGACCACCATTTCCCTTCCTGATACTCCTCCAAATTTCTCCCCACCTCGCCTGCCATCCAGATCCACCATTTCAGATAGTGACTTAAGGTCCACTCCACAGGATGGAGTAGTTTGTTTCCCCAATAAAACTCCCTTGGAGAAAACTAAATTTTCACTTGTAAGTGGTTATCAATTGGAGTCGATTCTGGATTAGGGATGGGGTCATGTTTTCACTTCTCCTTTCAGTTCTAGGATCCCAGCTGTTACAGACTTGTGCAGGCCCTCTGGATGCTTGCCTCAGTCTCTATGAGTTCCTATGTGCATTGATTCTGTTGATTAGCAGGGCCTTATTTTCTTTCTTTTTAAAAATTTTTAATGTTTTTTATGTGCATTGGTGTTTTTGCTTGCATGTATGTCCATGTGAGGGTGTCTGATCCCCTGGAACCAGAGTTACAGACAGTTGTGAGCTGCCATGTAGGTCCTGGGAATTGAACCAGGGTCCTCTGGAAGAGCAGCTCTGGAAAAGCAGCCAGTGCTCTCAACCTTTGAGTCATCTCTCCAGCCCCAAAGAGGCCTTGATTTCTTGGTGTCCTCTGACTCTTACACTCTTTCTGCCTTGTCTTTGACAATTTTCCTGAGCCCTGAGAAAATGGGTTTGATGGAGACACCCCATTTAGGGCTAACTGTTCCAAAGTCTCTCACTCTCTGCATGATTTCTGGCAATGGGTCTCTGTATTTGTTCCCATCTGCTGCAGGAGGAAGCTTCTCTGATGATGGCTGAGCAAGGTACTGATCTATGAGTACAGCAGAATGTCATTAGGTGTCATTTTATTGCTACCTTTGGGAGGGTATAGAATAGTAATACTTGGTTTTACTGTAGGTTCCCTGGGCTATCTAGCCTCTGATTCTTAGTCACCCAAGCGGTGTCAGTTATGGGTTTCATGCTGTGGAGTGGACCTTAAGTCAAGTCAGATATTGGTTGGTTACTCCCACAAACTTTGTGCCAACATTGCACCAGCATATTTTGCAGGCAGGACACCATTGTAGACCAAAGGGTCTGTGGCTGGACTGGTGTAGAGAGTGTGGAGAGTGACCAATGTTCTTGGTGTTTGAAACTTAATAAATAAAGTTGATATTGATACAGAGTTCAAAAATAATTCTCAGGAATAAGGATACCATATTTACAGTTTTCTAATGAATCATTGCCCTTATCATTCGATTGTGTAGCAATTTCATCCCTAGATTAAGTACCTTACCAGCACCAGGCAATACTGCAAGTAACACATTTCCAAACCCTTCACGGAGTTTAGCATCCAGTGAGTCATTCTGACCCTTATTTTTTTGAATCTCCCTTTGTAGTTGGCTTATCTCTGAATCCATTGCTTCACATTTCCTTTTAAATCCCTCTTTAAGCATGTCTTCTTGGATCTATAAAAAGAAAAATACACTTGGAAAACCATGCGTATTGAAGGTCGGGGCTTGACACTTGCATGTGTCTATCACTCTATCAAAACGTGTTCACTGATGAAGTTGCCTGATTCCTGGATTAGGAGAAATGGCCCCAACAAGCTGTATCCTGTGATTCCTTCAGCACCATTCACAAGAGTGGAGATGTCAGACAAGGAACCTGAACACTATCCCTCTGATCAGTTCGGGGGCCCACAGAGTCTCACCTTCAACTTGTGTGCTAGCATCTCCTCTTGCTCTCTCAGAAGGTTCTTCCTCTCAGTCTCCATCTTCTCATGCAGCTGGGCCATGTTTTCTTTGTAGGTTCTCTCTTGAACTTCCATCACGTGCTGCATTTCCGCCTGTTTCTGTCTCAGTAGCTCCTGCTCCTGCTCCGCCGCCTCCTTCTGAGCCCGCTCAGCTGTCCCACAAGGGTTTGAGAGAAGCGAAACACAGCAGTCAGGACAGAGCTCTCCTTTCTTGGGCTCAGAGACATGGCTGATTTGAAAGATGCAAGAGAGAAGTCTGAATCCTACTCCCCATATTTCCAGAGCGTATTTTGGAACGATGCTAGAAGGCACTTGCAACACTAGCTGAGTGGGACCGTCCGGCCCTCTTAACTTTGGATTAGCAGAGTGTGCAGTCTATGTAGGAAGATCTTCCTGACAGTAAGTCAGCAGGCTTAGCAGAAGCCTACCCATCCCTGTGAGAGCCAAGTCCTTCCATATACCTTCCATGGCCTTCTGTCCCTCAGTGAGAGCTTTGTCTGACTGTAAGATGGAGTCCTCTATGGTAACCTGTGACTGTAGGAAGCTCTGAAGGACATGATTTGCCTAGAGAAACAAGAAAGTAAAATTTTCAGGTCACGAAAACACACTGTTGCCCTTAAAGTCCTGAACAACTTCTCATCCTTCTTAAAACCCTTGTTTCCTTCCTTTTCACAGCAGTAGTTCAAATCTCTTCTGTAATTTTTCAAAACCTTATGTGGCAACCCTCTCCCAAGTCTCTCCTTCCAGATAGTGTTCCACTTCTCAGGCCAGGTTACAGTCCTGGAGACCTAGGCAGATCCTGCAGATCCTCAAAACTGCCCTCTCTGTTGTTTAATACACTCACACACTTCCTGTCTGCTAGAATCCTTGTTGTGCTTTTATTATCCGGGTAGGCACCCATTGATAATCCATCTTTGCTCTGCATCTTTTTTCAGAGAAAGCTTCACTAAACTGTCTTCTGAAGTTTGCATGGCTGCTAAATACACTGAGCTGCCCTACCTGTTCTTCTGTGGCCTGACCATGCATCAGCATCTCAGTCATCCCATTTCACAACTCTTAAATGTGCACAACAGTAGTACCTTATTATACCCTTATTCTGAGGATTGAATTGTAGCTTCCAAAGTGGCATGCACTTTCAAGTTACTGATGGTATCTGTCATATAATGGAAGGTATTAAAATCTGGGCATGGTGGCTCATGTCTATAATCCCAGCACTGAGGAAGCTAAGGTTGCCGGATTGCAAGTTCAGTGACAGTCTGGCCTTGTTCCACCAAGAATCCATTTCAAAACAATATAAAGGGAAATAAAACCTAAAAAGAGGGTGTTGGCTATGTGAACATCATTATTATTGCAACCACCATGATAGTAATTGCACCATTATGTCTGCTTTCTGCTTGTGCCAGGATAGTTCTTACTCCAATGTATCCAACTGACTATTTGTGAGGCAAGAGCATCAGTATCTCATGGACAAATATGTCTTTGATCTTCAAATCTCACTATTTAGTTTAGAAAAAAATTGCCTTTTTTAATCAATGGAAAAAGTTACTATATTCTAGTTAGGATTAGAAGAGTATAAAGGAAAGACTAATTTTATGACTTCATTGAAAAAGAAGATAGAGAGATATGGGGGATATTCTCCTCATATCATATATGTGTGTATGTGTATGAAAATTTCTTAATATAACACAGTACCATGTACAGTATATAAAATGAAATATATATACAATGAAATTTTTAAATAAATACATAAAAATAATAACTCTGGATACAAAAAAGGTGGAAATGCATAGATAGATGTGTTCAGCCATCTCCTCATGAACAGTTCAATTCTAAGGAGGAAGGATTCTTCCTGGTAACCCTGAGACCCACCTCCCTGTTGCTCGTTCCTCACCTTCACTCCCTTCCTGGGCACTTGCTCATAGCCCTGCTCAACCTTCTTCCTGGCTTCTAAGTAGAGGCTGTGCCCACCAGGAACAGAGAAAGCTCCACGTGAGACGCTCTCCCTCAGGGGCTCTGCCAGCTTCTCCAGCTTAGCCTGGCAGAGACGGAGAGATTCTGCTTCGTTCTGTTGCATGAAAGTTTCCTTCCTTTTCTCTAAAGTGATCTACAAAGGGATTGTAGAGATACAAGAATTGGAAGCTGTTAGAAAATGGATCCAACTGTGATCTTGGGGGAAATAATAGACATGGATAGGGAAATTACACTATAAATCAGGAAACTCTGTTCAGTACCATGTCTGAGCAACTGTATGAGTAACCATGGAAATTCCATGCCCTTCCAGTGGCCAGGCTCATTGTGAAATAATAAAGTCTAGCTGCAGGACCTTTGGCTCTTCCAGCAGCAATGAGATTAAAAGCGAACAATTCACCAGCTGAAAAATGGGACATGGTTGGCAGGAGCATTTCCTCCAAGAATTAATATGGAGGAAAATGTATCTGTAAAAGAACAACTCACACAGTGACTGGAACTTTGTATAGGTTCAGGAGCCCTTCATCCCCTCCATGGAGAATACGGGTGTGTGGACATAGAATAATTATAAATTACAGTCCAAGGGATTCTCCTGCTTGAGTCATGAGGCTTTCCAGAGCTTACAGGTGAGAAGTGAACTCAGTTTACATCTTCCTTCAGTCTCCTGAGCAGAGCACTCCAGCCTCCCTGCACTATGCTTATAATCTACAAAATTGAGTTAATGCATATGTGCTGTTCCGTGTTGACACATTCATTGGACATTCTTGTGCACTGATGAAAAAAATAATCAAGTCCCTCACTTTTGATCCTGTGGAACTCTCTCACTCACAAGAATCCAGATGAATGAAAAGGTCAAAATGGCAGCCATTAATCAACACTCCTGAATGTGGGTATCAAGAATAAAAAAGACAAAAGACACAGACACAGTACCACCAACTTCTTCTGGAACTGCTGATTATCATCCTTGAAGGAGTGCTCCATGAAGACAGCAATGGCTTCCTTCTCACAGGCTGTGTGCACATCCAGCAGCTCCTGGAGCGTGTCTGTGGGAAGCCTCACTCGCTGGGCCATCTGCTTATTGTAGTGGTCAACCGCCCTCTCCACAGCTGCAGAGTTCTCACGCTCAGCCAGAGTGGTCACTGCATTCTCCAAACAAGGAACTGCTCCACTATTGATGGAATTCACATAGGTCGTCACCAGAGTTGCCAGTCCTGACCAAGGCAGGGAATTTAAGGTTAAATATCAAGCTAACTTTTGTTAATTTCACATGATTCATGAATCAGCAATGAAGTATTAAATTACTTAGGCAATAAAATTTCATGTATGAGAGGAAGCCTGTTTTGTTGGACCCTGCCTCAACTGAAAGTGATAACGTTTTTTTTAAAAGCATTCAAGAACTTCAAGCCAATAACAGAACATTATGTGAAGGAGCAGCTCTTTTGAGTATGGGCTTCATGTGACTGGACAAAGCCATTTCATTGAAGGACATGTGTATATAAGACAATAGTTAGTTTGTGTTGGGGGTTGTGTGTGTATGGTTGCATGTATTTGTGTGTGTGTGTGTGTGTGTGTGTGTGTGTGTGTGTGTGTGTGTGTGTGTGTAGAGGCCAAATGACAACCATTGTGGCCTCATTTTAATTTTATATTTCACTGAGACAAAGTCTCTCACTGGCTGGAAGTAGGCAAGACTGTCTGGGCAGCAAGCCCCAATAATCTGTCTGCCTCTACTTCACCAGTTACAGGTGTGCATCTCCACCCTAAACACTTTTAGGTGGATTCTGGGCATTGAACTCTTGCTTGCAAGCTAAGCACTTTACTGACTGAACCATCTCCTGAGTTCAAAAACAGTGAATTTTATCTCAAACTCTAATGAACTTTTAGGAACCTTGGTCTCTCACATACTTTAGAACTATCTTTTCTAACCAGACAAGCTCTTGTGTCCTTGCACATTTCTTCAGACACAGGTATTCCCTCCTTAACCTCAGTCTTGCTTCTTTGATCATTAGCCATTTCTTAAGATGTATTAGGTTTTAATAAAGCCTATGTTGAGAGGTAATATTTAAGAAAGACAAAATTTTCTGAATAGCATGAACAGCTGTTTCTCTGTATTCATATGAGATACTAATGTTTTATCAAAGTTCTACAACACACAATTTCAAAGTAGAGAGATATCCCTGGGGCATAGGTAACTCACCGTTTTCATTGACAATGATCCCCTCTTTGAAGATCTTGGCTTTTGCATTGGAGAAGATGTAAGAGCAGAATGCTTTCGACTGAAATTGGAAATTGTGATCCAACTGGTCTTCTGGCATTTGCTCAACATGGACTAAGAGTTCTGTTTCTTTTGTAGGTCGATCAAAAACAAAACACTTCTGTTTTGGAAAGAAATGCCTGATGCATTCCCTAGGCATGTTAGAATGCTGAGCTTTGAGACCTCTGCCTGTAAAATATATAAAAGAAATTTGTTCTTTGAAAGGACAGCCTTCAGGCTAAGAACCTGGTGTTTTCATTTCCAGAGAGCTTGGGATCACAGCTGTTCTTCTATCCCTACATCTCCTGTAATCCACCCACATGGCTCTTCATTTGAGCATCTAAGACAGTGATAAATCCATTTATGCTGAAAAGTGAAGGGCAATGAAGCAATTATGAAGATAAAAAGGACAGGTTATCCATGAGATGAGGGCAACTAGTCTTTGGTCTTCCTAGCATTTGCTCCAGACCTTAGTGGATTAAGAATTTAACAAACATTTACTAAACTTATTAACTAATGAAACGAAGGTGTTAGAAGAAGTTTTCTGACTTTCCTATATCCTTGTGAGGAATGCAATTTGGATCTTAAAACAAAGTGATGCAGTAAACAATAATATGCAACCCGGAAAAATGATAGATGACATATGATATTAGGTCATGACAGAAAAACACAACTATCAGCTTCCTGTAGACATAACCATTAATACATTAGGAAATTCTGTGCCTTGACAATTATGATAAGTAATATTCACTTAATATAATGAAAGGACCTCTTCTCTTTCCTAAATCAGAATCTGTTAGTCTTGACTGAGAATTAGAGCAATTCTCTGGCAAACAGGCATTCAATAAATGCTTGTTGAGAGAAAAAGGCAAGAATGAATAAAATTACAGAGAAACCTCTCTCAACAGCTAAATATTGTATATTCATATATATATATATATATAAAATGCCAAATATATTAATTGTGAGGCTGTCAAGAAAAGAGGAGGATGTTATAAGAATCACAAAAGAAAAGATTTGAGTCTTATTGAAAGGAAATATCAATGTTTTTCCTAACTATTCATAATATATACTTTATCTGAAAAAATCTTAAGTAGCCAAATACTAATAAGATATATTGTACAAAAGAATTATAATTTGGAGTAGATCATTTCATTTCATGTGATTTTATGTGATCTGTGTATACACACACACACACACACTCTCTCTCTCATATATATATATATATATATATATATGAGAGAGAGAAAGTTTATATATATATTCATATATATGTGTTTGGGATATATATATATATATAGTTAAGATTAGGCTAAAATATATATCTACATATTATATACATATGTGTGTGCATGTGTGTATGTGTGGAGAGAGAGAGAGAGAGAGAGAGAGAGAGAGAGAGAGAGAGAGAGAGAGAGAGAAAACAGAAATCCTTTATAAGGAGCATAATGTGTGGGGTATGGGCATTATAGAATGTATTACCATCCAGATAACATTTTCAATATTAATTGATTTAAGAACATTTGGTCCAATGTTTAATGCCTCATCATTTCCATTGCATTTAAATTCCAGCAGCTGAAGATTTTCCAGGATAATAACCATGGAAAATGTTCACCAATCACATTTCAGTTATCAGTTTATCACCAGCTTAGAGTTCAAGTCAGGGTGAAAGCAACATTTATGCCAAATACTGAATGAGACAGAGCCTTCCCTCCAAGCCAGGCTCTGATACCTGGAATTAGCTTCAGGGCATTCTCCAGGTACTCATCTGCTGTGATGATGCATCCATCCAACTTCAACTCCAGAACAAAATCCTGAACAGCCCAGACAAAGTCTGGAAACAAACTCAGGAACTCACAGGAGTCATCCATTTCTTCAGATCCTGAAGTGGATTTTGCCCTGATCAGCTCCGTCAGTTCAGTGACATAGCGGGGACCTTAGCTAAGGAATAAAAGGCAGCATTCTACCCTCCCCAGATTTCTCCTGCACACCCATCTTACAAGCACCCTCTTTTGTTCCACATTCCCTTTTCCTAAGTCTTAAGTACTGAGTAACATAAGCAGTATTCTAAGTTGTTACCCTTAAATTAGGGAAACACTGCAGTTTGGTCCGGGAAAGGATACTCCTGCCTCCAGGGCCTGGTGGTTGATGGTGCTCATGCTGTTGTAGACAAAGGTGCTGCTTAGAAGCATGGCCAGGGGAAGATCCAAGAGTCATTCTTAGAGTCACCCTGGAAGTCACATGGGGACAAGGGACTTCAGAATCTAACCTCTAGTCTTTCTCTTGTTTATCTGCTGCTTAAGCAGAAATACAGCAGGACAGTAGGATGAAGAATAATGTTTTGAAGAATAAAAATATCTTACTTCCTTTTCAATATTGAAACTGATCTTACCAGTTTCCATAATCAAAATCAATGACACTAAGCTAGGGTCAACTGAATGTAGACGGGGGCAGGAAGAGGGGAGAGTGGGATCTGTCATTGGTATGTAAAATGAATAAAAAATTTCTTAATTAAAAAAGAATTTTGTATTAATAACAACAATGAGAAAGTTTTTCAAAGGCAAAAAAAAAAAATTCAATGACCTTGTCAAACTCTGCATAATGTTTACTATAGAGCTTAAGCCCAGTATATGCACATTATCAACACACCATTTAATTAACAGGCTATGGATTATATCATATTAGAGGCAGGAATATTTACTCAAATTCAACAATTATTCATGGAACATCTACAAACCATCAGGTATTACATGGAGCTGTGTGAATGCAAATTTTCATATAACAATAGGGACAGGAAGACCTGTAAATACAGAAATGAGGATCATCTGTGCCAAAATAGAATAGAATGCTAGTACATGAAGAAAAATAATCAATTTTAGTAAGTGCAAGAAGGGCTATGTAACTTTAGAGTAATGTGACTGTGTCACTGGGATATGATGGCTATGGGAGAGAAACAGCTTCTCTTTAAATACTTGCTAGTAGATGTAGTTATAGATTTAAATGAATTACACATGTGGGAAGATAAATACTCAGTAAATGAAAAATATTATAAAGCACAGGTCATGTAAGTGCCTTCCACACCTATTTGTTTGACTGAAGCAGTGGCCATTTGGAAACTGGAAGTTGAAACTGGAAGTAAGGTTTGAAGGATGTGTGAAAGGCAGGCAAATAGAATTAGATGCTACCCAAATCTAGAAACTCCAGAGTTGCTGGGTTGTTCTTTATCATCAGGGTATGCTTTGGTGTCTCTCCATTGCTCATGTTCATCATATGGACTTGGTTCTTATTAGACCTGATGTAGGACAACTTCTTTTCAATTCTCTATGTTGATATTCTTAAAAATGCTGAATTTGGATCAATAGAAGCAAAGCTTAGGTCAGACAACAACTTGTTTCTACAAGAATTCATCTTGGTTTAATACAGGGACAGGGTTGGTTTGTAGCTGGAGTTTTCCTGGTCCTCCCTGACCCATGGTCAGGACAAATTTCTCTCATCTGCCAGTTCCACAGCCGCTCAGACCCAACCAAGTAAACACACAGAGCTTACAAACTGCATGACCATGGCAGGCTTCTTGTTTTCTACTTCTTCTATCTTAAATTAACCCAATTCTATTAATCTATACTTTGCCACGTGGCTTGTGGCTTACCAGTACCTTACATCTCGCTTGTCATGGAGGCAGCTGGCAGTGTCTCTCTGGCTCAGCTTTTACTTCCCAGAATTCTCTTCTCTGCTTGTCCCACCTATAGTTCCTGCCTGGCTACTGGCCAATCAGTGTTTTATTTATTAACCAATCAGAGCAACACATTTAACATACAGAACATCCCACAGCATTGGTTACTCAGAATTTTATAACCCATAATGAAATCTTTACCCCTACATCCACAGTAATAGACATCCAAGGCTATTTCTACTACTTACAAGTTAGATTCAAAATTCAATGGCCTCAAAGGTGACAGCTCACCTTCAGGAAGCATTATCCCATCAGATAGCTTCATTATTTGTCTACTTCTATGAACCTACAGCACCTTGTACTGATCTCACAATGTACATCTGCTTCCTCCTGGGCTAATGAGCCTGTGCCTTGCACTGCAGTATAGTATGAAACCCTGGAATTCAGCTCCTCAATACATATTTACTGAACTGTATTATTCAAACAAGAGCAAAGATAGGACTATCCTCCATTACAACAAAGTATCTGAGTTTATCAAAAGAGTGCATTCCCCAAGGAAAGCAGCTTATAATCTCATCAATAACTTGTTTGCAATTCTTGCAACCAGCACAGAAGTTGAACTAAGGTAGCAATCAAATGCTACAACAAAAATAAAGATCAACTTCCCTCACAACTCTCTGACTTACCCTTTCCATATCACCTATACCCTCCATGTCCAGAAGCAATGGTGTGGATTTTGGCTTGGTGGGGTGAGGCACCCACCACTTCCAGATGCCATTAGTTTCAGACCTCACTGTGATGTCCAGATTAAAGTCTGCAAGAGAGAAAATATGCAGACACATGTGAGTCTCCCCTCCTCCATAATTATGTGTGTGTGTGTGTGTGTGTATAAAATTTCATATCAAGAGGCTTTGGCCTCTGTTAGCTCTGGTTCAATTACATGGGTGGGTCAAAAATAATTAACCTACATTATACATTTACAAACCCAAATTTAAACTGCATTGGTAGTATTAGCTTCTGTCTACTCTCATTTTTACTCAGACAACTAAGTTACAATAAAGAAGAAAGTCACAACTGCCATTATTCGAAGTTCAATGAAACATGACAATTTGATCCCTGGAATGATACTTGAGCTGCTACAGGGTCTGGAAGGTAATGGTTCTCATGCTGTTGTAGACAAGTATTTCTCAGAAGTCATTCTTAGGGTCAACCTGGAAGGCAACATGAGAGCAAGGAACAGAGGAATACATTCTTCATTTCTTCTACATTTATTAACTCTTTGAGCTGGGCTTTATGCCATTCAATAGTAAACAAATCACAAAAGTGTGAAGACAACCAAAAAATGTCAAATCGAATTCTGTATATTAGTACTTATCCTCTCAGAACCTCAATTACACTATTACATTTGTGGAAAAGAAAATGACATTCTAACAGTATGAGTGAAATATTTAGTGATATCCATTAGAATACAATACATACAGAACTGTAAATGTTTCTGTAGCAAAATTGCTATATTGGGGGCATACATGCTACTCAACTAAATTCAGCAAACTGTCAATAACTGTTTATAAAAAGCTAGATACTGTATTCATTATACAGATAAATATTTTCATAGGTCAAGAATATGACTTTTTCAGAGACAAACATACAAACATTAATGTAAATAATACAATCATCTGTGGCAGAATTAGAAGATTATAGGATTATATAAAATAAAATGAGTAATTTAGACAAGGGAAACAGTGCTATGAAACTTGAGAGCTGAAAAGATTGTTGACAGATAGGAGTGAGGCTATAAATTTGATGGTAAGATCCAGTACCATCTTAGTTGGGGAGAAACAAAGATTGGTTTTCTATGCTTGGAATTTAGCTGTAAACAAGATGGATATTGATTGATATATATTAATAAACATATTGTAACATACAATATATAGGAGATATATACATACACACATTCCACTGGGTCCATCTAGCATTGCTCATAAATACACGTGCCCAGAATTGACCACTTGTGATTGAACAACTTATGTGGGAGTCCTTTCTTGGAAGAAACTGATTCTCCCTCAAAGCAGCCATTGACTTCCTGTAGCTTTTCATCTGGGAGTGAAATGCAGAATTTTCCCTGTTCATGTTAGGTACTGATTTTGTTTAGGTAACAATATAGTTGTAGTTTCTTATGTGCGTTTTCCTTGTTCTATTTACAGGACACTGTCTGATGGTAGTCCTGGCCCTTTGTATCTTACAATCTTTGTACCCTTCTTCCACAATTTTTTGTGAGCTCTACATGTAGATGTTCCATTGCATATGTATATTTCTGAGTTCTAGGGAAGGAACATATGGATTACAAAGTGATAAGTTGTGAGGGGTTTGTTGTTTATTTGTTTGCTTTTGGATTTTGTTCTTACTGCAGGCAGAAGGACTGAGATAATGAAACCAAAGGCATTCTAATTTCAAGTTTAACTAGAACAAGGGTAATCTAGTATTGTATTTTGATGTGTGCATGAGTTACACATTTTTTTTAAAAAGTACAAGTTAAAGAAATAAGAGCAAACCTGATAGTTATCCACGGGTGGATAGATACTACCCTTTCATATTCATTCCTTCTCTCTGATGTTCCTTACTCACATTTGCTTTTAGGATGCCAGCTATGTAGGTGAACAGAAAGGCCCAGACACAGCTGTGTTGGTGGCACTCCCCTGTTTTCCTCCCAGCCAGCTAGTTCATCAAGTGGGATTTGCCTGTGTGGTAGAGGTCCACAATTGCCACCACCACCACTGAATGCTTGATGGCAGACAGGATCCCAAGGGCCTCCTGGTTAACGACAAGCTGATCCTCAGTGTTCTCAATGAGGCACATGAGCTCCAGCATGTGGATCTCTGAGGCCATGTCCAGCATGTTCTTTAGTCTCTAAGGAGAAGGTAATTGGATAACACTTTCTAGTCAATGAGAGGAACAAAACAGTATGTACTAAAATTTTCCTTCTTTGAAATGTGTTCTTTGCACACTTCTAAAAATTCTGGGGCTCTTTGTGGCTGCCCTATGAGTTGGTCGACTAATTCTATTTAATGCAACTAATCTGAGGTTCATAGATAACCAGAAAAGTTATATAGCAGATTCAAAAGACTGTGTATACCATTTCCCCAGCTTTGTCCAATCAGAGTATCTTACATACCCTCAGTGTAGTAACTGACTAGGCTTTTACCATTTCTACTTCTTAATGAAGCTGCATACAATATACCTCCTCTTTTTCTTAGGTCAGATTTTTACTAATGTCCTTTTCTGCTTTGTGATCTAATCCAGGATCACTCATTCACTCTTACATCTCTTTAGCTTCCTCTCATCTTCAGTAGATCCTTATTCTTTCTTTATCCTTCATTACTTTAGATCTTAGAAGAGTGTATTGCAGATATATTGTAGAGTACCCTTCAGTTATATTTTTCAGTTATTTTCTTAATGCTAATTTGAAATTATATTGGTACACACTAGGCAAGAAGATCACAGGACTGATATTCTACAATCTTCAAAGGATTAATGATTCTAACATGACTTGCTCCAATAATACTCTTTTGAATATGGTCTCTTGGTTAAGGAGCTACCTGCCAAGAACTGCTACTGTTTTATAATCAAAATTACCACTCAAACATCAAATAAATATTTGGAAAAAGTCTAAGATTTTAGTTACCGTGGAAATGCAGGTTAAAAATGTTTCAAGGTTCCCTCTCACGCCACTGAGAATGTGCAGCAAAAAGAAAACTAACAAGTGCTTCCAAGGGTGTGGGAAAAAGAACCCTTATGTGTTGCTGGTGGAAATGTAAAGTGGGCAGCTATGGTAGAAATCAGTTTCCTAAAAAACTTAGAACTACCACGCCCAAATACGAATGTATATATGTATGTATGTATGAATATGTATGTATATGTATGTATATACACACACATATATATAATATAAATTATATATATATATTATATATATAATGTGTGTGACTGAAGAATTATACGGCAAAGATACTTGCATCTTCATATTATTGATTCATTATAGAACTGGCCTAGCTGGCCATCAATAGATGAGTGGAAAAATGAAATCATAGTACACACACCCAGTGGAGATTTATTCAAACATAATGAAGATGAAGTTATATCATTTGCAGGATAGTGGATGGGACTGTAGATCACCATGTTAAGCAAAAGAAGCCAGATTCAGCAAAAGAAGCATTGTATATTTTGTCTCATACATGAAATCTAAATTTAAATATATAGTTAAATATATTTATAAACATGTGTTCAGACACATATAAAGTTAGAAGTGCAAGAATGAGAAAGAAGGAAGAATTCCACATGGAAGAGAGAGATAGTGATGGATGAAAAGAGGAAAAGTATGAGAGGAGAAAGCAAGGCGCAGTAGCACACATATACTCCTAGATGCATGAGTGTGTACATACAAATACATTCACCACACACAATGTTCCATAAAAGCCTGATAGGAAATATTTGAGGAAAGGAAAGGTACCAGGGAATTGAGGTAAGGAGTATACTGGGGAGACAAATATGGGTGAGAAACAATAATATACATTGGATAAAATGTCCTAATGAACCCCATTACATTGTACACTAATTAAAATGTTTTTTAAGTGTGAAAACAAAAACATGGAGAAAATTTTAAGGTTTCCATTTGGAGAGACACTTTTAAAACTCAGCACATCTAACTTTATCATACTTCATGGGCTTTGGCAATTACTTTTAGCATCTACTAATAATCTAAGCTTAGAAATTACCCACTATAACATTAGCTTAAGATGACTGTCTACTCTTAACATGCCACATACTTACTGATTGGAGGTTTACAGCGAGTAGGAGTATTGCTCCTACTTACATTCATTCATTTATTTGGTCGCATCAGTATTGACTCCTAAATATTTATTGTATTCTGTGTGCCTTAGTACTTTGTGATCATTCTTTATTTTAGTGTCTGTCTTGTCCATTTTGTTCACTGAAGCTCCTTCAGCTGGATCCTGTGTTTGGCTGGCAGACTTCCATCACATTCCCAGTGCTGTGGTACTTTCCTCCATTGCCACAACCATGTCTGATGGGAACAGCAAAAGTCATAAAGCCAGCACAGCTGCTTGACAAAGATCCAGCAAAGCTGAGCCACATGATGGCCACCATGCCATCTTTGGTTTTCGTCTCCACCTGTTGCATACTTGGGGGATTTTTATTAGGGATAATGTTCTTGTAGTCACAAAAGCTACTAGCCTGAGAATAGGCTGCCATATGCCTCCAGATTCTTAAAAATTGGATTATGGGGTTGATGAGTAAAATGATAACTCTGTTTATTAATGATGTCAAAACTTGAGGGAAAATGATTGGAAATGATAACTCTGTTCTGTCATAGTTTATTAATGATGACTAAAAGATGAGCAAGAGGAAGTAAAACACTTGTTCAAAACCAAAAATGATATGATCTATGTTTTGGAACATCATGAATGTATCCCTGTTTACTAAATTCTGCATAAATAAAGAAGCACTCTGGCTTCTAGTCTGTCATGCTGCAAGATTCTCACCACCACCATGGCCTGGCTCACCTCTGTCCCCCACCAACTTCTTACGTCCTCTGCTGGGGCCTGCCTGTCTCAGGGGATGGCTCAAGGCACTCCACCACAGATTTTTTCAGAGCCAGCTCATATTTTTCCTGTGCTGCCCTAGAGCTGAGCATTCCTTCTGAAGCTCTGTTTCCTTTCAGTGCACGGTTGTACTTATAGTAATAATATCACACTGAGTACATTTATTGCTTCAAGGTGAAACAGTGTCTTCTAGAACATGATGGGGTCTTGAACTGAAGGAGTCACAGCAGCTCTGGCTGTCTATAGAAAACATGCATAAAGCCGAGCAGTGGTGATGCTCACCTTTAATCCCAGCCCTTGGGATGCAGAGACAGATGGATTTCTGAGTTTGAGGCTAGCCTAGACTACAGAGCAAGTTCCAGGACAACTAGAGCTACAGAGATAAACCCTGTCTCAAAAACAAAAACAGAAAACCTGCATGAAATTCTACCATGGATGGGTGAAAGGCTCAGGAAGCCCCATGCTAACTTAGGAGTTATGAGCAGTTGATGACTGCTGGGGGAGAGAGGGCTGGTTTTCTTCAGTGATATGGCCCTGGTAATCTACCCAGACTCCACTAGATGGCCTTATGCCCATGCCCAAATGACCTGCAATAACTTGACTCAATGAGGAAATGAGATTGGGAAGAGAACAGAGCTGGGGGGCGGGGTGGAGGAGAAGGAGGAAAGAGTAGGGATTATACATCGTCAAAAACACATGACATATATGAAATTCTCAAAGAATGAATACACATATATATTAAAAATACACAAGGGTTTTATAACTTTCTAAACTATCAATGGGGGATTTGTCTCTTTTTGCAAACTCCAAGCAGCCTAACTTACTTTACCAATAGGCCGAAATTGGCAATAAGTAGAGAGATTATGTCTGAGTTTCATTAAACAGTAAAGATGATATAAAATGGCACCAAGAAAGCAATGCCAACCTTCAAAAACTCACACTCTGTGGACTCTCCCTTACCAGGGCCTAATTAATTCTTCTTAGTAGGGACCTGAACTCTAAGAGTGAAAGATACCTCTGTCAACAACCCTGGGTTTCAAGTGATCTGTCCTATTTGTCTGTCTTAGTTTCAACCTCCCTTGGAGAGGTCTTTTCAGGGTAAAGCAGCAGGCTGGTAAAGTCTTTCCCACCCATACCTCTATCTGACCTGAAACAATGTCCTTCAGTCTTAAACAAAGCAGCCCATGTGATGTGTTGAATGCTGTTGGCTTCTCTTGTAAGTCTGGCTGGAGAGTGCTAAGTCCTCTCTCACAAGCCCTGTGATGTCCCCACCCTCTGCAATAGCCTGGGAAGTTCCCGATTTTCACCAGAGAACTTAGGAGGAGTTAGCTTGATAAAAGAGCAGTGTTTAGGAAGATGAAAGTGAAAGTAAAAACACGGTCAGCTATCGCCAGTAGTCTAAGGTGGAGTCATCTTTGTGGATTCCTGGGAACTTCCCTAGCACTCTGTTTCTCCCTGTTCCTGTAATGTCTTCATTTATCATGGTATCTCTTTCCTTGCTCTCCCACTCTGTCACTGTTCCAGCTCGAACTTCCTGTTCCCTTAAGTTCTCATCCCCCATCCCTTGCCCTCCATTACCCCTTCTCACCCCCAGTTTGCTCATGTAGATCTCATCTATTTCTCCTTCACTGGGCGATCCATGTGTCCTTCCTAGGGTCCCCTCTGCTAGCTAGCCTCCCTGGAGCTGTGGGTTGCAGTCAGGTTATCCTTTGCTTTACATCTAGTATCCACTTATGAGTGAGTACATATCATGTTTGTCCTTCTGAGTTTGGGATTCCTCACTCAGGATGAACTGGCCTACTCTGGTGATCAGATGGCTGAATATCCTAACTGTCATCCTAGAGGCCTCATCCAGTGACTGATGGAAGCAGATGCAGAGATCCAAGTCCAGGTACAAGGCCAAGCTCCAGGAGTCCAGTGGATGGGAGAGGAGGGATTCTATGAGCAAGGGACATCAAGATCATGATGGAAAAATATACAGAGAAGAGTAGCCAAACTAGTGGAAATGCATGAACTGTGGACCAATAGCTGAGGAGTCCCCGTGGTACTGGACTAGGCCCTCTGCATAGGTGAGACAGTTGTTTAGCTTGAACTGTTGGGGGGGGCAGTCAATGGGTTTGGGGCCCATCCTTGGTGCATGAGCCAGCTTTTTGGAGCCTAGTACCTGTGGTGGGACACTTTACCTAGTCTTTGTGCAGGGAGGAGGGGCTTGGAGGAAGAAGGGTTCGAGGAAGAGGGGCCTCATCTGAATGTACCAGGCTCTGCTGATTCCCCATGGGAGACCTTGCCTTGGAGGAGGTGGGAAATGGGGGTGGGTTGGTAGGGAAAGCTAGGGGGCTGGAGGAGGGAGGAGAGGGGAATCTGTGGTTGGTATGTAAAATGAATCAAAAATCTCTTAATAATAAAAAAATAAAAACTTTATATTAAAAAAGAAAGTAAAAACACTGAACAGGAAGAAACTACTCAACCACTTGACAGGAGTGAGGGGTATGATGATGGCAAGGCCTCAGGAGATTTGTCAACTAGAGACTAATAAACGGTGCAGTTTAACTCCAGAGTCTTTGTGGACGTTTAGGAATCTAAGGTGATGCATTTACTGAAGAGGGCGTGGTTCTGAAGTCACTCCCTGCCACCTTTCTGTCCTGTTTTGGTCTGTTAGTGTGTGTTTTGTGAGATGCCTGCTCCGCTGAGCTGCATAAAGGCAGCAAGAGATTGTGCAGTTCAGAGTAGAACATGAATTTGTTTAAAATTTGTTTCTCTATACTGTGAAAGAATAAACATGGAAAGAAAAAAAGGTAGAGTTAGAAGGAACAGTGAGGAAGGAGGGGGAAGGACAGAGAGGGGGAAGGAGAGAGAGGGAGGAAAGGAGGAACAGAGAAAGTATTACTGAAAGTGAAAGTGAGTCTGAGTTCTTTTAAACATATCAAATGCTGGGAACTCAGCTGGTTTGTTTTCCTTTTGGACTAGTAAAATCTGTTAACATTATGCAAGCCCCAAGCAATTTATCACCACTAGAATATTTGTCAACAATGTGGCGCTTAAGGGTAAACACAAAGGATTTTTGTGCTTATGTCTAAGCTTAGGGGTTTCCAGTGTCTGCACAGCATATGTGATCCTAAGCTCTGGGGCGGGTTCTCCAGTCTTCTTTGGAGCATATTTCCTTTGAGACAAGTGAGCCAGAGTCCTTTTCTAAACCCTGAGTGTAAACAACATCTCCAAGGCCTATGCAAGCCACTGCCAGCTCTAAACCTCTGAGATGTCTGTGAGCCTCTGGACTGTCCCAGCAGTCTGGGAATGACCATTGTATTGACAAGCCTCACTGGGGCTGTGAACAGCATCTGAAATGGTGGTTTGAAGTTTGGGAGACATCTAATTAACCCTCATGCTGATCTACCCACTGACCAGCACTTAAAACCTTCCATCTGACCTAACACAAATCTGACAATAGGTCCACTTCTTAATTTTCTACCTACAAGTGTTGAGCCATTTCGACAAGCCCACATGATACCGAAGGCGAAAAACCAGTAGCCTTCTTGAGAGTCAGCCCCCATCTCAAGGTATCTACTGACCTGTAGATGAACCCAGAAGCTGACCAGTAATTTAGAGCTGACCTATAGATGAACCTGAAGTTGACTAGTAGGTAAACTTAGAGTTGACAAGTGACTGAACTAGAACAATATTTTCTGAATGTATATATCCTGGACCCAGTGAAACAGGATATAGGAAGTAAAAATTTACGTCTCTGTAGATACCCTGCATCCTGTCAGCCATTAGCAATTTCATGCTTATAGTTCTACCAATAACTTTAAAAAACTGCCTCATCTCTAGCTCCCCCATCCAATTCCAAGATGACAGGATATGTAAACCACTGCATGTAAACTTTCCTGTATAAGTCCCTTGTAATAAGTGCTCAGGACCTTCCTCCATCACCTGCTGAAATGAAGTGTCAGATGAGGTTCCTGCCAGGGCTTGACTTAAATAAACCTTTTCTCTTTGCATCAAAAGTTGGCTCCTTGGTGCTCTTGCCTAGGGACTCTTGACATGGCCATAACAGTACCAGTGTGTACTCATAAGTATATCGAGGAAACACTATACCACCTCCATTATTCTATAAGTTAATGTATCATCAGAATTTTGTCTACCAAAGCCCTGGGTTTGATGACAGCACCAGCAAAAGAATTATACAGAAAGCGTTTTTGTGTTTCTATATCCCATGAGAGTGGTGAGATCCATAACTTCAACATTTTCTTTGTGTGGTGCTTTTCTTTTGAATGTTTAGATGCAGAACCAATGCCCTCATCACTGGGAGACTATCACAGCTAAGTCTTCAAATTAACTCCCTTCTCATTGATATTTAGGAGAGGCTTCTGTTACTTTATGAACAATGTACAGCACACATTTGAAACAATTATAGTAGGCTGATCATTTTTAACAGATTTCACTTAACCTATGCTTCTGCTTTATTGTAGAAGGCATTTATGTCAGAGACTTGCAAATTATGTCATAGTAGTGCAACACAGATCAAAATGGAGATGATTTTCAGGACAGATGGGACTGTGGTCATGATCCTTGGAAGAATAGAAAGGAATTTATTTTGAGTTCTCCATTCTATGATTGTAGAAGTCATTCTAAAACTGTAAGAAGGAAAATCTTTTAAAATATTAAAAAGAGGGAGATTAGAAAAGAAATATGGTTGGCTGGAACATGATTCAAGTCAAGAAGAACTCTCAACAGGGGAAGAGAAACTTCCACTGTATTCTGCATGGAAAGAAATTTTCTCTCCCACTTTCCAGTGGTCTTTCTCTGATCATCCAGCAGGTATACAGCCTTCCCACATTGAGAAATGCCCAGTGTCTACACTTGGAACAAATATCAGGGCCCACACTTCCCTTGTCTGTAGACATCATGAAGTCCCAGGAGCACAGAATAGTTGTGGGTCTCCACTGTGTCCTATGGGTATGTTCATATTTTTCTCATGTTTGCAACATGCCAATCTCAGTTTACGACAAAGATAAATCTTTTAATTGCTTATGAGAATGCAGCTAAGAATATCTAGAAGGGTGTGTGTGATACAAAAAGGTCTACCCAAAGAGACTTGCCATATCACCGTGCTATAAAAAATTCCAATGATACAATTTAATATCTCTATGGAGTCCATGTTTATAATTTCAAATATAAGATCCAATTAAAGATCACATTGCTCTTTAGTTCTAACATAAACATTAACTGAATCACTTCATAAGCAAAATGTTATTTTTATACTTAAACTTCACTTTGTTAATTTTATTTCCACCCTCCTCCCAGTAAAGCACCATGCTTTCAAGGGTAGTTCATCATCAAATTGCTTCACAGTCCAAAGTTGACCCCGCAGAAAATTCCTTAATGAGTCAGACCTGGGTACAAAGGTTTAGTTGGATTGAATTTTAGAGTATGGTGCATTGTGGCTTCATTTTCTTGATTTCCTCCATCTCTTGAAGAAGTTTCCTGCTCTCATTCGAAAATCCTTCCTTGAGAAGCCTTTCCTGTTCCTAAAACGGAGATGGAGACTGAACTCAGACAGCTTTCCATGTTCCTCTGAGAGTCTCACAGACTTTCCTTTGACAGTTAGACCTATCCCTGGGGGAATTTTGACAGTTTTCTCAAAATCTTTTTCCTTCCTTGACTTACATAATTTCTCTCCCCTGTCTCTGACATATAACATTAAATTTCTGTGCTTTCTCCAGTTTTAGAAATGTTGTCTAATGATTCCTAAAACACAAGTGGCCTACAACTCTCAAGTCCAATTCTTGGATCCTTTGACTCAGGTAAAACACAATTTTCTATAAAGTCAACACCAGCTACCCTCTTCTTTCTTGCCTCATCTTGATCTGTGTCTTGTGGACTCTCAAACACATCTAAAAAGTGATAAAGATGTGAGCAAGCCAAGTAAATGTCACTGCCTGATTCAGAATTAGTGTAAGCATTCAATCAAGGAATTTAGGACATGTCCAAAATTTTTAGTGTCCAAGACAGGAGACAGAAATATATTGAAGCAACTGGGTCCTCAGTGCTCACATGCCATGTTATTGCCAATTCTGGAGCTTAGGTACAGAAATGTAGAGATGCCCAGAAAACAGGATGTTCCTGGCCATGTGAGTATTTATCCATTTTTCATGAAAGTTTGGGACTGTCTCTACTCTTTAGGATGATTCCAAAGATAAGGTCATCCTAGGTGTGGCAGGAAAAAAATGTCTATAAGTCCCATTCAGTAAAAAAGATACGAGTTGAATATTATATCATATAGATTGATGCAAAAAGTCATTTTACATGTAGAAAGTACAACTTCTCTGTCTAGCACATGAGAAAAAAAAATAGTCCTTCATAGGTTAGTTGAAGTTTTGGTCACAGAAATCCTACAAAACACATGAAGAGAATCTGTGATTCAAAACTACTGTTTAATAGAGATACCCTGATAAAGGATTTCATTCAGCAGTAGGCAATCTTAAAGAGCCAGAGGAGGATCCGAGAAAAAGCAGTGAGGGATGAGAATATAGTAGAGAATGTGAACGATTTGCTCTACTTTGGAGGATTTTGTGTTATTACCCTTGTATTTGAGGGGTGGGGGGACACAGATTCTCCATTCACAATCCACTCAAGCCTTGGCCTTGTGAACCCAAGACCTAAGGCTCCTGACATATGCTGTTGATTGGGTTGCAGAAACTGAAAATTAAACTGATGCAACCAGGTACCTTAAGTTTAAGGGATATGATTCTTTCTTGTTCTGCCTTCATCTCCTCCCGTTCCTTCTCCATCTTCTCAGTCATCTGTTTCACATGCTCCTGGTAACTCTTGTCCTTCTCTTCCATCATCAGTTCATGCTTCTTTTGCATTTCCTTCAATTCTCTGTTTGCAGCCTCTGCAGCTTCAGCCTTTATACGTTCCGCTGACAAAAGAAAAAGCAAAGAACACATCAAGTGAAATCTATTAGTTGCTTTTTGTCTTTTACCACCTTAGGAAAATAATCCTGTAATTGACAGAAGTTTCCTGTGGAATCTTTGCCTTATTAAATTAATGAGGAAGGAGATGGCCACATCTAACAGTTTAAAACAGCCATCATGATGCTATAAGTGACATTTGTCATTCTCTACAATGATAACCTCATATGGATCAATATTGCAGCACATGGCAATAATTTCCAACATCTGGGATCTTCTTAGCAGCTCTCACCTTCAATCTCCTTTTCTTTTTCTGTGAGTGACTGATCCGTCTTTAGAAGTGTTTCAGCCACATCGTTCTTGGACTCAACGTACTTTTTCAGCATCTCTTCAGCCTGGATGTTGAAAGGAGTTATAATGAGTTAACAAGAGTGTGAGTTGAAGATAATTTCTTAATTCAAAATAATGCTATCAGCTATGAACAAATACTTTGTGGTTCAAACAGTATTTCAAGTTTAAGGTTTTAAAATCAACCTGAGGTCCCCTCAGACTCGATCGTTTCCAATTATTCAAGCTTTACTAACAGGTGACTCCATTCATCTAGCTGTATCTTTGATATCTTCTTCTCCTCAAAGTATTTATTCAATATGTTACCATCAGCTAATAATGTTGATTTGGGCTTCAAAATGTAATCTTTGTTCAATAGAAAAAAATTTGTCATACAATATACTCTGATTACACAGTCTCTTCCCCCAACTCCTCCCAGGTCCTCCTCACCTTCTTACCCACCCAAGTCCCACCTTTTCATTCTCTCCCTCTTTATAAAACCAACAGCTAAACAAAAACCAACCCATAAAAAGAAATAAGAAAATGAAAACCAGGAAACTGACACACACAAAACAAAACCCACTAAAACACAAAGGTGGAAATCATAATATATAAGCAAAAGTCCAATAAGACAAAAAAAAGTGCCCAAACAAAGCAATATGAGACAAAAAGTTTACAATGATACCACTGAGTTTGTTGTGTGTTAGCTATGTACTTCCCGGCATGGGGCCTTCCCTGAAGTGTTAACCTGGAACTTTTGCTTGTCATCTCCTCCATCTAAACCTGCTGGTCTGAGACCTTCCCTCCTGCCAGAAAGACTGCTACAGATCACTCTCAGAGCATCCAGAATATTGTCATAATAGTTTGAGAAGGGGTATTGTGGTGATTTGAATGAGAATGACCCCCATGGGCTCGTGTGTTTTGATGCTTAGTCACCAGAGAGTGAAGCTGTTTGAGAAGGATTAGGAGGTCTGGCTTTGTTGGAGTAGATGTGGCCTTGATGGAGGGAGTGTGTCACTGGGAGCTTGCTTTGAGGTTTGAAAAGCTCATGCTAAGTCCAGTATCTGCCTCTCTTGGGCTGCTGCCTGCAGCTCAGGAGCTAAAGCTCTCAGCTACTTTTCCCACACTAAGCCTGCCTGTGTGTCATTATACTCATCATCATGATAATAGTGGACTAACCCCCTAAACTGTAAGCTGGCCCCAAATTAAATGTTTCCTTAAGACTTCCTTGGTCATAATGTCCCTTCACATCAACAGAACAGTAGCTAAGCCAGTGATGCTTAAAACCTCTACTGACTTTCTAACTTATCCAAATAAACATCAGGTCTTTTTGCATGTTCTCCAAGACATCCACTGACTTGTCTGACCTCTAGCCTGTCATTTTATGTCTTGATAATGTTTTCTTTGCCACTGACTAAACAGAACTTTAAAAAAGCATCAATTTATTCTTCATGGAATTTTTCTGGTTTCTGATATTTCCATTTCCTTCATAACCATTTGTCTCTCTAACTTCTTTGAAGACTCAGCTGACTTTCTTGTTGTCTGATATCATGGGTAAAATACAGTGTTTTGTATAAATTATTCTTTGTTCAGGAGGGGTAGGATTAAATTTTAGTCAAAATCACATAATCATATAATCACTAGCAGTGGCTTTAGAGCATGAATATAGGCTGGAAAAGGGAACCATGTGGTAAGGTCCTTGAGTACAACAAAGGAAAAAGCCTTGAACCCAGAACATGATCAAGTCATTGGAGTAGCAGGGTTCTTTCTTCCTTACTTCTTGTATACAAAAGGAAAGAAATATTTAGCCTTTTAAAGCCATCAAAGTTTGAAAATTTTATGTGCCTAAATCTAACCTGGCCCTCTCTTGTCTAAGCAGGGTAGTTTAGAGCCATTAAAGGCAAAAGCTCTGTAACCTGTATTTTCATTCAGGCTGTAATATTCATTGACTATGTGATCTTGAGTGAGGTCTTAACTTCTATCTGCCACAATTCCCTTTTCTCTTTTTTTTTTTTTTTTTTGGTTTTTCGAGACAGGGTTTCTCTGTGTAGCTTTGCGCCTCTCCTGGAACTCACTTGGTAGCCCAGACTGGCCTCGAACTCACAGAGATCCGCCTGGCTCTGCCTCCCGAGTGCTGGGATTAAAGGCGTGCGCCACCACCGCCCGGCCTCCCTTTTCTCTTAATGAGATAATAATAATAAATACTTGGTAGAATTGGTGTCAGAATTCAGAGAATTAACTTCTAGAAAACAGTGAGGACAATCTATGATGTCAACTGCTACTACTACCATTATTACTAGGCTGTGAACTAACTGTACCGAGGGGTTGTGATTGAGAACTTACTAGCTACCTTTGGTTTGGTTTCTTTATTCCTTAAATTACAGTAATCCTAGCACCCTGAGAAGTACTAGAAACATGGGGATAAGTAAATCACTGTTGGATGATGAGATAGATAAGTGAGGGGATGAATGAATTCCACAGCATTTCTGAGAGGTCCAATTATACTCACAAAGAAGAAGCTGCTGTCTGTACCATGATTGGCTCTCTACCTGGATGAATGTAAGACAAGGACACTATCCACCAACATAATTGTATTGTCCTTGTTCTCACTAGCATCTGATGGAGATTCCACACCAAAACTCCCCAGTATGGTACCAACTACCTCAGTTTACCTGGAGCCCTTTTCCAGGAGCCTGATTATACTTTTTCTCCAGCTCTTGTTTCTTTTGAAGAAAGTGGTAGTAACCTCCTGGTTTAGAAAATGTCCCCTTCTTCACTTCTTTTTCCAGAGGACCAAAGATCTCCTCCAGCAAATCTGAGCAACGAGCTGATGACACGTCCATGTTCTTCTTAACAAAGGCATCCAGCTTGGCGTCCAGCTTGTCCTGGGGGAGGACAAAGTCACACAGATGGTTGAGAGGAGGGAGATAACACAACAGACTACTGAAGAATGTCTAAATGGGGCCACGTTCTTCACCCCTCTGTAAGAGCTCATGGTGTCCCTACAGAAACTAGCCCTTTAGTTTATAATTTGCTGAAGGCATCTCTTTGTTCCCCTCCTGCTGCCCATCTTCCTGATTTAGGAAGTAATTATCAAAACACATATACTACTCCATAGGAAACCTTTGTCTTGTCAAGCCTCTAACTTTAGGGATAGCTTAGATCATGTTCCTGTGGACTTCCTGAACCCAAGACTCTGTTCTTTTGTGATCTTAGCATTCATGGACCAGTGATTCCTTGTCTCTGAAACAGGATGAGCAACACCAATTTCAGAGGTTTTTAGTCAGATTATGAGGTAACACAGAGTACAAAGGCTAGAGAATTCACTAGCAATACTCAACAAAAGAATAAATACTTTTTGATATTATAATATTTTGTCTGTTTTTTGTCACTGTGGTACTAAAGAAAGATGAAGATTATATTGATGGGCATTTCAACACTTAGGAAGCATAATGAATTGAATATCTACATGTATTACTTCCTGAAAGTAATCTATATATGAAGATGCCTGTTTCCTACTGACATTGACCATCTAGCTTTACTAGAACTTTTGACCTGAAGAATCATTACTGACTATCAATATATTATCAATAATAAAATCTGACCTTGCTAATCAGGTAGTATCATCACTGATCTTTTATAATAAAAATTTTTATAATAAACAGAATGAAATTTTGTGGGAAATGTGGTTAATTATAGTGCTATCTTATGATTAAAATCCAGCAGAATCTAACATTTCAATAACCATTGTAAACCTGTGCACATCTCTCCATTTCACTATGTTGGAGACTAAGGACAATACTCATCCCAGAAAAGGCACATGTTTTTCTCTGTCTCGTGATTTTGGGTACCACACTTACCCTTAATTCCTTCTGGAACTTTTGGTCTACATCCTTGAAAGAATTCTTCATGAAGACCTCAATGGCCTCACTCTCAATAGGCCTGTGCAGGTCCAGCAGCTCTTGGAGAGTTTCTGTGGGCAGCTGAACCTTCTGGTTCATCTGTTCTTCATAGTGCTCAATGGCCTTTTGCACTGCAGCTGAGTTCTCTATCTGGGCCAAAGTCAGGACAGCACTCTCTATGCAGGGTAGTTCTCCACTTCTGATGGCATTGACATAGGTCAGCACCAGGCTCTGTAGACCTACATGAAGGAGTTTAAATATGACTATTAATTGATAGACAGAGCACATAGTTTTCAATTCAGTTTTCAGGATTTTCTGAGAAAGAACTCCTCTAGATTCAAAGGAGATTGAAACCCATTTTTACTGCTTCTACATTTAACCCAGAGATAGACTTTGTATCAAATCAATCAGGGCAGTTTTTCGATGGCCTGAGATACTATGTCAATCTTTTTTTCAATCTTCTTTTTCTATTCCTTTCTCATTAAATGACCAAAGAGAAAACTTTCTGCTCCCACTCTTCTTTTTTGTTGTTGTTGGGTGTTTTTTGTTGCCCTTCCTTCCTTCCTTCCTTCCTTCCTTCCTTCCTTCCTTCCTCCTTCCTCCCTCCCTTCCTTCCCTCCTTCCTCCCATTTTTTTTTAGTGGTGCATGCTAGTAGCCCTATTTCTACACAATGTAAATGGGTCTATGCAGAATTTTTTTTTTTTTTTTTTTTTTTTTTTTTTTTTTTTTTTTACAAAAGCTGTAAACTAACTAAGACATCTAGGTTCCCCACATCTTTGCTGTTCGTAGGCCTGAAAGCACCACATCCCAGGAACCAGTTATCAGGCAAATCAGAGCAGCTTTAGGTCCTTCCTGTGCAAGACTTCTCTATGAGTCCACCCTGCACTTTTTTGTTTCTATAGTTGGTATGAATCATGGATTTTCTTCTTTTTCTTACATTTCCATTTACATGTTGACATGACATATGTGTGTTCATTTATTACTTGTTTGTTTGTTGAAACAGTCTGAAGTTTCTCTGACTTCCCTTAACCTTGATACATAGCCAGTGATGACATTGTATTTCTGTTTCTGATTCTCTTGCCTCTAACCCTGCAAAACTAAGATTACAGGTTTTCACAGCCATAATAGTTTATGAGATATTGGAATCAAATCAAGAAGTTTTTGAATCTTAGTAAACCCTTCTACTATCTGACCAATATTCTTGGTCAGGAACGGCATTTATGCATGTTGTTCCTTATTATGAATATCAGGGGAAAATCCACATTGAATTATTCAAAACAAATAACTTCACCCACTCCAAAAAACAAATTTTTCCTCCCGATACTACTATCTCAATAAACAATACAACATTAAAGAAGTGCTGAGTTTCAATCTCAGGGGACATATTTAGAGATACTTATTAGTCCTATCATACTCTCATATTTCAATATAATGAAAAATTTTGGATTTGACATCAAAATATAATAGCTTCCATCTCACTCTGACAATTTCTAATTACATAATTTTAGCCTAACCCAATGACCATTTAATTCTACTCCATTAAACAGAGAGTTCATCTTCTCAATCTCTCCCTTTTGGAACTGCAAAGTATTACGCATTATATATATATATATATATATATATATATATATATATATATATATATATATATATATATAAATCATAGTCCTTCCCACAAACCTTGGAACCAGCTGAAAATTCCTTAAGTCATGTTTCTGTTCTATCAAGACATCACTGCTCCATCCTGGCTATAGTTCCACACTTCTCCAATGAGAGACACTCTCATGCATTCTCTTCTTTTAGTCACATAACTCTTTCTTTCCTGAAGTTGAAAAGCTGTGTCCTGTCTTAGGCCTTACTCTATTGTATTAGTTCTTCATGTTATTTTTTGGTGACTTTCAGGTAACTTCTTCATTAGTAGGGAACCATGAGCAAAGAGAAATTTTTTCTAGGGCTTCATTAGATTCCAAAGACCCCTCCTCCATGCTATTACAGATATGAGATTATGAGAAATAGATTTAGTTCCCAAGTAAATTTCATCACTACATTTTCAACAACATCAGCTAATGGTGTTTGGTCTGGCTGGAAGTGGCTCCCTCAGTATCCCACAATGAGCAGAACAGAAGCCCAGGTAGGAAGTAGAGGGGATGACTTACGTGGCCCGTTGACTAAGATGCCACCAGACAGGGTCTTGACACCAGAAGAGCTGAAGATGTATGAGGTGAATTTTGCAACTTGTTCTACAAAATCTTCACTTAGCTCTTCTTCTGCAACTGTTTCTAGTTTAGAAAGTTGCTTTGTTGGAGCAGGCCTTTCGAAGACGAAGCACTTCCTCTTTGGGAAGTACTTCCTGATGCATAGCCGAGGCTCATTAAACCTTTTAGTTTTCTTATCAGTTCCTTAAGGAAGGATAAGTTAGATACAGGAAACTTCAAATTAATCACTTAAAATACATGACCCTTCAATATTATAACTTTCCCAAAGCAAGGAGGAAAATCACAAGGTGGAATGAGCAATTCAAAAATTAAAGGAATGGGAAAGAAAACACTCTTTCTCTAAGAAGCTGTGCATGGTATAGTTCAAATTCAGCCAAGCTGTGTTTTCATTTCCTATAACAGCAGTGAGGATAGCACAATTATAGGATCAAGAACTTTACCAGGAATGCAGAAGAGACCTTTATGCTATTGATATCATGGTAACTCAAACTTCCTTGAACACACTCACCTTTTCTCAGAGCCAGTGAGCTCTCGAGGTAGTCATCAGGAGTGATAGAATCTTCATTAGCTTCCAGCTGCAGGAAGAAATCCCTCAGAGTCCACACAAAGGTTGGAAAGAAGCCCACAAAGTTAGCTGAGTCATCTTCGTCACTCCGCTCAGGTGATGACTTTGATTTGATTAGGTTAGTCAGCTCTGTCACATATCTGCCATCCTAAGTTAAGAAAACTACAGGAAAATGACATTTTTATGCTATAGATTCCACCACTAGCCCTCCAAACTAACTTTTATTTATTTGTTAGCTTATTCATTTTCAAAATTCACTCAGTCACAGACATCTATTTAATATTATCTATGGAACAAGCGCCCTCCTGGGGGGAAAAAATTAGAATTAGTGAGAGAATGACAATACACAGAGTTTATGTCTAACTGAAAGAGACAGACAATAAATAGGTGAATAAAGTACAAAAATATCCTCAGATATTGCTATGAATTATGATGCACAAAAATGAACTGGTGACCCATGAAATAGTAAATCAATGCACACATCTTCATGGGGAGCTTTCTCTTGGAGTTCTTCATAGAGCTACTAGTGCTCTCTGAGATCCTAGGTTATCAGGAATCCAAACAATCAACAGATCCAACCATGGGAAGTATAGTGGAAGAACATTACAAACAGAGGTCACAAAACTTTTAAGCCCTTAAACAGGAAATCATGATTATATGGTGAGTTTAAAGGGGCAAAAGTTCCAAAAGACAGACATGTAGGACATTTAAGTTAGACAGACCCAAGTCTTCAGTTTGATTTACACTAAATGGAAGGCACTGGGAGACTTTATGTAGACAAGATATGATACAGCATAATTTCTGAAGAAAACACTGGTTGGGAATGTACCTGGGAATCAAAATTATAAGCAAAGTATAATATGGCAGTTGACATGTCCAAGACAAGAGACAAAAAGAGCTTAGACTAGAGTTTTTTGTAGAAGATATGTAGAAAATATGTCAGTTTAGGGAAATAGGTTTCCTAATGAAACTCAAAACTTTTGTGGAATAATGATTTCTAGTGTATGAGAAAACGGTTATATCAAATAGTGATTTCTATGTTTTAAATCGGAGAAATTTTGCAAATGGTGGGAAATTTTAGTGCAATAAGAAACATGGAGGAAGGAGAGGTTTTGTAATTTTTGAATTTGAATTGTCTCTAAGATATCTACATGAATACAGTTAAATGTAAAAGATGGAATGTCATCATAACTATAAACTTGATGGCAACTGTCACACAGGTGTTTCATAGGCCTTGAGTCTAAATGGCAGCACCTAGAGACACAAAGTAACACAAAGATAGCAGAGGCACAGCAACTAATGAGTTACACACTTAGAGGCCACAAAAAGAAGAGAACACAAACAGAAAAAGTTTGCTGATGTGATAGGTAGAACACCAGAAAACTTTGAAACTCTACATCTAAGATCCAAGTCATGAAGAAAGGAGGAAGAGCTCAGTTTATGGTGTCTGCTAAGAGATCAAATAATACAATTGCCTACTAGATAAGGAGTTAACTGAGCTCGATATTTGATGTTAAGGCCATGGAAATGGAGCAAGCGGTGATAAGGACATAGATGAAGGCCTAAGGATGGAAACAATCAAAGAAGGTGAGGGAACAGGGATACCCCATGTACATGAGTGTCTTCTGGTTTCTAGTCTTTAGAAGTTAGTCAATTTTAAAATTTTTGCCAAAAAAATGTTGTGGTGACTGGTTGATTAAAAAAAAAAAAGACTGGGCATAAAGATGCCATGCTCTGAGTGTCCATACTTCAGACACTCTGCTCTTCTTTTATTGAGGTAAGAACGAGAAATAGCTGCAGAGTCTAATATAGGAGAAAGAAGCATGCTTGTCTCTTCTAGAGTTCAATAACATGCAAAGTGTGAGCTCAAACAAACAAACAAAAACAGACATACAAACAAACAACGTCTCAGAGCACCTGAGAGATTTGCAGCTGTTACCTGCAGCACATAGATGGGTAGTTAAATGGTAATACTTAGAGGAGCTGATGGGAATGATGATTTCCAGGGACAGAAATTTTAACTGATGTTGAAGAGCTGAACATACATAGGATATTAATCCAGACAGGGATTTTCTGAGCAGTATGTAGCTGATTTTTAAGGCCATATGGGCCAGGAAAGCTTGAACTTGTGATGGAGACTAAGGTAAACTCAGATGGTAAGGAGAAAAGGGTTATCTAAATCCCTCAGTCCTTACCTGCCAGTCTATCTGAGGAAATAAGAAGCTGCACTTCCTAGGTTTAGTACTGTTCTAGACACACTGAAAGGATACTGTAGTTGGTCCATGGCCTGCTGGTTGATGGTTCCTATGCTGTTGTAGATGAAGGTGCTGCTGAGGAGGACTGCCAAGGCAAAGATCCAGCAGTCATTCTGGTTGTCCCCCTGCAGGTCAGTGAGTGAAGAAGAGTGACTAAGATACTGTCCAGTTATCTGGCTCCTATTAGCCATGGTATCAATAGTAAGTCATTTCTACTACATAATAACTTTCTACCTTATAATTATTATATGAATGTTCAATTCATGCTCTATAATTGAAATAAGATGATGTACACTCATGTATATGAGAGCATGAAGGACATTCACACTTACAGGTCATAATGTTGATCAGTTGCTAAAATCTAAACTGGCATGCTGGGTTTCACTCACAGAATATGTTATGGTAAGGGACTGTCTTAGCATTTCTAGTGCTGTGAAGAGACACCATGAGCACAGCAACTCTTATAAAGGAAAGTATATAATTGGGTGGCTTACAGTTCAGAGATTCAGTCCATTATCAAAATGGTGATACATGGCAGCATGCAGGCAGACATGATGCTGGAAAAGTAGCTGAGAGTTCTACATCTTATGCTAGCAACAGGAAGTGGTCCCTGACAATGGGTTTGGTTCGCATATATCAGACCTCAAAGCCTGCCTCCACAGTGACCCATTTCCTCCAACAAGGCCACACCTAATCCAAAAGCAACACCTCCTAACAGTGCCACTCCCTTTAGGGGTGCATTTTCTTTCAAACCATCACAGGGACATTTTAGCACTGGTGAAAATAAGGTCCTTTAATAGAGTTTTATGTCTCTCAGACTGGGAAGAATAGTAATGTGATCCTCCGTGAAAAATGATGTTATTGCAAAAATGTGGTGGTTTGAAAGGAGAATGGCCTCCATAGGCTCATATGTTTAAATGCTTCGTCACCACGGGTGGAGTGGAGAAGTTTGAAAGAAACAGAAGGATTAAAAGATGTGGTCTTAGCCGGGCGGTGGTGGCGCACGCCTTTAATCCCAGCACTCGGGAGGCAGAGCCAGGCAGATCTCTGTGAGTTCGAGGCCAGCCTGGGCTACCGAGTGAGTTCCAGGAAAGACGCAAAGCTACACAGAGAAACCCTGTCTCGAAAAACCAAAAAAAAAAAAAAAAAAAAAAAAAAAAAAGATGTGGTCTTGTTGTGTCACAGTTGGTGGGATTTTACGTTTCAAAAGTTCAATGCAGGACTAGTCTCTGTCTCTGTCTCTGTGTCTCTGTCTCTTTCTCTCTCTGTCTCTTTCTCTCTGTCTCTGTCCCTGTCTCTGTATCTCTGTCTCTCTGTCTCTCTCCCTGATGCTTATGGATCAGGATGTAGCTCTCAGGACTATTCCAGCACCATGCCTGCCATTTCTGCTGCCATGATGATAATAGACTAAGCCTCTGAAACTGTAAGCAAGGGCAGAGCTAAATGTCTTTTTTAAAAAATAGTAGTTGCCCTGGTCATGATGTCTGTTCACAAAAATAGAGCATTACCTAAATTTTCTTTTTCTCTCATTAATAATGTTGTATAGAAGTTACAATTCTTAGCATTCCCACAAGCTCACACCTAAGAATCAGACATGTTCAGAAAATGTATAGTCAAGTTTGGAGACACCATTAAGAGTCTCACCAAAGCTTTTTGTGATAATATAAAAGAAAAATGGCCAAAAGTATCGTCAGTTCTTATTCTGAAGGCTGATTGACTACTAATCAGTTGACTTTAGTGTCTACTTTTGCTTCCTATGTCAGGTGAGTTGAAGAATGACATACTGATTTGATTCACCAAGGTCATAAATAAAATTGAGAGTAAAGAATCCTAGGTGGGCTACTGATGCATCATGAGTGGAACTTGAAAGAGTATGTTGTACCTTCTCTATATCTCCCAGGCCCTCTGTGTCAAGTAGAACCAGGGTGTGTCCTGGATTCTGGGGATGAGGCACACACCACATCCAGATCCCCTTGGTGTGAGACTGCACCGTGGAGCCCAGAGAGAAGCCTGCAGAGTGGGGATGAAATGGGGAGATGAACAGCACATGCTTCATGAAATCTCATTGGAATTAACATATTTACCATTTACAGGAGGACAACCAGTTACAAAAATTGGTTTTAATTGCAAGCCTAGCAAAAGAGAGGGCAGAACATCCAATGCTGAACAATCATTCATTTCTACCTTAGATATCAGTGGACGCTTGCTCTTCCTACATGAACAGGCTAATAAATATTTCATAATTCAGCATAAAGTAAGTTGACTTTGTCTATGAACGTATTATTTCTTCTATCAAAACACACTTATACCTTTAAATGAGGCAGTAATGGGACTATGGGAGTAACCAGTGAGAAAACTAATTCAGAGAAGAAAAAGTCTTCTGATGGATACAAGCCATACCACATCACCTATATCTCTGATTTTCCTCCTCATCTCTGCTTGCTTGATACTGACAGTGCGAGTGGGCCGGGTGGACTCAGCAGAGCTTTGCTGGTGGCACTCACCATTCCGCTTTCCAGCCAGCTTGTTCATCAGGTAGGATTTTCCTGTGCGGTAGAGGCCCACTATTGCTACCACCACCACAGGCTGCTTGATAGCAGACAGGATATCCAGTGCTTCCTGGTTGGCTACCAATTGCTGGTCAATGTTCTCAATGAGGCACACTGGGCCCGGCATGTTGATTTCTGAAGCCATTTCTCTAGTACTCTTAAGTTTGCAAGAAACAGGATGAAACAGGAAAAAGTTCTGTGTAGGTTAGAAGAACTCAACTCAATGACATGGACCTTAGGTGCAATGGTGGCATGCATACCTTTTGGGGGAACCTGCCCAACTACCTGAGGGTAGCAAGGCCATGGATCTTGGAGGAGATCCAGCTACTGCCACTTACTAAACCAGCAAAATTCTTAACTGCATTTAAAATATTTATTCTTATACCATAGATAAATGCAGCTCTCATTCCTCATCAAAGAAACTTTTCATTGCAACAGATGGAGATCGTTACAAAAACTACAACCAATCAAAGCACAGAGAACAAATGATTATTTGGTAACCAGCCCCAGTTGATACATTTGTGACATAACTCCTGCACCTAAAACTCAGAGAACATCATGGACAAGGGGGAAAATGGGTGAAAAGATTTAAGACTCAGAAAAACATAAAGTCTGGTGTGACATTAAGGTTCCTAGAAATCTCAGGGAAGCTACAAAGTCTCAACAACTTAGCTGCCTAAACAAGACCCAAAGAAATATGACAGCAATAGCTAACATCAAAGGGGAAAAAAATTCATGATGCCTGAACTCTAAACAAAGCATTAGAGGCAAGTAAGGAATGCTGAGATTGGGATAGTCTTCCGCATGCAAGAACTGCCCAGATGGTTATCCAATACCAAGTGGTCAGTCCTGAAATCATATACATCCAAGTAACATTACAGAGATGAGCAGATTGTGTTTATATATTGAGGAATGTGTGTGTGTGTGTGTGTGTGTGTGTGTGTGTGTGTGTGTGTGTCTGTGTGTCTGTGTATGAAACAAGAATTAAAGAAAAAGAGGCCATGGATTTGAGAGAGATCAGGGGGTGATTCACTAGAAAGGTTGTTGGAGAGAGGAAGGGAAATAATATAACTATATCTTAATTTCAAAAATATTATTAAACATAACATGCAACAAAATGTTCTATACTTGGAATGTGTTCTTTGTATATTTTTAAATGTCCTAGAGGTGTTTATGGCTGTCCTAAATGTTAACTGCTTTCATTTAAAGCTGCTTTGATTTTAAAGTCCATAGATACCCAGGAGAGATGAACTGTTTTTGAGTTCTCACATAAGACTTTCCAAGTCTTAATGTTTTCTGAAATCACAATAAAATTGTAGAAACTAGAATTGAAACATTTTATAATATCTTAATGAACCTGCATACATTAGACCCCCATTTTTTAAACTCAGCTTTCAATTATTTTCTTTTTCCTTGCTGCATGATTTAATCCAGGCTCCCTCATTAATTACCAGTTGTCTCACTAGCTTCCTCTCATCTTCAGGGCTTTTATTCTTTAACATTGCTTGGGAATTTTAAAAGAGTGTAAGCATCATCTTGTAGAATACTGCTCACTTTTTGTTTTTCTTATGTCTGTCCAATTTTGGTTTGGGATGTGTTTATTAGTCTTATTTATTTGGCAAGAAGGTCACAGAATTGATACGCTGTCATCTTAGTTACGATTTCTATTGCTGTGATGAAACACCATGACCAAAAAGCAAATTGGGGAGGAAAGAGTTTATTTAGGTTACACTTCCACATTGCTTTTAATCACTGAAGGAAGTCAGAATAGGAACTCAAACAGAGAAGGATCTTGGAGGCAGGAGCTGATGCAGAGGCCATGGAGGGCTATTGCTTACTGAATTGCTTCTCCTGGCTTGCTCAGCCTGCTTTCTTAAGAACTCTGGACCACCAGCCAAGGGATGGCAGCATCCACAATGTTCTGGGCCCTCCCCCATTGATCACTAATTGAGAAGATGCCTTACAGCTGGATCTCATGGAGGCATTTCCTCAATGAGACTTGTTCCTTTCTGATGACTCTAGCTTGTGTCAAGTTGACACATAAAACCAGCCAATATGTCTACCCTCCTCAGTGATCAAAAGAAGGCTTTTGGCCATACAGTCTCCTGTAGTTGTTAATGGACTAAAGTTCCTACCAACAATTAGAAAATAATTCCCTTTGAGTGATGGCAACAGAGAAGCAGAGCCTCCTGCCCAGCCCTGCTTGGTAGGGCTGTGCCCTGGAGAGAGTCTGGAATGAGAAGGGGGAAACACTGGAGCTAGAAGGGGTGCAGCATGCCTGTGCGTTGCCTCAGAAATCGGCCCAGGAAAATGCTGGCCAATCCTTGAAACTGGTGTGACATTCCCTTAAGAGCAATGGACTCCTAGTCACAGGGTGGAGGAAGCAACGCAAGTCTGGTAAGGGAGTTCCTAGAAACCCTCAACAGTATGTGGAACTGGTGTGGGTTGGATTGGAGCAATGAGTTCCAAGCCACAGAGACAGTGGAATTAGAAGCAGAAGTTTGGTAAAGAAGTCCAGTGCAGTAAAGATGTCCAGAGATAAGAGATTTCAACATTCTCTACCCAAGTCCTGGCAAGGGGAGCTATATGGGTTCCAGAAAGTTTGAGACAGAACTTGCTCGTGTAGGATCCTGATACACAGACTAAGCAAAACACTGGGGATGGGTTCTACTCCAACCAGAAACTTTGACTGAGAATCTAGTGCCTTTCATTTTGTTTTATTTTTCATTTGTGCTTATATCTTTTTACTCTATAATTTATTATTACATTTTAAAATTTTATATCCACATATACAGATATAAAAGATAATAGATACATTTCTTTGGAATTTTTTTGTAACTTGATTACCTTCTGCACCCTCAGGTTGTATGTGTTGTAACTTGTATCTTGGGAAAAAAGTTGTGTCTTCTTTTCTCAAAATGTGATGTAGAACATTTTCTCTCTGCTTTTCATATGTGGTGTAGAACATTTTCTCTCTGCTTTTCATGTGTGATGTAGAACATCTTATCTCTGCTTTTCTTGTGTGAAACCTATTGCTTTTTACTCATTCTTACTCTATTTGCTATTAGCCCATTCACTGGTCACTATTTAAATACATTACATTTTCTCCAGGCAGGGTCCTGCACTGCTCTCTTAAATCCCCGTCATCAAGAACATAATGAACACAGTGTCTCTTCCTGCAAGGAACAAGGAAACATTCACAGTGGGTGCTACTTTTGCCCTTAATCTAAACCTAAGTCAAGACAAGCTACCAGAGATTCACATAAATTTTTAAAGTGGAAACAGAAAAAACACAAACCAGAGAAAACCTTCAATTGGTACAAGAGACAGAGACATCAGAATGACATCAGATCTGTGAGCAACTCCAAAATCCAAGGGAGCATGAAATGAAAGTGTTTCATGCCTTGACAGTAAATAATGGACATCCAAAAGTGCTACAGTTATCAATATTTCTGTTAAAAATGGTGGAAAATACAAGTGTTTCAAGACAAACACAAGTTCCACTAATTCATGGCAACTAAGCTGGAACAGCTGAAAATTCTTAAAGGAGTTCTATCACAGAGGAATAAGAGAAGAGGAAGAGGAGGAGGAAGAGCAGTTTCACAGAAGAGAACACACGAAGGAATTCATTCCATGGTAGCAGCAGATGAACAACAGACAAGTGGTAAGGAATTAATCATGTCCAGTCCTGCAAACCATGGAATATCCAATGTTATGGGAAGGAGAAAAGGCCTGTCAATCAACCTACAAACCAGAGCAGCAAACAAAATCATGTATAATATCAAACCCTTCTTAACTATGACCTTAAGTGAAAGGGCTTTGATCTGCAGATTAAAAGACAAAGACTGAATGATTGGACAAAATTAAAAAAACAGACAAACAAAAACAAAAACAAAAAAACCAAGCTCTAGCTGCTGGATAAGCAGCCCAGGTGGTTAAGAATACTTGTTACTCTTCCAGAGTTTGGGGGTTACCACTGCATTGATGTCAGGCAACTCACAATCATGTGCACCTCCAGCTCCAGGAGACCCAAAGCCCTCTTTAGCTTCTTTGGGAAAATGCATTCACACACACACACACACACACACACACACACACACACACACACATAAACATAAAAAATAAGAAAATTAATCTTTAAACCCAGAAATTCTAGATTTGTTCAACAAGCATCTTTGGAGGAACACTTCAGAACAGGCAGGACATTTCTGAACAAAATCCCACTATCGTGGGAATTGATCCCAAACATTCCAAATGAGATCACACAAAACTAAAATGCTTCTGCACACTGATAGAAACTAGTCACAGAGTGAACACACAGCCTACAGGATGGGAGAAACATACTTGCCAGCTGTACCTAAGAACATAATATCCAAGAAATAAAGAACTGTAAAAAATAAACATAAAAAAGAACACCAACAAAACTATGAATCCATAAATGGGCCAATGAACTGAACAGTCAATTCTCAAAAGTACAAAAGACCAAAAAATAATTTTGAAAGTGTTCAGCATCCTTAGCCATCAGAGAAATGTAAATTAAAACTACTTTGAAATTGATTGAGCCCACCAGTGCTGATTGGAGTAAGAGGTAAATCTTTGTCTAGGTTGTCCCCAGGGGCACAACCCTGTGCTCCCACACCACCAACCATTGCAGTCCCAGTTTCAGGCCAGTAGGCAGGCCTCCTACAGACAGGGCAGAATACCACCATCTCCCATTAGACCCTGTAACCCACAAGCCCCACCCCTCCCAAACCAACCCACCCTTCAAGTCTATAGCTACTCCCTCAGACAGAGCCTACCAGCGCTAATTGGACTAAGAGCTGCTCCCTGAGACAAAGGTCCATCAGCACCGATTAGACCAAGAATCCTGACTAGACCAAGAGCTCCCACTGGACCAAGAGTATGGATCAGACCAAGAGAGGCTCCCTCAGACACAGACACCGCTTGTACCAAGTGGAGACAGAGATGGGTAGATGCCAGTGCAAAAATACAGTCAACAACGTAAAAACCAATATGGCTCTATCAGAACCTACATCAGCAAGACCTGAACATCCCAACACAGAAGAAACAGAAGATATTGACCATAAAAATGACTTTAAGAAGATGATAGAGGTCTTTAAAGAGGAAACAGAGGAAAAATTCCCTTAAAGAAAGTGAGGAAATGTCAAACAAAAGAATTGGAATAAATCAGTAAATCCCTTAAAGAAAGTCAAGAGAAAGCAATTAAACAAGTGAGGGAAACAGTTCAAGATTTGAAAACTGAAATCAAGACAATGAAGAAGACACAAACTGAGGGAATGCTGGAACTGGAAAATCTGAGTAAACAAACAGGAACTACAGATGAAAGCATAACCAACAGAATGCAAGAGATGGAAGAGCAGATCTCTGGCATTGAAGATAGAATAGAAGAAATAGATTCGTCAAAGAAAGCACTAAAACCAACAAAGTCATAACACAAAATGTCCAGGAAATTTGGGACACCATGAAAAAAACCAAACCTAAGGAAAATGGGGAATAGAAGAAAGAGAAGAATATAAATTCAAAGGCATAGAAAACATTCAACAAAATCATAGAAGAAAACTTTCCCAACCTAAAGAAGGAAATGCCTATAATGATACAAGAAGGTTACAGAACACCAAATAGATTAGATCCAAAAACAACTCCCCTTGCCACATAATAATCAAACCACTAAACATACAGAACAAAGAAAAAAATATTAACAGTTGTAAAGGAAAAAAGACCAAGTAACATATAAAGGCAGATCTATAAGAATAACACTTGACTTCTCAATGGAGACTCTAAAAGCCAGAGGGTCCTGGACAGATGTTATGCAGACACTAAGAGACTGTGGATGCCAACCCAGACTACTATACCCAGTAAAACTCTCAATCACCATAGACAAAGTAAACAAAATATTCCATGATAAAACCACATTTAAACAATACCTATCCACAAATCCAGCCCTACAGAAAGCACTAGAAGGAAAAATCCAACCTAAGGAAGTTAGACACACCCATGAAAACACAGACAATAGATAGCCCCACATCAACAAACACCAAAGAAGGGAAACACACAATTCTACCACCAAAAAAAACAAACAAACCAGGAATTAACAATCATTAGTCATTAATATCCATTAATATCAGTGGTCTCAACTGACCTATAAAAATACACAGGCTCACAGAATGGATACAAAAACAGGATCCATCCTTCTGATGCATACAAGAAACACACCTTAACTTCAAAGACAGAAACTACCTCAGAATAGTAGGCTGGGAAAAGACTTTCCAATCAAATAAACTTAAGAATCAAGATAGTGTAGCTATCCTAATATCTAGTAAAATAGACTTCAAACTAAAATCAATAGAAAGAGATCAGGAAGGACATTACATAATTACCGCAGGAAAAATCCAACAAAATGAAATCTCAATTCTGAACATTTATGCCCCAAATACAAGAACACCCATATTTGTAAAAGAAACATTACTAAAGCTTAAATCACACATCAAACCCCACACACTAGCTGTGGGAGACTTCAGCACCCCACTCTCAGCAATGGACAGGTCTGCCAGAAAATCCAACCTAAGGAAGTTAGATACACCCATGAAAACACAGGCAATAGATAGTCCCACACCAATAAATACAAAAGAAGGGAAACACACAACAGGAATTAACAATCACTGGTCATGGATATCCATTAATATCAATGGTCTCAAATCACCTATAAAAAGACACAGGCTAATAGAATGGAGACCTGGTATGCAGAGCATTATTTCATCAGAAAAGGAAGAGAAACATTATTTGAGCTTAAATTGATGTTAGAAGTCATGGGGATCTTCTGATATTCTCAGTGAGGAGGCATTCTGTGCCATGTTGCTGGTGAAGGCAGGTGCTGTGGTTGGCGAGGGTGGGGGGGGCGGGGGTTGGGGGATTTGGGGGGTTGGGGAGGCTGGGGGGTGGGGGGTGGGTGGTGGAAATTACTTTGAAATTCTCTCATATAGTCAGAAGGGCTATCCTCAAGAAAGCAAAGACAAAGAGTGGTTTGCGGTTGCAACAATTGCAACAGCTTTTATCACTTAGGTTTGTCCCACATACATCCAGGCCTGTCTCTGTCCTCTACAGGGAAGAGGGCAAAGAGGCCAGTCATGTTTCTGGATCAGAACCTTTCCCTCTGAACAATGAACCCAGGAAGCTGACAAGCTGATGATCTGGGTTTGAAAAAATAATAATTTTTTTTTCAGTTATATATGTGTGTGTTTATCACACATTTGTGGGTACCTAAGAAGGCCAAAAGAAGGCGTCAAATCATCCGGAGCTGTAGTCGCAACAGTTATGAACTGCCCAACTTGGGCGCTGAGAACCAAACTCGCCTGCTCTAGAGGAACAGCAAGTCCTCTTAACTGCTGAGCCATCTCTTGAGGCTTGATAGTTTTCATTTTTACTATGTGCTGCCATAAAATGGGAAGAAATCAATAATATTGACCCAGGAAAAGTGTCTGCAGAAAACTTTACAATCTCTGGAGTCCTCAGTGGGACAAGTGTCTGTTTTACATGCTCCAAGTTGTCCGGTTTCATTCTTCAAGAGGTGTTCAAACTGGCAACAATGTGGGCGAGTTTGTGTGAGAATCTTTAGGCTGCAGAGATTATTTAAGATGCATCAGGGTAAAGGCTGACAACCCGTGAAGTCCCGCAGCCCTCTGTGGACTCCACTAGCTGGAGTCCTTTGAGCAGAGTGGAAATGGTGGCACTGAAGGGATGCCTTCCCTCCTCCCTGCAAACCCTGGATTCTAAGTGCACTGCAGACCCACATCCAGAGCACAGTAGCCTCCTTTGGAGAGGTTATTTCACAGGTAAACAGCAGGGTCCTGCAAGCCTTCCCACCCTGCTCCCCTGACTCACCTGGAGCAGAAATCCTTTTGCTTTGGGAAGAAAAAAGCTTAGAGTGAAGCTAAGAGCACTTGGTTTCTTCAGTTCTGAATCAGATGCTCTGATTTATTCCTTCTGCACCTGGACGTTACTCCTCCAATTTCCTGGGAGGTCCAGAGCTTTAGCAAATACTTTCTGCTGAGGAAGCTAAGTAATAGATATACCAGAAGACGTTTATAAAGA